>NC_082660.1:99936774-100554017 GCF_028023285.1 Balaenoptera ricei
TCTGCATTTTACAGATGAGGAAATTAGGCTTAGGAAAGTTAAGTGGCTCACCCAAAATCACAGCTAATAAAGGAGAAAGCACAGATTCAAACAACTGCTGTCTGGCTCCAAAGCCCATTCCCCTAATCATTATGTATCACTGCCCATTGTGAGGGCCTTCTGGTAAGGGTATCGACACTACACTACAACCAAGATAGTATTATGATCATGAAACAAGGAGTAGGTTTAGGATCAGTCCCACAGCGATGGCGTCAAGAGTGTGTTCTAGAGTTGGTAATGAGTATATTACTCTGTTGGGCTTTTCAGATCTACTTTTAATCAGAATGTAAATACTCCAAGTGCTGATGGCAGATAAGGGTACATCATAAGTCCTTGCATTCAAAGTTTTGAATAGGGCACTGGGTCGGAGTCAATACTTCTCCCAGAGCGTATTGGCAGCTTATAGTTAGTATCCCCCTTGCATTAATTAGAATATTCTGGCCCCTTGCCAGTGCTCCTGCATAGGGGCGTCTGCCTGTTGTCTGTTTCACTTGCCTCAGTTAGATGCAACTGATTATAATGGCGGTAAAACTCCCAGGTCAGAGGCTCTCTTAGGGTGGGGTCTTGGCTACACCCAGACCTACTTGACTGGGCATCTACTCAATGGGAAAGAATGGATGTGAGAAGTCTACCTTTTCTAGAACAGTGCCATTTCACCTGGCAAAACTGAGCATTCAGTTTTGCTTCAACAGCATCATAATGCACAGGTTGTGCTATATCATTATAGGTGCAGAGACCCCATGCCTCAAAGGTTGCTCTAATTGCCAGCAGTTCCTGTTCCTACACCAAGTAGTTAACCTCAACTGGGGCCATTTTCTTTGAGAGAGAGGCATATAGGTGGAAGTACTTGGGCTGTGATCTTCTTGTAGTAATAGGATCACTCTACCTCAATACTGAAGGTGTTAGTTTAAGTTATGTAAGGCCAGGTTGGCTCAGGTTAGGCCAGGATCAAGGCAGAAAGTTTTTTTAACTGCTTTATTGACATAATAATTAATATAAAATATACTGCACAAACTTCAACTACTTACCATTTCTTTCTTTTTTTCCCCCTAATCTTTCTTTTTTCTTGTCTCACTGTACTTGCTGGAACCTCCACTGGCTGAACAAGTGTTGTCCTAGGAAGCATCTTTGTCTTGTTTCTGATGTTAAAGCAAATACTTTTGGCATTTCCCCAGTATGATGTCTGCTATACTTATTGGCACCGATGCCTTATCAGGTATAAGAAGAGCCCTTCTATTCCTAGTTAGCCAAGGGACTTTTAAAATCATAAATGAATGTTTTCTATATTAGTAAAATGATCATATGGATTTTTTCCTCCTTAATATGATGAGTTATGTTAATTAATTCTCCAAACCAACCTTGCATTCCTGGTGTAAATCCAACTTGGTAAACATTCACTATCTTTTTATACATTGCTAAATTTAGTTTGCTAAGTTTTAAAATAATTTTTACACCTTATAACCATGAGTGAGACTGACTTGTAACATTCCTTTGTATATATAGTCCTGGTCAGGTTTTGTTATCAAAATAACTCGAGTGTACTATTTTTCTTTTCTCTGGAAAAATTTGGATAATACTGAATGATATTTTCCTTGAATGACTGGTAGAACTAGCCTGTCAAGCACTGTGAGTCTGGTGTTTTTTGTTCTTGTTGTTGCTGTTTTTCATGGGAACAATTTTATGTACTGATGTTTTCTTTAGTGGTTAGAGGACTTTTTTTTTTTTAACATCTTTATTGAAGTATAATTGCTTTACAATGGTGTGTTAGTTTCTGCTTTATAACAAAGTGAATCAGTTATACATATACATATGTTCCCATATCTCTTCCCTCTTGCATCTCCCTCCCTCCCACCCTCCCTATCCCATCCCTCTAGGTGGTCACAAAGCACCGAGCTGATCTCCCTGTGCTATGCGGCTGCTTCCCACTAGCTATCTATTTTACATTTGGTAGTGTATATATGTCCATGACACTCTCTCACCCTGTCACATCTCACCCCTTCCCCTCCCCATACCCTCAAGGACTTTTTGAATTCTCTATTTCTAAGGGCACTTTTAGTAAAATGCATTTTTCTAAGAATATACCCACTTTTAAATCCAAGTTTTCAAAACTATCGATATGAAGTTCTTTGTATTATCTTATTGTTATCTGTTTAATCTCTGCAGCATCTGTATTTCCCACTTTTTAAATTCCAAAATATATATTTTCATTATCTGTCTTTTTTCCCCCTTGATTAATCTTTTTTTTCCCCAGATCTTAGGTAAAAAGCATTTATTCGTTCATCAATAAGTATAATGTAGATTTTTCTGGTTGTTGTTGATCATATTAAAGAAGTTTTCTGTTTTTTTTTTTAGTTTGCAGAGAGTTTTTATCATTAATGGATGTTGAAATTTGTCTAATGTTTCTCTTGCACTTTTTGAGATTATAATATGTTTTTTTTTACTATTTTTTAAACATCTTTATTGGAGTATAATTGCTTTACATTTTTCTGTTAGTTTCTGCTGTATAACAAAGTGAATCAGCTATACGTATACATATATCCCCATATCCCCTCCCTCTTGCGTCTCCCTCCCACCCTCCCTATCCCACCCCTCTAGGTGGTCACAGAGCACCGAGCTGATCTCCCTGTGCTATGTGGCTGCTTCCCACTAGCTATCTATTTTACATTTCGTTGGTAGTGTATATATGTTCATGCCACTCTCTCACTTCGTCCCAGCTTACCCTTCCCCCTCCCCGTGTCCTCAAATCCATTCTCTATGTCTGTGTCTTTATTCCTGTCCTGCCCCTAGGTTCTTCAGAACCATTTTTTTTTTTAGATTCCATATATATGTGTTAGCATATGGTATTTGTTTTTTGCTTTCTGACTTACTTCACTCTGTATGACAGACTCTAGGTCCATCCACCTCACTACAAATAACTCAATTTCGTTTCTTTTTATGGCTGAGTAATATTCCATTGTTTATATGTGCCACATCTTCTTTATCCATTCATCTGTCAGTGGACACCTAGGTTGCTTCCATGTCCTGGCTATTGTAAATAGTGCTGCAATGAACATTGTGGTACACGACACTTTTTGAATTATGGTTTTCTCAGGGTATATGCCCAGTAGTGGGACTGCTGGGTCATATGGTAGTTCTATTTTTAGTTTTTTAAGGAACCTCCATACTGTTCTCCATAGTGGCTGTATCAACTTACATTTCCACCAACAGAGCAAGAGGGTTCCCTTTTCGCTACACCCTCTCCAGCATTTATTGTTTGTAGATTTTTTGATGATGGCCATTCTGACCAGTGTGAGTTGATACCTCATTGTAGTTTTGATTTGCATTTCTCTAATGGTTAGCGATGTTGAGCATCCTTTCATGTGTTTGTTGGCAATCTGTATATCTTCTTTGGAGAAATGTGATTAATCTTGCCAGAGGTTTTTGTATTTTATTAGTCTTTTCAAAGAAATAATTCTTGATTTTGTTGATACTACTATATACTTGTTTTATATTTCATTGACTCTTACTTATATCTTTATTATTTCCTTCCTTCTGCTTTCCTGAGGATTAGTCTGATATTCTTTCTCTAATTTCTTAAATTAAATGTTTAACCGATAAGTTCTGAGCCTTCCTTTTTTTCTAGTGAAAGCTTTTAAGTCTATTCATTTCCTTCTAAATATCATTTTAGCTCATCTCAGAAATTTTGATATGCAAAATTTTCATTATCTTTCACATCTAAGTATTCAGTTCCAAATCTAATGTTCATTATAATTTTTCTTTCACCTGTAAGTTGTAAAATATTGTATTTCAAGTTGCTAAACAAATGGATTTTTTCTAGTCATTTAAAAATGTTGATTTATAATTTAACTGCATTGTAATTAGAGAAAGTGGTCTGATACAATACTAAATCTTTGAAATAAGTTGAAGCTAGCATGTGGTCAATTTTTATATGTGCTCCAAATGTACTTGAAAGTAATGTATATTCTCTAATTGTTGAAATTTTCTACATATGTATCTATTATATCTAGCTTGCTAATTATGCTGTTCAAGTCTTTTATTTCTTTACTGTTTTTCTTTTTTGCTTGATCTATCAGTTCTGTAAAAGATGTGTTAAAATCTCCCACTATGATAGTAGGTTTATCAATTTCTCCTTGTAGATCTGTCAATTATTGTTTTGAAAAAATCTTTGGCCATGTTAATAGGCAATTACACACTTAGAAATGATATATCTTCCTGGCTGAATTTACTTTTTCCACTATGAAGTGACTCTTTTTCCCCCTAGTAATGCTTTTGCCTTACATTTTAAAATATTATATTATTAAAATAGCTACTTCATATTTCTTTTGGTCAGTTTTTGCCCAGTAATATTTTTCCATCCTTTGACATATAGTCTTTCTATGTCTTTACATTGAAGTCCAAATGAAATTATTTCTCTTATAAACATTATATAACTGGGTTTTGTTCTTTTATTCATTCTGACAATCCTTGACATTTTAATTGAGTACTTTAGCCCATTTATATTTAGGGCAATTACTGATATATTTGGATTTATTCTTATCCCTTATTATGTGGTTTTTATTTATTTTTATTTTTAAAAATATTTGTTTATTTATTTAGCTGCACCGGGTCTTAGTTGCGGCATGCAGGATCTTCCTTGTGGCATGTGGGATGTTTAGTTGCGGCATGCGGGATCTAGCTCCCTGACCAGAAATCGAACCTTGGGGGCCCCTGCATTGGGAATGCAGAGTCTTAGCCACTGGCCCACCAGGGATGTCCCTATTGTGTGATTTTTATTTGTCCCTTTTACTGTTTCATTTCCCTCCTCCTCTTTTCTTGGCTTCTTCTTCTTTTTTTTTTTTAATGTTTAATATGCCTCAGTTTATCTTTTTTTTTTTTGGTTGTGGTATGTGGGATCTTAGTTCCCTGACCAGGGATTGAACCCATGCCCCCTGCATTGGAAGTGCAGAGTCTTAACCACTGGATCACGATGGAAGTCCAGCTTCTTTTAAATTAAGCTTTTTTTTCTTTTGTATTCCCTTTTCCTCTCAACCAATTTGAAAGTCATATATTTCATGTCTATACTTTTGTTGATCACTCTTGCCATTTTAACATGCATACTTTAATTAGTCTAAAACTAATCATTTTCCATTTCCTTTATAATTTAACTTTCAAAGGACCATACACATTACCCACACTCACCATATTTTGCCTTCTGCATCAATATTTGAAAACTATGGATTATGTAATACTCTTCCCACAAGGCTTTCATCTTTCCCAGTTTTACAAAGAGACGTGTTTAAAAAATTATTACCAATTTTGTAGATCAAGAAATTGGGTCCTAAAACAAAGAACTTGTCCATAGAAATAACTCATCTAATCAGGAGGGGAAACCAGGCCTCCTGATAATTTTTCCAATTATGGAATTCAGGAGATATTGCCTGGGGAAACTTCTTTGCCACACTTAATGTTTAAAAATTTTGATATACGTTGCCACCTTGCCCTCCAGAGAAATTATACTAATTTACATATAGCAGTAATTGAAATCCATGATCAATCCAATGCTGAGTTCCTTCCAGTTCTCAGAGTACAGGGACCGTGTCTTTTTTTATACTTGTATTATAGGAAATTTCAAACATGTATAGGAGTAGAGAGACTAGTTAATAAATCTTGTGATAACTTTTATTAAAAATTTTTTACTGGAGTATAGTTGATCTACAGTGTTGTGTTAGTTTCTGCTGTGCAGCAAAGTGAATCAGTTATACATATATTGTGATAACTTTTAAATCCCAAGTAAATGTCAACAGCTTAGATAAGAAACATGGCAATAAAACAGAGGAAAGTAAGACTAAATAGTGTTGTGTTTTATGTTCTATTTTTTAAAGGTCAGATTCTTTTAAATCCTTTCTGTGTTTTGAGATTACAGTAAAACTTTAATTAACAGGACCCCAACAAACTGGAAACTTTCACTAACTAGATTCTTTCCTGGTACCCTATTTTAAGTAGAGGCTCATTAAAATATGCTCCTAACAGGGATTTATTCTAAAAATGCAAGACTCATAGGATGACTCCTAAACAACCAATGGATCAAGGAAGAAATCAATGGGAAATTAGAAAATATCTTGAGACAAATGAAAAGGAAAACACAACATACCAAAACTTATGAGATGCAGCAAAAGCAGTATTAAGAGGGAAGTTTTAGCAGTAAGTGCCGACATTAAAAAAGAAGAAGTCAATCAACATAACTTTACATCTCAAGGAACTAAAAAAATAAGACAAACTAAGCCTGAAGTTAACAGAAAGAAGAAAATGGTAAAGATCAGAGCAGAAATATACAAAATAGAGAATAGAAACACAATAGAAAAAAAATCAATGAAACTGAGTTTTTTAAAAAGATAAACAAAATTGACAAACTTTTAGCTAGACTGAAAAAAGAAGAGGGAAAAGTCAAATAAATAAAATCAGAAATGAAAGAGGAGACATAACAACTGATACCACAGGAATAAAAAGGATTGTAAGAGACTACTGAGAACAATTATACATCAGTAAATTGGATAACCTAGAAGAAAAGGATAAATTTCTAGAAACATACAACCTACCAAGGCTGAATTATGAAGAAATTGAAAATTTGAACAGATTTTTAACTAGTAAGGAGACTGAATCAGTAATTGAAAATCTCACAACAAAGAAAAGCCCAGGACCAGATGGCTCTACAGGTGAGTTCTATGAAACATTTAAAGGAAAATTAATGCCAATTCTTCTCAAACTCTTCCAAAAAATTGAAGAGGAGGAAAAATTTCTAAACTCATTTTATGAGGCTATCATTACCCTAATACCAAAGCCAGACAAATAAACTGAAGAAAAGAAAATGACAGGCCTATATCCCTGATGAACGTAGATGTGAAAATCCTCAACAAAATACTAGCAAACCAGAATCAACAGCACATTAAAAGGATCACATACCATGACCAAGTGGGATATATTCTTTAGATACAAGGATGGTTCGACATATAAAAATCAGTTCATGTGAGGCACCACATTAACAGAATGAAAGATAAAAATAACATGATCATCTCAATAGATGCAGAAAAAGCATTTAACAAAATTCAACATCCTTTCATAATAATAATTTAAAAAACCTCGCAACACACCAGAAATAGAAGGAAATTACCTTGGTCAAAGGGTACAAAGTTTCATTTATGCAGGATGAATAAGTTCTGGGGATCTAATGTACAGCATGGTGACCATAAATAATACTGTATCGTATACTTGAAATTTGCTAAGGTAGATCTTATGTGTTCTTGCCACACACACAAAGAAAGGTAACTATGTGAGGTGATGGATGTGTTAATTAGCTTGATTGCGGTAGTCACTTCACAGTGTACACATATATATCAAAACATCACGCTGTACACCTTAAATACAATTACAATTTTACAATTGTACAAATTTACAATTTGTACAAATACAAAATACAATTTTAATTTACTAATTACACCTTAATAAAGCTGGAAAAAAAGAAGGAAATCACCTCAACATAATAAAGGTCATATATGAAATGCCCATAGCTAACATCATACTTAGTGGCGAAAAACCGAAGGCTTTTCTTTTAAGATCAAGAACATGGCAAGGATGCCAACTCTTGCCACTTTTATTCAACATAGTACTGGCAGTCCTAGCCAGAGCAATTAGATGGAACAAAAAGGCATCCAAATTGGAAAGGAAGCAGTAAAATTATTTCTGTTTGCAGATGACATACACAAGTCAGTTGCGTTTCTATACACTAACAGTGAACTATTCAAAAAGGAGTTTAAGAAAACAATACCATTTATAATCACATCAAAAATAATAAACTGCTTAGGAATAAATCTCATCAAAGAGGTCAAAGACTGGTACATTGAAAACTACAAAACATTGATGAAAGAAATGTAAAAAGAGACAAATAAACGGAAAGACATCTCGTATTCATAGATTAAAAGACTTAATACTCTTAAAATGTCCATATTACCCAAAGCAGCCTACAGATTCAATGCAATTCCTATCAGCACCCCAATATCCAGAGAGTAGAATGGTGGTGGCCAGGGATTGGGAGGAGGGGGAATAAGGAGGTGCTGTTCAAGGGGTGTAAAGTTTCAGTGATGCAAGATGACTAAATTCCAGAGATCTGCTGTACAGCATTGTGCCTATAGTTAACAGTACTGTATTGTACACTTACAAATTTGTTTAAACAGTAGATCTCATGTTAAATGTTCTTACCACAATAATAAAAAAATGATTCAGGGAGTGACCAGGACTCTGTCCACCCTCAGCCTAGTCTTATACCTCTAATATCATTTCCAGAGTCAGGTGCCTGGCATCACATAGACCATTCTGCATTTCAGTCTTGTTTGAAATAGCTACTTGTGAGGAGCAAGCTAAAGAAAGCAAGAAAGAGGATTGCACCTTCATTTTGGCCCTCTATTCTTATTTTCATGCCATCCCTATGTACCTGGAATAAAGCTTCAAATGTCAACTCCAAGCAATTGTTCCTGGTTTTCTTCCCGGCTGATGGAGTAGGACAGTGTAGTGGAAAAAGATCTGTGCTTGGAATTCAAGTCCTGGCTTTCCTTCTTGGGAGCTATGTGGTCTTGGAAGAGTCACTTAACCATTCTGAGCCTTGGTTTAATGGCTTGTGAAACAAAACGGTTGGACTGGAAATAATAACTAATGCCTCTTCTTGTTCTGGGTTTCTGTTATGATGTGAATTTACATTTCCAAAGTCTGGTCTTATTCATGGAGAGTCTCATACCTAAACGACCTGAGGGCACCCAAGCTATCTTTACCACTCCGAACGCCTGAACTTCTACCGTTATTGATCCATTTCATTGGTTTTAGCACTGCTTCCTCCTGTTAGTCTACCTTTTGAGAAGAGAAGCATGTAAAGGCACTTCATTGTAAATAACTAAATCAGGTCACTTTTGCACGGTTGGGAAATGCAGGGATTTTGATGTCCAGAGAGTTTAAGTGGGAAGATAAGGGTGTAACACAGAGAAACTGGAAGAGTGTCAGAGACAGATTTCACCTCCTTCACAATTTTTCTGCATCTTGGCTCTGAGCATTGTTATGACTCAACCTCTCTGTGCTTGGCAAGGCTCAAATAAGAATAATCTCTATTTGGTACCAAATCGGAACAGGGAGTCCCTGGCTAAATGTCAGATTCAGGTATTTCTGACAGACTTTGAATGGAGTTCTTTATTAGGTCTTTTGATAAACAGGAACTTGTTTAGAAGAGCCAAAACACCCCTTTGAGTAAACCACATACGTTGTGCGTTGTTACGAAACCGTTAACGGGCATATACTCCCAATCCTCGATGTCCTCTTTCCATCATCCTCTTCTGATCCTGTTCTCTTCTTAGTTCCATGCTGGTCCTCAGTAGTTGCAGAAAATCCCTCATCTCTCTTTGTTTATCATGCCTATCTCCTATCACCACCAGTTGATCTCGCCTATCCTGGAGAAAAGCAATCTCTTCCTCTGCATTCTCTCAATATTGAGGTACCACTAGTAATAAAGGATTTCTGCTTTTAATGGAGAAAACCCATTAAAGTAGTTGTTGCTTTTATTCTCTCTAACAATAATACCTATCATTTATCGAGTCTTGCTATGTCTTAGGCACTTGTATTGTTACCGAACGCAAGTTCGTGTGCCCGACGCACAGTGAGGCCAAACAATACCGAAACTTTGAGGTTTGGAGCAGAGAAAGGTTTATTGCAGGACCAAGCAAGGAGAACCGGGGTGGGGGTGTCCATGATCCCCCCCAAACCCCAAACTCCCCAAAGGGTTTCAGCAAAGCTTTTTTTTTTTTTTTGGTCGCACGGAGCCGCATGCGGGATCTTAGTTCCCCAACTAGGGATCAACCCGGGCCAGAGTCCTAACCACTGGACTGCCAGGGAATTCCCCCAGCAAAGCATTTTTAGAAGCAAAGTGAGGGAGGGGGTCTTAGGGTATGTGATTATCTCGTGCACAATTCTCTGATTGGTTGATGTTGAGGTAACAGGGCAGTTAACATGATCAATCCTTAGGCACCAGTGAGGGGGGCGGCCTACATGCTCAGGATCATCAGGTAGTTAATTTCTTCCATTTCATTCTCATGACTTAGAAGACAAAGATCTAGCTCCTGGGGGAAACATTCACAAGATTACCACCCCAGGAAATTCAAATGTCTATGTCACATGCCTCTTCCTACTGTCCTTTCTGTACCAAATTATTCTTACAGTAGCTGTTGGTAGCAGAGTCAGAGGAATAATTTTGTCTGCTGATTGGGGACTGAGGCCTAAAAGTTGTTAACTCTTTTCTACTTCCTAACTTGTGAGTTGCACCTGAATATATCGAGCTAACTGAAATACTTTTTCAAAATCTCATTTTAGTTAATTTCAATTTAGCCAAGGCACTAAACCATTACCCTCCAACATGGAGATCAATAGATGCATCTGAAATTTCTTTCCAAGATGTCATTTAAAAAGGAGCTTTGGGAATTCCCTGGCGATCCAGGGGTTAGGACTCGGTGCTTTCACTGCCAGGGTCTGGGTTCGATCCCTGGTCAGGGAACTAAGATCCCACAAGCTGCGCAGTGCAGTAAAGAGAAAAAAAAAAAAAAAAAGAAGAAGAAGTTTTGCCCTAGAAATCTGAAGACCTGAGTCCCAATTCTGGATCTGCCACTTATTAGCCTGTAATGTTAGGCAAATCCACTTAATTTTTCTGAATCTGTTTCCTCGTAGGTAAAATACAAATAATGATATTTTCCTTGCCTAATTCACCGAGATGATAGGGTAGGTATTCCACTATGAGGAAGTACTTTGTAAATCCCAAAGTGCTGTACAAGCAGAAGCCATTAGGCAAGATGAAGAGGAATGCTCAAAAGGTCACTAGTGGGAAGATTTTCAGCAGGGCTCCAAGCAAGGGGTTCACCAAGGATTCCATCATAGAGAAAAATTATGCCTCTCACAATTGGTTTCCCTCTATCTTCGGTTTAGGGGTGCAGATCCAAACTGAGTCTCCAGCTGGATCCATGATGATCTTCAACCCACTGACTTCGAGGAAACCAGTCTTGGTTCTCATCTAAACTGAGTGCCCCACTCCTAGAGGGAGAGTGGCATGAGGATTAAGTGACCCCTTGAAGTGACCAGTGACGCCAGGGATCTGGATAGTATTGGCTTGGTGAGCAGACTAAAACTTAGAGAATTGATTGTATGCCACCTTGGTTACAAGCACAGAGATTTTGCAATGGAATGAGAGACAGGAGAAAAGGCAGAACTCAGAACCTGTATGAAATTATGGGTACCTCAACTCGTGAAAGTAAATCCCAAGGTAGAACAGCAATTGCCCTCTGGGTAGTCCAGACAGCACTGAGCATGGTACGAACAACTCTCTCAGTAGGATGTGATGGTCACTGTCCTTGGTCTCTTGGTCTCTTTCTATTCTCCTTAGCTATAGGTTTCCCAAAGATATGTGTGGATGCAATTTACCAGGGCCCAGGAGGAAGACTGAATGAAGGTAGGGATGTGGTCATTGACGGCAGGCCTGGCGCCCTGGTACTGAACCCCTTCTTCCCCATCTTGCTCCCTCACCCCCAACCCCCATCCCCTGGCCGGCATAGTCAGGCTTGGGAGACTGAAAGGGTTTCACTTCCGCCTGGCTGCAGGAACCACAAGTTCCAGACTAGGTCGGAATTGGAATAATCACAGTCAAAATACACCCAGATGCTCTTACACACCCAGACGCGCGCGCATCCCCGGGCCATGGGGCGCACGTGAGCCCACGCCCCGCGCACCCAGCCCTGCCCCTCGCCCGAGCATCCTCAGCAGCTGCCACAGAAGCCGCCGCCGCCTCCGCCGCCTCCGCCGCCTCCGCCGCCTCCGCCTCCGCCGCCTCCGCCGCCTCCGCCTCCTCCGGCCGCCGCCTCCGCCGCTGCGGTGCCTCCTCTCCCCTCTCGTTCTCCTTCCTCTCCCAGTTCCTGCTCCTCCTCCCATCCCCTGGCGCCTGCTGCCCGGCGGCGAAGGGCAGAACCCTCAGCCGCGGCTCCCCTTCGCTCGGGCCAGTGAGAGGCTGGAACAGGTCTGTGTCGGGGGCGCTTTGTTGCAGGCTGTTGGAGCGCCAGTGGCTCCGAGAGCCGTTAGGAGGGCATGGGGCGGACGGGAGGGTAGATTATTTCTCAGTTGTGGGTCTTTTTCTATGAATAGATGGGGTGCGGTGGGGGTGGGAAGGCAGCTCGGTCCCTTTGCCAGTTCGCCGTCCCTGTCGCTTCATGGCGAGGTAGCTCGGAAGCTGCCCGGACTCCTGCCCCCGCCCACCCCGAAAGCTCTCTTTCTTTTCGCCCCCGCTCCCCGCATCCACTTCCCAGAGCTGAGCTTTCTCTTGTCTGGGAGCTCATGGATGGGGGAGGGGAGAGATGGATGGAGCCGAGCCAGCGGGGCACCTGGGTGCACGGGGCTTTGTTGCGTACAACAAACCCAGTCCCCACCAGCTTCCAGTTCCAGGCGAGGCTGCAGTCTGCCCGTAGAGTGGGGTGTGGGCCGGGCAGTCTAGGGAAGTGAGGGAATGTGAGGGGGCACTCCCCGTGTGTGACTGGGCACACAGGAATGCAGATGTGGGAGACGGTGCAGGTTTTATGTGGGATTCAGTGAGTGTGAGTTGGAGTGTGGGGTGTGTGTGTGTGTGTGTGTGTGTGTGTGCCATGGGGCTGGGCTACTCCTGGCATTACATGTCCTTGGGTATCATCCCATGCCAAGCCAGATTGCAGTAACACGCAGGCCGATCAGGTCCAACCTGTTCTGCCCGTGTCGGAAGGGTGATGATGGTTTCAAAGTGATGGAGAGCCCCCAGCTGGGGCTGTTGCTTAGGACATTCTAGATGTGGAATTTCTAGCCACGTTGGCCAGGTCCTACTGGACATCGTTATTGTTCCCCCAAAGATGCCCAACTTTCTTGGCAGGCTTCTCGCTCTCAGCCAATGAGGATACAAAGCTCTTACAGTGATCTCTGCAGCAACTCCCCCCCTCCTAACTTCCTCACCCCACCCCTTTAATTAGTGGATCCTCATGTCTTCTTTACTGCAGTTATGTTAGTGGTGGGTTACGTTGTAGCTGTATGTTTGGAGAAAAAGGGGCATACCGAAAGCACCATGTCTTAGTTGTGAATTTGGCTGAGAGTTTTTTGTTGTTGTTGACCCGTAAGGTGTGATTGGCATGCTCTTTTTTTTTTTAATCAAAGAGAGAAGATATCAATAAAATGAACAAAACTGGTAAACCTCCTCTTTGACATTTTAATTTATGGTTTTAATAAAGCGTTTTTCAGGGTTCAAAAATGTACAGTTACAGACAGAGATCATTCAGTCAAACAACTGGCATTTATTAAACACCTGCTATGTGCCAGTAGTGTTAGGTATTGGAAGTATAGCAATGAATAAATGAATAAAACATCATCTCAGCTCTCAGGGAGTGCATAGTCTGGTAGGCAAGAGAGAATGTGTAAACAGATCATTACTGTAGAGTTTGACAAGGGCTGGGCAGGGTGCTGTGAGAGCATGGAAGAGGGGATGCCTGGCTGGAGGAGGGGGGAATGATCAAGAAGTCTTCACAGGGAACGTGACATTTGAGTGAGTCTTGAAGAATTAATTCACCAGATGGCTAAGTTGAAGGGACAGCATATATAAAGGCAGAGGGGTCATAGTTAAGTAAAACTGCAGAGAGTCCTTGGAAGTGTTGCTGTCACATTCTCAACAAACTCAGGATGAATCTCAACAAACTCAGGGCTGGTGATTAATGGTGAATCAAAAAGGAGCCAGGACTGCAGACCGATAAGGATCAGAACACATCCCCATTTAAAAAAATGTCTAGCTTACTTATTAATATTAGTGTGTTTTGCTTTAAGCAAACCTGATATGTGTAAGTATGGATTTACAAGGCAAACAAACTAGATGGACAGTATTCACATTGCAGAATTTGTTGCTTTACAAAAGGATTCATAATCAAATCATCTTAAATAACAGTGCCCCTGTGACCTTTACAGTGAATATTTTTACCAAAAATCCATTTACACAGAGTTGTTCGCATAGCCAATGGATGGATGCAGAAAGGTATACTTGCATTACATTTACTTTTTGTGCACAAATTTACCAATTTCAGTGGAAGCATTTTCCCTCATGGCGTGGATGTTTAATAAACACTAAAAGAAAACATGAAAATGTCAGTAGTAAATATTAAATCCATTGTCTGTGATCTTTCATCATTTGAATTGTATGTAAAATACAAATTAATCAGGACAGGGTCTTCAGGGAGTTTTACATCTTAGGTACTTTTAGTAGTGTCACTGGTAATTAATAATAGCACAAGATTTCTGTGCTGTGTGTTAGTTCTGAAATGGATATCCAATGACTACTCTAATACTCATGCAGTGAAGCCAGAACAGGGGCACGTTCTCCTGTTTTGTTGTGTTGGCGCTGATTGCATGGGCTGATGAATGGCACTGGAAATGAACCTCAGAGATGGATGATTTCTACTGGAAGTGCCTGGTGGGCACAAAATTCTACTAGTTAAGAGTGGGGCTCTGAGGGTTTGGACCAGCATCCTGAGCGTCTCCTCCCTTAAATGAAGACCAAAAAGAGCCCTGGGTTCTATTAAAAAGGAGTGCCAGCAGAAGTGGGTGAGTTTGAATTGGCTTCTTCCCATCTGGCCAATGCCCTGCTGCAGAGGAAATGATAGCCTGGGGTCCTTTGGGCGCATCAAGGTCCTTTGTTCACTGGCTGTCAATACCAGAAGGTATCGGGCAGTAGCTCTAAGAAACACCCCCCGCCCCCCAGCTTGGGCTGGAATGGAATTGATCTGTTGCTGTGCTAATACTCGGATTAGTCTACTGGCTAGGACAATGCTTCCCAGTGTGGGTTCCAAAAAAGACTAGTTCCATAGGATGTTAGTAGGTGTTACACACACGCGCGCACACACACACACACACACACACACACACACACACAGAGTTTTGTGGTTAAGTTTACTTTGAGAAATTATTGCTTGAACAAAAACGGTTTTGCTTATTGCAAGGCTTCTAAAAGGCTTTACTAGGCTAGGGTATATTGTGACTCTCCAGGAGAAGAGAACAGCATTTCCCAGATATATTTTCCCACAGAACCTGGTGTTCCAAGAAGCATTTGGCTGGGCTGGTGTGGAGAAGAACATTCTTTGGGCAATGCTGGGCAAGAGCATTTTGTGCTGAGTTTGGAGGCTGTCGGTGTCTTGCTGGGTAAACTTGGATGACTCGCTTCAGCCCTCTAGGCTTTCCTTCCCCCATGTGTAAAATGAAGTTGATAATAATCATTGACTGTGATGGTGTGATGACAACTAAGATAATATCTCTGCAAGTATTTTGAGCTCCTTAGAAGAAAGGCTCTATATAAACTCAAGGTTATTATGAAAGGGAAGTGAAGAATTAAGGCAATTATCCTGATAGTTCCAGCCCCGATCCTGTTTTTCTGCTGCATTATTGGGCAGACTGCCTCAGTTCTCTGCTCTGCTTTGACTGCAAAGACCTATCCTCATTCAACCTTGAGTGACTCAGTTCTCTGGGCTTACTTCCTTTCACATCCTGGCAATTTCAGTGTGGCCTTTAATTTCCTGGTCCAGAGGTATCATCAGTACAGCCTCAAGAAAAGTCCCATCAATCTGAACACACCCTGCTGACCAGAAAACCCTGGAGGTGGGAATTAAATGTAGTTGGGAAGTTGCTTTTATCCTTCACACTCATCCTCTTGCAGAGCGAGAGCGACAGCAGTAACCTTGGAAGCTGGCTGCTGCAGGGCTCATCTCCAGTGGCCCCAGTGGCCCATCTGGGCCAGAGTCCTGTTTGCAGGAGAGGTTTCTTGAGCACAGTTTCCGGGGTCCATTTTGCCACTAGGAAGCCGTGGCCATTAGAATAATGGAGTTCTTGAGGATTTACTGCTAATGATCATTGCAAACTGGGTTTGAGGTAGAGACTGATGTGAAGGCATTAGAGGTATAGTCTACAGTGCTCTGTACACAGACCAGCCATTCCCCGCATGAAAGCAGCAAGCTTCAGGTGCAGTAGGAAGGATTTGGGTTTAGCCACAAGAGAAAACTGTGTGACTTTAAGATGTGATACTGGAAATTGAGAGTGAAGTCATTCTCTGTTCTGGAGGGCTGAGTGGAAATGCCTGTCCAGGAGGGCAGAGTCATAGTATGGTAGAGCTACAAGTGCCTTGTGAAGTTCATCTGGTGTGAATGTTCTGTTTGGATGAGGAAAATGAGGACCAGAGAAGGACAGTGAGCTGCCTAAGGTCACACAGCTACCACATGACAGAAGTCATCCTAAAAGCTAAAACTCAGATCTGCTGCCTCCTTGTGCTCTTTATACTAGACCCAGCTGTGTTCTTTTTTTTTTTTTTTAATTTTTATTTATTTATTTATTTATTTATTTATTTATGGCTGTGTTGGGTCTTCGTTTCTGTGCGAGGGCTTCCTCTAGTTGTGGCAAGTGGGGGCCACTCTTCATCGTGGTGCGCGGGCCTCTCACTGTCGCGGCCTCTTGTTGCGGAGCACAGGCTCCAGATGCGCAGGCTCAGTAGTTGTGGCTCACGGGCCTAGCTGCTCTGCGGCATGTGGGATCTTCCCAGACCAGGGCTCGAACCCGTGTCCCCTGCATTGGCAGGCAGATTCTCAACCACTGCGCCACCAGGGAATCCCCCAGCTGTGTTCTTGTGTAGTTCAGGGGAGTGTGGATTGGCTCATTCAGTGGGACCTGGAGGTCATGTCCAGGCCTGAGTTGTGTGGGCTTTAGCAGAGGGACAGGTCTCTAGTGGAGCCCTCAAAGGCCATGCTTCCCCGTATCTCTCAGTCTCCATTCCTCTTGAGTGTACAGTTGTCTGATTCACCAAGCCGTGCGGCCAGCTGGAAACCTAAGGACTGGGTGTTCTGTCGAAATACTCAGTGGGTGATTCAAGCATCCAAGTCCCTCTATCTTGGTCATTATTAACATCGTGTGGCCCAAGGACCTCCTTCAAAGCTTGATGAAAGCTACTGATGCACTCCTCAAAGAAGGGCCCACATCCATTAACACATGCATGTAATTTCAGGCCCATCTGGGTCTCGGGCTCCTGCTCTGCTGGCTGTTGGTGTTGGTACACAGCCTAGGGTCACTTGTAGATGCTCCCTACATACTAAAGATTCCCAGAGCTGGAATTGTCAACCTTACCTAGGAGGGAATTGGAAATACTGGGATGAGTCTTGTGCCAAAAAGACTGGGGGTACGGGGTTGGTTAGAGTGGCATTTCTTTAGGATAAAAGAATGGGATTGAGTCCTGGACTTGAGGGAAAAACAAAAAAGGAACTGAAACTTGCTGGTCATTTCCCTTTCTCCCAGCCTTATGAAAGAGATGGGGAGGAAAGGAGTCATGGCAGGAAGAATGGCAGGAGACTTGGAAGGATGGGAGAGGGAGATCGTTCTAGAAAGGGTGTCAATCATGCCACCACTGCATGAAGCGAAACTCTTCTAAAAGAAGTCAACAACTCTTCCATTTCTTTCCAGCCTTTCTCGTCCTACTTCAACTTCTAAATAGCAAAAGCTCATGGCTTTGGGGATTAGAAATTGTCTTAGATGCTGGAACACATGTCCTTGAAGAGGACATTTTTAGAGGCTGGGAGTGGGAGCTGGACATTGTGGGGGAATGGCACAGCTTGCCTCACTTCTTGTTAAAAAAAGCATTTTTATGATCAAAATAATATATGCTCATGCTTGTAAAAATAGGAATATGAAGTAGAATGTTCCTGGCCTCTCCACCACTGATCCCCCACTATGTTCACAGTTTGGTTTGTGTCATTTTGTGTGTGTTTCTATGAATATTCATATATGTATTCATGTGCCTAAAATAATAATAAAAGATGTGACCAAGACTACACACACTGTTCTACAACATGCTCTGCATTGGACTCTATATCTGGAGGTCTTTGCCCGCCAGTACACTTCTAGCTAGTTCATTCTTTTTAACAGTTGCATAGTATTCTGTCATCTGGTTCTGACCTAATTTCTAATACGAGCTTTATTGGATTTTTGCATTCTTTCAAATTTTTACAAATTATTAAATATTGGTGCAGCCTACCTCTTTCTACATGCATCTCTCCATACTGTCACCAGCGTTTTTGTTGTATAAATTCACAGTAGTGACCTTGCTGGTTCAAAGAGTTTGGTTTGCACACCTGTGATTTTTAGAGAGCCTGCCCAATTGCCCTCCAGGAAGGTGACAGCGACTTCCCTCCCCACCTGCCCCCCATGCACATGGCCATTTCTCCATGCTCTTCCTCACCGATTCCAGTTATGCTGGTTGGTCCTTTCAATCTCTGACAATGTGATTGCTGAAAAAAATCTCCTTTTCCTTTGCATTTTTTTTGAGTACCAGCATCTTTTCGTATGTTTATAGCACATCTGCATTTCTTTCTCTGCGTTGCCATTTCATATCCTTTGCCTGTTTTTCTATTGGGTTGTTCTTTCTCACTGTGGTAACTGGGATCTCTTTATATATTTTGAGTAGTAACAATTTAACTGTTATCTATGTTGCAAATATAGTAAGTAGTCTATTGTTTATCTCTTGACTTTGATTTTAGTGTCTTTCATTGCACAGAAATGTTTACGATTTTTAAAAATAACCATTGTCATTCTATTCCTTTATGAGCACTTCAACAATGCCACAGTGAATGCCCTTGGACTATATTATATGTGTTTGGCTCATTATTTCCTTCAGATAAATTCCTAGGACTGGATTTGTTTAGTTCTTTTTTTTCTAGATATTTCCAAATTGCCCTCTAAAGTGTTCATTTTTTTAAACCAATTTACACTCCAACTGCAGTGTATAAAAGTATACTTTACTCCTCCTCTTGATGTCTTCTGATAATTCAGGTTTTGCTTCTTAAATCAAGTGCTAGGCAGAAACTCATATTTGGCACCATAAAAGGCTGTGGGCAGAAATCCCTAACTGCACGTGAAACGCATGTAATACACGTTTCACCTTCAATTATTTAAGCAAACATGTTTTTTTAATTCATTTCCAACTAGAACTGTGTCGAAAGCATTTTCCAACATCAAGTTCCTCTAAATTCGCTGTAAAATGAATGGCTATTTAGGATCATTTCTGCTGGCAGCAGCCGCAGCAGCAGACAATGGCAAATGAACTTTAGAGATGTACCTTGCAAGACACTTGGAACAAAGCTACTGCTGCATCTTCACTAAACTCTGAGGTCAGCTAGGTTGGTTCCAGAATTTTCCAGAGGCTGAGTGCTGAGTAGGAGTTAGCTTCTATCCAACTTGCCTTCCTGCAAAGAGGACAAGTTTGAGGCCCTCCCGTGAGGAGTTATTCTAATAGAAATAAACAGTGATGTCACCCTCTGCAGAGGGAATAGTGACAAACAGGTACAGGTGTAGCTTTTCTCCTCACTCTGCCTGGGCTTGCTTCATCTTCTTGCATCTCTTTCCTGCCAACATCCCGATATGGTCAAGGGAATTTTGGTGTTTACTTTAGGCCACGGGTAGGATCCACGGATTAGGAGAAGACGGACATCAGAGCGGTCATTTGTGTGGCTTAAGAACTATCTTTCGTCAGAAGAGCGAGAGCGACAGCAGTAACCGTCAGATCCCTTGGGGGTGGCAGAGCATGGGTGGGAAATGAAAGAGCAGTGATGGTTGTTACCCATTTTACAGACGGAGAAGACACATCTGGAAAGGAGAAATGTTCTGAGAGTTGGACATTGCTGGAAAAGGCTCCTGACATACCCCCAACACGTGCTAGCTGAAAATCTGGCAACTTCTCTCCTCTAGGGATGGATATAGGTGCCTTTAAAGTGCAGCTTCCTAATCTGATATATTTAAGAGTGCCCCTTGTACTTACCCATCGTTCACTTTACCTAGTGTGGTATTTACCCCACCCCTGGGATGCTTTTGAGCTATTGGAAGATAGGGGGGTTATTGGCCCCAAAGGAATAATTTGGATTATTTGAACTATTGCCAGTTATTATTTGTGGTTTCCCATTTACCTCAAAATCTTGGTATTTGGAAAATGGCTTTAGATCCTATCTAATATTTGTGGGGTTTTTTTTCTTTTAAAGGTTTGGACTAAAGTAAGGATCCTTCACAGGGGAACTGATGGCCAGGAAAATAATTATTAGTCTTTGCTGCCTTGAAAAAAAATGGCTTTGGTTGTTAAGTTAACGAATGTCCCATCTTAAAACTAGGATGTCTTTTCTTCGATGCTGAACTATTTATTTATTTATGCATGCATGCATGCAGTGCCGCGTGGCTTGCAGGATCTTAGTTGCCTGACCAGGGATTGAATCCGGGGCCGCGGCAGTGAAAGCGTCAAGTCCTAACCACTGGACCGCCAGGGAACTCCCCAGTGCTGAATAATTTAAAACTGAAACATTATAGCCACAGGTACTGGTCTCTACACATAAATCATGTGATACGTTTCTCCTTATGGATGGTCATAAGGGAAAAGGTCATATTTTCTTTTTAAAACTATGCTTGATGCTTTTCGTAGAACTGGGGATTGTCATGTTTTGTTTTCTAATGAATTATTCTGCAAAGGTAGTGTTGCTGTTTAACTCTGATTAGAACCAGGAGGGGACATCTGTCCCCACACTTGAACTAGAAAGGACAATCTCATTAAGAGGCAAAGAGAGTCGGTAAGTGGAGCTTGCAGTGAATTGGGAGGCAGAGGACCCGAATTCCAGTTCTGCTTTTGTTACTAATTAGCTGTGTGACCTTGAACAAGGTTAACTGTCTCTGAGCCTCAGACTCCTCAAATATAAAATGCAAACATAGTTAGGAATAGATTATCTATACAAAGCATACTTGTCTCCAGAGTCAAAGTTTGCTTTGTGACAGAATCATTTGGGGGCACTTCAAAAAAATATGTTGGATTCCCCACCTCAACCAATTGAATCTGAAACTCCAAGAGTGGACCCAGGAAGTCTATCTGTTAACGAGCTCCTTAGACGACTCAGAGAAGGCTGTAACCCCCTCCTGTGGTAACTTTCAGGAGGCAAGATCCCCTGGGCTTTCTGGCCTGAGGGAATGAAACCCATTTTCCAAAGTGGGAAAGTCCACGTCTCCCAGTAGCTCTGGCTGAGAAACCTATGATATGAGACCGCATTTGGGGAGGCTGGGTTTTGACCTAGTTCCCTGGGGCTGGTTTCTGCTGAGGTGAGTGGAGGGCAGACTGTTCTTTTTAATAAGAGCAAGTCTGGATGAACAAACTGACCAGTTATCCAATAATGAGCATATTTCAGGCCCTTTGGCACAAAATCTTCAGTCGAAGCATTTCTGAGAAAGGACAACGAGGCTTCCAGAACTCAGCCCCTTTCTGCCCAAGCTCTCCTTTGAATCCCTTTTGAAGCTTCTGTCCCTCCTTTGACTTTGTAAGCTTTTGTTTCTCTTTCCTTCATTCAACTCACAGTGTTGCAGAGGGTTCTTTTGTTTCGCGGGATTTCAACCCCTGAGCTTTTTCCTCATCTCCCCCCACCCACACTGCACTCTGAACACCTTCTGTCCACCCATCACCCCTCCCGTCATCACATTACTGATGTAATTTCCTTCAGTCATAGGCCCTCTCTCAATACTGTCCTGCCCTCTAAGTGCCAAAAGGAAAGGGGTCAGCATCCAGGTACAGTCCTCTGGGGACTTCCCTGGCGGTCCAGCGGTTAGGATTCGTCGCTGTCACTGCCGGGGCTGGATTCAATCCGTGGTCAGGAACTAAGATCCCACAGACTGCATGGTGTGGCCAAAGGGAAAAAAAAAAAGTACACACCTCTTTGCCCCACTTCTTTCCCTGAGTCTCAGCCTTCAGCCCTTCCCTTCATTACAGGGGAAGTTGGAGCTAGAGAAGTGGTTCTCCAAAGGCAAACTTTCAGAGACAGCAAGTCTTACCCTTTACATACAGCAACCCTTTCCTGAGCCATGTGCCGGGTACCGTGCCCTACTGGCAGGCATCATCTCATTCAGTCCCTTCCACAGCTCCATCAGGTAGGCACTCTTAGTATTCTCATATCATGGGGGAAGAAACTGAGGCTCAGGGCCACCAAGTGACTTGCACAAGTTCAGTCAGCTGGTGAGTGGCTCAGTGATCTATCGGTCTCGTCCTGGGGCCTGCATATGGTTGGACAGAGTATTCTGCTATTAACGGTTCCCTATGGCGTGTATCAGGCTGGGTTGTACCAAAGGCGAATAGCAACAGATTTTCTTGGGTGTGAAGAGTCTGAGCCCTGAAGAGTCTGGGTAACTTTAAACACCGAGAAAGAAGGGGGAGTTGGTTTTAATGGCAGAGTAATGTTGCCAGGGTTATTCTGTATCATTGTAGGGGTGGGCCTGGGAGCCTGGGTTTGATTCTTGAGAACTGAAAACTGAGTAAAGCTGTAAATATTGGCATCGAGAAGTACATTCCTGAGACCCCCGTGACTACTGTTAGTTTCATAGATCCCGGGAATGTGAAACATACTTGTTATTTTCTTCCTTCCACTCCCTTCTGGAAGCCGGTGCCAAGGTTATAGAGGAGCAGAGGTAGGGAATGACTTCCTGGATGCTCTCGGCTAAAGGGGAGACTGTAAAGGGGGAGGTAGTCAGGGGGAGGGCCCAGAATAGGCTGAACAACAGTCTTGTTGGCTTGGATTCTTGGGTTTCCAGTTCACCCAAGTCCTTCTTGTCTGATTCTCATTATCAAACTTGCAGCACGAAGCAAGGAATATTTGGCATCCACCAATACAGACTCACTGAAGTCGAATTGATATGACTCAAACTCATGAGTGCAACAAATCCATGCCCAGAGATTTCCAGAGTATACCCATGGGACCAAGTCCATCTTCAAACCATAACCTAAGACCCCATTTGAAGGAGCCCAGGTTTCTCCTTTGACTGGAGTGCATGGATTGATTTAACATCGCTGCACAGAAACAATTTTTTTTCTTTTTTCTTGGCTCTTTCCTGGAAGGATCTTATATTGGCTATAATTTCTCTAAAATCTCTTTTGAGTTGGAGCTGCCAGATGAAGACTCCCCCCCATTTTCTGCAGTGTGTGTCCTCTTTATTGTCATTTCCGGTCATAAGAGCCAGTAGACATCAAGGTCTCTTAAGGCCTCAGTCACTGGCTCCGTGTCTAATGCCCACCAAGTCACTTGGCCTTGCTAAGCCTCTGTTTTCCCATCTGTAATGATCCTGACTCTCCCGTTTCCGTGGGGATATTAGAGCAAGCAGATCATCAAAAACAAATGGTCCAAGATATATGACTGTGGTTGTCTTCAGATTTTCCCTGGTAAAAGAGCTGTTTTGGAGAAAAAGAGAAGGTAGTGGAAGGTTAAAACGTTAGGAGCTGGAATCATTTGCTTAAGTTCAGATCCCTGCTCTATCTCCTACTAACTATGTGACCTTGGAAAGTTTCTTAACCACCTAACTGACTTAGCTCTGTAAAATGGAAAGAATAATAATTGTACCTACTTTGTAGAGTTATAGTAAGGAATCAAAGAGATAATATATGGCAAGGGTCTGCCCCATAGTTAATGCTCAGTAAACGGCAGCTATTTTATTTTATTATTATGAGTGCATGAGTTCTGGCCCAGGCACTTTGGGTAAGTCACTTAGCCTCTTAAATCTTCCGTTTCTTCATCTGTGTAATGGGAATAATAATAGTAGTCACCTCGTAGGGTTTTTTGAGGAATAAACGAGCTCATTCCTGCAAAGGTCTCAGCGCACTTCCTGGCACATAGAAGCGCTGAAAAAAGTGTTATCAGTCTGTTGCCAAATTTAGTGACCCTGTAGGCCCTTTGGTCCCTGGCTTCTCAGTGTCTGGGCCACCTTTGGGCCTCGCTTCCACCCCAGCAGAGGTTTCTGATGCCTGTGAAGTATCAGAAGTACTGTTGTTTGGGGTAAACAGAGGAGATGGCCTTTCTGCATGGGGACCTCCTGAGACTAAGAGTGCTTCCTGCAAAAGCACTGCACAGTGTCACACGGGCTGCCTCTGGACAGCAGCTGATTCCCAGGCCCCCAGGTTCACAAAGTGACAAAAATGGGGACAAGGCAGACCTTGCTTAGCAGCTCCCATAGAAGCCTGGCCCCGGGCAGCACAGAGTTTTGTTAGTTGCCCCTCCCACTCCCACGCCTCCCCGGGCAACCCCCCCCAGGCACGTACTCCCTTCTGGCCTTCCTCCAAGACAACAGGCCAGAGGGCCCTGCATCTCCTCCCCAAGTGATACATCAAGAAAGGCAAGCAGATGCTGCCATAGTGACAATTCCTACCTGATCGATAGAGCTGGGAATTGCATCCCGGTGACGAGGCCTGCCTTGAGGGGAGCCATCTCCCAGGGCATCACCTGCCTCAGCCTAGTGACCAGGCAACCTGCCCCACCCACCACTGGCTGGCTACCAGCCTCAAGGCCTTTCCCTATACATGTATCCCCACCGCTGGGGCCCACAGTGACTGACCATTTCAGGCACATGCTGCCCTCATTGGATTCCTCAATGTCTCTGCTTTAGGTCAGCCCTTATTATTTCTTCCCTCAACTATTCAATATCATTGTTGTTGCTGCTGTTGAAGGTATTAATAACAGAAATAATACCTAACATTCACTGAGTGCTTACCGCATGTGAGGCGCTATGCTAAATACCTTATAGGTATTCTCTCATTTCATCCTCATAGTAACCGTGTGAGGTAGGCACTATTATTACGACTAGAGCTATTGGTCAGCCTGCAGTATTAGGGTCCTGATGGCATCTTGGACATCTATGAAATATTCCGAAGGTGTTGCGTGACGCAAGAGGACTTTTGATGTACTTTGACAACAAGCCCTTCTGTACGACCCCTTCCACTTTCCCACCAGCTGCTTGGGTACAGCAGATGTTGTTCATTCTGAATCCTGCTGGGCCCCTGGCTATGGCTGGAGATGTAGGGGCCGTGCCACCCCTAACTTCTTGCAGCTGAGGAGGACTGGTGCATCGTGCCCACCCTGGGTTGTTTGGGGCTAGCTGGGGCCAGGCTAGGATAGCCGCATGGTAGACATGACCAAATAAGGATCACACTTCTTAGCCTGGAGTTTTAGGGTTTTTTGCTATATGACTATAAATGACTATAACATACATTTCCAATAGCATTTACTTAACACAGACCCCATACTCCAGCCACACCGGGCTACCCTCATCCCCAGAATACATCTTGCACATAAATACCCGTTTCCATGCCTTTGTTCACGGTGTTCTCTTACTGGTTCTTAGACCATCTCACTTCTTTACTCCTTTATTCTTTCATCCTTTCATCCCGAGGACACATATTGAGCATCTATTATATACTAGGTGCTGTGCTAGGCACTTGGAATATGATCATAAACAAAACAGACAGAGGCTCTGCCCTCATGAAGCTCACAGTCTAGCGGAGGAGGTAGACATTAAACAAACAAACACAGACATACATAATTACAGTTGACCCTTGAACAATGTCAGGTTTGGGGCACCAATCTCTGTGTAGGTGAAAAATCTGCATATAACTTATAGTCAGCCCTCCATATATGCGGTTCCTCCGTATCTGCAGTTCCCATCCATGGATTCAACCAACCGCAGATCGTGTAGTACTGTGGTATTTACTATTGGAAAAAAGTCCACTTATAAGTGGACCCATACAGCTCAGGCCCATGTTGTTCAAGGGTCAACTGTGCAAGTTGTAATAAGTGCTGTGAAGGGGAAGAAAGGGTGGTATGAGAGACAATAACAAAAGCTAGAGCCAAAAGGACTTGCTAGTAGACTGGATATGTTGGCGGAGGGGAGGGAGCAATCAAGGAAGACTTCCATGTGTCTGGCTTGAGCAAGATGGATGACAGCACCACTGACGGACATGGGGATGTATCCTGAAGCTGATTCAGAGTTTAGCTCTCCTGTGCCGCATTTGGTCTATAATGCGTAAGCAGCATATATCCTATACTATTTTGTTTCGATGCTAGTTAACACGAGTGAATTTGTTGTCTCCCTAGGTAGGTTTTAAACTCTTTGAGGACACTGACCATATCTTACTCATGTCTGTATTCCCCAAAGCACCCGAGACATGATGTATCGAAGACCGACTGATCAGTTAAGGGAAGGAGCTCGTTTCTCTTTCTACTTTACTCTTCTCACTGAGGCATCAGACATGACTCTGGGTCAAGCTTTTCTTAAGAAAAAGAAAAAGCTATGACATACTCTCGAAGAGATACGTGCTTTGCTACAGACTTTGAACTGCATTTAATCATTAATCACCTTTTGAACAATTGCTGCTGTGTCAGCATGATACACAGGACACACCTAACCTTGGTCCTCAGAACATCCTTCATCAGTGCAGTAAAGGCTACGTGTTCACAGAAGCATGGCCTCATGGGCGTGTGCAGGCTAGCTCAGGATGGGCAGAGGAGAAGACTAGAAGTGGCCTAAGGGCCTCAGTTGCTCAGGCAGGCGTGGGCCTTCGTGGCTGGGGATAAACACATACTATGGATAGCACGCTATGGACCTTAGATTCAGTCACAAAATAGACAAAATATAGCTGGGTTGCCATGTCTAAACAAGATAAAACAATAAGGAGGTACCCTATTGCAGTTTTTATGTGATTCTTGCAGAAGTTCTACAGAGAGTTGTCTGATCCTGCAGTTCTGAGGTAGGCGCTCAGGAATCTGCATTTTTACAAGCATCCCAGGAAATTATGGTGCAGGTAAGCCCTGGATCACACTTTGAGATGTCATGGCTTCAGAGATCAGCCCTGGAACTGAAAGCACGTACAGCTAGCTCCTTGTGCATGGACACCCAGATGAGTGACAGAAAAAGAGATGTAACAGTCCTGACCACCAGAGTGGGAAAGGCCAGGAGGCCAGAATCCGTAACATTTCAGCTGCACCCGGGAACTGACTGGCACAACAGGTCCATTTTAGGGAAGGCCTCAAGGTGGCGCTAGGTGGTGGAGTTAGTCTGCAGAGGCAGTACCCTGACCTGTACCCACAAACTTCTAAGGTTGCTTTTCAAAGACGAACTGAATTGGACCTTGCCCTGTACTCTAATACCCAACCAGGGGGCGTTGCTGGGGGATGGGTATGGATTTAGCATCTCAGTGGGATTAAGGGTAGCTCCAGGTTCATACTGTAAGCGACCTGGGCCTGGTCTAGCCAGCCCAGCTCCCTGCCTAACCAAAAGGTGCTCTGTATCCACACCTTATAGTCTGGACTGCGTGGAAACCACCTTCCGCCAAGTGTCCAGGGGGTTAAGTCTAAGCAGCTCCACCATCACTGCTCCCACTTGCCCTGCCTTCCACCTCTCCTGATGGAGACCCAAGACTGACCTGGTCATCATTTGTGGAACACAGCCTGTAGCAGTGAACCTCTAGGGGTCCACTTCACTTCCTGTTTTCCAAAGCCAGCAAGAGAAACCTGCAGGCAATAATCACATCCCCACCTTGCACCCCCTTGGACCTGGCTATACCTTCTGAATTCCCCAAATCTGGAACTGGCCCTCGGTGGTAATCAGCACCTCCCCAGTTAGTTTCAACTCAGGGACAACTTCACCCAGTGATTTCCTTCTAAAACGAGTCAACTCAGAATTTTGAGACCTCAGGGAATTCCCTGGCGGTCCAATGGTTAGGACCCTGCGTTTTCACTGCTGAGGGCCCAGGTTCAATCCCTGGTCGGGGAACTAGGATCCCACAAGCCGCGTGGCGTGGCCAAAAAACAAAAAAGTGAATAATTTGAAAAAAAAAAAAAAGAAATTTGAGACCTCTTAACGCCCCTCCATTCGTGCCATCCTCTGCCACTACCCTAAATGTAAGCCCCTTTCGCCTCTCCTGGGGCGTTTCATCCCCATACGTGTTTGTGCCTTCTCTTCACCGTCTCTCCCAGGCTTTCGTCTGTGCCCTTTGAGACCCATGTTGCACGTCGACAAAGTCCCCTGGCCCCTCCCTCTTGCAGTGTCACCTGCCTTAGTGCATCACAGCGCTGGCTACACATTAGTGTCACCTGGGGAGCTTTTTAACAAGGACTGACGCCTGGGCTCCCTCCCTGGAGGTTCTGATTCAATTGGCCTGAAGTGGGGTCTGGGCTTTTCTACTTTTTTAAGATTCCCCCCCAGGTGATGCTGATGTGCAGCCAGGTGTACACACCACTGACACCTGCTTGCCTTCCAGGACACATCCATTCTCTTGCAGCTGCTCATTCTCGAGGGCTGCACACACCACAGAGCTGAGGCGTGACGTCCACACGTTCCTGTTCCCTAGCACTATTTTCAGGCCTTTTGTGTCCATCCTAAAAAAAGAAAAGAAACCACCAGCTAACACAATTAAATAACAACTAAATTTATCGTTTATTGTTTTAAAAATGAAATGAAATAAAATTAAATAAATGCTCCTTTGAGGCACATGCTGCCTATACCACCCACTGTTCTTTTTGTCAACTCTTTTCCTCCTCATTCACCCACACTTTTCCTGGACTTTTAATACCTGTTTATCACCTTCCTCTCAAACCCGAGCCCTGCTCTTATCCTGGGTGACTTTAGTCCCCCAGTGTACAATCCATCCAGTACCCTGGACTCATGACTCTTCCTTTGATGAATATTTATGGAGTGGTACTATGTACTGGGCACTGTTAGAGGTGTGAGGGATATAGCAGCGAACGAATGGACAAAATGGACAAAAATCCCTGCTTGCAAGAACCTTACGATCAGGAGGGTGGGAGTGAATCATACATAGAATGTCAGGTGGTAATAAACAGATGGAAAAGAATGAAGCAGGGTGACAAGGTAGGGAATGCTGGGAGAGAAGAATCGCTTTTATATGTGAGAGAAGGAATTTCAACGAGGGTAGCGTTCATTGAGCAGATGATATTTGAGCAAAGACCTGGAGGAAGTGAGGGAGCTACCGTGTAAATATCTTGTGGGAGAGCGTTACAGGCAGAGATGACAGCAAGTGCAAATGTGCTGGGGCAGTAGCGTACCTGGCTGGGAGGAGGCCGGTATGGCTGAAGCTGAGTTAGTGAGGGGAGAGTAGTAGATGAGGTCAGGGAGGTACATGAGGCCAGGTCTTCTTAAGCCTCGTCGGAAATTGTACGGACTCCGGCCTGGCTCTTATGCTGAATTGAGATGGTGAGCCTTTGGAAGGGGGGGTTCTGGCTAGAGAATGGGATAGAGTCTGATTTACATTTGAAGTTTCCTTGATTTCCTTTGTCTCCACTCACCTTCATCTCTACTCCACTGTGATCACCTGCCCCTATTGCCAGCCTGCCTATTCTTTTTGTTTGTTTTTGGCTACGTTGGGTCTTCATTGCTGCGCAGGCTTTCTCTAGTTGTGGCGAGCGGGGACTACTCTTCGTTGCAGCACGCGGGCTCTAGGTGCGCGGGCTTTCTCTAGTTGTGGCGAGCGGGGGCTACTCTTCGTTGTAGCACGTGGGCTCTAGGTGCACGGGCTTCAGTAGTTATGGCGTGTGGGCTCAGTAGCTGTGGCTCACGGGCTCTAGAGCGCAGGCTCTGTAGTTGTGGCGCACAGGCTTAGTTGCTCCGCGGCATGTGGGATCTTCCCGGACCAGGGCTCGAACCCGTGTCCCCTGCATTGGCAGGCAGATTCTTAACGACTGCACCACCAGGGAAATCCCCTGCCTATTTTTTCATTGCCCCAAACTGCTTCACCTCTGAAATCTTAAACTCAAGAATTATGGTAGCAAAGCTTATACATCCAGCCCCTTCATTCTAATTATGCTTTCTCTTTCACCTTATCTAAATCTCTCATCTCTTGACTCTGCTTAGTTCTTCATGGATATTAGTCCTTCTGGGTTCTCTTCTTTCTTCTCTCTCCTAAACCCTATAATGCACCTTTTCTAGCAATTCTCATGTGTCAACTTTCTGGCCTGGTTAGTAGTTCAGCAAAGCCCAAACCATAGATCATTCCAGTGGATCTTGGTCCTGGCTGCACATGAGAATCACCTGAGATGCTTTAAAATATGCTGGTGCTTGATTACATTGGTCTACAATGGGGCCCATATGTTGGTCTTTTTTTGTTTTTTGGCCACAGCGTGTGGCATGTGGGATCTTAATCCCCCGACCAGGGATCAAACCCGTGCCCCCTGCAGTGGAAGCGCAGAGTCTTAACCACTGGACCACCAGGGAAGTCCCTGTATGTTGGTCTTTTTAAGCTCAGCCAGTGAGTCTAATGAACAACTGGATTAATCGAGCGACTGCCTCTTCCCTTCCTATACTTCCACACCTGGGCAGGAAACCAATCACAATTGTTCCCTTAAAACTACTTGGAACTCTTACAAAGTGACCCTAGTAAGCTACATCTCACATTCCTCTTGGTGTGTAAAGTACCGTCCCCCAGCCTCCAACCCCACTTTTGTCCTTGTCTCTCTTAGAAGATGGCTTCATTTTACACTTCATAGAAAAAATAAGAGGCTTCCACGGCCTCAAACTCCTGTCTTGCTGCCTCAAATGTGGATGCATCTGTACCCATTTTTATTCCATTGTCTCCTCCACTTCTACCCAAACTTTCCTCTATTTCGTGGACCTTCAACATGTTACTTACCTTTGGCTCCCTTCAGAATTTCTACAGTCTCTTTTATCTTTCAAGACTTTCTTTTCAACCCCATATCCCCCCTCCCTCTCTAGCTACTGCCCTATGTCTCTTCTTCCCTTCATAGCCAAGCTTCTTGAACAAGGAGTCTCCTTAGCCCGTCTCCGTTCCCTCTCCTTCCATTTACTTCCACAGGCCACTGGAATCTGATTTCTGTCCTCATCGCTCTCCTGAAACATTTTTTGCCATGGACACCAGTGATTTCCCAACTGACAAATCTCATGAACACTTCTCTGTCTTTTGACTTATTTGGTGTTTCTGAGTCATTAATTTTTACTGCCTGCCTTCCTGAAAATTTGCTCTCCAGTGGATTCCATGACACTGTTCTTTCTTGATTCACCTCCTACTTCTTTGGCTGCTTCTTGAGCTTTGCTTTCTTTTCCCAAACCCAAAATATAAGTGTTTCCAGGAAACTCTTTCTCTTTCTTTTCCTACTACTTCACATTTTTTCTTGGCAGTTTTATCCATGCCTGCGACTTCAGCTATCACCTACATGTTTCTGACTCCCAGATGGATACCCCTACCACAGATCTCTCTCCTGAGCCCTAGATCTGTTTATAAAACTGCCTATGGGCTGTCTCTGCCTAGAAATTCCACTCAACATGTCCCAAACTGAAAGTGACCTTTTATATACTCCGGCTCCACTAAATCAGAAACCTGAGTCATCCAAGATTCTTCTTTCATCTTCCTCACATTCTACAATTACCAGTTGCTCCCGAGTCTATCTCCCAAACATCTCTTATCTATTTGCTCCTTTGCATCTTGACTGCCCCTTCTCTAGATTGCCATCATCTCTCACCTGGACCATCATATCTTCCTAACTGGAGCGCCTGGCTCTATAGCAACCTCCTTAAAGCTGTCTTCCGAACCTGAATAATCTTTCTACCATGCAAAACTTCTCGAGTTACTGCCCTGCTTATATGCCATCAATGACTCCCAGGGACTTATAGCAGTGGTTTTCAAGTTAATACTTCAGGGATGCCTGTGCGTGTTCTGGAGTGAAGGTGAGGGGCAGTGCGCTAAGTGGACTACACACCAGGGCCAAACTCTTTCATTTAATTAGGGCAACTGAAGACATTTTCCATTAGAGTGAAAATTCTGTAGCCAGAAGACAAAATTTGAATGCCATTGACCTTGATTTTCACAACAAACTTTAACAAACTTCACTGTTTATCAGGAATAGAAGAGTATCTCTTATATCAAGAGTATACAAGCTTCATAGAGCTTGGGTCTAGGAACTCTGACCCTTCCAGATGTGTATATTTGGTTGCCAATGCCCAGACTGAGGGCTCTCACAGCTTGATGTGACTTTTTGTGAGTGGTCAAAGGCCCTTCGTCTTCCCTTCAGGTTTGCTAGTGCCTGTCATAGACATGAAAATTGAAGAACTCTGCCTGAAGAACACCGATGGCCTTGATGCAGGCACCATCCCCGGTCAGCCTGAGATATTAAATTACACAGTTTTTTTTTTTAACATCTTTATTGGAGTATAATTGCTTTACAATGGTGTGTTAGTTTCTGCTTTATAACAAAGTGAATGAGCTAGACATATACTTATATCCCCATATCTCTTCCCTCTTGCATCTCCCTCCCTTCCACCCTCCCTATCCCACCCCTCTAGGTGGTCACAAAGCACCGAGCTGATCTCCCTGTGCTATACGGTTGCTTCCCACTAGCTCTATATTTTACATTTGGTAGTATATATATGTCGAAGCCACTCTCTCACTTTGTCCCAGCTTACACTTCCCCCTCCCCATATCCTCAAGTCCATTCTCTAGTGGGTCTGTGTCTTTATTCCCGTCTTGCCCCTAGGTTCTTCATGACCATTTTTTTTCTTAGATTCCATATATATGTGTTAACATACGGTATTTGTTTTTCTCTTTCTGACTTACTTCACTCTGTATGACAGACTCTAGGTCCATCCACCTCACTACAACTAACTCAATTTCGTTTCTTTTTATGGCTGAGTAATATTCCATTGTATATATGTGCCACATCTTTATCCATTCATCTGTCGATGGACACTTAGGTTGCTTCCATGTCCTGGCTATTGTAAATAGAGCTGCAGTGAACATTGTGGTACATGACTCTTTTTGAATTACGGTTTTCTCAGGGTATATGCCCAGTAGTGGGACTGCTGGGTCATATGGTAGTTCTATTTTTAGTTTTTAAAGGAACCTCCATACTGTTCTCCATAGTGGCTGTATCAATTTACATTCCCACCAACAGTGCAAGAGGGTTCCCTTTTCTCCACACCCTCTCCAGCCTTTATTGTTTGTAGATTTTTGGATGATGGCCATTCTGACCGGTGTGAGATGATATCTCATTGTAGTTTTGATTTGCATTTCTCTAGTGATTAATGATATTGAGCATTCTTTCATGTGTTTGTTGGCAATCTGTATATCTTCTTCGGAGAAATGTCTATTTAGGTCTTCTGCCCATTTTTAGATTGGGTTGTTTGTTTTTCTTATATTGAGCTGCATGTGCTGCTTGTAAATTTTGGAGATTAATCCTTTGTCAGTTGCTTCATTTGCAAATATTTTCTCCCATTCTGAGGGCTGTCTTTTGGTCTTGTTTATGGTTTCCTTTGCTGTGCAAAAGCTTTTACGTTTTATTAGGGCCCATTTGTTTATTTTTGTTTTTATTTCCATTTCTCTAGGAGCTGGGTCAAAAAGGATCTTGCTGTGATTTATGTCATAGAGTGTTCTGCCTATGTTTTCTTCTAAGAGTTTAATAGTGTCTGGCCTTACATTTAGGTTTTTAATCCATTTTGAGTTTACTTTTGTGTATGGTGTTAGGGAGTGTTCTAATTTCATTCTTTTACATGTAGCTGTCCAGTTTTCCCAGCACCACTTATTGAAGAGGCTGTCTTTTCTCCACTGTATATTCTTGCCTCCTTTATCAAAGATAAGGTGACCATACGTGCGTGGGTTTATCTCTGGGCTTTCTATCCTGTTCCATTGATCTATATTTCTGTTTTTGTGCCAGTACCATACTGTCTTGATTACTGTAGCTTTGTAGTATAGTGTGAAGTCAGGGAGCCTGATTCCTCCAGCTCCGTTTTTCTTTCTCAAGATTGCTTTGGCTATTCGGGGCCTTTTGTGTTTCCATACAAATTGTGAGATTTTTTTGTTCTAGTTCTGTGAAAAATGCCAGTGGTAATTTCATAGGGATTGCATCGAATCTGTAGATTGCTTTGGGTAGTATAGTCATTTTCACAATGTTGATTCTTCCAATCCAAGAACATGGTATATCTCTCCATCTATTTGTATCATCTTTAATTTCTTTCATCAGTGTCTTATAATTTTCTGCATACATGTATTTTGTCTCCTTAGGTAGGTTTATTCCTAGATATTTTATTCTTTTTGTTGCAGTGGTAAATGGGAGTGTTTTCTTAATTTCACTTTCAGATTTTTCATCATTCATGTATAGGAATGCAAGCGATTTCTGTGCATTAATTTTGTATCCTGCTACTTTACGAAACTCATTGATTAGCTCTAGTAGTTTTCTGGTAGCATCTTTAGGATTCTCTATGTATAGTATCATGTCATCTGCAAACAGTGACAGCTTTACTTCTTCTTTTCCGATTTGTATTCCTTTTATTTCTTTTTCTTCTCTGATTGCTGTGGCTAACACTTCCAAAACTATGTTGAATAATAGTGGTGAGAGTGGGCAACCTTGTCTTGTTCCTGATCTTAGTGGAAATGGTTTCAGTTTTTCACCATTGAGGACGATGTTGGCTGTGGGTTTGTCATATATGGCCTTTATTATGTTGAGGTAAGTTCCCTCTATGCCTACTTTCTGGAGGGTTTTTATCCATAAATGGGTGTTGAATTTTGTCAAAAGCTTTCTCTGCATCTATTGAGATGATCATATGGTTTTTCTCCTTCAGTTTGTTAATATGGTGTATCACATTGATTGATTTGCGTATACTGAAGAATCCTTGCATTCCTGGGCTAAACCTCACTTGATCATGGTATATGATCCTTTTAATGTGCTGTTGGATTCTGCTTGCTAGTAGTTTGTTGAGGATTTTTGCATCTATGTTCATCAGTGATATTGGCCTGTAGTTTTCATTTTTTGTGACATCTTTGTCTGGTTTTGGTATCAGGGTGATGGTGGCCTCGTAGAATGAGTTTGGGAGTGTTCCTCCCTCTGCTATATTTTGGAAGAGTTTGAGAAGGATAGGTGTTAGCTCTTCTCTAAATGTTTGATAGAATTCGCCTGTGAAGCCATCTGGTCCTGGGTTTTTGTTTGTTGGAAGATTTTTAATCACAGTTTCAATTTCAGTGCTTGTGATTGGTCTGTTCATATTTTCTATTTCTTCCTGGTTCAGTCTCGGCAGGTTGTGCATTTATAAGAATTTGTCCGTTTCTTCCAGGTTGTCCATTTTATTGGCATAGAGTTGCTTGTAGTAATCTCTCATGATCCTTTGTATTTCTGCAGTGTCAGTTGTTACTTCTCCTTTTTCATTTCTAATTCTATTGATTTGAGTCTTCTCCCTTTTTTACTTGATGAGTCTGGCTAATGGTTTATCAATTTTGTTTATCTTCTCAAAGAACCAGCTTGTAGTTTTATTGATGTTTGCTATCGTTTCCTTCATTTCTTTTTCATTTATTTCTGATCTGATCTTTATGATTTCTTTCCTTCTGCTTACTTTGGGGTTTTTTTGTTCTTCTTTCTCGAATTGCTTTAGGTGTAAGGTTAGGTTGTTTATTTGAGATGTTTCTTGTTTCTTAAGGTAGGATTGTATTGCTATAAACTTCCCTCTTAGAACTGCTTTTGCTGTATCCCGTAGGTTTTGGGTCATCGTGTTTTCATTGTCATTTGTTTCTAGGTATTTTTTAATTTCCTCTTTGATTTCTTCAGTGATCTCTTGGTTATTAAGTAGTGTATTGTTTAGCCTCCATGTGTTTGTATTTTTTACAGATTTTTTTCCTGTAATTGCTATATAGTCTCATAGCGTTGTGGTCGGAAAAGATACTTGATACGATTTCAGTTTTCTTAGATTTAGCAAGGCTTGGTTTGTGACCCGAGATATGATCTATCCTGGAGAATGTTCCATGAGCACTTGAGAAGAAAGTGTATTCTGTTGTTTTCGGATGGAATGTCCTATAAATATCAATTAAGCCATCTTGTTTAATGTACCATTTAAAGCTTGTGTTTCCTTATTTATTTTCATTTTGGATGATCTGTCCATTGGTGGAAGTGGGGTGTTAAAGTCCCCTACTATGATTGTGTTACTGTCGATTTCCCCTTTTATGGCTGTTAGTATTTGCCTTATGTATTGAGTTGCTCCTATGTTGGGTGCATAAATATTTACAATTGTTATATCTTCTTCTTGGATTGATCCCTTGGTCATTATGTAGTGTCCTTCTTTGTCTCTTGTAATAGTCTTTGAAAGTCTATTTTGTCTGATATGAGAATTGCTACTCCAGCTTTCTTTTGATTTCCATTTGCATGGAATATCTTTTTCCATCCCCTCACTTTCAGTCTGTATGTGTCCCTAGGTCTGAAGTGGGTCTCTTGTAGACAGCATATATACGGGTCTTGTTTTTGTATCCATTCAGCCAGTCTATGTCTTTTGGTTGGAGCATTTAATCCATTTACATTTAAGGTAATTATCAGTATGTATGTTCCTATTACCATTTTCTTAATTGTTTTGGGTTTGTTATTGTAGGTCTTTTCCCTCTCTTGTGTTTCCTGCCTAGAGAAGTTCCTTTAGCATTTGTTGTAAAGCTGGTTTGGTGGTGCTGAATTCTCTTAGCTTTTGCTTGTCTGTAAAGGTTTTAATTTCTCTGTCAAATCTGATGGAGATTTGAAATTAAATTTCAAATTTAATTTCTCCATCATCTCACTGAATGAGATCCTTGCTGGGTAGAGTAATCTTGGTTGTAGGTTTTTCCCCTTCATCACTTTAAATATGTCCTGCCACTCCCTTCTGGCTTGCAGAGTTTCTGCTGAAAGATCAGCTGTCAACCTTATGGGGATTCCCTTGTATGTTTTTTGTTGCTTTTCCCTTGCTGCTTTTAATAGTTTTCCTTTGTATTTAATTTTTGATAGTTTGATTAATATGTGTCTTGGCGTGTTTCTCCTTGCATTTATGTTGTATGGGAATCTCTGTATTTCCTGGACTTGATTATTTCCTTTCCCATATTAGGGAAGTTTTCAACTATAATCTCTTCAAATATTTTCTCAGTCCCTTTTAAAGAGTCTTTTTAAAAGCTGCAGAAGAGTCCACTGAATCAAAGATTGTTACATGTTTACTTTGTGAAATGAAATTCTGTTCCCTTTCTCAGAACTGGGAGAACCTTAAGACACCCTGTCCAGCCCCACGCTGTGACCTCAGTGGGAACTGATTCCCCATGAGCTTAGTTCTCAGAGCAGCTCATGGACAGTGGCCCTGATTCGCTCTTCCAAACTGGGATTGAGTTCAGGCTGGAGGCTTTTCATCTGCCTTTGGGAAAGGGCAACATGCACATTCTAACTTACAAAAAGGGAATCTTGGCATTGACAAATCTGGTGGTTCCCTGTCCCATGCTGTAAAATAGTCTTAATTTGTCTAGTTCAGAGAATGTTCATGGGTGAGTCATTTGTGGCCACACCCTGGCTTGACCTGAGCCTCTAGTGTCATTTCTCCCTAAGCCAACCTTCTTGTTAAAACTGCTTGATAGTGAAAGCACAGAAGCGGCAATCAGGTTTTAATGCTGATTGTGCCACCCAGTGTGCTGTATGACCTTGCGCAAGTCACTGAACAGTTATCATCTGAACAAGGAGGATGTTGGACGAGATGATCTCTAGGCTCCCCTTCAGCTCTGATACCCTGAGTCTTCGATGCTAGGAGACAATGAGTGTGAAAGATGCTTTGAAAAGATCCAAGTGCTGTATAGATGTGGGGTGTTCGTAATTAAACCGAGTGCTTTAAGTTCCCATTAACAGCGGAAGAAATAAAGGGGCCTTCCTGATTAACAGGCAGCCGAGCAAGTCAGCATCTGAATCATCTGCAGTTGGCAGAATAGTGTTGTTTATTGGGGAGCAAAATAATAATAAGAGCTATTATTTATTGAGACCTGATCATATGCCAGCAGTATGCTAGTGACTTTCATAAACATTTTTGTTATTCATCCTCACAGTAACCCTATCATTATTATCATTGTTGCCCTTTTACAGATGAGGAAACTGAGGCTCAGGGAAGTTAAGTGACTTGGTTGAGGTCACACACCTAGTAATTGATGGAGCTAAGATTGGAACCATGATTTTTCTGATTTGAAACTCAAACACTTTCAAGTATGTGAAAAGTGGAAACTTGTTTTCTAGCTCCGTACTTCTCAAACGTTAACGTGCAGCTGAATCACCAGATCTCACTAAAACCAGATTGCTGATTCAGGGTAGAGCCTGAGCTTCCGCACTTCCAACAGGCTCCCAGATGCCGTTGATGTAACGGGTCCACGGACCACATTGAGTAGCGAGGGGCTAGAGGCCTTTCTAGAGGAATCCCCTGGTCTCCATTTGCCCCTGGAGCAGGGCCACACAGGCCGGGCCCTCCACAACTCCAGGGGGCACCATTTGCATTATACTCTGTGCGGTGTTCCTCCTGGCGTGTGTACTGGAGTAACCCCCGCCCTGGAGCGAGACCCCAGTGAATAGTGAGCAGATCAACAGACTCTTCATCCACCCGGGCCAGGTCTGAAGCAAGGAAAAGTGCTCTTTCTCCCACAGATGAAAACTTGATCAGCACACTTGAGAAAAGAATCACAAAGCCGGTCTGCTCACTGTGAGGGTGACCCATTTGGTGTTCGAGGCGAGCTGGGGAGGAGGGAGAAAAGGGAGCTGGCTGGCTGGCTGGCTGGTTAGCAGGCTGGCTGGCTGGCTGGTTAGCAGGCTGGCTGGCTGGCTGGTTAGCAGGCTGGCTGGCTGGCTGGTTAGCAGGCTGGCTGGCTGGCTGGTTAGCAGGCTGGCTGGCTGGCTGGTTAGCGGGCTGGCTGGCTGGCTGGCTGGTTAGCAGGCTGGCTGGCGTGGCCGGCTCCATTCTTATGCTAACAAAGCTTTGATTCCAGGCTGCAGCTGCTACATGGCTGGGGGTTTGGGCCATTCATAGAAGCTTGCTTTCCGAGTGCCAGACCCCCAGAACAGGTGCGGCCCCACTTGTTATTTTGTGCAGCCCTGACCGTCCAGACAGGGAGCTGATTATCGCTGTGAATCGGGGATTACTGCTGATTTACCAGCTTCTCTCGAACAAAGGGGCCAGCGTCGAGACAGCTGTCTCTTCTGGCCAGTGTGAGGCTGACTGCCAGGAGGGCCACGTGGGCCTCCAGGAGGTGAGATTGAAGTGGAAACAGGACAGAGGAAAATAGAAAATCCAGGTAGCATTTTTTCTGGGACGGGTCAAAGCGTCTGAGAATCAGAGGGCTGGGAGCTTAAGCCCACAGTCCCCAAGCAGGAGATCCAAACCTATTGAGCTACCCCCAAGCACCCCTTCTCTGATTGGGGGTTGCTGCTTTGAGCCCCCCGGCCTGAGATCTGCTGAAGTGGCCAAGGGCGTGGGGAGGCCAGCTGGCTATCATTGTCTCCTTCCTCCTCTGCAGCCTCAGCAACAGGCTTTGGGAACAAGAAAATCAGCTGCCATTCACAGAAAGACAGGAGACCTATGGCACTGTGGTTAAGAAGCCCAGTTCCAGAGTGAGGCAGCTTGGATCTGGCTCTTGACTCCTTACTAGCTGCACGAGCTTAGGCAATCATTTGGCTTCTCCAAGCCCCAAGTTTCATCACCTCTCATAAAAGGGTAACAACAGTACCCCCGTCATGGAGCTACTGTGAAGATTTATTACCAGTGACAATGTTAGCTAACACTGAGGAAGCACCTGCTATGGACCAGGCACTCTTCAAGCACTTCTCACGCTGTAACTGAGTAAATCATCACCATAACCCTGTGAGATAGGTACTCTTATTATCCCCGTTTTATAGACGTGGAACCCAAGGATCAAAAAGCTTAACTCGCCCAAGGTCACACAACTAGTAGGCGGCAGAGCTGAGAATCGAACTCAGGCAGCCTGCTCCAGAGGCCACCTCTTAAGCACTATGCTTTCCTTTACCGCACAAACTCATGTAGAGTGGTGAGCGCAGTGCCCGGTACATGTAAATCTTCGGTAAATAGGGTGATTATAATTCGTTCATTCACTGATGTAGTCTCAGTGTTTCAATGAATGGCTAAATACGTATCACCTAGAAAAGGAATGTATTTTTCTAATATGAAAAATGTGTTTCCACGGCTGGAGTCTCCATAGTGGAAAGAATGGTGGTCTTTGTTGGCCCCAGGGCTCCAGCTTCATTCACTGACACAGAAAGGGGGGTAGGACAATTCATCTTGCCACTTGGCTTAGCAGACCAGTTTTGATGCCCAGAGCAGCTTTTCATCTCTGCCCACCAAACCTCCTCCTCTTCAATCTACACCTTCCTTAGGCCCACTGCTCCCCTCTACCCCAAACCTTTATCCCTATAAATTTGATTCATTTAGTATGTCAAAGAAAGAGAAAGAGAGTAGGAAGGAGGGAAGGAAGGGAGAAGGGAGGGAGAGAAAGAGGGGGAAGGGGAGAGGGAGAGAGGGGGACAGGAGAGAGAGAGAGACTCCCTCTTTAGAAAAATGAGAAGGAAAATATAGGACCAACAGTAACATTCAAATCTAAACGTTTTAATAAGAATTTTTATTGACTAGGAAACATGCTCATAATACATGATTAAGTGAGAAGAGCAGGCTACAAAATATATTGAGTGTGACACCCTTTTGGGGTGTGTGTGTCAGTAAACAAATATAGGAAAAAGACTGGAAGGAAATTCATCAAAATGTTAATAGTAATTATCTGTAGGTAGTGAGGTTGCAGATTATTTTTCTCCTTTAATTTTTTTTCTATAATGTCACCAGAATTCCAAATGAGTACGAATGACTTTTGTGATTAAAACAACTTCTAAGGAAGAGAAAAAAGTGGGACAGGATATGTCTGTATAGTCTGTGTCAGGGATGGATTCTGCCCCCAAGAATGCCCTGTCCTCGAGAGCAATGACTGTGCCCTGTATGTGCTGCTAAAGAGCGCTCCTTGTGTGCAAGGGAATGCTAGACCACGCAACAGGGACTCAGAGAGCTTCCAGGCATATGCTCGGCTCTCACTTGCAAGAGTATCTAATCTTCCTGCCCAGACAGGTAGGTAGGGAAGGAGAGTCCTGACCTGTGATGTGCCTGCTTAGGACACCCTGTGTCCCTGACTGTGGTTCAGGAAACCAGCGGTACAGTTAACATCCTAAAGGCTTGCCGTAAGGGGCAAGAACTGGAACAGGGCAGGTGCCAAAGCAAACAGACTGGGGATTAATGAGTGAGGGAGTGGGGGGTGTCAGAGCTGATAACAGAAAGGTGAGGCCTAGAGGTATCTTTCCTAAACTGGAGGTTTCTCATGCAGGGTTCCTGTTTGGGGCACGGCTGTGTTAGAAATGGGTGAAAGTTGAGGCAGGCAGAGGGTTGGGGACAAAGGCATAACCAGAGGCCACAAGCTCAAATGCCTTTGGGGGCCAGGCCGTAGCCTAAACAACTACCAGGACCTGGGTGAGGACTGTGATGGCTGGAGAGAGTAATTCCCACATAAAAGAGCAGTGGAAAGCATGGCAATGTGGGCCAGGGTTTCTATGTCTTAGGGCTTTTCAAGAGAAAATAGAAATCTAGATATTTATACAAATATCTCTCCACATTTTTTTTTTTTTTTTTGGTCGTGCTGCACAGCATGTGGGATCTTAGTTCCCTGACCAGGGATCGAACCCACACGCCCTGCACTGGAAGTGCAGAGTCAACCACTGGACCACCAGGCGAGTCCCCGCCCCCTGCAACTTAAAAAAAAAAATGCCTAGGGAATTCCCTGGCGGTCCAGTGGTTAAAATTCGGTGCTTTCAGTGCCGTGGCCCCAGGTTCGATCCCTGGTTGGGGAACTAAGAGCCCACAAGCCATGTGGCACAGCCAAGTTAAAAAAAAAGAAAAACAAAAAGAAAAAGAAAAAATCACTATATTGAAAAATAATGCCAGGCAAAATGCATATACAGGCCATAGTTGTTTAGACTTTTAAGTTTTAAATAATTATAGATTCACAGGAAGTTATAAAGATGTTACAGAGGGGTCCTGTGTACCTTTCACCCAGTTTCCCACAAGGGTAACATCTTACATAACCACCTTGCAATATCAAGCCAGGAAATAGACTATGACACAATGTGTGTGTATAGTTCTATGTCAGTTTATCTCCTGTGTGGTTTTAGGTATCCAGCACCACAATTAAGATACAAAGTCACTCCATTACAGCAAAGATCTCCCTCCTGCTACCTCTAATTAGTTATACCCACTTTCCTCCCCCAGCCATCGGCTAACCCCTAGCAACTACTAATCTATTCTTCATCTCTGTAGTTTTGTCATTTCAAATATGTTATATAAATGGAATAATACAATATATAACCTTTTGAGATTGACTTTTTTACTCAGCATAATGCCCCAGAGACCCATCCAAGTTGTTGCATATATTAATAATTCATTCCTTTTTAATGCAGAGTAGTATTTCATGAAATGGATACATCAGAGTTTGTTTAATCATTCACCTTTTGAAGGACATTTTTGCTGTTTCCAGTTTTTGGCTATTATAAGTAAAGCTGGTATGAATATTTCAGGTTTTTGTGTAGACAGAAGTTTTCATCTCTAGGATAAATACCTAGGAGTGTGGTTGCTAGGTCATAAGGTAAGTGCAGGTTTAGTTTTATAAGAATCTGCCAAACTGTTTTCCAGAGTGGCTGTACCATTTTACATTCTCATGAATAATATATGAGCAATCCAGTTTCTCTGTATCCTTGCCAACATTTGATGTTGCCGCTAATTTTTTAGTTTTGCCAATCTCACAGGTGTGTAGTGATATCTTTTAAATTTGCATTTTCCTAGTGGCTAATGATGTTGAACAACTTTTCATGTGCTTATTTGCTATCAAAATATCCTCCTCAGTGAAATGTCTATTCATATGTTGTGCCCATTTTCTAATTGAATTTTGTGTTTTTTACTGTTGAGTATTGAGAGTTCTTTATATTTTCTCGATACTGGGCTTTTGTCAGATACATGGTTTGAAAATATTTTCTCTCAGTATTTGACTTGTCTTTTCACTCTTTTAACAAAGTCTCTCACGGAGCAGTGTTTTAATTTTTATGAGGTCCAATTTATTGATTTTCTTTTATGGATTGTGCTTCTGGTGTCATGCCTAAGAACTCCTCACCAAGCCCTGGGTCCCTAAGATTTTCTCCTATGTTTTCTTTCAAAAGCCTTCTATAAACTGTGTATAGTTGTAAAACTATACAGTCTATGACCTATTTTGAGTCAATTTTTGTATAAGATGTGAGATTTAGGTCAAGGTTCATTTCTTTTTTTGGCCTATGGATGTCAAATTACTCCATTATCATTTGTTGACAAGGCTATCTTTCTTCCATTGAATTGTTTTGGCATCTTTGTCAAAAATCAGCTGGGCATATTTGTGTGGGTCCATTTCTGGGTTTTCTATTCTGTTCCATTGATCTCTGTGTCTATCCTTCTGCCAATAACGATGCTCTCTTTGATTACTGAAGTTACATAGTAAGCCTTAATATTGGGTAAAGCAATTACTCTCACTTTATTCTTCTTTTTCAAAATTGTTTACCTATTCTAAGTCATTTGCCTTTTCAAATATACTGTAGAATAATATTGCCTAAGTCCACCAAAATCTTGATGGGATTTTGATAGGAATTGCATTAAACGTGTATATCAATTTTGAGAGAATTGACACTTTCATTGTATGGAGTTTCCCAATCTATGAACACGGTACGTGTATCCATTTATTTAGATCTTGGATTTCTTTCATCATTGTTTTTTTTAGTTTTCAGCTTACGAGTCCATACAAGTACAGGTTTTGTTAGATTTAAATCTAAGTACTTAATTTTTTTTGAGTGATTGTAAATGGTATTGTATTTTTAATTTCAGTTTTCACATGTTCATTATTAGCATATAGAAACAGTTGATTTTTTTTTAACTTTGGGTTTATTTATTTATTTATTTATTTATTTTTGGCTGTGTTGGGTCTTCGTTTCTGTGCGAGGGCTTTCTCTAGTTGCGGCAAGTGGGGGCCACTCTTCATCGCGGTGCGCGGGCCTCTCATTATCGCGGCTTCTCTTGTTGCGGAGCACAGGCTCCAGACGCGCAGGCTCAGTAATTGTGGCTCACGGGCCCAGTTGCTCCGCGGCATGTGGGATCTTCCCAGACCAGGGCTCGAACCCGTGTCCCCTGCACTGGCAGGCAGATTCTCAACCACTGCGCCACCAGGGAAGCCCAAAACAGTTGATTTTTGTATGATGATATTGTATCCTGCGACCTTACTAAACTCCATTATTAGATGGAGCATTTTTTATAGATTCTTTTATGTTTTCCATGTAGATAATCATGGCATTTGCAAATGGAGACAGTTTTCTTTCTTCCTTTGTGATCTGTGAGCATTTTATTTCCTTTCTTGCCTTACTGCACTGGGAAGTACTATGTTGAATCCCAGTGATGAGAATAGAAATCCTTGCCTTGTTCCCAATCTTAAGGCAAAAGCATTCAGTCTTTCATCATGATGTATGATGTTAGCTGTGGCTGTGTATTTTTATCAGCTTTACTGAGATATAATCCACATGCCATACAATTCACCCATTTAAAGTTTACAATTCAATGGCTTTTTATACATTCACGGAACTTTGCATCTATTGCCACAATCAATTTCAGAACATTTTCATTATCCCCAAAAGAAATCATATACCCCCTAGCTATCACCAACCAATCCCTCATCTCTTCCAGCCCAAGGCAACCACCAGTCTACATTCTATCTCTATAGATTTGCCTATTTTGCACATTTCATATAAATGGAATCGTACAATATGTGGTCTTTGAGACTGGCTTCTGTCACTTAGCATAATTTCTTCAAGGTTCATCCGTGTCGTAGCATGTATCAGTACTTCATTTATTTTTATTGCTAAATAATACGCCGTTGTATGCACATAGCACATTTTGTTTATTCATTCATCAGTTGATGGACATTTGTGTTGTTCCCACTTCTTGACTGTCATGGTTGTCTTTTTATTACTAACAGTTCTTTAAATAGTCTAGATAGAAGTCTCTTATGAGATATATGATTTGCAAATATTTTCTCCCATTCTGTGGATTGCCTTTTCACTATCTTGATGGTGTCCTTTAAAGTACAAATTTTTTAATTTTAATGATGTCCATTTTATATATTTTTTCTTTTGTTGCCTGGGCTTTTAGTGTTATATCTAAGAAACCATTGCCTGATCCAAGGTTGTAAGATCTATCTATCTATGTTTTTTCCTAAGAGTTTTATAGTTTTAGCTCTTACATTTACCTCTTTGATCCATTTGAGTTAATTTTTTATATGGCATGAAGTAGGAGTTCAACTTCGTTCTTTTGCATGTGGATATACAGTTGTCCCAGTACCATTTGTTGAGAAGACTTCTTTCCCCATTGAAATTTCATGGCATGCATGTCGAAAATCAATTGGTCATAAATGTGAGGGTTTATTTTTGGACTCTCAACTCTATTCCATTGTTCTATAAGTATATGTGTATGTATATATATGTGTGTGTGTGTGTGTGTGTGTGTGTGTGTGTGTGTGTATGTATATCTTCCAATCCATGAACTTGGGATGTCTTTCCATTTATTTAGGGTTAGATCCCATTTATTTAGGTCTTCTTTAATTTCTTTCAACCATGTTTTGTATGGTACAGATTATAAGTTTTGTACTTATTTTGTTAAATTCATTCCTAAATATTTTATTATTTTTGGTGCTATTGTAAATGGAACTGATTTATTAATTTTATTTTTGGTTTGCCTATTGCTCCTGTGTGGAAATGAAATTTATATTTTGTATATTGATTTTGTATCTTGCAACCTTGCTGAACTTACTAGTTTTAATTGGTTTTTAGTGGATTCTTTAGGATTTTCTAGATATAGATCATGTCATCTGTGATTATCATTTTATTTCTTCCTTTCCATTCAGAAGGGCTTTTATTTCATTTTCTTGCCTAATTGTCCTGACTAGAGCCTCCAGTACAATGTTGAATGGAAATGGCATGGGCAGACATCCTTGATTTGTTCATAATCTTAGGGGGAAAGCGTTTACTCTTTCACCATGAAGTATGATATTAGCTGTGGGTTGTTCATAGATGCTCTTTACTAGGTTGAGGAAGTTCCTTTCTATTCCTAGTTTGTTGAGTGCTTTATGATGAAGGGGTGTTAAATTTTGTCAAGTGCATTTTTCTGTATCTATTAAGATAAACATGTGGTTCTTGTCCTTTATTCTATTGAAGTGTAATTCAATTGAATTACATTAATTGGTTTTTGGATGGTTAGCCTACTCTGCACTCCTGGAAAAACTCCCAGTTTGTCACGGTATGTAATCCTTTTAGATATTGCTTGGTTCAATTTGCTGGCTGTGGGGGTCTCCCTTGTTTATTTTTTGCTTTTGTAGATGTTCTTTATCAAGTCCAGGAAGCTCCCCTCTATTCCGGTTTTCTGAGAGTTTTTTTTAAAAATCATGAATGGGTGTTGGATTTTGTCAAATGCTCTCCTGCATCAATTGACATGGTCATATCATTTTTCTTGTGTAGCCTGTTGACACTTTGGATTTTCAATGTAGCCTGTTGTATTTTCATTTTTGTTCTGTTCTGTAGGTTAGAAGTCCCGGTAGACTTGACAGGGTTTGCCGTTCAAGATGTAAGCTTGACTGGGCTCTTATCTAGAGGTTCTGTGGATGAATCTCCTTCCAAGCTCATTCAGGTTTTTGGCAGGATTCAGTTCCTTGGGGGTATATGTTTGAAGTCTCCATTTCCTTGCTGGTTGTCAGCCAGGTGTCCTTTGTGCTCCTAGAGGCTACCCACATTCCTTCTTACATGGCCCCCTCCATCTTCAAAGCCAGTGACCTGGCAACCTGTCATGTCAAATCCTTCTCATGCTTCAAATCTCTCTGGCTTCCTCTTCTGCTTACTCACCAGAGAAAACTCTCTGCTATTAAAGGGTTTATGTGATTAGATTAGGCCCATTCAGATAATCTCCATTCTACCGTATAATGTAATATAATCATTGGAATTATTTCTCGTCAAATTGATAGCTCCACCCACATTCAGGGGAGGAGATTTTACAAGAGCAAAGGTCATTGGGGATCATATTTAGAACTTTGTCTACCACAGAAATTAAGTTTAAAAAGTGAACTAATTTAAAGAAAAATGTTGGGTAAATGATACGGCCATGTGAGGAGTGCATGGAAACAGCTTGGGACCTAGATGAATAAGTAGTTCATTTTAAGTTTCCTTCCATATTCTATGATTCCATAGTTGGGAAGTTACGGAATTCTGCTTTTCTGTCTGCTGTGAGGTAAAATGTATAAAATATCAGAGTCCAGTGTATTCTTCACATATGTCATGGTCATGAAAGACCAAGGAACTGTTTCCGGTTAACGGATACTAGAGAGACATGATAACTAAATTCAAGGATTGATCCATGTTTGAGTCCTATATCAGATAAAAAAAATTTTGTTTTGGTCTAAAGGATGTTAGTGGGGTAATTGATGAAATTTGAAAAAAGTTTTCTGATTAGATGATAGTATTATATCAATATTAATTTCCTTATTTTAATCATTATACTGTGGCTATATAAGAGAATAACCTTGTTTTTTTAAGGAAATATACACTGAATTATTTACAAATAAAGGGGCATGATGTCTGCAACTTACTCTCAAATGGTTCAGAAAAAAATAATAGTGTATGTGAACATAAATATGTACAAAAAAGAGAGAAAAGGATGAAGCAAATGTAGGAAAATGTTAACATTTGAGGAATCTGAGTGAAGAGTATATGGAAATTCTTTATACTACACTTTTACACTTTATATTAATGGAACTTCAGATGAGAATCACAACCCTGGCTGACACCTTTTCAGCCCAGAGATACCCTGAGCAGGAGATTCAGGCATACCGTGTCTGGACTTCTGACCCATGCATGGGAACTGTGAGATTATAAATTTATGTGTGTGTGTGTGTGTGTGTGTGTTTAGTTGAGTCAAAAGGTGTATAAGAAGCATTTGAAATGGAAGAAAGTGTAGACTCAAGAGACATTATGGAGAGGAAATCACCAAAATTTGGTACCTGACCAGATGTGGTCAGAGAGAGAAAAGGTGGGGATGGTCCTGAAGTTAGGAGCCTGGGAATTGGGATAAACTGACAGAAAGAGGCAAATCTAGATGAAGAGCTGGTTGGGAGAAAAAATAAGTTTTAGGCGTCTTAAGTTTGAGTGACTAGGGGACATGTGTGGAAAGAAACCATCCAGTAGAAAGGAGTTGGTTAAGATTGACGCTGAGGGAATTCCCTGGCGGTCCAGTAGTTGAGATTCCATACTTTCACTGCAGGGGGTGCGAGTTTGATCCCTGGTCAGGGAACTAAGATCCCACATGCCGTACGGTGTGGCCAAAAATCAAAACAAAACAAAAACCAAAACAAAGAAAGAAACAAAAAGATCGACGGTGAATAGAGAGGTCAAGGCTAGAGCCAGAGATGTGGGAGTCATCACAACGGTTTTGGATACATCTGTTGTGAAGGGAAGACAGGCTGAAAATAGAGGGATGTTTCTGGGTCCAGCACAGCACACTCAACCGGCTATGAGTACTTGCTCTGACATCAGACAGGTGTGGGTTTAAAATCCTGGCTTTGCTCACCTCTAGCTGTGGGCCCTCAAACAAGTTCCTTCATGTCTCTGAGCCTCATTTTTTTTTTCCAGCTATGAAATGGTGGTACTCATCATACATGCCTTCCTTTGAGGGTTACATGAGCTAACCTATATAGAGCTCTTAGCCTAGTGCTTGGCACATGGTTGGAGCTGGAGAAATAGGAGCTGCAGGGAATTCCCCAGCAGTCCAGTGGTTAAGACTCTGCGCTTCCACTGCAGGAGGCACGGGTCCAATCCCTGGTCGGGGAACTAAGATCCCACATGCTGCGCAGCGCGGCCAAAAAAAAAAAGAAAAGAAAAGCAACAATTGTTATCGATTGATATTTCCTTTCTCGTGCTTGTCCACATTAAGTAGCCTTCTCCTCAAAGGCCCATGCAGTTCAGGTCTCTACGGTTTGCTGGCTGAAATGAAGCAAAGCTACCACAGCATGTCGTCTTCTGCTTATGCGAGACAGGTCCACAACCTGTCACTGAAAAAGGTGGACTCCTTTCCTCTTCTGGCAAATTAAGAGCAAGGTGCAAGGGGCTCTAGGAAGTAAGAGTCAGGGCGGATGGAGCAAGGGCAGGCCGCAAAGACTTACTTGGATCACCATGTGTGATTCATTCTTCAGAAGCCTTCCCTAGGCCATCCCGGGAAAGGGATATTTAGAGGAAAGGGGTAGCATGATCTAGGGTGAAGGATGGGCACAGTGTACAAGGGGGCAATTTAATGAAAGGTATTTGGTGCCTAGATGGCCTGATACGTGTCTAGGGAGGAAGTGGGTTCTAAGGGAATGTGCGTGGCCCAGGAATGAGGAGATCTGGCTTCATCTGCTGGCATTAATTCTCTCTATGGAAGATGCAGCTCTGGGCAGTACACTTCCAGCTTAATTCCCCCTCCCCTCTGCTGTAACACTAATCGATCTGTAGTCTTCTTCTACTAGATGTTAATGCAATCAAAGAGATTGCAATGACCTTAAGATTTCCTGATTAATGCCCCCTCCCACGCCCCCAGTCAGCATTACTTTCTTGAATTTCTCAGTGCTTGGCTCATTTCTCAGCTCACTTGGCTCTGCTCCATCTTCCAAGTACCTTTTTCCTGTCCTGGGGAGAGGGTTTGGGTGAAGTGGTGGAGCTCTGGGCGGCTTCTTGGCAACGGCAGATGGAGAATTCCTGTCCTTGAATGAAGCTGTACTCCCCAAAGTGGAAGGTTTTTGGGTTTTGACAAAGAGCAATCTCAGAAAAAGGGACATTGGGAAATGGTAAGTGTGAGTGTGTGTGTGTGTGTGTGTGTGTGTGTGCGCGCGTGCGCGTGCATGCATGCACGAGAGAGGGAGAGAGAGATATTGATTGAGAGGTACCAGGAGCCTGTCAATAAATGAGGAATCTTGAGAAACTGGTAGGAACAAACTGAAATCATTATTTCATCTCAGGCCAAAGGAGGCACAAAAAGAAACATGCTGAGCCAAAGATAAGGAGCAGGGATTACCAATTTCAGTGGGAAGGAGCTTAAGATACAGAAATTGATAGATCAGCTTCTTAGGTGGGCAGCCGGAGTCAATGCAAACTGCCCAAAGCAGGACTTGTGATTTTTCTTCTACAGTGTTCCTCTTCTTGTCAGTCCCATATAGTAAATGGCACTACAGTTACCCAGTTGCTTAAGTCAGACTCCTAGTCATTATCCTGAATGCCTCTTGTTCCCTCTTGCATCAAGTACTAGCCGTCAGCAAATCTGCTGACCTGCCTTCAAAATATATCCTGAATTTGCCCACCTCTCACTACCTCCTCAGCTCTTACCTAGTGGGGGCCACCATCATCTCTCTCCTTGTCCACCCCTGCAGTCTCCCAACTGGTCTACTTGCTTCAACTCGATGCAAAGTGCTTTCGTGCATGGATGTTCAGGTTGTGTACTGCGCAAGGGCACCGTGGCTCTGGGTGTGCCATTTTTATCATAGATGCTTATTACTAACTTACATAAGAGGGTACAGATGGGTGCAGACATTCTGGGCTTCTTGGCTTTAAGTCTGAGAGCAGAGGAAGAGAGCCTGCTCCTACATAAACCTATACCAGTACACACGGTCTTGTACAGACTCCGGAGAGCACACATGCGTGCACGCACGTGCGCGTGCGCACACACACACACATTTGGTGGCACAAGTGGGCTCTGTCCCTCCCAAGGCCTGGGTGTCCCCTGAGTTCACTTCTCTCACTCACCACCCATTGCTCTCACATTCTAAAGCCCCATCCCTCCCACCCACAGTTGCCTCATCTTGGGGGGGGGGGAGGCGGTGGAACAGTGGGGTGCAAAGTGCTGTTGATGGTACATTTTTCTAGGGACAAGAAATGCATAAGTAAGAAGAATGTGGGTGCACACAGCCAAGGCTGCTGCCTGCCGGGACTCTGGTAAACTCCCTTGGGCAGAACTTATAGTGGTTTAGGTTGTAGCCTAATTTTTGTGCTTTTAACTTGAAGAAGGGGTGTCTTTTTTGTAATGCACACAAAGACACTGTATCAGAGAGTGGCAGCCCTGCCCCCCAATGATCTCAAAGCTGTATAACCGTCAGCAAGAACTGAAACAAACATTTGAGTACATTGATCCTTTGCTTAAAACCTTCCATTTAGGGCTTCCCTGGTGGCGCAGTGGTTAAGAATCCGCCTGCCAATGCAGGGGACACGGGTTCAAACCCTGGTCCGGGAAGATCCCACATGCTGCGGAGCAACTAAGCCCGTGTGCCGCAACTACTGAAGCCCGCGCGCCGCAACTACTGAAGCCCGCGTGCCTAGAGCCCGCGCTCCACAACAAGAGAAGCCACCGCAATGAGAAGCCCGCACACCGTAACGAAGAGTAGCCCCCGCTCGCCGCAACTAGAGAAAGCCCACGCATAGCAACGAAGACCCAATGCAGCCAAAAATAAATAAAATAAAATAAATACATTAAAAAAAACCCTTCCATTTATTTCCCAATGTTCTTAGGATGAAGACAAAACTCCTTACCTGGCCTGTAAGGCTCTAATGATCTGGCCCCTGCCTTCCTCTGCAGCCTCATCTCATACCACCCTCTCCCATGCCCTACCCCCAACCCCAGGCGTACTGGCTTTAGGACCCTGGATCATGCAAGCTCATCCCTGTACCATGCCCCCCCGCCCCCTTCTAGAGTGCTAACCCTATGAAGCAAGGACTTTATCTTATTCAGTATTATGTCATCACCTAGTACAGAGCTTGCCATGTAATAGGTGATCAATAAATATTTGCTGAGTGAATAAATAACAGGACAGGAACAGGAAAATGGGCCAACTTCGACCCACCCGAATGGCTCTAAGATGAACCTCAACTCAGCCCCATCGCTAGTGTGCTTTCAGATCCTCTGGTGAAATGACATGGCCGGAATATGCAGGCTGTTTAAACATCAGAAAGCTGAAAGACCGGTTTGGCCAGAAGGAATAATAATAGTCAGCATAACCGGCAGTTATTGAGGTATTAGCACGTGGTGGGGCGTTGCTTTAGGCACTTTACTCATTTACTCTCCGCAATAACCTTCTGAGGTATTGTTAGTATTATTCCCATTTGGCGATGAGCAGACCCAGGAGATTCAGTCACTTGATTCAAACGCAGACAGTTTGAATGGAGTTTCTCTGCTGTACTGTGGAAGGGTGAGAATCCTCTAATTTCCTCTGGTTTCTTTCTTGAAATGCCCTGGGAGTGTTTCCCCGGTGCAGTCTCATCGTCTTGAACCCAGCCCCGGGAAGCAGGTGGGAGAGGGTCACGTGCCGTGTTGGCAAGCAGCAGCGAATGCAGATCTAGTTAGCGTCCCCATGGGCAAGGAGCCACTTCGGTGATTGACAATATAAATTAAAAAGCTGAGATCTTTTCTCCTTTCTTGATATTGAAATCTATAAAACCATCAAATCCTAAACCAGTCTCACCCAACTAAAAGGGAGTTGCAGTCACAAAGCAAATTTAACACCTCTTCCAATTTTTCTGACATCAAGTGGAGCGCTTCCACTGAGGTGATAATGGCATTAGTTTGAAGCTCTCCACGGCTGAAACCTCAGCTATTACAGGGCTAGATTGCACCCGGCACCTTCACATGGGATGAGAAATTGACATGTGGGAAAGAGGCAACTGACCTGGTAGGTTTTGCAGCCTGACCACGAATAAAGAGAATAAAAAAAATAAAGCAAGGGACAGAAAAAGCAGAGTGATCCTCATCATTAAGGACGTTAGCCTGCTCATGGGCATAACAGAAATGTTTCTTTTTTCTTTATCCCACTTTTTTGGACACTCTTTAACAAAAGACGGCTGTTTAAAACACAATTTGACATCAGTTTGCCCCTCCCTGCTCATAGCCTGTATCGCAAATTTGTGGGCTATACGGGGGGGTTTCCCCACATATTTTATCAGAATACTAGAACTAGAGAAAGGACCTAACAAGCCATTTCGTTCAACTCATTGACTTTATAGATGGGGAGGCTGAGGCCGAGAGAAGGATGGCTTGCTTTTATTTTCACTAAGCGTGTGTGGGCGGGGCGGGGGTGGGTAGATGATCCTTGGAAGCTATTAAGGGGAGAGACAGAACAAACTGCATTGCGAAGGGGAAGGGGTGAAGAAAAATGTTAGTGTTTCATAAATAGCTAGTCATTTGTCACATAAATATATACACATTGCAAACAACACCCCTCTCTGTGGCAGAAACAGAGGGGATGTTCTATACAGAGGGAGGACCTCAGCCAAGGAAGCTAAATGGGGGTCATTCATCCCTCCAACCTCTTTCTGCCATCGCACAGATTGGTCCAATCCACCACCTAGGTGTTCCGTGGGCTTACAGCATTTTGCTCGGCAGAGACTTCCAAACACTGCTTTGCAAGTGGCTGGTGGCATTTAACCTCTGTGGGAGGGATGGTGCCTTTGCCTTTCATCATGGAATCCATTATTTTTCTTTTTTCTTTGAAGCACAGTGCAGAGCCTTTTTTTTTTTTTTCAAATTGCACAGCAAAAATAGAAATGTAGCCAGCCCTAAGTACAGCCCTGTGGAGGAGGTTCAGGGCAACCATCCCTCAGGCAGTGTGTATACAGAGTGTGCTCATTTCAGAAGTTGATGGTAAATCCTGTAGGGAGGGAGGCAGAAAGTACCAGCTCTTCTTCCTCTTCTGCCTTAAAGGGAGACAGACTTGAAAGAGGTGGAGCTGGGAACTCTGGAGAAAGCCAGCCCAAGTGCAGTCGTAGACCCTACCTGGGGAAGTCAGAGTGGACAGCTTAGCTCTGAACTTGCTGTGAGACCTTGGGTAAGTCACTTCCCGTCTTTGGGTCTCTGGTTTGTTTTTTTTTTTTTTAATTTTTGGCTGTGTTGGGTCTTCGTTTCTGTGCGAGGGCTTTCTCTAGTTGCAGCAAGCGGGGGCCACTCTTCATCGCGGTGCGCGGGCCTCTCACTATCGCGGCCTCTCTTGTTACGGAGCACAGGCTCCAGATGCGCAGGCTCAGTAGTTGTGGCTCACGGGCCCAGTTGCTCCGCGGCATGTGGGATCTTCCCAGACGAGGGCTCGAACCCGTGTCCCCTCCACTGGCAGGCAGATTCTCAACCACTGCGCCACCAGGGAAACCCTCTCTGGTTTTTTTTTTCTGCCTCTTCTGCCTCACAGGATATCTGAAAGGCATAACTGAGGAGAAAATAGACACACATAGGCTTTGGAAACTGTAAAAACTCAATATAAGTGCAACCTATTATTGTTGTTGTTTTATGTCTGCTCCTTGCCTCTGGTGGTTGGACCATCTTGGTATAGAACATCTAGGACAGATCCAAGGTCTCTGGAACTACAGAAGGGAGAGGGTGGGAGGGGTCAGTAAGAGTGGGAACAGAGCCCACATGAATCAGAGCCCCACCACTTTCTTAACCTCTCTGTGTCTTTCAAAGGCTCTCTGAGCCTCAGTATTCTCATCTATAAAGTGGGGTTGTTGTGAGGATTTAAGTGAGTCAATGAATGGAAAGCTCTTATGCCAGCAGCACTGGCATGAAGTAGGTGTTTGATAATAATGACTGTTACTAATGTTATTTGCTTCTGTGTCCTGAAGAGAAATGTGATCCCTTAATGCCAGTGCATGGCTAGTCCTTGGTAAAAAAATATAGATTCCTGGGCCTCACCCTGAAGAAGTTCTGCTTCTGTAGGTTTGGAATGGAGCACAAGAGTGTGTATTTAACAAAAACTCCATTGGTGTAGAGTAGTGTTTTTCAAGCTGCCAATTATTACCCACTGCTCAGAAAATCAATTTAGTGGGTAGTGACCAGGATTAAAAAAAAGAAAAGGAACGGACTAGGAAATAACAGTGTGCACTGCACACAGTAAGGGTAAGGATTGCTTCAGGACATGTTTGTTGTATACATATATATACACACACACATATATAATATATATTTACGTGATGTGTGCTATATGAATGACAAATGTATTTCTTACTTTAGATCATGGTCCAAAATGTTGGAAAGACACTAGAGGATACTATCTTCCATCTGGAGACAATAGTATCCAGAGAAATTATCTGTCAAGTCCCAGCCCAGACAAGAAATGGCCAACAAGAGAATGGAGAAGGATCCATTTCTCCTCTCCCCATTTCTCCCATGCTATGCTTGGGTTGACAGAGTTGGTTGTTCTCTAATTAGAATGAGTTCTAATAATGTGTAATGGCCCTGGCCTGAGATGTAAGGTCAAGGTAGGGGTATTGCTATGGGTATCAGGCTAATTGCATTGACCCCCATTAGACAGAAAGTGCATCTGAGTAAATTGGGGTGTTTAGTTGCTATTGGTTAGTGAGCGCTTTGTAAACAAACACAGTTTGTTCCGCTCCTTCTTTCAGACTTTGATACTTATTTGACCATTTGAAACTCTTTTGTTACTTTTGTGAAATCAAATAATAGACTTAAAACTCTGTTTCAATTCACAGGGACCAACATCAGTGTCTTTTTACTCCCCACTTGGTATGTTGAGGGTATTGGTATCCCTAAACCTTTCTCCCATGTGCCCCACCTAAAGGGAGCAGCTACTCCCGGACTCCAGCCCATTATGGTCCTGGGAATAGCTTACCTGGGCAGTGAGGCTTTCTCAGATCCCCTTCTGTAAGCTGTAGGCCTTGCAGGACCCCCTACCCCTACTACTTCAGAACTCCCTGTCTCCTTTATATTTTCTCTGTGGTACTTATCAAAACATAACATACTGTATTGTAAGTAATAAACAGATGACAAAAATAACCCCATGTGTCCAGATCTCTTTTTCTCGAAAGATTGGAAATTGAATTTTATGTGAGGTCTTCCACTTTTTAAATGTTGCTAGATCGTCTGATTTTTCTAGAGAGCTTGGAAATCTGAATATTTATGTAAAATCTTCTGATTTTTGTGTTGCTTACCAGATGAAAAATTTTTTAAACACGATTTGGGCTGAAGAAAATATGTTCATGGCCCAGATTTGGGCTGTGGATCACTAAGCTAGATTGTAGCGGAACTGGATCTTGAACCAGCTTTCTTGCTTCCCAGGGCTCTCTCACATTCCCCCTGTGCCTGCTGGGCTGCCCCTCTTCTGCTGAGGGTTGCGCCACGCTGGCCTGTGTAGAGGACAACATTCCGTTCAGTCCCGAGTGCCCTCCTCACCGGGGTTGTAACACAGCCATCACCACCCATCTGATAAGCACCAGGCACTTCTCACTCCACAGTGTGTGAATTTCCCTGCCTTCCCAATCTCAACAGTGGATATTGCCTCTTGGCGCTCTTTATTGCTTTTGCTCCAGTGATAGAATGAAGACAAGGCCTTTATAGGAATGTTATTAGCATTGCTCCCAGCCAGCGGTATCTTCCAGTAGAATCGGTGTGGTCTAGGGTAAAGAATCTGGGGCTTCAAGTCCAGAGGGCTGGGCTGAATTCTCAGATGTGTGACCTGAGACAACTTACTTAACCTCCCTGGCCTTCAATTTACTTAACTGTAAAAATGAGAAAAATTAAGATCTTGCCTCTCTGGGCTGCTATGAGGCTAAAGTGAGATAATATGTATGACAGCTATTTGAAAAGAGAACATTTTACAACTGTGAGGGTATAGTATCATTTTGAAATCAACAAAATATTTATTGAGCACCTACTATGGGCCAGCTAATAGACCAAGGAACTCAAGGCCTACCTGCCTCCATGAGCTCTAGTCTAACTCAGAAAAAGGGACATATGCGAGTGGAAAGAGAGTCAGCACTGCAAAGCCAGAGATGACCAGGCTGAATGAAATGTACAGACTGTATAATAAGAGAGATTGTGGTGGAAAGGGCTGATCACTGAAGGATTCCTGGAGGGAGTTGCATTTGAGCTGCGTTTGGAAAAAAAAATCGGTAGGATTGCGTTGGCAGAGGGAAGAAGAAAGACATTCTAGGAAGGGACAACAGCACGGGTAAGGGCTGAAATCATGTGTGTTGGAGGCCTAATCTCCACGGAGTGGAGGGTTCAAGTAGTGACTAGCAGATGACCGCTTCTCCACTTGGCTGGAACGCAGAAGAGAAAATCCAACAAAGCGTGCTTCTTATGGAATCAAAGCAGAGTCCAAATGGGGCAGTGGGCATGTTTGATTACATTACAGGAGGGCCTAGTACTGTACAGTAGGTCATAATAATAGTTCCCACCTCATGGCGCTGTTCTGAGCATTGAAGGAGGTGATGTGTTTGAAACATTTAGCGCAGGGCCTGATATATGATTAGTTCTAAAGAAATGTTAGTTGTCATTATCATCATCATTTTCCATCTTACATTGATGTCAGGGGTTAATAACATGGGCTTTGAAGTCTGCCTGATATTAGTTGTGTTACCTTGGGCAAGGCATATCACCTCCCTGTTTCTCAGTTTCCTGGTCTTTAAAATGGGAATAATACTAGTGCCAACTGAAACAACAATAATAATAATAGTAGTAGTAGTAATAATAATAATAATAATAATAATGCCAACTGAAAAGGGCTATTATGAGGATTAAATGAATTAATCCAAGTAAGGTGCTTATCACAATGCCTGGTACACGGAAAGCACTCAATAGATGTTAGCTATTACAATGACTATGGCCAGGTAATCATTAATGTAATATGACTGCATAACAAAAAATTGGGGAAATTGAGAAACAGAAACAAAATCACCCTAAATCTTACTACTAAGATACAACTGCTTGCTATTATTTTGAGATCTGGTTCTTAAATCTGAAATGTCTTTTGTTGAGAAAATCAAGACTGCAGAAAATGGCACGGATTTTGGGATGCAGTGGTCATTTCATTAAATATTTAGTGAGCACCTACTATATGCTACTGATATTCCAGGGGCTGAGATTCAGCCAGAAACAGGACATGCATGATCCCTGCTTTTAGGGTACTTATAGCCCAATAGAGGGGGATAGGAAAACAAAATAAAAGTATAAAATAAGCAGTGGGTTTTGCCCACATAGGCCTTGGTCAACAATAAGCAAGAGGGGGCAGCCCCGGTAGTTCCTGCCCAGCTGTCCTTACCACTCTGTAGACCGCAGGGAGAGGGCTCATTGGTCCAGAGGAGGACATGGAGAATAGGAGAAAGATGTAATCTCTTAGAGCTGAAAGGGACCAGGTTAATGTGATTCTGCCACTGGGCATCTGTTCATCCAGCCTTGGCTTAAAATAACACTGTCTCACCAGCCTGCTCAGCCTCCTGCAGGACCCTCTCAAGATCAGAAAGCCTTTTTGACAGGTTTACTGAAAATCTGCCTCCTTGCTACCACTGGGTGGCAGTAGTCCTAATTCTGTCACCCGAGCAACCCAGAATAAGTGCATACCTTCCATAGGAAAACATTTTTGAGATTTGAAAGCACGTGGGAAGCCTCTCTATCCCTGGATGCCTCTCTTTTTTAGGCCCCATGTCTCTGGTCCCTTCGAGAGCCACTCCTGTTATGGGATGGTTTCCAGCCCCTTTGTCAATTTCGAGACCCTCCTCTGGAGGTGTTCCACTTTCTCAATGGTCCTCTTAAAGTGTGCTGCATAGGCTGGAACAGGAGACTCCAGGAGAAAACAGCAGAGATTGCAGTGTGACAATTATATTCTGGAATCTAAAAACCTCACTTTTTTTTTTGAACATCTTTATTGGAATATAATTGCTTTACAATGGTGTGTTAGTTTCTGCTTTATAACAAAGTGAATCAGTTATACATATACATATGTCCCCATATCTCTTCCCCCTTGCATCTCCCTCCCTCCCACCCTCCCTATCCCACCCCTCTAGGTGGTCACAAGGCACCGAGCTGGTCTCCCTGTGCTATGTGGCTGCTTCCCACTAGCTAGCTATTTTACATTTGGTAGTGTATATATGTCCATGCCACTCTCTCACTTCGTCCCAGCTTCCCCTTCCCCTTCCCCGTGTCCTCGAGTCGATTCTCTCTGTCTGCGTCTTTATTCCTGTCCTGCCCCTAGGTTCTTCAGAACCATTTGTTTTTTTTTTTTTTTAGATTCCATATATATGTGTTAGCATACGGTATTTGTTTTTCTCTTTCTGACTTACTTCACTCTGCAGGACAGACTCTATGTCCATCCACCTCACTACAAATAACTCAACTTCGTTTCTTTTTATGGCTGAGTAATATTGCATTGTATATATGTGCCACATCTTCTTTATCCATTCATCTGTTGATGGACACTTAGGTTGCTTCCATGTCCTGGCTATTGTAAATAGAGCTGCAATGAACATTGTGGTACATGAGTCTTTTTGAATTATTAGAAACCTTACTTTCATTAATTCAACCTAAAATTGTGCTCTGTTTTTAGCAGCTAAATAATTTAGCTACGTTAAGCTGTTGGCTCAAATTATGCTATGGGTCAACTCGAACCCCTAGATCTTTTTTGAATTGTTTGTTTTTATGTGACCTGATGCTGAGCTATGCTTCCCTTATTTTGGCCTTACAAAATAGACTTTTAAGTTTTTGAGGATTTTTTTCTTTATCTTATAAATTTCACTTTATTTTTATTTTTTTTTAATTTTAGCCCAGTACTCCAGCCCATCTGAGCTCATTTTGAATCTCAGTTTTGTTCTTCAACATATTTGATATCCCTGCCAGCTTTGGGTCATCTTCAGACTTGTAAGTACATTTTCTGTGTCATCTAAGTTATTAGTAAAACTGCAAAAGCCTGTGGCCTTTCCCTGGTGACTTTTCTGCGGGTTGCCGCCTACGCTTTGTGTAAAATTCTTTGATCAATTGCCAATCCATTTCACTTGTGCTATAATCTGGTTAATATGTTGCTGCCTTATCTCATCTCATTCATGAGAAAGTTATAGGAGACAATTTCAGATGCACTGCTGAACCCAAGATATGTTGTAGTTAACAAAAGACAAGATGGATGAAGGATGATCTAAGATGGCTCGTTTTGTTTTGTAAAATGGAAACTACTGTACTTTTTTTTCCAATTATGAAAGTAATATAATTGTAAAGGTCAACAGCATACAAAAGTATATAAATTAGAAAGTGAAAGTCTCTCTGTAATTCTTTGTGCTGACAACCTACCAGATGACTGTGGTTAATAGTTTTGTGCATTCATAAACACAGATCTATGATTCAAATCAAATCATGCTAGAGAGAATGTTGTGTGACCTGCTTTTTTCACTTTCAGTCTTTTGGAAACATCTTTCCTTGTCAGAATATATAGTTTTACTTCATCCTTTTTAACACCATAGTGTTCTTTTCTGTGGATGTTTCCTAACTTAACTCATCAGTCCCGTATGGATGGACATTTAGATCATCGGCACATTTTTACTTTTGTAAGCAGTGTTGCATGGTGAACTTTCTTTGCTGGCTTGAGATATTGTGTTGGGTGCTGGGTTTTGGCTCCTCTGGATTCCCCGTCCTTTGGCATCTTGTTTTCAATGTTCCAAATGCCAAGGGCCACCTCTACCAAAGAAAGAAGAACTGAAGAGGGCTCTGCCAACTCCCTGCTCATGTTTTGAGTTTGAAAATCTAAACGTTGTCCTCCCTCGAAGTGGAATTAAAGCTGCTTGAACTCCTGGGGGCCTTAGGAGAACCAAGAACCAAGGCACCCCAAGATCAAGTCCTGAGTGATAGACAGGCTCCGTGCCTGGCTGGCACAGGTGAGGTGATTAGGAGCAAGAAAAGGAAGGAGAACTTCCTTGCTGTTGAGCCACTCTTCCCCATCACACACCCTCAGCTCTGCCAAGTGAGGCCACTTGCTGGGCGCTGTATAGTTCCCTTCTTTCTCATCTTTGCACCTTTCCTCCTCCCTGCACACGTGCACCTCCCAGACTAAGGTAGGATCCACCTACTCGGAACTTCCAGAACACTTGAAGAGTGTGGGCTTGAGAGTCAGACCTGTGTTTGACTATCAGAGTTGTACCTGCCCAGCTCTGTCATCATGGGTGATCATATTACCTATTCCATAGAGTTATGAAGATTAAATGAGAACATATGTAAAACATCCAACACAGTGCTCCGCATAAACTGAGTGTTAAATAAATGACAGCAATAATTGATTGTATTTATATCCCCCTTTGGATACCTACCTCATTATAACTTGTGTGACTTCTATTTGTGTTCGTGTCTTGATCGCCTCCTCTAATTTATAAGCTCCCTTGAGAGAAGAGTTCTCTCTCTCTCTCTCATTCTCTCTCTCTCTCTTTTTTTCTCCCCGCCCCCCTGCCCCCGCCACCAACTAGAAAGCATAAAAGACCCACTGCTGGGGATTAGTGGAGCTCTTTAAAATTTAGATGGATGAATGTTGCCATCATATTTTAAATCTCTTTATCACTGTATTGTGTTCTTGTTAGAAAGCATCTTTCCCATTAACTAATCAACGGGGCCTTGTCCGTTGGGCAGGGCATTGGCATACATATTCCAACCACTGAGCCACTGGTCACAGAATTAGCAATCTACGGAATCGTAGCTTTGGGAAGGTTTCCAGAAAACAATGGCCTTGAGTGTGTGTTTATCTGAGCAGAATACATTTACATGTCGCTCTCAGGCTTCTGCTGTCTAAATGGAAAGGGACATCAAGCACCAACTTAGTTTAGGCCACCATGAAGTCTCTCTTAGACTACCACAGCGGCCTCCTAAGTTGTTTCCCTACTTTCACTCGTGCCCTCCACACTGCAGCAAGAGCAATATTTAGACAATAGTAAATCAGATCACATCATTCCCCTCCTCAAAACCCTTCATTGGCTCTTATCTCACGTACTACAAAATCCAGTTAGCTTCCCATGGTCTACAAGGCCCTGCATAATCTGGCCCCTCCATATCTCTCCAAACTCATCTTGTTTCACTCTTCCCCTTGCCCACTCTGCACCACCCACGCTGGCCTTCTGTTGTGAGAACACACCCAGCTCATTCCTGCTTCAGTGCCTTCATTCTCATTCTGCTTGCCACCAGGAATTGAATCCCACCCATGCCCCAACTTTCCCATGGTTCCTTCTGTCCTTCAGGTTTCCACTTACTGATACCATCTCAGAATGGTATCATTCATTGAAGTCTTTCCTGTGTATCCTATCTCAAGTAGGTTCCCGTTGGTTCATGTCCCCCATGTTAATCTGAAACTCATTGGTTCTCAGCCCTCATTTCCCATTAGAAGTCACTCAGAGAACATTAAAAAAAATGGCCAGGCGCCTTCTAGACCAAGGAAATCAGAATCTCTGTGGATGAGTCCCAGGTTATCTATATTTTAAATGTTCCTCTGGTGATTTTAATGTGAAGCCAAGGTTGGCAGCTGCTGTTCTAATCTATCAGCTTGTCTATTTTCTCCTTAGTACTTATCACAAGCTGTAATTATTATGCTTATTCCATTCATTTATTCAATAAGCATTTATTGAGCCCCTACCATGTGCCCAGCATGACTCAAAATACAGGGATTAAAACAATGAACACCATAAACACAAATCCTAACCTTTATGTAACTTCCATTCTAATATGGAAGATAGACAATAAGATATATATGTGTATACACACACACACACACACACACACACACACACACACATATATATATATATATATATATATAGCTGTGGACTGAATGTTTGTGTTTGTGACCCCCAAATTTCATATACTGAAGCCCTAACCTCCAATTGGAAGATATTTAGAGATGGGGCTTTGGGAGGTAATTAGGGTTAGATGAGGTCATGAGGGTAGGGCCCTGGTCTCATGAGATTAGTTTCCTTGTAAAAAGAGACACTGGAGAACTTACTCTGTCCCCCATCCCATTCCCCTCTCCCACACACACATGAGGAGAGGTCCTGTGAGCACATAGCAGACACCTACCAGGCAAGAGAAGAGGCCTTAGAATGAAACCTACCTTGCTGTCACCTTGATCTTGGATTTCCCAGCCTCCAGAACTGTGAGAAGTACATTTCTGTTGTTTAAGCCACCCAGTGTATGGTATTTTGTTAGGGCAGCCTGAGCAGACTAAGACATATGGTATGTTAGATAAGGATAAGTGCTAAGGAGAAAAATAAAGCATAAAATGGAGATTTTTTTTTAGAGGGGAGAGAGAGAAGTTTTAGATAGAGTGGCCTAGAAAGGAGAATCTTGAGTAAAGATATGAAGGAAATGAGAAATCTAGATCTGCAGCTATTTGGAGATAGAACATTCAAGGCAGAGAAAAAGTAAGTGCAAAGGCCCTGAGGCTGGACCAGACCTGGTGTGTTTGAGAAACACAAGGGGGCCAGTGTGGCTGGAGAGTTGAGAGCAAGGGGCAGAGTGGTAGGAGATAAATTCAGAGAAGTAATGGGGGACAGATAATGTGGAAACTTAAAGGTTATTGTAAGAACTTTGGCTTTTACTCTGAGTAAAAAGTGGTACGTAATCATTGAAGAATTTCTAGCAGAGAGGTAACATAATCGGACTTAGATTTTAATAGGCTCACTCTATCTGCCATGTTGAGAATAAACTGAAGGGGCAAAAAGGTGGGAGCACAGCAGGACCAGCTAGGAAGCTGCTGCAATAACCCAGGTGAGAGATGATGGTGGCTTGGAGAAGGGTGGTAGCAATGGTAGTGATATGAGAAACAATGGTCAAAATCTCTACGTACCTTGAGAGTTAGAGTACACAGGATTTGCTGACTGTGTTGGGCCCGAGCCAGTCCATAGTCAAGGACAACACCATGGTTTTTGGCCTGAACATCTAGAAGAATGGAGTTGCCATTTTACTGAGATGGGAAAGACTACGGGAAGAGTAGGTTTGAGGGGAAAATATCAAGGGCTTAGTTTTGAAGTTGATAATTTTGAAACACCTATTTTTAGACATTCAACTGGGGATGTTAAGTAGAGAGGTGAAAATATAAATCTGGAGTTCGTAGGAGAGGTCGGTCCTAGAGATAGGACTTTGGGACCTATGAGATTGGATGAAATCACCTAAAGAGTAAATTCAGGTAGAAAAGAGAAGAGGTCCAAGGACTGAGACCTAAAGCATTCCAAAGTCTAGAGGTTGAGTTGAAGAGCAAAAGAAATTGGACCTGAGAAGAAGCAGCCAGAGTAAAAGGAAGAAAACCAATAGAATGTGGTTTCCTGGAAGCCAAGTGAAGAAAGTCATTCAAGGAAGAGACAGTGGTCACTATGTCAAACACTGCAGAGAGTTCAAGGAAGAGGAGGACGGAGAAATGACCATGGGATTTTGTAACATGTAGAGGAGGGCAGCAATAGGGTAGTAGCAGTATCTGGAGGGAGGATTAGAGTTGAGAGAGGATTTTATTAATGTTTAGGATGGGAGAAATAATATTCTAATGCGAATGATCCAGTCTCCCACATTAGAATGTAAGCTCCTTGAGGGCAGGGATTTTGTTTCTTTCATCCCCATCACCTCCCACAGTGCCTAGCACAGAGTCGGCGTTCGATAAATGTTGTTGAGACATAGAGAACAGACTTGTGGTTGTCAAGGGGGAGGGGGGTGGGGGAGGGATGGATTGGGAGTCTGGGTTTAGCAGATGCAAACTAGTATATATAGGATGGATAAACAACAAGGTCCTACTGTATAGCACAGGGAACTATATTCAATATCCTGTAATAAACCATAATAGAACAGAATATGAAAAAGAATATATATATATATATATATATATATATATATATATATATATATATAACTGAGTCACTTTGCTATACACCAGAAACTAATGCAATATTGTAAATCAGCTATACTTCAATAAGATACATTTTAAAAAATGTTGAATAGGTGAATGATCAAATGATTGAAGGAATCAATGGAAGTAAAGGTCAAAGAATTGAGTAAGAAGTAACAGCAGGATAAAGTGGCAGGTGAATTGAGTAGCACCCTGGCTTGAGTTGCAGTCATTCCTGCCACACTCCTGGCACACCAAGCTTACCCCAGGGCCAGACAGCCTAGGCATGCGTTGGCATGACACAACTCTCTTTGCCAAGAGGGCACGCTGTGTCTCTGCGGTCATCCGTTCCAGGGAGTAGACAGGTTTTGGGACTGTAAGAACTGAGCACGGCCAGACAAGGCCGCAAAGCTCAGGAGCACGCCAAAAGAGAAACCCCTCTGTGTCATCGCCATTCTCCGGGCGTGGCCTGTCTGCGCCACAGGGCACATGTGACACGTGGGCCACGCTGCTGACCCAGTGTGCCCCCGCTGGCTGGAGGGTGATTAATAACCTCCTGTAGCTCAGGCCAAGCAACAGCTAAACCAGAGTCCAAGGAGAAGCCCATGGCCATGCAGCCACTGGAAGCCTTGGACCCGGCTCCTCCCAGCAGCTGCATTGCACAATCCCCACAGTGTAAGGTGATGGGTTGGCCCAGTGGGGCTTCCCCATGGTGCCTGTGACTCAGCTGTTGCTGGAAAGATGGCATGGCCCAGCGCCGGGCTAGTGCATAAGGGGCACTTTTGAATGAATGAACCCTTTGGGACTCTGGGAATTGACACAAATAGTGAGGAAAGAATGCTTCTTTTTCCATGCCTTCCCTGTCATCTCACTCCATGCCCAGACACAGTCCTGTGCTGGGACACAGCCAGGGGCAGAGCATGTCCTGGGCTGGGAAGAAAGGACAGGGAAGCCTACATAGTTAATTGGCAGCACCCCCAGACAGACCTTTTCCATCTCCTCACCTGGCCCCCAAAGACTCCACCGTCATGTCAGGTCTTAGGAGTCCAAAATGTTTATTTCAATCCACATTGACTTAATACCTGATCTGGACCACATCCTGTGTGTTTTCTCAAAGTTGTTACTATAATAATAAATACAACAACAACAATGACCACTACTATTACTTCTAATATTAGTAATAATTACTGCAGCTGACACATACTGAGCACCTACTATGGGCCAGACACTGGGCTAAGTACTTTACATTCATTGTCTGTTGTACTCCTCACTGAAGCCCTGTGAAGTGACTACTATTTTTTTTTTTAATTGAAGTGTAGTTGATTTACAATGTCATGTTAGTTTCAGGTGTACAGCACAGTGATTCAGTTATATATATACATTGTTTTTCAGATTCTTTTCACTTATATGTTACTATAAGATATTAAGTATAGTTCCCTGTGCTGTACAGTAGGTCCTTGTTGGTTACCTACTTTATATATAGTAGTGTGTATCTGTTAATCCCATCCTCCTAATACTATTATTGTTTCTCTTGAACAGAAGAGATTCAAGCTATGAAGGGAGAGAGTTGAGATTCAAGCCCAGATCTGTCTCATGACAGACTCACGCTCTACATGGTTCTCTATTATAGTATCGATGTGCTCTTTTAAAAAATGTAAATCAGATAATATCATTCCTTGGCTTGACAGCTTCCAGTGGCTTCCCACCACACTTAGAATAAAATCCGACTTTCTTCCTGGGCCATCGAGGCCTGGCAGAACCCAGCCTTTGCCTGCCTCCCCAGCCTTGTCTCATTTTCCTCTTCCCCCGCCCCTATAACACCTGTGCACCAGGCTCTGTGGCAGTAGCAGTGCTCGGCTTTGGGTACATTTGGTAGTCTGGCTTGGCTGCTTAACCCTGCTTACCGTGATATTTCCCTTGGAAAATACCTTCCATGGTTCAAACAACCATCCCTATTGGTATAAGGTGGAAGCTGCCTGTGATTGTCAGTACAGCCATTGTTCCCCGGCTAGTTGCTGGGCTATCTTATTACTTTCTCTCTCCCTCACTTGTGTTGTAAGATCCTAGAAGGTTGAGAGTATCCCAGATCCTCTCCAGCATCAAGAAGAACGTGATGCTCAGAGGTAAATCTAAGCCCCAATTCTCATTCAGTCACTGTTGGTATTTGGTGAGACTCTCCTGGATGTCTGGGGTGTGGGGCACAGAAACAGCACTGGACTAGGAAACGTATGACCTATATCTTACTCTGGTTCTTTCACTCATTAACTTAGGAGAACTTAGATGAGTCCTTTCACTTTTCTAAGCCTCAGTTTCTTCATCGGTCAATGAAAGTAATAGTCTCTGCCCCTGAGGGATCGCTTTGAACATCTAATAAGATGACTTGCTGGATAGTGGTCTGTAAAGTAGAGAAATTTACAGAAAAATGCCTATTGAGTGCTTGCTATATTTCAGGTACTGCTCTAGGCTTCTCACATGTTTTACCTCAATCAATCCTCAGAAAAAATGTACTATACTAGTATTAACAGCATCTCCACTTTACAGATGAGAAAAATGAGACACAGAGAGGTTAAAAGGTTTGTTCATCATTACCTAGCTAGTAAGTGTCAGAGCCAGATTGTGAATTCAGGCAATCTGGCTTCAGAACCTGTAGACTGAGCCACTCACTTCCACATGTAAAGTAATGGGTTTTATTAGGGGAATGTCTTAGTCCATTCTGGTGACTATAACAGAATACCATAGACCGGGTGGCTTATAAACAACAGAAATTTATTTTTTGCAGTTCTGGAGGCTGGCAAATCCAAGATCAAGGTACCAGCAGTTTTGGGGTCTGGTGAGGCCCTCTGCCTGGTTGCAGATGGCCATCTTCTCCCTATCATCTCACATAGCAGAGGGGGAGAAAGGAGCTCTGTGGACACTTTTTCTAAATAAGGGCACTAATCCTATTCATAAGGGCTCCACCCTTATTACCTAATCACCTCCCAACGGCTCCACCTCCAAATACCACCACATTGGGGATTAGATTTCAACATACGAATTTTGAGGGGATACAAACCTTCAGTCTGTAGAAGGCGGGAGGTTATTATTATTTTTTACAGTAAAAAATAATTTTTGCTATCATTTTGTCCAAGTGTTGTACCATTTTTCCTCTCACTGGGCCACATGCTACTTGGGTTCCTTCACCTGTTATTGTTTAGCATTATGGTAGCGGACCCTCACTCCACCCCAATTCTCTTACCCTCCCCTTCCTCAAAGCCACAAGAGGTTCCCAACAAATGTGATATTCCAGAGAACATAATCTTCCCATGTCCAGAGATGAGTGTGGGTGCCTGGGGGTCTGATCCCTTTGTGTCTTCCTGAGTACTGAGCACCTCCCACGTGTCAGGGCCTGTTCTAGTCAACTGGGGATACCTCAGGGAACAAACAATCAAAAAATCCCACCCTGCACAACTTCACTTCCACGGTATTCTTGCCCCCAATACACAACCTTAATCTAACCATGAGATAACGTCAGACAAACCTCCATTGAAGGAAACTCTACAAAGTAACTGACCTGGACTTGTCAAATTGTCAAGGTCATGAAAGACAAAGACTGAGGAACTGTCACAGTTTAGAGGACGCTAAGGAGACATGACAACAAATACAATAGGAGATCCTGAATTGGATCTTGGGATAGAAAAAGGACATTAGTGGAAAAACTGGGGAAATTTGAATAAGGTCTGTAGATTAGTTAACATTGTGGTATCAATATTAATTTCTTGGTTTCAATACTATTACCATTATTATCTAAGGTGTTTAATGTTAAGGGAAGCTGGGTGAATGGTTTACAGCAACTCTCTGTGCTATGTTTACAATTTTCCTGTAAAGTCTAACATTATTCCAGGCAGTTTGAAAGCAGGCTGGCAGGCACAGAAATGATAAATGCCAAAGGATATGGGAAGGGCATTGACAGTATCTGCTATGCTTCCTGAGCTGCAGTGTCTTCATCTGTAAATTAGACCCAGTAATAATGTATCTCAAAGAATTTGTATGGGAACCTGCTTTTGAAGTATTATAAAAATGCAAGCTATAAATATTCAGTTTTGTGACAGAAGCTACAGAAGAAATAAAAATACCATCACTCCATCCTCTAGGAAAATTTTTTTTAATAAAATTATTTCAAAATAAAAAGTTAAACACATCCCTGCCTTCCTGGGGCTCACCTTTCGATAGAGAGAAGGTGGAGGAGGGAATAAATAAAGCAATCAGGAAATTAGTATTTTAGAAGGAAATAGATGCTATGGAGAGAAATAAAGCAAGAAAGGCAGACAGGGAGCAGAAGAGGGGCAGTTTTAAAATAGGATGGTTATGGCAGGCCTCACTGAGAAGGTGGCATTTGAATAAAGACTTTAAAGGAGGGAGAGAGCAAGAGCCCCAAGAAGGAGTGTATCAGTCAGAGGGGACAGCAAGTGCAAAGGCCCTGAGGCTTGACCACTTTAAGGAACAGCAGGAAGCCTGGAGTGACTAGAACAGAGCTTAGCAAGGTCAGTTCACCTCATCCTGTGATCTTAAAGATAACAGAAAGAAACTGGCCACAGGGGAAGGCTCAGGGAAATCAAACAATAGACACCAAATAGAGGACCTGCCATTGTCCTCTGTTTCCAGCAGAGTCACCAATGACAGAAACATGAAGGCAAAGAAAAGAGCAGGGAAGTGAAATCGCTGAAGTCTAGAGTCCCTGTCCAGTTTCTGGTGAGGAAACAAATCATTATTAAGCACCATAACAAGTTTCTGAGTCTCCTGTGCTTGATTTCTCTCCAATCAGTGAACTCTAATTAATGCTGAGTGGCAGTAATACCACCGCCTGAGACATCTTCATGATTTCGCCTTAATGAGAAGTGTAATTGGTAGCACAGAAAAAATGGGCTGATTTTTCTTGGCCTAATAAGTGGAATTGATGACAAATGCAGAGCATCTTTCTGGTTTAGTTTGTGTATTATCAGAAGTCCTTGAGTCATCCAGTTGGCATCATTTGGATATTTGGGGTCTAGTAATGCACGCACTAAACAGAATGCAGGCAATGATGCCACACGGGAAGCAGCCCCCTGGCCTGATGTGTACCTAAGAAAGATGGGCCAAGTACCGGGTCAGGGGGGTGGTCCCTGGAGCCTCCTCGTCTGGCAGCCATGACCCAGGATGCTTCCTCTTCCAGCTGTGCAGAAGCAGAAATCCACACGGGGAGAGCCAGCCTACCGGGAAGTTTGTAGACAGCAATGGTGTTTTCAGAGCATCTCCACTCATCCAGAGGTCCACACAAGCATGCGGCCTTGTCCTTATAGTGTTATAAAGATTGGATGAGAGGATTTAGTGGATAGTATTCTCAAAAATGTAAAATACTACACTTGTGTTAGGTATTAATATATGCATTACTGTTATTAGTATGTACCACAGGAGGTGTAGAGAAAGTAGAAGACCTACAGCCACAGTGTTTTCTGGTTCTCTGCACGTCTAATGTTATAGAGGGGGGCCATGACCCTCTTTTTAGAAACAACGGCTACCATTTTGAGCACTTACCATGTGCAAGGCACTATGGTAAATGCTTTGCATACATTATCTCCTTTAGTCCTCACAATGATCGCATGAAGTTGGTACTGTTTCTCTCTCCATTTTATTTTATTTTATTTTTAGGAATTTATCCAGCTTTTCCTAGGTCATCCAATTTGTTGGCATATGTTCATAGTAGTCCCTCTTTTTTTAATATAAATTTATTAATTAATTAATTTATATTTATTTTTGGCTGCATTGGGTCTTCGTTGCTGCGTGCAGGCTTTCTCTAGTTGTGGTGAGTGGGGGCTACTCCTCATTGCGGTGCACAGGCTTCTCATTGCAGTGGCTTCTCTTGTTGCGGAGCGTGGGCTCTAGGCACGTGGGCTTCAGTAGTTGTGGCACACAGGCTCAGTAGTTGTGGCTCACGGGCTCTAGAGTGCAGGCTCAGTAGTTGTGGCACACGGGCTTTGTTGCTCCTGCGGCATGTGGGATCTTCCCGGACCAGGGCTCGAACCCGTGTGTCCTGCACTGGCAGGCGGATTCTTAACCCCTGTGCCACCAGGGAAGTCCCTCTCTCCATTTTAAAGTCGGGTAAGTGAGGCTCAGAGACGTTAACTAACTTACCCAAGGTTACAGAGTAAGTGGTTAGAAACAGGATTTACATGCAGGAGACTGGCTCTAGGATTCTGTGTCCTTATCTCTGTGCTAAAGGCTTTCTCAAAAGCACGTGCAAGATACACACGCCCCCAAATGGCAGACGTGGATCTCCAAGAGCGAGGTGCCAACTTCGCTCTTCGGGCTCCACACAAGGGATGGCTGTAGAAGGAGACCCCCAAGCAAGCGTACCACTCCAGCTTGGAGCGATGGTGCACAGCAGTGGGCACTTGGACGCTTGAGGAGGTGCTGCGGGGGTATCTGGCTTCCCAACTGCGAAGACTGGGCTGGGGACAGGAGAAAGAGACCAACTTTGAATTGTAGAAACACCCAGAGTAGCAGTCACCAACTTCATCGTGTCCTTGTGCCTGTGAGGCAGCTAGAGGCACAGAGCAGTGCTGAGACTTGCCCAAGGTCACACAGCTCGCTAGAGCACAGCTGCAGTAGAATCCTGGTCTTCAGGCTCCCGGCTCTGTGCTCTTCCTCCCGCTCCGCCCGCACTGGCCCCTCAGCTTTGGTGTGCAGCTGTCAGAGGGAAGCCACATCCCTGTGAGTGAAGCCACACCCTTGTGAGTGAAGCCATTGTCTGGAGGGTGGTGCTCAGCCTTTCCTAGGGACCTGCAGCATCCACATCACCTGGAAGCCCGTAGGAAGTGCCAGCTCTCGGGCTCTTACCCTAGACTGACTGGGGCTGGGACCCAGCCATATGGGCCTTCACAAGCTATCTAGGTGACTCCGATACACACTCAAGTTTGAAAAACACTGGCCTAGGCCGAAAGGCAAAGCGCCAAGTGCTGCAGACATCAGTATGCGTTTGGATCATCAACTCGCACAGCACAAAGAGGGATTGTCTTCCTAGGGAAGGACTGGGAAAGGGACCGCAGCTCTCGAGCCACACCTGCAGAGCAAGGTCACCTTGAAACACACATGGCAGTGATGGATAGACAGACACAGACCAGGAGGGAGAGTGTAGCCAGTACTTGCTCATCCACACGTGCATCGGAGATGATGTAGTTTTGCCAGCTCAGCGGTTTCCCGGAGACGTGCCAGTTCCTCTGCTTGCTGCCGGGGAAGCTACATCCCTGCCTTTAGGGAAACCGCCACGCAGGATCATAGAACCTGAGTTGGGAGGGAGCTTAGAGAGTGCCCACCCCATTGCCCACCTCTACCACATCCTCGGTGATGCCCCTGACTGGCACTCTCTTGGCTTCAGCATCACAGGGCCACAGTGATCGTGAGCTCGGTTTCCTGTACGACAGGGTGGAGGTGGATAGGGGGAGGAAACACATGTACAGGTAACTACAACAATAAGAAATAGTAGAAGAGCTAGAGCCAATGCTAAGAGAACACTGAGCCAGGAGGAAAGAATTTTAGCACTGGGAAGTCAGGGGAGGCTTCAGGGAGGAGGTGCTATCTGAGCTGGGCAAGGTTGCAGCAGGCAGAGATGGTGGAGTAGGAAGGAGGGCTGTTGCCATACTTCCATGAACAAAAGTGTGGAGGCACAAAAATGCAGGACTCCACAAAATATGTTCAGGCAGCCCAGCTAAAGAGGACAGGCTCTGGGGCGAGACTGCTTGTCTTCAAACCCTGACTCCCTGCCTCACCAGCTGCCTGACCTTGGGCAACTTACTTAGCGTCTCTTGGCCTCTATTTCTCCACCTGGAAAATGAGAGTAATGTAACGTAACTCATTGGGTTGTGGGAAAGAGTGGATGACATAATGTATGAAGTAGTCTACACGGTGTCTGGCACACAGCAAGCACTCCAAAACACTTTTGGCTACCCTTGCCAATTGCAATGGCTATTGTATAATAGCCATTGGCTATTATACAATAGCCAATGAGATGGTTTGCCTAGAGCAGGGGGTATAGGACTGGGAGCAGTGGAGGTAATCGTTGGTACTAGGTTGTGGAGAGGGCTTTGAATGCCAAACAAAGGATTTGGGACTTTTATTCTGAAGGCGGGGAATATGTGTATTTGGAGGATAGACGGGAGCAGGGTGATAAGACAGAGGAAAGTTAAGAGGTTACTGGATCTTAACTATGGCGGTGGCAAAAGAACTAAAAGGGATTGGGCAAGAGTCAGGTTCAGAGCAGGGGTATTTGAGTTAGTGTATGTCTGAACTCCACTATTACATATAAACCCAAGTTTAGGTCAGGTTATGAGATCCTGAAATGTGTAGATGTGTACGTGTATACACAATATTATATTTATGTATGATATATAATATTATGTTTATATATTATATATATTATATAATTATACATACCATATTTATATATAATATTAAATGTATATATTTAAAATGCATAAATACATACGATGTATGTATTATATTTAATATACATATTGAATAAGCAAAAAATGAAAATTCATGGTTGGAGAGAGTATTAGCCAATTTTTAATAGTCCTCATGTGAAAGACAATCCCTTTGTTAGTTTGAGTTAAGCTATGTGAAATATACTCTATGAAAACATTTCCCGAAGTGGGCCTTCTTGTACGAAAATTTGAGATATCTGCAATTCACACATACTCAGTCAATTTAAGCACATTCTGTCTTACTGGCAGGGACCAAAATCTGTAATACGACACGGAGTCCTCTGATGAAAGAGATGATTAGAAATGGCAACGGCAGCGTACATGGGTTCCTAATTAAGGAGTTTTCTAATGGTTGTCTAGTAATACAAGTGCCCTCCATTTGGACTCTGGCAATAACTTGAGTATTCTTTAGTTCCCAATCAGGATGAACCCAATTCAAAATGTTCTCAAGTCCTGGGCCAGAGGAAATGATCTCACTTGGCACATTATTGAGTTCCTGCGAAGAAGAAAGACACTAACCACTCACAAATATTTTGTCATTGACTAACTGCAAAGATGCATCTGTTAAATCAATCCATCTGAGTAGGCTAGTTCTCTCGAATATTAAAGAATATCAATACATCGTAAAAGCAAGTCGATTTGTCAGGCATTGACAAAGCGGCTTCAAAGCCAAATGATCCCTTTTGTGCCTTCACCTTTCTTCCAGCATATATTCACGAACACATACAAATCTGGACTCAGCCTCTTCTGTTAGAGCCTTTTCAAAGAAAGCTGACTTTCTTTGGCTGCAGTGAAACAGATGTTTGGGTGGGAGGAGGTGCAGGGGTTAGGGTGCCAGGGCTGCTTCAGGGCTGGGGAAACGGCTCTGCACCCAGCAGACTAAATATCATGAACTCTTGGTCAGCTCCCTCACAGACGTGCCAAGCTTCCCCTTCATCTGCTAACAGCTGGGAACAGAACAGATCCATTGAAGCAATTAAACCGACCAGTTAGATTGACCCAAATTCTTTCAGGAAATGCAAAAGCCTACTGGCTCGTGGGATTAGCTTGAGTTTTTCAATTGCTCCCCATCTGTACATCACCTTCGTGTCCACCATAGCCCCGGATTGCTACATCTGCTCACCTCAGCGGCTTGCTTTCAAGCCAAGGTAATTTGAGAACCGTCTAGCGATAATCCAGCAGCCTTCGAACTCTAGAGAAACTCTGTGGCCAGCCCAAAGAGAAATTTGGCCCTCTCCTTAATTGATTTGCTGTATCCCTGGCGTTCTTTTCCCACCATCTGCCCTTGCTCTTCTGCAATTCCAGGTGATGTAGCCAACTTGTTCGACATAGCTTGTGGAGAACACAGCCCAGAGCATATGCCGTTCAAGGCTTCATTTTTTATAAAGAAAGAAGGACTGTGCTGAGTGGCTGTAGGGCAAATAGCGGTGGAAAAATGAATGTTTTGTTGCCTTTTGAGAGGTGGCATCAGAAGACAGTGAGGAAAGGCCCAAGGAACCTTACAGGCAGTGAGTGATGGCAGAACTCAGATTAAAGGAGACATGGGGCCTAGGCAAATTATACTCAGGGCTCACTCTGCCGACAAGGGCTCTTACCCATACAGTATACAGGGGTCATAGGAAAAGCCTATATAGCACACAGGCTCTTAGCCCTGGCTGCACATTAGAATCTCCTAGAAAGCCTCAAAATGTATAGGTACAGGCCCCTCCCTTGGAGAATCTGTCTTCACTGGTGTGGGGTTAGGGCCACACCATTGGCACTTTTTAAAAGCTCTCCAGATGAAAACCAGAATTTCCATAAAGGACATTATCAAGATGATTGACCACATTTGAATATGCACTGAATATTAGATCATATTACTGTTATCAGTGTTAACATTTCTGAACTTGCTAACCGGATTGTGATTACGTAAGAGGCTATTCTTGTTCTTAGGAAATACATGCTAAAGTATTTAGGGGTGAAGAGCATGAAGTCTGCAATTTAGGCAAATGGATTAAAGGGGAAAATACCATGTAGAAGTGTAGAGAGGGATGAATACAGCAAATATGGCAAAATGCTAACATTTGGCGAATGTGGGTGAGGGCTTACCCTGCTGACAAGGGTTCTTTGTACTATTCTTAGAACGCTTCTGTTAGTTTAAAATGATTTCCAAATAAAAAAAAAATTCTAAAAAGTACCCCAGTTCCCCAGATGAACTACTGAACAGCCAGATTTGGAAACCACTGGATTCAGAAAAACAGAGCGAACGAGGACCTATTATACAGCGGTGGCTCTCTGAGCCACTGTCCTACACCAGAGCTTCTCTCCCTTTAATGTTCATGTAAATCTCCTGGAGGTCTGGTTAAAACTTAGTTTCTGATTCAGAAAGTCTGCGCTGGGGCCTGAGATTCTGTGTTTTTAATAGACTCTCTGGCGATGCCAGTGCCTCTGGCCCATGGGCCACAGCTGGAGTAGCAAAGCTCTAGGACGGAATTACCCCACCGTCAGTCTGTCAATCGGTCAAGCGTTTTGGAACCGTCTCCACTGGGCTCAGCACTGCAGGAGAAATTCCCTAGGTGAAGTAGGGTGGGCCTTGACTACGGCATCACCCTGTGAGCCATGTGGTCTGGCCCTGCGAGAGTCACTCTGATCCCCAGAACAGAATGGAGCGCCCAACAGAACAAGCTGAAATGAAGGCTGGCAGCAAATGGAAGGGGGCATGAAACAGCCTCTTCCAAAGCGAGCCCATGATACAGGTCGCGGGAGGAGTTCAGCCGCTCCCGGTAGGTGGCAGCTGGAGCCGAGCCGAGGCTCCTGCAGAGAGCAGCATAATTCTGATGAGGTGTCGGGGTACAGGCTTCCCCCTCCAGCGTGGGGATTCATTTATTAGAAACAGATTTCCAAGGAGCATTCCCGTTTCCTGTTGGCTGTGGCATGCCTCGAGTTTGTTGCTTTTGCTGTAAGAGGAGCCAAGATGTCTCTCCCCTGGTGGGAGCAGAATTTTCCAGGCCTCGCCTCCCCACTTCCCCCATGGTAGTGCCCTTCCCCTCTGCCTGCATGCGGTGATCATGTTTTCCACGCATTGCATTAGAGGCCAGCCTGTTATTTGTATCTCCCTTATTTGCATCCAAATCAAGGCCGACTGACATGATGTACAGAAGGAGGCACCTGGGCTTTACTGAGTAGGCAGCCCCAGAGAAGGCTCTGGAAGATAGTTGAGAAAAGCCTGGAGTTGGCAGCCCTGAGTTTGGATCAGAGCGTTGCCATCTTATAGCTGTGTGAACTTGAGCAAGTTGCTTAACATCTCTGAGCTTTAGGTTCCTCATCTGTAAAGTGGGGCCAATAACAGTACTAAATTCATAGGGTTGTGAGTATCCAATGAGATAGAGGGCCAAGCAGGTGCTCAATAGATGGAAGAGAGTCATTCATTTGATGGGGATTTATTGAGTTTCTTCTACGTATAAACAAAGAGTAGTTCAAATCCAGTCCACCCTTAACTTGCCGGTTTTGCAACCTTGGACCAGTTACTTTCTTTTACCTCTCTCAGCCCCAGTTCCCTTCCTCTCAAATGGGGCTGGTACTAGTGTGGAACTCCCAGGATTGCCGTAAGGAATAAATCAGGTCAGGTACATAGAAAAGTGCCCAGTCAACATGAATGATCATAATTGTTGTGGTTACTATTATTATCAGCTCTTCTCTGAGCTCTTTCTTATTATGAGTAGATTCACTTAGCCAAGCACTCTTTAAAATAGTCCTTTGCAGTCTCCTCCAGTAGACCCTCCCTGATCTGCACTGTCATCTCCTCAAGGGCAGAGGCCACATCCTTTATACTTTTCTGGTGTCTCCATGGTACCTGGCAGAGAGTAGGTGTTTGGTGCAGGAAGCAGAGAGCTTCAGTGCCTGGCTTTGGGTTTTAGCCTGTCCGCTTCACTTACTGAGTGGCTTTGTAGCAACTCCTGGACCTTCCTGGGGCTCCATTCTCTCATCTGTAAAATGGGTGTGATCATAATCCCTACCTCTGGGGATTACTGTGGGGAATAAAGCTGGGCTCAGAGTGGGAGTTTAATAAGGATTAAGTGTTATTATTGCTATCATTTGAGAAAATTCCCGCAGTCAAGAATCACAGGAGCTGCTCTGAGAGATCACACACACACATACACTCATACACTACCACCACACGAGTGGGCAGCCCAGAGAGGACAGGTTACAAGACAGACACAAATAGGCGTTCGTTGCCCAAGAGGGGCTCTTTGAACCCCAGGCCAGGGCCAGTGTCTGCAAAATATTCTCTCTGGGACAGTGGCGCTGTGAGCCCCTGCGTTCTTTCTTATATTGAGGTAAAATTCATATAATATGCAATTAACCATTTTAAAGTGAACAGTTCAGTGGCATTTAGTGCATTCACAGGGTTGGGCTGCCCCTGCTCCCTGAGTTCTTTAGAACTGGTTACCGCTTTCAGCTGGCTGTATCCAGAGGAAGGCGGTGTTCATCTGTTTTTGTCACTCTTCCTGTCACTGTACCATACCTGCCCCCATTCCCAATTTGTTCCTCCCTCCCTGTTTTTCCCATTGCTCCATGTCTCTCCACCCTTCTGCCTTTTGGGGCGACGGGGGTAGGTGTCTCTGGCTGACATCTACGTTTAGGAAGAGGGAGGGAGGGTGTTGACCCACTGGAAAGATGCCGGCCCCAAAGGGTGGCACCAGCAGACTGCGGGTTGGAGCTGGCGAAGCCACTTCTTGGCACGGATGAAAGCAAGCAAACCCATTGTCGCTTCACTTTCCAGCGGCCCCAGAGGCAGCAGACAACACAAAAGGGATTATTACCAACTATGGCCTCTGAGAATTGCTGTCCTCTTTGTTAGCGTGTCTTCCATCTTTGGGCTCCTCGTCCTTATGAAGAAATTTGCTCTGTCTCAAAGCATCTCTTACGAAATAACCTTGGCAGCCTCCGCGGCTTCACAAATATCTGCTTTGTATTTGTACTTGTGAGCAAGAGCCACATCTCAAGTATTTTAAAATATAAGAATACTTTATAGGGTACCACGCGCTGCGCTAAATGCCCTAAACTCTCATAACCGCTCTATATGAGTTTTCTAAGTTTCTACAATGACTCTAGGAGGTAGGCAGTTTTATTAAGTATCTACTTTCTATAGATGAAGAAACTGAGGCAGCAGAGCTGGTCAGTGACTCGTCCAAGGCCACCTGGTAAGTAACAAAATCCATGTTTTTACACCGCTAAGTAATACTGTGCCCTCATAATCCCAGCATGGATGTTAATTAGTTGGTTGAACAGAAAAAAAAAAAATGTGTAGCAACCATATACAGTAGCTTCCTTCATTCACTACCTAGATATTAGTTCTGGCTCATGAATTTCCTGGCTTTATGACTTTGGATGAGTCACCGAACCCCTCTGAAAATGTTTCATCATCTATATAATTGGGGTAATTTTCTTGTCTTATCTCCATCAGATTTGTGAGGGTAAGATATACAATGATACAGGGAACGTTTCTGCAAAATGTAAAGTGCTATGTCAATGTCAGGAATTGCTAACATGAATAAACGGTTTCCTGGGATTGTGTAAGAGCCACAGAGTTGCAGGTTGGGAATGAGAGCTCCTCAGGTGCTCTGTAGTAACCCTGGGAAGCTGCAAGTTTCTCTGGCTAAATCAAATCCTGGACAAGCCATTCCCATTTCTGCTCTTCAAGGCTGTGTGATCTTTTAAGCACTAGCCAACTTCTCTGAACTGCATATCTGTGTCTTTCATCAAGTGTAGTTGGGAGAGCACTAGGGGAATCCTCAGCCTTTGATACATAAAGGGATTAAATAAACCCAGTGAAAGCCTTCTATAGCTGGCTCCAGCCTATCCCAGTTTTGCAAAATCATAGCCTATCTATCACAGAGGTTGTGGCGCACATTAACTTGACATGATATGGCTGAAAATGCCTTGAATAGTGCCAGCGCTGGCCTCGTAGTGAGTGCATGCGCAAAAGATGATGAATTTTTGTGACTTGTTATTCTTGGGGGGAGGGCAAAATGCAAAAGGGGGAGGGAGGCCTCAGCAGGGGGCAGGCAGTTTGGATAGTTGGGCCTTCTCGACCACAGGGCTTGCCAGTTTCCCCCATTCCTTGAAATGAAGGCGTGATTTTGAAACACAGCTGCCTCTTATTCAAACAGGAGCTGTTTATGCACAGGGCTGTGTCTGACTTTCCATGTAGGTTATTTCTGTTTCCCAGGAATGTTGGCAAGGGGCAAGCGGATGAAGCCTTGTTAAAGCCCTACCCGTTCCATCACCCTTCACCCTTCACCTCTCCTGGCATGCAAACAATTTAGCAGCAAAGGAGGCAAGAGTCTCTGAGCAAGAAATAACTTTCCTTGTCCCTCAATGTAGACACGAAGGACAGGGGAGCAGAGAGACCAGGGAAGCAGTGGAGGGGAGCAGTCTTCTAAGTCCCATGTAAAGTTTTCTTTTTAAAGAATTATTAAACTTTTTCAGAAATTACAAATGTTCCACATTTTCAGTGCCATCAGTGAGATAATGCACAGACATATGAAGCAAAATAAGCAATGCACTCCTCTCTCCTTTTCCTCTCTACAGAATAAGCAATAGTAACAGCCTGAGTCTGAATCCTCCCACAACTTTCCTGTGCACATGCAAAGACATGCAGGCATGGAGTACATCGATTGGAGATTTTCTCTGCAGCCTGGCTTATGCACTTAAAAGTACATCACAGATCTCCCAGCACACCAACAGTCATGGATCTCGCTCATTTTTTCAAATAGCTACATGATAGTCCATAATATGATTCTACCAGGATTTGTTCAGTCATTCATCTATCGATGAGTGCTCAAGTTGTGTAGAACTTTGTGGTCATTCCTGTGAAAGAGGGCACCATCCCCATTCATCTCAGCATATTTACCAGGGTTGGTGGGAAGATTGCTGGGTCAGAGGGTTTTAATTTACCTATGGCAAGATTGCTTGGCTGGTTTTCATGAATAGCATTCTGATTCTCTCCTTTTATTGTCAAAAAGTTTATTGTTCATCTGTTAAGCGGATCTCATTTGCCTTCTCAGTAATCAACGTATTGCCCCATAGTAAAGGGTATGAATTGAAAAGGACTTTTGTAAGGAATGGGCATCCAAAGATAGAATCTTCTCTTCTGTGGGATCCCAGAAAGCGGTGGATTGCAGTTTATCCAACTGGACCAAATCTTCCTGATGCCTTCCTTCACTGACCTAGTCCAGTTATTCTCCCGCCTTTTCTAGCCATGAGTACCCTAGGCCCAACCTTGAGAAGCAAAGAGAAACTCCATTTTGTTGGCAGCAAACATGTTCTGGGTTCTCTCTCAGATAAAGACTCCTCTGCAAGAAAATACAAAGGAACCAGAGAGGCTAGAATACGAAGATGAGCACAAATTACAGAGAATGATGAATGTCAGTCTGCTTTGCTAATGTCTTTTGGAAAACTATTGTTGAACAGTGCCTTTAAAAATCAAGGACATGGTGGGCATATAGGTGTTCACTGTAAAGTTCTTTCATAGTCGTATAACAGAATGTTAAGATGTTAATATGTGGTTTGATTTATAAAAATTCTGGTCATATACCACTATCTGGGCATATAAAATCCATATCAAAACATGGGGCTCTGTATATACTTGATGCTTTTTAAAGCACTTAAAAAATCGAATTCCACCCTTCCAGCAGCCTTGTATGACAGGTATCACTCTCCTCATTTGACAACAGAGAGAATGAAGCCTGGAGAAGTAAATGACTCGTCCAAAGTCACATACATAATTGGCAACAGCCTTGAATTTGGGATCCCCCATCCAGTGTTCATTCCACTTGTAGAAAAGGGGTATAACATGAGATCTTAATTCCATTTCTCATTAGGCCTCTGCTTGAGTCTCATTTGGCCTAACCCAGTTTCTCTCTTACTCTAGGCATACAGAGTTATGCTTCTTTCCATGGCTGATTTAACACTGATGGAGCACCAGTAATGTGCTAGGTGCTCTAGAGACTGTAGAATTAAATCCGGTTGCTGCCCTGTAGCTCCCAAGCTCAATTTGTTGGAGCCCAATCTAAAATAGTTACTGCTCTTCATGGACGGTACAGGCTTATAAGAACATTTCTCCTCTCTAAGCTTGTTTCTCACCATTAAGGACCCCCAAGGGAATCTCTTCTTGTCAGACAGGAATATCTGGTAACTGGTGTCTGAGTAGTCCTGAAAAACAGTCCCTTATTTTGCCCAACTCACTCTTAAAGATGAATGTGTCAGTTTGTTTTTCTTTCCAGAAAACCAAACAGAGGCCAGTTTTCTCTTCTGAGGAGTCAGAAGTGCAGCTCACCCAACATGTTATGGTTTGAGGCACGTAGGAATGGTCTCTCTGACCCCAAATATTTTCCTTATCAGCTGAAATATCCTTTTTAGAGATGTAACTCCTTTCTGACTCTCACATCCCGTCAGTTATCATGCTGTATTAACCATGCTCTATGTATATCCTTTGGAATGTTCCGAACATCTATCCTTTTTCTAACCATTCCCACTGCCACTGGCCTTGTCAACTTAAACAATTACCACAAGGTCCTAGCAGGTTCCCCTACTCATTATCTCCTTTAGTCTACCCTACATTATATCGGCAGAATCTATTTCTAAAACACCATTCCGGTCACGTCATACCAATGGTCAAAAACCATAGCTGGCTTTCCATTGCCTGGAGTAGTAGTTTTCAAAGTCTGTTTGTTCATTTGTTTGTTCTTTGGTTTCCAATTACTACGGGGATGCTTTTTTCAAGCAAAATATTAGGTAGCTGAGACCCCCAAATGAAAAGCAAATAAAAGTAAACATGCTCCAAAAAATGTAGCCTCCCTTCTTTCCTGGGCCTCAGGGAACACAGTGTGGAAACCACTGGCTTACTCATGGGATTCAAATGCCTTAACTTGGCATTCAAGACTGCACTAGCCTGGCCCTAACATGCCTCTCCCGTTGGGCTTCCAACTTTCTCCCATGGGAGCCCTTTGTTCCTGCAGTTTGGTCTGCACACAACTGGAGCATTCTCACTTTTTACCTTTGCACATGTCATGCCCCCGAGCCTGAAATACCCACTTCTGCTCTCTCTTCCTGTCTGAATTGCATTCACCCTTCAAGGACCAGCTACTTCAAGAAACCTTCTCTGGCTACGTTGTTTCACAGGGACTCACTTCCTGGAGCTGTGATGACTTTATCTTCCAAACAACAGCAAAAAAAAGGAGACAGAAGCTGTTGCCATAGGCTCTGTTTTTATGTTCTCCTTCTAGTTAAAGAAGTCTTATGGTGTGACTGTTAAATGTGAGGCCAAGGCTCCCTGAGTTTGTGTCCCAGCCCTGCCACTTGTTAGCCATGTGACTCTAGTTACCGTGCTTCAGGTCCCTCGTCAGTAAAATGGGGGCAAGAATTGTTTTCATGTCAAAGGGTTATGTGAGGATTAAATTGTGTCAAGCTCCTCTAGCAGTGTTTGGCACTTAGTAAGCAGTTGCTAAAAATCAGCTATTATTAGGATAGCTCAGACATGAGGTGATGAAGGTCTGAGCTAAAGTAGAGGCAGTGGGCTGTCTACCAAGAGCAGAATTGTTGCGAGATCTAAAGGTAGGGAATTGTGGACAGAGTAAGATAAAGAGACTAGTACACAACCATTGGAGGGTGAAACAGGTTGCTCCATCATCGGAAGAAGGAGGTGCCCTGAGAGATGGTTCCCCCCGGGCTGCTATCAGAAAGGCTATATTCTCACTGAGCCTGTGCTCAATAATGAAACCAGTAAGTATCTTAGCAAAATTCTTTCTTCAGTTAACTGGGAACTAAGAGAATAGCCATTTGGAATTGGGCCATAAGACAGAATGCGCTGGAGAGGTGAAAATAGAGCATAGGGCGCTGTCAGGAAGAGGACCCTCCATGGGAACAGGTGGGGGCATTGTGCCAGACAGCATAAACTCTCTAAAATGTTACCTGGTGGAATTAAGAGTGCACTAGCTGCCTGGGGCAGGAAGAGACAGTGCCGGAATGGAGACATGGAAAAATCCAGAAGAGAAATTTTGATAGCTTGCCTACTTAAAAGCGCATGTGTGTGTCCTAGAGTGCAAAGGGAGAGATCACAAGATCCAAATTGTTTTATTCAAGTGTAATTGACTTAACAATATTATATTAGTTTCAAGTGTACATCATAGTGATTGGGTATTTTTATATATTGCAAAATGATCACCACAGTAAGTCTAGTTACATCTGTCACCATACAAAGTTATTACAGTATTATTGATTATGTTCCTTATGCCGTACATTACATCCTTGTGACTTAATTTACTTTAGAACTGAAAGTTTGTACCTCTTAATCTCCTTCACCAATTTCACTCATCCCCCCACCCCCACTCCCTTCTTCTCTGGCAACCACCAGTGTGTTCTCTGTATCTCTGAGACTGTTTCTGTTTTTGGTTTTGTTTTTTAATTTAAAAAAATTTTTTAAAAACAAGGTTTCTATTAAAATTATTTTTTATTTATTTTATTTTTCTTTATTTTTTTTGGCTGCATCGGATCTTCATTGTGGAGCGCGGGCTTCTCTGTCTAGTTGCAGCGTGCGGGCTTCTCTCTAGTTGTGGTGCGCCGGCTCCAGGGTGCATGGGCTCTGTAGTTTGCAGCACATGGGCTCTCTCGTTGTGGCGTGTGAGCTCAGTAGTTGTGGCGCACGGGCTTAGTTGCCCCGTGGCATGTGAGATCTTAGTTCCCCGACCAGGGATCCAACCCATGCCCCCTGCATTGGAAGGCGGATTCTTTACCACTGGACTGCCAGGGAAGTCCGAAGGTGTTTTAATTTGTTTCTTTTAAAATTTTTTTTGGCTGCACCGTGCAGCTTGTGGGATCTTAGTTCCCGACCAGGATTGAAACCAGGCCCTTGGCAGTGAAAGCGCAGAGTCCTAACCACTGGACCACCAGGGAATTCCCTGTTTTTATTTTTGTTCATTTGTTTATTAGATTCCACACATAAATGAAATCAAACAGTATTTGTCTTTCTCTGTCTGACTTATTTCACTTAGCATAATACCCTGTAGGTCCATCCATGTTGTTGCAGATGGCAAGATTTCATTCTATTTTATGGCTGAGTAAAATTCCATTATACACATGTACATCTTTATCCATTCATCTATCATTGGACACAAGTTGCTTCCATATCTTGGCTATTGTGAATGATGCTGCAATGAACATAGGGGTGCATGTATCTCTTCGAATTAGTGTTTTTATTTTCTTTGGAAAAATACCCAGAGGTGGAATTGCTGGATTGTATGGGAGTTCTATTTTTAATTTTTTGAGGAATCTCCATACTGTTTTCCATAGTGGCTACACCAATTTATATTCCCACCAACAGTGCACAAGTGTTCCCTTTTCTCTACATCCTCTCCAACTATTGATCTTTCTTGTCTTTTTTGTTAATAGCCATTCTGACAGGTGAGAGGTGATATCTCACTGTGGTTTTGATTTGCATCTACATAATAATTAGTGATGTTGATCTTGTTTTAATGTGCCCATTGGTCATCTGTATGTCTTCTTTGGAAAAATGTCTATTCAGACCCTCTGCCCATTTTTAATCAGGTTGTTTGTTTTTTTTTTTGATGTTGAGCTGTATGAGCTGCTTGTATATTTTGGATATTAACCCCTTAGCAGATATATCATTTGAAAATATCATCTCCCATTCAGTAGGCTGCCTTTTTGCTTTGGTGATCGTTTCCTTCACTGTGCAAAAGCTTATTAGCTTTAAGTAGTCCCATTTGTTTACTTTTGCTTTTGTTTGTCCTGCCTGAGGAGAAATATAAAAAATATTACCAAGAATGATGCCAAAGAGCATACTGTGTATGTTCATTTTCTTCTAGGAGTTTTATGGTTTCAGGTCTTACATTTAAGTCTTTAATCCATTTTGAGTTTATTTTTGTAAAGAGCATGAGAAAGTAGTCCAGTTTGATTCTTTTGCAGGTAGCTGTCCAGTTTCCCCAACACTATTTATTTAAAAAGGCCATCTTTTCCCCATTGTATATTCTTGCCTCCTTTGTCAGAGATTAATTGACGATATAAGTGTGAATTCATTTCTGAGCTCTCTATTCTGTTTCATTGATCTATGTGTCTGTTTTTGTGCAAGTACCATACTGTTTTGATTACTATAGGCTTGTAGTATAGTTTGAAATCAGGGAGTGTCATACCTCCAGATTTGTTCTTCTTTCTCAAGATTGTTTTAGCTGTCCAGGGTCTTTAGTGTTTCCATACAAATTTTAGGATTATTTGTTCTAATTCTGTGAAAACTGCCATTGGTATTTTGATAGGGATTGCACTGAATCTGTAGATGGCCTTGGGTAGTATGATCATTTAAAAAGTATTGATTCTTCTACTCCATGAGTATGGTATGTCTTTCCATTTCTTTGTGTTATCTTCAGTTTCTCTCATCAATATCTTATAGTTTTCTGAGTACAGGTCTTTTACCTCTTTGGTTAGGTTTATTCCTAGGTATTTTAATCTTTTTGAGCAATTGTATATGGGATTGTTTTCTTAATTTCTCTTTCTGAAGTGCAACAGATTTCTGTATATTAATTTTATATACTACAACTTTATTTAACTCATTTATTAGCTCTAATAGATTTTTTTTGGTGGGCATATTTAAGATCTTCTATATATAGTATCATGTCACCTGCAAATAGTGACAGTTTTTCTTTTTCCTTTCCAATTGGATTCCTTTTATTTCTTTCCCTTGTTTGATTGCCATGGCTAGGACTTCCAATACTACGTTGAATAAAAGTGGTGAGAATGGGCATTGTTGCTTGTTCCTGATCTTAGAGGAAATGCTTTCAGCTTTTCACCATTGTGTATGATGTTGGCTGTAAGTTTGTTATATATGGCCTTTATTATGTTGAGGTACGTTCCCTCTAAACCCAGTTTGTAAGAGTTTTTATCATAAATGGATGTTTAATTTTGTCAAAAGCATTTTCTGCATCTATTGAGATGATTATATGGTTTTTATTCTTCAGTTTGTTAATGTGCTGTATCTGATTGATTTGAAGATATTGAACCATCCTTATGTCACTGGTGTAAATCCCACATGATCATGGTATATGATCCTTTTATTGTTGAATTTGTTTTGCTAATATTTTGTTGAAGATATTTTCCTCTGTGTTCATCAGTGATATTCACATATGATTTTCTTTTTTTGTGGTGTCTGTCTGGTTTTGGTATCAGGGTTACACTGGCCTCATATATTGTGTCTCTGCTCTTCTTACCCATCCCATTGTGGTTCCTTTACAGCTTTAGTTGTGGAAAATCTTTTTTGCTAGTCTTCAGGTTGTTCTCATAGGTAGTTGCTCTGTAAATAGTTGTAATTTTGATGTGCCCATGGGAGGAGGTGAGCCCAGCATCTTCCTACTCCTCCATCTTGGACACACTTATCCCCCCAAATTGGTTTTGTTACTAGGGAGATAATTCGTTATTTGAATTCTTTCAAAGAGTAACCATTATTCCAGATAGAGTGGAGGACACTATAGATATGATTACTATTCAGTGAACTCTTTTGGGGCAAGGTCCATGCCTTACTTGTCTCATGTGCACATCATCAGTTCTTGTTCAGTACTGCTTGTTACATATACAGTTGCAGAAGGAAGGGAAGAAAGAAAGAAGGAAGGAAGAAGGGAAGGATGGAAGGAAGGAAGGAAGAAAAGAAGGGATAATTATGAGATGATGATTAAAGCATTTGCCCCAGGGACTCTTGGAGATAAATAGGAGCTTCTGACCTATTACTTTTACTCTAAAATTGGTGTTTCCTTTGGTACCCACAATGCTAAATAGTAAAAATTCAACAAGGATAGTAGTCCCTGCTTTTGGCTGGAAATGAATGTGAGTTTGGCATGGGGCAGAGTAGAGGCCTAGATTTATTTTTACCTACTGGGAATGAGATGGGGGCAATACATGGCTCCAATCCATTTTTTAAAAAATTTTTATTGGAGTATAGTTGTTTTACAATGTTGTGTTAGTTTCTACTGTACAGCAAAGTGAATCAGCTATATATATATATAACCTGTTTTTTGGATTTCCTTCCCATTTAGGTCACCACAGAGCATTGAGTAGAGTTCCCTGTGCTATACAGTAGGTTCTCATTAGTTATCTATTTATACATAGTGTCAATAGTGTATATACGTCAATCCCAATCTCCCAATTCATCCCACCCCTCCTCCTTTTCTTTGGGTATCCATACGTTTGTTCTCTATGTCTGTGTCTCTATTTCTGCTTTGTAAATAAGATCAGCTATACCAATTTTTTCAGAGTCCACATATGTGTGGTAATATACAATATTTGTTTTTCTCTTTCTGACTTACTTCACTCTGTATGACAGTCTCTAGGTCCATCCACGTCTCTACAAATGACCCAATTTCATTCCTATTTATGGCTGAGTAATATTCCATTGTGTATATATATATATATATATATATATATATATATATATATATATATCCAATCCATTTATTTTTATGTATCATCTAATGAGATCCAAGTCTGCTGTTCACTCTGGGCAAAGGCAAGGCAAGGATAAGAGGTAAAAGCCAATTCAGTCATATAAAATCAATAAGTATTTATTAAATACTTACTTTGAGAAAAATAGGCAGATGTTAAGCACCTATTCTCTGTAAACACAGCAGAACTTATGAATGATTCCCTACCCTAGGGAGCTTACAATCGAGGTGAGGACTCAAGTCTAATATACCTGAAGCAATAATGAATAATGCAAGTTAGATTAAAATTCAATTCAGAAAACGTTTGTTAAGCACTTCCTATGTACCATGCATTGTTTATTCAATGATTAAAAATAAGTGCAAACAGGTGATGTCAGCAAAATGGTGGACTAGGATGCTCCAGGTCCTCACAGAAACATCAAATAAACAACTAAGGACTGACTACAATAACTTTATAGGAGTTCCAGAAACCAGTTAAAGATCAGTACCAACCAAGCAAATTCCCAATCAAGTAAAAGCTACATTCAAAATGGCCAGAAATTTCATGATATTTTACTCACCCTTGCCTCATCCCCTCCCCAGTGTGGTGCAGTATGGTCAGGGGGGAATCAACCCAATTCCTGTTTCCCTCCCTTGGGACAGAAGGAGCAGAGTGGAACTTGTTTGCAATATTCTGGCCTCTCTGTGGGCTACCTGAGGAACTGGTTTCTGTATCACCTGACTCAGAGCACAGATGAGAAATAGTGAAATAGTTTGCATTTCAGGCTGGAAGCCATGGAGGCAATGGCAGGTGCTGCAGCACCTGAAAATTGCAAGAGAACTGCTGACCTGTGGATGCCTGGGAGCAAGAGATTATGGGCAAATGAGTACAATAGAATATCCAAGGGCCCAAGAAGAAGCAGGGGTGAGATTTTTGGGAAATTAAGACATTTAAAAGCAGCTGGGGGAACTATTTACAATAGCCAAGACATGGAAGCAAGCTAAGTGTGCATCAACAGATGAATGGATAAAGAAGATGTGGTACATATATACAATGGAATATTACTCAGCCATAAAAAGAATGAAATATTGCCATTTGCAGCAACATGGATGGACCTAGAGAATATCATACTAAGTGAAGTAAGTCAGAAAGAGAAAGACAAATATTATATATCACTTATATGTGGAATCTAAAAAATAATACAAATAATTTATTTACAAAATAGAAATAGACTCACAGACATAGAAAACAAACTTATGGTTACCAAAGGGGAAAGGGGAGACAGAGGGATAAATTAGGAGTATGGGATTAACAGATATATACTACATATATAAAATAGATAAACAAGGATTTACTGTATAGAACAGGGAACTATATTCAATATCTTGTAATAACCTGTAATGGAAAAGAATCTGAAAAAATATATAATTGAATCACTTTGCTGTACACTGGAAACTAACATAGTATTGTAAATCAACTATATTTCAAATAAATAAATAAACAAATAAATAAATAAAAGCAGTTGGAGGATATAAAATAATAAAATCATACATAAGCAAGCCCAGACAGGATGCATTTCCATAAAATACCTGAGAAGAACTTAAAAGCCTTAACCCTGGACTGACCCCAAGGCTCAGGTACCTGCTAACTAGTGAAGGTCTTCACGCTAGTGTGCAGAGACTGGAAGAGGTAGTTGCCTTTTCAAATGCCCAATTTTCAAAAAAAGATCACATCAAAAGTTATAAAAAAAAATACAGGAAAAACTGGCCTGATAAAAGGAACAAAATACATCTCCAGAAACTGTCCCTGAAGAGACACACACACTGGGCTTACTAGACAAAAACTTTAAAACAGCTGTCTTCAATATGCTTAAAGAGCTAAAGTAAAATATAATACAAAGAACTAAAGGAAATAAAGTGTGCTATGTACTGAAATGTGCCCCCTCAACCCCCATTCATATATTGAAGTCCTAATCCCCAGTGTGATGGTATTTGGAGATGGGGCCTTTGTGAGGTAATTAGGTTTAGATGAGGTCATGTGGGTGGGGCTCTCATGATGGGATTAGTGCTTTTATAAGAAGAAACACCAGAGAGTTTTCTCATACTTTCTTCCTCTCTCTGCCATGTATGGACACAGCAAGAAGGTGCAGAACTCCATCATGCTAGTGCCATGATCTCAGACTTCCACCCTCCAGAAGTATGAGAAAATAAATTTCTGTTGTTTAAGCCACTGAGTCTATGGTATTTTATTATGGCAGCATGAGCAGACTAAAACATCAGGAAAACAATATATGAACAAAATGAGAATATCAATAAAATATAGAAATTATGAAAAAGAAACAAAAAATTATCATGCTGAAAAAGAAAAATGAATTCCAAAATTCACTAGAGGATTTCAAAGGCAGATTCAAACAGGCATAACATCAGCAAAGTTGAAGACAGATTATTTGAAGTTATCAAGTCTGAGAAGCAAAAAGAGAAAAGAATGAATAAAAGTGACCAGAGCCTAAGGGACTTATTAGTGGTACTATTAAACAGACCATTGTACACATTATGGGAGTTCCAGAAGGAGAAGAGAGAAAGGGGCAGAGATTATTTGAAGAAATAATGGCTAAAATCTTCTGAAATTTGAGGAAAGACATAGATATACAAATGCAAGAAACTCAATAAATTCCAAGTAGTATAAACCCAAAAAGACCCAAATGAAGGCACATTATAATTAAACAGTCAAAAGAGAATGACGAAGAAGAATCTTGAAAGCAGCAAGGGAAAAATGCCTTGGATATATAAAGGATTCCCCATAAGACTATCATCAGATTTCTCAGCAGAAACCTTGTAGGCCAGAAGATAGGGGGCTTGTATATTTAAAACACTGAATGAAAAGCAAACTGTCAACTGAGAATTCTGTATCCAGAAAAATTGTCCTTCAAAAATAAGGGAGATATTAAGTCATGCTCAAACAAAAGCTGAGGGAATTCATTCCCACTAGATGTACCCTGAAAAAAATGCTAAAGGAAGTAAGTCCTTCAAGTTGAAATGAAAGAATGCTAGCTGGCAATTTGAAGCCATATGAAAATATAAAGTTCTCCAATAAAGGTAAATATATGGACAAATATAAAAGAATTTTAATTTTAATTTTGGCTTACAACTCCACTTTGTATTTTCTAATGGATTTAAGAGACAAATGCATTAATATATAAATCTATGTTAATGGGTATACAATACATAAAGATGTAATTTGTGACATCAATAACATAAAGTAGTGAGTGGGTGGAGCTGTAAAGGAGTAGAATTTTTTATGTGATTGAATTTAAGTTGGTATCAATTAAAGACAGATTGTCATAACTTTAGGATGTTGCATGTAACCCCCGTGGTAACCACAAATAAACTATCTATAGAACGTACGTACACAAAAGGAAATGACAAGGGAATCAAAGGGTGTATGGAGGAGACAGTGAAGGGCCTGGGGATGGGAGGAAGGCTGCTAGCCCTCTCTGAACAATGTATCCCACTTGGGCACTCAACTGCATTAATTCACTTCTCCCAGGAATCGCAGACGCATGCTAACATGGGACTGAGTTACAGTGCCATTTCATGCTACACTGTTCTCCTTGCTTGGAAATTCAGCAAAGTTGCATATGAAGCTTGGCTTCATGGGGCAACAACTTCCCATAAAACTTTCAGATATTTGTTATTCTTGATCTGTTGGTTGTCCCATGGTACCTTCCTTAAGGAATTGGGAGCTAGTGAAGCCTCAGGGAGTTTTCAGGGGAGGAGGTGAGTTTTAAGGCGTGGTGCCCTTTGTCACATCCTGCCTAAAACCTCCTTGTCATTTCTCCATATCTATCAAAAGACTGCAGCAGAATTCCCACCTTCATGTTGAGGAGGAGGCCTCCCTCCCTGCAAATCCTTACCAATGTTCACTGAGAAGAAACTTGTGTAGGAGGGTGACAGGACTGATGTTTGAGAATTATTTGGAATCTGCAGTGAGAGGGAAGGCAGAACTGAAAAGATCTAGGAAGGTTCTTAAGAGAAGGGATGCTTAGTGCAACTCAACAATTGTTAAATATCAGATTTCTATATTCCTCACCAGAATTTTCACGTGACACTCAATTTAGAGCTAGATTAACTGTAGAGTTCATTTGCCTTTAAGATTCCAAGAACATTAAACTTCCATAGTTACATTAGTTAAATAGGTGGGTGGATGCATGGATGAAGGGATGTTGGATATACGGATAGATCAGGGATGAATGGATGGCTAGATGTTGGATATACAGTTGAAGGGCTGTTGGATGGATTGATGGAAGGATGGATGGATGGGTGGGTGGAAGGATGGAGAGTTGGACTGAGACAAAGGAAAAAACCTCAAGTTGATCTGCTTGTTTCTTGATCGCTTTTGAAGTTCAGGTAGGCCTGCCTCAAGACATCATGAAATACTTCCTGGTCATTTCCCACTCCTTTCATTAGGTTTTAAGTGTGCCCAACAGTGATATAGATGCTGCATCTTAGCTTAGTTTCAGTACATTTGAAGGACATTAATTCTCACTGTGAAAGTTTAAGCTACATTACAAGTGATTTCGTCATCAGCTGAACTCTCCACTGTCCTATGATTTGGCAACTGGTAAACAGCTAACTTTATGGAACCCACCCTCACCCTTGTCCCAAGCAAATTGCAAATTGAACTAGTGATGTGGTCAAAGCCAGTTATTTGAAATGGCTCATCCATTGGAAATAATTTTACTCATTAACATATACATGCAATGCATACAAAGTGAATACCAACTGTGAGACGAATGAAGCACAGCTCCTATCTTTGGGGAGCGCACAGTCTAATGGAAGAAATAGATATGTGAAACAGGGAACTAGAGTACAGCAAGTCAGTACTAGATGGCTGGGGGAGACTAGAGCAAGAGGTGATTCACTATTTGAAAGGGTCAGAGAAGGCTTCGTACAGGAGGGAGGTACTGGGAATCCCTGGAGGCCAACCCAAGAAGATTAGGCTTCCTCCCATAGAGAGAAGGAAATCAACAGAGGGCTTCTTTGAGCAGAGAACAAAGTAGCAAAACATATTTTAACCTTTTCTGGTTGATGCTGGCTCGTCATCATCCTCAGTTACTCTAATGACTGTAAATCTCTATGGCTGAATCAGTTCTGATTTCCAAACATTTCCACTGTTATTGTTTTTTTTTAATTTTTATTAGAGTATAGTTGATTTACAATGTTGTGTTACTTTCAGGTGTACAGCAAAGTGTATCAGTTATACATATACATATATCCACTATTTTTTGGATTCTTTTCCCGTGTAAGTCATTACAGAGTATTGAGTAGAGTTCCGTGTGCTATACAGTAGGTTCTAATTAGTCATTTACTTTACTTTTTTTTTTGAATTTTATGTTTTTTATACAGCAGGTTCTTACTAGTTATCTATTTTATACATATTAGTGAATATATGTCAATCCCAATCTCCCAATTAATCCCACCACCATCACGCCCCCCCAGTTGCCCCCCTTGGTGTCCATACATTTATTCTCTACATCTGTGTCTCTATTTCTGCCTTGCAAACTGGTTCATCTGTACCATTATTCTAGATTCCACATATATACATTAATATATGATACTTGTTTTTCTCTTTCTGACTTACTTCACTCTGTATGACAGTCTCTAGGTCCATCCATGTCTCTACAAATGACCGAATTTCGTTCCTTTTTATGGCTGGCTGATATTCCACTGTATATATGTACCACATCTTCTTTATCCGTTCGTCTGTTGATGGACAACTAGGTTGCTTCCATGACCTGGCTATTGTAAATAGTGCTGCAATGAACATTGGGGCGCATGTGTCTTTTTGAATTATGGTTTACTCTGAGTATATGCCCAGTAGTGGGATTGCTGGGTCATATGGTAGTTCTATTTTTAGTTTTTTAAGGAACCTCCATACTGTTCTCCATAGTGGCTGTATCAATTTACATTCCCACCAACAGTGCAAGAGGGTTCCCTTTTCTCTACACCCTCTCCAGCATTTGTTGTTTGTAGATTTTCTGATGATGCCCATTCTAACCAGTGTGAAGTGATACCTAATTGTAGTTTTGATTTGCATTTCTCTAATAATTAGTGATGTTGAGCATCTTTTCATGTGCCTCTTGGCCATCTTTATGTCTTCTTTGGAGAGATGTCTATTTAGATCTTCTGCCCATTTTTGGATTGGGTTGTTTGTTTCTTTAATACTGAGCTGCATGTGCTGTTTATATATTTTGGAGATTAATCCTTTGTCCACTGATTCGTTTGCAAATATTTTCTCCCATTCTGAGGGGTGTCTTTTCGTCTTCTTTATAGTTTCCTTTGCTGTGCGAAAGCTTTTAAGTTTCATTAGGTCCCATTTGTTTATTTATTTATTTTTAACATCTTTATTGGAGTATAATGGCTTTACAATGGTGTGTTAGTTTCTGCTGTATAACAAAGTGAATCATTATTTTTGTTTTTATTTCCATTACTCTAGGAGGTGGGCCAAAAAAGATCTTGCTGTGATCTATGTCAAAGAGTGTTCTGCCTATGTTTTCCTCTAAGACTTTTATAATGTCCTGTCTTACATTTAGGTCTTTAATCCATTTTCAGTTTATTTTTGTGTATGGTGTTAGGGAGTGTTCTAATTTCATTCTTTTATATGAAGCAGTCCAGTTTTCGCAGCACCACTTATTGAAGAGACTGTCTTTTCTCCATTGTATATCCTTGTCTCCTTTGTCATAGATTAGTTGACCATAGGTGCATGGATTTATCTCTGGGCTTTCTATCCTATTCCGTTGATCTATATTTCTGTTTTTGTGCCAGTACCATATTGTATTGATTGCTATAGCTTTATAGTATAGTCTGAAGTCAGGGAGTCTGGTTCCTCCAGCTCTGTTTTCTTTTTGTCCTCAAGATTGCTTTGGCTATTCAGGGTCTTTTGTGTCTCCATACAAATTTTAAGATTTTTTGTTCTAGTTCTGTAAAAAATGCCATTGGTAATTTGTTAGGGATTGCATTAAATCTCTAGATTGCTTTGGGTAGTATAGTCATTTTCACAATGTTGATTCTTCCAATCCAAGAACATGGTGTATCTCTCCATCTGTCTTTGGCATCTTTGATTTCTTTCATCAGTGTCTTATTGTTTTCTGAGTAGAAGTCTTTTACCTCCTTAGGTAGGTTTATTCCTAGGTATTTTATTCTTTTTGTTGCAATGGTGAATGGGATTGTTTCCTTAATTTCTCTTTCTGATCTTTCATTGTTAGTGTATGGGACTGCAAGTGATTTCTGGGCATTAATTTTGTATCCTGCAGCTTTACCAAATTCATTGATTAGCTATAGTCGTTTTCTAAAGGCAACTTTAGGATTACCTATGTATAGTATCATGTCATCTGCAAACAGTGTCAGTTTTACTTCTTCTTTTCCAATTTGTATTCCTTTTATTTCTTTTTCTTCTCTGATTGCCATGGCTAGGACTTCCAAAACTATGTTGAATAATAGTGGCGAGAGTGGACATCCTTGTCTTGTTCCTGAACTTAGAGGAAATGCTTTCATTTTTTCACCATTGAGAATGATGTTTGCTGTGGGTTTGTCATATATGGCCTTTATTATGTTGAGGTAGGTTCCCTCGATGCCTACTTTCTGGAGGGTTTTTTTTAATCATAAATGGGTGTTGAATTTTGTCCAAAGCCTTTTCTGCATCTATTGAGATGATCATATGGTTTTTATTCTTCAATTTGTTAATATGGTGTATCACATTGATTGATTTGCATATATTGAAGAATCCTTGCATCCCTGGGTTAAATCCAACTTGATCATGGTGTATGATCCTTTTAATGTGTTGTCGGATTCTATTTGCTAGTATTTTGTTGAGGATTTTTGCATGTATATTCATCAGTGATATTGGTCTGTAATTTTCTTTTTTGGTAGTAACTTTGTTTGGTTTTGGTACCAGGGTGATGGTGGCCTCATAGAATGAGTTTGGGAGTGTTCCTTCCTCTGCAATTTTTTGGAAGAGTTTGAGCAGGATGGGTGTTAGCTCTTCTCTAAATGTTTGATAGAATTCACCTCCGAAGCCATCTGGTCCTGGACTTTTGTTTGTTGGAAGATGTTTAATCACTGTTTCAATTTCATTACTTGTGATTGGTCTGTTCATATTTTCTGTTTCTTCCTGGTTCACTCTTGGAAGGTTATACCTTTCTAAGAATTCGTCCATTTCTTCCACGTTGTCTATTTTATTGGCATAGAGTTGCTTGTAGTAGTCTCTTATGATGTTTTTGTATTTCTGCAGTGTCTGTTGTAACTTCTCCTTTTTCATTTCTAATTTTATTGATTTGAGTCCTCTCCCTCTTTTTCTTGATGAGTCTGGCTAAAGGTTTATCAGTTTTATCTTCTCAAAGAACCAGCTTTTAGTTTTATTGATCGTTGCTATTGTTTTCTTTGTTTCTATTTCATTTATTTGTGCTCTGATCTTTATGATTTTTTTCCTTCTACTAACTTTGGGTTTTGTTCTTCTTTTTCTAGTTCCTTTAGGTGTAAGGTTAGATTGCTTATTTGAGATTTTTCTTGTTTCTTGAGGTAGGATTGTATTGCTGTAATCTTCCCTCCTAGAACTGCTTTCGCTGCATCCCATAGGTTTTGGATCGTTGTGTTTTCATTGTCAGTTGTCTCTAGGTAGTTTTTGATTTCCTCTTTGATTTCTTCAGTGATCTCTAGGTTACTTAGTAACGTATTTTTTAGGCTCCAGGTGTTTGTGTTTTTTACCTTTATTTCCCTGTAATTGATTTCTAATCTCATAGCGTTGTGGTTGGAAAAGATGCTCGATATGATTTCCATTTTCTTAAATTTACTGAGGCTTGATTTGTGACCCAAGATGTGATCTATCCTAGAGAATGTTCCATGGGCACTTGAGAAGAAAGTGTAATCTGCTGTTTTCAGATGGCATGTCCTATAAATATCAATTAAATCTATCTGGGGGGCGGGACCTTCAAGGTGGCAGAGGAGTAAGACGTGAAGATCACCTTCCTCCCCACAAATACATCAGAAATACATCAACATTGGTACATCTGCGACACAGCACCTACTGAACGCTGGCAGAAGACATCAGACTTCCCAAAAGATGCCCTCAGGCGATCTACACGCAGAGGCGGGGTCAAATCCAAAGCTGAACCCCAGGAGCTGTGCAAACAAAGAAGAGAAATGGAAATTTCACCCAGCAGCCTCAGGAGCAGCGGATTAAATCTCCACAATCAACATGATGTACCCTGCATCTGTGGAATACCTGAATAGACAACGAATCATCCAAAAATTGAGGCGGTGGACTTTGAGAGCAGCTGTAGACTTGGGGTTTGCTTACTGCATCTAATTTGTTACTGGTTTTATGTTTATCTTAGTTTAGTATTTAGAGCTTATTATCATTGGTAGATATTTTTTAACATCTTTATTGGAGTATAATTGCTTTACAATGGTGTGTTAGTTTCTGCTGTATAACAGAGTGAATCATCTATACATATACATATATCCCCATATCTCTTCCCTCTTGCGTCTCCCTCCAACTCTCCCTATCCCACCCCTCTAGGTGGTCACAAATCACTGAGATGATCTCCCTGTGCTATGTGGCTGCTTCCTACTAGCTATCTATTTTACATTTGGTAGTGTATATATGTCCATGCCACTCTCTCACTTCGTCTCAGCTTACCGTTTGCCCTCCCTGTGTCCTCAAGTCCATTCTCTACATCTGCATTTTTATTCTTGTACTGCCCCTAGATTCTTCACAACCATTTTTTTTTTTGGATGCCATATATAAGTGTTAGTATATGGTACTTGTTTTTCTCTTTCTGGCTCACTTCACTCTGTATGACACACTCTACATCCATCCACCTCACTACAAATAACTCAATTTTGTTTCTTTTTGTGGCTGAGTAATATTCCATTGTATATATGGGCCACATCTTCTTTTTTTTTTTTTTTTAAACATCTTTATTGAAGTATAATTGCCTTACAATGGTGTGTTCGCTTCTGCTTTATAACAAAGTTAATCAGTTATACATATACAATATATTCCCATTTCTCTTCCCTCTTGCATCTCCCTCCCTCCCACCCTCCCTATCCCACCCCTCTAGGTGGTCACAAAGCACCGAGCTGATCTCCCTGTGCTATGCGGCTGCTTCCCACTAGCTATCTATTTTACATTTGGTAGTGTATATATGTCCATGACACTCTCTTACCCTGTCACATCTCACCCCACCCCCTCCCCATATCCTCAAGTCCATTCTCTAGTAGGTCTGTGTCTTTATTCCCGTCTTGCCACTAGGTTCTTCATGGATTTTTTTTTTCCCTTAGATTCCGTATATATGTGTTAGCATACTGTATTTGTTTTTCTCTTTCTGACTTACTTCACTCTGTATGACAGACTCTAACTCCATCCACCTCATTACAAATACCTCCATTTCATTTCTTTTTATGGCTGAGGAATATTCCATCGTATATATGTGCCACATCTTCTTTATCCATTCATCCGATGATGGACACTTAGGTTGCTTCCATGTCCTGGCTATTGTAAATAGAGCTGCAATGAACATTTTGGTACATGACTCTTTTTGACCTATGGTTTTCTCAGGGTATATGCCCAGTAGTGGGATTGCTGGGTGGTATGGTAGTTCTATTTGTAGTTTTTTAAGGAACCTCCATACTGTTCTCCATAGTGGCTGTATCAATTTACATTCCCACCAACAGTGCAAGAGGGTTCCCTTTTCTCCACACCCTCTCCAACATTTATTGTTTGTAGATTTTTTGCTGATGGCCATTCTGACTGCTATGAGGTGATACCTCATTGTAGTTTTGATTTGCATTTCTCTAATGATTAGTGATGTTGAGCGTCCTTTCATATGTTTGTTGGTAATCTGTATATCTTCATTGGAGAAATGTCTATTTAGGTCTTCCGGCCATTTTTGGATTGGGTTGTTTGTTTTGTTGATACTGAGCTGCATGAGCTGCTTATAAATTTTGGAGATTAATCCTTTGTCAGTTGCTTCATTTGGAAATATTTTCTCCCATTCTGAGGGTTGTCTTTTCATCTTGTTTATGGTTTCCATTGCTGTGCAAAAGCTTTTAAGTTTTCATTAGGTCCCATTTGTTTATTTTTGTTTTTATTTCCCTTTCTCTAGGAGGTGGGTCAAAAAGAATCTTGCTGTGATTTATGTCATAGAGTGTTCTGCCTATGTTTTCCTCTAAGAGTTTGATAGTGTCTGGCCTTACATTTAGGTCTTTAATCCATTTTGAATTTATTTTTGGGCATGGTGTTAGGAAGTGTTCTAATTTCATTCTTTTACATGTAGCTGTCCAGTTTTCCCAGCACCACTTATTGAAGAGGCTGTCTTTTCTCCACTGTATATTCTTGCCTCCTTTATCAAAGATAAGGTGACCATATGTGCGTGGGTTTATCTCTGGACTTTCTGTCCTGTTCCATTGATCTATATTTCTGTTTTTGTGCCACTACCATACTGTCTTGATTACTGTAGCTCTGTAGTATAGTCTGAAGTCTGGGAACCTGATTCCTCTGGCTCCGTTTTTCTTTCTCAAGATTGCTTTGGCGATTCGGGGTCGTTTGTGTTTCCATACAAATTTTCAAACTTTTTGTTCTAGTTCTGTGAAAAATGCCACTAGTAGTTTGATAGGGATTCCATTGAATCTGTAGATTGCTTTGGGTAGTATACTCATTTTAACAATGTTGATTCTTCCAATCCAAGAACATGGTATATCTCTCCATCTGTTTGTATCATCTTTAATTTCTTTCATCAGTGTCTTATAGTTTTCTGCATACAGGTATTTTGTCTCCTTAGGTAGGTTTATTCCTAGGTATTTTATTCTTTTTGTTGCAATGGTAAATGGGAGTGTTTCCTTAATTTCTCTTTCAGATTTTTCATCATTAGTGTATAGGAATGCAAGGGAGTTCTGTGCATTAACTTTGAATCATGCTACTTTACCAAATTCGTTGATTAGCTCTAGCAGTTTTTTGGTAACATTTTTAGGATTCTCTATGTATAGTATCATGTCATCTGTAAAGAGTGACAGCTTTACATCTTCTTTTCTGATTTGGATTCCTTTTATTTCTTTTTCTTCTCTGATTGCTGTGGCTTACATTTCCAAAAGTATGTTGAATAACAGTGGTGAGAGTGGACATCCTTGTCTTGTTCCTGATCTTAGAGGAAATGGTTTTAGTTTTTCACCATTGAGAAGGACATTGGCTGTGGGTTTGTCCTATATGGCCTTTATTATGTTGTGGTAACTTCCCTCTATGTTTACATTCTGGAGGGTTTTTATGGGAAATGGGTGTTGAATTTTGTGGAAAGCTTTTTCTGCATCTATTGAGATGATCATATGGTCTTTCTCCTCCAACTTGTTAATATGGTGTATCACATTGATTGATTTGCATATATTGAAGAATCGTTGCACTCCTGGGATAAACCCCACTTGATCATGGTGTATGATCCTTTTAATGTGCTGTTGGATTTTGTTTGCTAGTATTTTGTTGAAGATTTTTGCATCTATGTTCATCAGTGATATTGGCCTGTAGTTTTCTTTGTGACATTGTTGTCTGGCTTTGGTATCAAGGTGATGGTGGCCTCGTAGAATGAATTTGGTAGTGTTTCTCCCTCTGTTACATTTTGGAAGAGTTTAGAAGGATAGATGTTAGCTCTTCTCTAAATGCTCTTCTCTAATACTGTGTTAATGGACTTCCCCTTTTATGGCTGTTAGTATTTGGCTTATGTATTGATGTGGTCCTGTGTTGGGTGCATAACTATTTACAGTTGTTATATCTCTTCTTGGATTGATCCCTTGATCATTATGTAGTGTCCTTCTTTGTCTCTTGTAATAGTCTTTATTTTAAAGTCTATTTTGTCTGAAATGAGAATTGCTACACCAGCTTTCTTTTGATTTCCATTTGTGGAATATCATTTTCCATCCCCTTAGTTTCAGGCTGTATGTGTCCCTATGTCTGAAGCGAGTCTCTTGTAGATCACATATATAGGGGTCTTCTTTTTGTAACCATTCAGCCAGTCTATGTGTTTTGGTTGGAGCATTTAATCCATTTACATTTAAGGTAGTTATCGTTATGTGTGTTCCTATTACCATTTTCTTAACTGTTTTGGGTTTGTTTTTGTCGGTCTTTTCCTTCTCTTGTATTTCCTGCCTAGAGAAGTTCCTTTAGCATTTGTTGTAAAGCTGGTTTGGTGGTGCTGAATTCTCTTAGCTTTTGCTTGACTGTAAAGGTTTTAATCTCTCTGTCGAACCTGAATGAGATCTGTACTGGGTAGAGTAATCTTGGTTGTAGTTTCTTCCCTTTCATCACTTTAAATATGTCCTGCCACTCCCTTCTGGCTTGCAGAGTTTCTGCTGAAAGGTCAGCTAGTAACCTTATGGGGATTCCCTTGTATGTTATTTGTTGTTTTTCCCTTGCTGCTTTTAATATTTTTTCTTTGTATTTAATTTTTGATAGTTTTATTAATACGTGTCTTGGCATGTTTCTCCTTGGATTTATCCTGTATGGGACTCTCTGCGCTTCCTGGACTGGATTGACTATTTCCTTTCCCACATTAGGGAAGTTTTTGTCTATAATCTCTTCAAATATTTTCTCAATTCCTCTTCTTTTGTCTTCTTCTTCCGGGACCCCTATAATTTGAATGTTGGTGCGTTGAATGTTGTCCCAGAGGTCTCTGCGACTGTCCTCAATTCTTTTCATTCTTTTTTCTTTATTCTGCACTGCGGTTGTTATTTCCACTATTTTATCTTCCAGGTCACTTATCCATTCTGCTGCCTCAGTTATTTTGCTATTGATTTCTTCTAGAGAAATTTTAATTTCATTTATTGTTTTGTTCCTCATTGTTTGTTTGCTCTTTAGTTCTTCTAGGTCCTTGTTAAACGTTTCTTGTATTTTCTCCATTCTGTTTCCAAGATTTTGGATCATCTTTACTATCATTACTCTGAATTCTTTTTCAGGTAGACCACCTATTTCCTCTTCATTTGTTTGGTCTGGTGCATTTTTACCTTGCTACTTCATCTGCTGTGTGTTTCTCTGTCTTGTCATTTTGCTTAACTTACTGTGTTTGAGATCTCCTTTTTGCAGGCTGCAGGTTCGTAGTTCCCATTGTTTTTGGTGTCTGGCTCCAGTGGGTGAGGTTGGTTCAGTGCGTTGTGTAGGCTTCCTGGTGGCGGGGACTGGTGCCTGTGTTCTGGTGGATGAGGCTTGATTTTGTCTTTCTGGTGGGCAGGACCGCATCCGGTGGTGTGTTTTGGGGTGTCTGTGACCTTATTATGATTTTAGGCAGCCTCTCTGCTACTGGGTGGGGTTGTGTTCCTCTCTTCCTAGTTGTTTGGCATAGGGTGTCCAGCACTGTATCTTGCTGGTCATTGAGTGGAGCTGGGTCTAGCGTTGAGATGGAGATCTCTGGGTGAGCTTTCGCCGTTTGATATTACGTGGTGCCGGGAGGTCTCTGGTGGACCAATGTCCTGAACTCGGCTCTCCCACCTCAGAGGCTCAGGCCTGACACCCAGCTGGAGCACCAAGACCTGTCAGCCACACGGCTCAGAAGAAAAGGGAGAAAAAAAGTAAGAAAAACATAAAATAAAATAAAGTAAATTAAAGTTATTAAAATAAAAAATTTAAAAATTATTAAAAATTAAAAAATTAAAAAGTAATTGAAAAAGAAAAAATAAGAAAGAAAAAACAAAGAAATAAGAGATCAACCAAACCAAAAAACAAATTCACCAAAGATAACAAGTGCAAAAGCTATACTAAAAAAAAAAAACAAAAACAAAGGACAGACAGAACCCTAGGACAAATGGTAAAAGCAAAGCTATACAGACAAAATCACGCAAAGAGGAATATACATACATACTCAGAAAAAGATAAAAAGGAAAAATATATATGTATCTATATATTTTTAAAAAAGGAAGAGAGCAATGAAATCAATAAACAAATATTCCCAGGATAATAAACTCTACATACTAAACTAAGTTAAACATAAGGCCAGAAACAAATTAGATGCAGTAAGCAAACCCCAAGTCTACATTTGCTCCCAAAGTCCACGTCCTCAATTTGGGATGACTCGTTGTCTATTCAGGTATTCCACAGATGCAGGGTATATCAAGGTGATTGTGGAGATTTAATCCACTGCTCCTGAGGATGCTGGGAGTGATTTCCCTTTCTCTTCTTTGTTCGCACAGCTCCTGGGGTTCACCTTTGGATTTGGCCCCGCCTCTACGTGTAGGTCGCCTGAGGGCGTCTTTTCTTTGATCAGACAGGACGGGGTTAAAGTCGCTTCTGATTAGGGGGCTCTGGCTCACTCAGGCTGCGGGGAGGGAGGGTACGGAATGTGGAGCAAGCCTGTGGGGGCAGAGGCCAACGTGATGTTGTAACAGCCTCAGGCGGGCCACGTGTTCTCCCAGGGAAGTTGTCCCTGGATCACGGGACCCTGGCAGTGGTGGGCTGCACAGGCTCCCAGGAGGGGAGGTGTGGATAGTGACCTGTGCTTGCACACAGGCTTCTTGGTGGTGGCAGCAACAGCCTTAGCGTTTCATGCCTGTCTCTGGTGTCCGTGCTGATAGCCGCTGCTCGCGCCCGTCTCTGGAGCTCGTTTAGGCTGTGCTCTGAATCCCCTCTCCTCACGCAGCCCGAACCAATGCTCTCTTGCCTCTTAGGCAGGTCCAGACTTTTTCCCGGACTCCCTCCCGGCTAGCTGTGGCACAGTAGCCCCCTTCAGGCTGTGTTCACGCAGCCAACCCTAGTCCTCTCCCTGGGATCTGACCTCCAAAGCCGGAGCATCAGCTCACAGCCCCAACCCACCCACCCCGAAGGGTGAGCAGACAGGCCTCTCAGGCTGGTGAGTGCTGGTTGGCACCGATCCTCTGTGCGGGAATCTCTCTGCTTAGCCCTCTGCCCCCCTGTTGCTGGGCTGTCCTCCGTGGCTCCAAAGCTTCCCCCCTCCTCCACCTGCAGTCTCTGCTAGTGAAGGGGCTTCCTAGTGTGTGGAAACTTTTCCGCCTTCACAGCTCCCTCCCAGAGGTGAGGTCCTGTCCCTATTCTTTTGTCTTTGCTTTTCTTTTGCCCTACCCAGGTACGTGGGGAGTTTCCTGCATTTTGGGAAGTCTGCGGTCTTCTGCCAGCATTCAGTAGGTGTTCTGCAGGAGTTGTTCCACATATAGATGTATGCCTGATGTATTTGTGGGAAGGAAGGTGATCTCTACGTCTTACTCCTCCACCATCTTGAAGGTCTCTCTCCACTGGTACATTTGTTTATAGATTTAGTTGCTCTCTTCCTTTTTTATATATATATATATATATATTTTTTCCTTTTTCTCTTTTCGTGAGCGTGTGTGTGTATGCTTCTTTGTGTGATTTTCTCTGTATAGCTTTGCTTTTACCATTTGTCCCAGTGTTCTGGCTGGCTGTTTTTTTTTGTTTGTTTGTTTGTTTGTTTTTTAGTATAGTTTTGGTGCTTGTTATCATTGGTGAATGTGTTTTTTTGGTTATGTTCCTCTCTTCCTTCTTACTATTTTTTTTATTTTTTATTTTCAATAATATATTTTTAAATAACTTTATTTTATTTTTTTCTTTCTTTCTTTCTTTCCTTCCTTCCTCCCTCCTTTCTTTCTTTTTTCCTTCTTTCTTTGTTTCTTTCTTTCTTTGTTTGTTTGTTTCTTTCTTTCTCTCTCTTTCTTTTTTTTCTCCCTTTTCTTCTGAGTCATTTGGCTAACGGGGTGTTGGTGCTCCAGCTGGGTCTCAGGCCTGACCCTCTGAGGTGGGAGAGCCGAGTTCAGGACATTGGTCCACCAGAGATCTCCTGGTCCACATAATATCAAATGGCAAAAGCTCTCCCAGAGATCTCCATCTCAACACTAAGACCCAGCTCCACTCAATGACCAGCAAGATACAGTGCTGGACACCCTGTGCCAGACAACTAGCAAGACAGGAACACAACCCCACCCATTAGCAGAGAGGCTGCCTAAAATCATAATAAGTTCACAGATACCCCAAAACACACCACTGGACGCAGATTTGCCCACCAGAAATATCCAGCCTCATCCACCAGAACACAGTCACCAGTCCCCTCCACCTGGAAGCCTACACAACCCACTGAACCAATCTTAGCCACTGGGGGCAGACACCAAAAACAACGGGAACTACGAACCTGCAGCCTGTGAAAAGGAGACCCCAAACACAGTAAGATAAGCAAAATGAGAAGACAAAAAACCACACAGCAGGTGAAGGAGCAGGGTCAGAACCCACCAGACCTAACAAATGAAGAGGAAATAGGCGGTCTACCTGAAAAAGAATTCAGAATAATGATAGTAAAGATGAACCAAAATCTTGGAAATAGAATGCAGAAAATACAAAAACGTTTAACAAGGGCCTAGAAGAACTAAAGAGCAATCAAACAATGAGGAACAACACAATAAATGAAACAAAAAATCCTCTAGAAGGAATCAACAGCAGAATAACTGAGGCAGAAGAACTGATAAGTTACCTGGAAGATAAAATAGTGGAAATAACTACCGCAGAGCAGAATAAAGAAAAAAGAATGAAAGGAATTGAGGACAGTCTCAGAGACCTCTGGGACAACATCAAACACACCAAAATTCGAATTATAGGGGTCCAAGAAGAAAAAGAGAAAAAAAACGTGACTGAGAAAATATTTGAAGAGATTATAGTTGAAAACTTCCCTCATATGGAAAAGAAATAGTCAATCAAGTCTAGGAAGTGCAGAGAGTCCCATACAGGATAAATCCAAGGAGAAACACACCAAGACACATATTAATCAAACTACCAAAAATTAATTACAAAGAAAAAATATGAAATGCAGCAAGGAAAAATCAACAAATAACAAAGAAGTCAATCCCCATAAGGTTAACAGCTGATCTTTCAGCAGAAACTCTGCAAGCCAGAAGGGAGTGGCAAGACATATTTAAAGTGATGAAAGGGAAAAACCTACAACGAAGATTACTCCACCCAGCAAGGATCTCATTCAGGTTCGACAGAGAAATTGAAAACTTTACAGACAAGCAAAAGCTAAGAGAATTCAGCACTACCAAACCAGCTTTACAACAAATGCTAAAGGAACTTCTCTAGGCAGGAAATACAAGAGAAGGAAAAGACCGACAAAAACAAACCCAAAACAATTCAGAAAATGGTAATAGGAACATACATATTGATAACTACCTTAAATATAAACGGAATAAATATTCCAACCAAAAGACGTAGACTTGCTGATTGGATACAAAAACAAGACCCATGTATATGCTGTCTACAAGAGACCGACTTCAGACCTAAAGACACATACAGACTGAAAGTGAGGGGATGGACAATGATATTCCACAAATGGAAATCAAAAGAAAGCTAGAGTAACACTTCTCATATCAGACAAAATAGACTTTAAAATAAAGACTATTAAAAGAGACACAGAAGGACACTACATAATGATCAAGGGACCGATCCAAGAAGAAGATATAACAGTTGTAAATATTTATGCACCCAACATAGGAGAACCTCAGTACATAAGCCAAAAGCTAACAGCCATAGAAGGGGAAATCGACAGTAACACAATCATAGTAGGGGACTTTAACACCCCACTTCCACCAATGGACAGATCATCCAAAATGAAAATAAATAAGGAAACACAAGCTTTAAATGGTACATTAAACAAAATGGACTTAATTGATAATTATAGGACATTCCATCCAAAAACAAAAGAATACACTTTCTTCTCAAGTGCTCATGGAACATTCTCCAGGATAGATCATATCTTGGGTCACAAATGAAGCCTTGCTAAATCTAAGAAAATTGAAATCATATCAAGTATCTTTTCTGACCACAATGCTATGAGACTAGATATCAATTACAGGAAAAAGTCTGTAAAAAATATAAATACAAGGAGGCTAAACAATACACTACTAAATAACCAAGAGATCACTGAAGAAATCAAAGAGGAAATCAAAAAATACCTAGAAACAAATGACAATGAAAACACGATGACACAAAACGTATAGGATGCAGCAAAAGCAGTTCTAAGAGGGAAGTTTATAGCAATACAATCCTACCTTAAGAAACAAGAAACATCTCAAATAAACAACCTAACCTTACACCTAAAGCAATTGGAGAAAGAAGAACAAAAGAAACCCAAAGTTAGCAGAAGAAAACAAATCATAAAGATCAGATCAGAAATGAATGAAAAAGAAATGAAGGAAACAATAGCAAATATCAATGAAACTAAAAGTTGGTTCTTTGAGAAGATAAACAAAATTGATAAAGCATTAGCCAGACTCATCAAGAGAAAAAGGGAGAAGACTCAAATCAATAGAATTAGAAATGAAAAAGGAGAAGTAACCACTGACACTGCAGAAATACAAACGATCATGAGAGATTACTACAAGCAACTCTATGCCAATAAAATGGACAACCTGGAAGAAATGGACAGATTCTTAGAAATGCACAACCTGCCGAGACTGAACCAGGAAGAAATAGAAAATATGAACAGACCAATCACAAGCACTGAAATTGAAACTGTGATTAAAAATCTTCCAACAAACCAAAGCCCAGGACCAGATGGCTTCACAGGCGAATTCTATCAAACATTTAGAGAAGAGCTAACACCCATCTTTCTCAAACTCTTCCAGAATATAGCATAGGGAGAAACACTCCCAAACTCATTCTATGAGGCCACCATCACCCTGCTACCAAAAGCAGACAAAGATGTCACAAAGAAAGAAAATTACAGGCCAATATCACTGATGAACACTGATGCAAAAATACTCAACAAAATACTAGCAAGCAGAATCCAACAGCACATTAAAAGGATCATACACCATGATCAAGTGGGGTTTATCCCAGGAGTGCAAGGATTCTTCAATATATGCAAATCAATCAATTTGATAAACCATATTTACAAATTGAAGGAGAAAAAGCATATGATCATCTCAATAGATGCAGAAAAAGCTTTCCACAAAATTCAACACCCATGTATGATAAAACCCTCCAGAAAGTAGGCATAAAGGGAACTTACCTCAACATAATAAAGGCCATATATGACAAATCCACAGCCAATGTCCTTCTCAATGGTGAATAACTAAAACCATTTCCACTAAGATCAAAAACAAGACAAGGTTGCCCACTCTCACCACTATTATTCAACATACGTTTGGAAATGTAAGCCACAGCAATCAGAGAAGAAAAAGAAATAAAAGGAATCCAAATCAGAAAAGAAGATGTAAAGCTGTCACTGTTTACAGATGACATGATACTATGCATAGAGAATCCTAAAAATGTTACCAAAAAACTGCTAGAGCTAATCAACGAATTTGGTAAAGTAGCATGATTCAAAGTTAATGCACGGAACTCCCTTGCATTCCTATACACTAATGATGAAAAATCTGAAAGAGAAATTAAGGAAACACTCCCATTTACCATTGCAACAAAAAGAATAAAATACCTAGGAATAAACCTACCTAAGGAGACAAAATACCTGTATGCAGAAAACTATAAGACACTGATGAAAGAAATTAAAGATGATACAAACAGATGGAGAGATATACCATGTTCTTGGATTGGAAGAATCAACATTGTTAAAATGAGTATACTACCCAAAGCAATCTACAGATTCAATGGAATCCCTATCAAACTACTAGTGGCATTTTTCACAGAACTAGAACAAAAAGTTTGAAAATTTGTATGGAAACACAAAAGACCCCGAATCGCCAAAGCAATCTTGAGAAAGAAAAAAGGAGCCAGAGGAATCAGGTTCCCGGACTTCAGACTATACTACAGAGCTACAGTAATCAAGACAGTATGGCAGTGGCACAAAAACAGAAATGTAGATCAATGGAACAGGATAGAAAGCCCAGAGATAAACCCACGCACATATGGTCACCTTATCTTTGATAAAGGAGGCAAGAATATACAGTGGAGAAAAGACAGCCTCTTCAATAAGTGGCGCTGGGAAAACTGGACAGCTACATGTAACAGAATGAAATTAGAACACTCCCTAACACCATATACAAAAATAAACTCAAAATGGATTAAAGACCTAAATGTAAGGCCAGACACTATCAAACTCTTAGAGGAAAACATAGGCAGAACACTCTATGACATAAATCACAGCAAGATCCTTTTTGACCCACCTCCTAGAGAAAGGGAAATAAAAACAAAAATAAACAAATGGGACCTAATGAAACTTAAAAGCTTTTGCAAAGCAAAGGAAACCATAAACAAGATGAATAGACAACCCTTAGATTGGGAGAAAATATTTGCCATCGAAGCAACTGATAACGGATTAATCTCCGAAATTTACAAGCAGCTCATGCATCTCAATATCAAAAAAACAAACAACGAAATCCACATGGGCAGAACTAAATAGACATTTCTCCAAAGAAGATATGCAGATTGCCAACAAACACATGAAAGGATGCTCAACATCACTAATCATCAGAGAAATGCAAATCAAAACTACAATGAGGTATCACCTCATAGCAGTCAGAACGGCCACCATCAAAAAATCTACAAACAATAAATGCTGGAGAGGGTGTGGAGAAAAGGGAACCCTCTTGCACTGTTGGTGGGAATGTAAATTGATACAGCCACTATGGAGAACAGTATGGAGGTTCCTTAAAAAACTACAAATAGAACTACCATACCACCCAGCAATCCCACTACTGGGCATATACCCTGAGAAAACCATAGGTCAAAAAGAGTCATGTACCAAAATGTTCATTGCAGCTCTATTTACAATAGCCAGGACATGGAAGCAACCTAGGTGTCCATCGACAGATGAATGGATAAAGAAGGTGTGGCCCATATATACAATGGAATATTACTCAGCCATAGAAGGAAATGAAATTGAGTTATTTGTAGTGAGGTGGATGGACCTAGAGTCTGTCTTCACAGAGTGAAGTAAGTCAGAAAGAGAAAAACAAATACCATATGCTAACACATATATATGGAATCTTAAAAAAAAATGTTTCTGATGAACCTACGGGCAGGACAGGAATAAAGACGCAGACATAGAGAATGGACTTGAGGACATGGGGAGGGGGAAGGGTAAGCTGGGACGAAGTGAGAGAGTGGCATGGACATATATACACTACCAAATGTAAAATAGATAGCTAGTGGGAAGCAGCCACATGGCACAGGGAGATCAGCTCAGTGCTTTGTGTCCACCTAGAGGGGTGGGACAGGGAGGGTGGGAGGGAGATGTAAGAAGGAGGAGATATGGGGATATATGTGTATGTATAGCTGATTCACTTTTTTATACAGCAGAAACTAACACACCATTGTAAAGCAATTATAGTCCATTAAAGATGTTAAAAAAAAAAGAAATCTATCTGGTCTATTGTTTCATTTAAAGCTTTTGTTTCCTTATTAATTTTCTGTCTGGATGATCTGTCTATTGGTGTCAGTGAGGTGTTAAAGTCCCCTATTATTATTGTGTTATTGTCGATTTCCTCTTTTATAGCTGTTAGCATTTGTCTTATGTATTGAGGTGGTCCCTTTTTGGGTGCATATGTATTTATAACTGTTATATCATCTTCTTGGATTGATCCCTTGATCATTATGTAGTGTCCTTCCTTGTCTCTTGTAACATTCTTTATTTTAAAGTCTATTTTATCTGATGTGAGTATTGCTACTCCAGCTTTCTTTTGATTTCCATTTGCATGGAATGTCTTTTTCCATCCCCTCACTTTCAGTCTGTATGTGTCCCTAGGTCTGAAGTGGGTCTCTTGTAGACAGCATATATATGGGTCTTGTTTTTGTATCCATTCAGCGAGCCTGTGTCTTTTGGTTGGAGCATTTAATCCATTCAAATTTAAGGTAATTATTGATATATATGTTCCTATTACCATTTTCTTAACTGTTTTGGTTTGTTTTCATAGGTCCTTTTCTTCTCTTTTGCTTCCGACTTAGAGAAGTTCCTTTAGCATTTTTTGCAGGAGGTTTGGTGGTGCTGAATTCTCTTAACTTTTGCTTGTCTGTAAGGCTTTTAATTTCTCCGTCGAATTTGAATGAGATCCTTGCCGGGTAGAGTAATCTTGGTTGTAGGTTCTTCCCTTTCATCACTTTAAATATACTGTGCCACTCCCTTCTGGCTTTCAGAGTTTCTGCTGAGAAATTAGCTGTTAACCTTATGGGAGTTCCCTTGCATGTTATTTTTCGTTTTTCTGTTGTTGCTTTTAATAATTTTTCTTTGTCTTTAATTTTTGTCAATTTGATTACTATGTGTCTCGACATGTTTCTCCTCGGGTTTATCCTGCCTGGGACTCTCTACTCTTCCTGGACTTGGGTGGCTATTTCCTTTCCCATGTTAGGGATGTTTTTGATTATAATCTCTTCAAACATTTTTTGGGTCGTTTCTCTCTCTCTTCTCCTTCTGGGACCCCTATAATGCGAACATTGTTGCTTTTAATGTTGTCCCAGACGTCTCTTAGGTTGTCTTCATTTCTTTTCATTCTTTTATCTTTATTCTGTTCCATGGCAGTGAATTCCACCATTCTGTCTTCCAGCTCACGTATCCATTCTTCTGCCTCAGTAATTCTGCTATTGATTCCTTCTAGTGTGTATTTCGTTTCACTTATTGTATTGTGGTATCTCTGTTTGTTTGTCCTTAATTCTTCTAGATGTTTTTTCTTTAATTCTTCTTGGTCTTTGTTAAACATTTCTTGCATCTTCTCGATCTTTGTCTCCATTCATTTTCTGAGGTCCTGGATCATCTTCACTATTATTATTCTGAATTCTTTTTCTGGAAGGTTGCCTATCTCTACTTCATTTAGTTGTTTTTCTGGGTTTTTATCTTGTTTCTTCATCAGGTACATAGTCCTCTGGCTTTTCATTTTGTCTGTCTTTCTGTGAATGTGGTTTTCATTCCACAGGCTGCAGGACTGTAGTTCTTCTTGCTTCTGCTGTCTGCCCTCTGGTGGATGAGGCTATCTAAGAGGCTTGTGGAAGCTTCCTGATGGGAGGGACTGGTGGTGGGTAGAGCTGGGTGTTGCTCTGGTGGGCCCAGCTCAGTAAAACTTTAATCTGCTTGTCTGCTGACGGGTGAGGCTCAGTTCCCTCCCTGTTGGTTGTTTGGTCTGAGGTGACCCAGCACTGGAGGCTACAGGCTCTTTGATGGGGCTAATGTCGGACTTCGGGAGGGCTCCTGTCCAGGAGTACTTCCTAGAACTTCTGCTACCAGTGTCCTTGTCCCCGCAGTGAGCCACAGCCACCCCCCGCCTCTACAGGAGACCCTCCAACACTAGCAGGTAGGTCTGGTTCAGTCTCCTATGGGGTCACTGCTCCTTCCCCCTGGGTCCTGATGTGCACATTACTTTGCATGTGCCCTCCAAGAGTGGAGTCTCTGTTTCCCCCAGTCCTTTCAAAGTGCACATTACTTTGCGTGTGCCCTCCAAGAGTGGAGTGTCTGTTTCCCCCAGTCCTTTCAAAGTCCTGCAATCAAATCCTGCTCGCCTTCAAAATCTGATTCTCTGGGAATTCCTCCTCCCGTTGCCGGACCCCCAGGTTGGGAAGCCTGACGTGGGGCTCAGAACCTTCACTCCAGTGGGTGGACTTCTGTGGTGTAAGTGTTCTCCAGTTTGTGAGTCACCCCCCCAGCGGTTATGGGATTTGATTTATTGTGATTGTGCCCCTCCTACTGTCTCATTGCGGCTTCTCCTTTGTCTTTGGATGTGGGGTATCTTTTCTGGTGATTTCCAGTGTCTTCCTGTTGATGATTGTCAGCAGTTAGTTGTGATTCCAGTGCTCTCGCAAGAGGGAGTGAGCACACGTTCTTCTCTCCACTGTTATTGTTGTTGTTTGTTTGTGTACTTGTCATTGTTGTTTCTTTGCGTCTCTAATACAATCACTGTCTTCATTGTTCTCGTCCTCCTTTGACTTTTCAGAGGTGGTCAGAACATTCTCTTATTTAGGGGTTACTATTTCAATCTTATTTTCAGGTTTGGTGCTCTCTCTGTCTCTCTCTCTCTCTGTCTCTCTGTGCCTCTGTCTCTGTCTCTCAAGAGAATTTAACGATTTAGGGATCTGTGGATAGAATGCAGGGAGGGTCTGTGAACTTGGATAGGAAAAAAAGGGCTTTTGTAATTTTACAAATCTCTAGCTGAGATTTAGCTTTCTCTTCTGTTATGAATTTGGCAATAAACTGCAGTAGTATTAGCAGTAGTTGTAATTTTATCACCAGTAGAAATCACAGATGTTTTCCTATAACATTACAGCCATTGCCAATGTCTTAAAATATCATTTGTGCTGGTCACTTTTTTGAAATTATATTAGTTATGAGACCTTCTGCTAAAACTTGTTTAACATGTTAATAAAAAAGCACATATGTGACTATATCACAAATTTTTTAATAATGTGCTTATTTCAATATCTCCTTGGTAATCCTATATATTTAATTTTATACATTTAAAAACATTGTTCAGGGACTTCCCTGGTGGTGCAGTGGTTAAGAATCCGCCTGCCAATGCAGGGGACACAGGTTTGATCCCTGGTCTGGGAATATCCCACATGCTGTAGAGCAACTAAGCCCGTACGCCACAACTACTGAAGCCTGCGCGCCTAGAGCCCGTGCTCCGCAATGAGAAGCCCACGCACCACAATGAAGAGTAGCCCCTGCTCACTGCAACTAGAGAAAACCTGTGTACAGCCAAATGCAGCCAAAAAATAAATAAAATTTAAAAAATAAAAATAAAAACATTGTTCAGAAAGAGATCCATAGGTTTCATTGGACTGCCATGGGGGTCCATAGCACAAAAATGGTTGAGAGGCTCCATACTGCATTTGCTACAATTGCTTGTTCTAGAAAGTAAGGAATAGTATTTCTTTTTGGCCACCATGTTAGCATATTTCATCCAGAAACTTGCCCAAGCTTGTAAACATTTAGATCAATGTTCTTGAAGACCATTAAACCCAGGTTGCATTTTGTGTAACTACAGGCAAAAAAGGAACATTATGTGAGCCACTCTGGTTTTCAGCCAAGCCTAATTCTTTAGGGTACAAGACCTCTGGGTGTAAAATAATCCATTTATTGCTCTACTTGTAGCCAATTCTCCTGTTATTTGCGGGAACAGTCAGAAACTGAGATAGGGTGGCTCACGGTACTGCATTTAACCATTCTTCTTCCTTGGATGCTCCTGTGAACTGTGGACTTGTGTAGATCAAATGAAGATAATGAAAAACAAAGGGAAGACTGCCCATTGCTGAGCCCAAGCTAGGCAGGTACATTGCTAGGCAGGTACTGCCTAGGCAGGTACATTGCTAGGCAGGTACTGCCCATTGCTGAGCCCAAGCTAGGTCAGACACTTGTTAGGAAAGAGAGAGGCATGGAGGACAGGTACATTTCACCTGATAGAGGGGCAATTTTGCACCATTTCCCTTTCTCTTGATTACTGCAGTGGAGGGAGAAGGGGAGAGGGACTGGCTTAATTGTCAAGGAATTGAAGTAGTTTGGTTCAGCTCCCTGGCAACTCAGGCCCTAATGAGGTAGGTACTTAATGACCCAGATCTTCTTCCTTGTCCTTTTCTTAAAGGGCTCTTCACGGGCTCCTTGTCAGTTTCTGTCTTCCGTGCTCACATACTTGTCTTCTTTTCCCTTGTTACTAACATGCAGGAAGGTATACTCATACACACACGTCAGTGAATGACTCACACTGCGAATTTGAGACGTGCTACACATACGTACATAGTCCCATTGTGACTCGATTTATTATCACCAGATTTAGGTATGCTGACCCTGAAACATTCCGACTCTATATAGTGAGAGTTCAGTGGAACTCTCCCACTCACAGCTTCCCTCCGCACACACAGGGTCTTTGTGGTCACAGCCCCCTCTAGATGCATGTCACCTGTAGCTGTCAAGAGGCAAATCTTCACACCCATCGCCTACATCTGTGACAGGTGATACTTGTTCAAGCCTACATGTCTGTGGGGAGTGCACATTCTCCAATCTGCCACGCCCCTCCTCTCCCTCCTTCCTCGCCCGTAACTACCGACCCAGGCACACACACAGGCATTCATGACACGCGGGGCTAAGGATGTGGAAGGGGCAGAGGACCCTTACCTCACAGGCACTGCACTGATCTGCTAAAGCCCTACATTGGCCTGCACTCACCTTCCAGTTTCTGCTGATATGGTGAAAAGTAACTCTCCCTGGCTTGTCTCTAGTTTTTTAGAGACACCTGAGAGAGCGGGCAAAGAAAGCACTCAGGTGGACCCCCTTGATGAGACTTTCCTCAGCATGTGGGAATGTGACTCCCTTGGCTAAGCTGTCTAGCGAAATAGTTACAGGATACGCTGGGATGTCTGCCACCCACGCCTTTTAAAGAAGATTCCCCGACACCAAATTAGCCATTTGAAAATTGAGTGTTAAGTGATTCCCATTTGGCTAATTGCTTTTAGGGAGTCTGTCAGAACCCCTCACTTACTCCAGCCCACACTCAGAAATTCCAGAATAGCTCTGTGGTTGGGACAGTGGCTGGGAGCAGCTCCAAATGCTAGAATGGAGACAGCCTAGGGTGGTGGCTTGGGCCCTACGGGAACTCCTAGGGGGGACACTTAAGGGGCTTCTCAAGCCGACAGTGAGGAGAAGCTGATCTGATGTTGTCAGCCGCTTGGAAGCTGAGCTCTGAGAAATGCTGGACTCTGTCCAGTAGAGGATGAGAGACCCTAGATCTACTTGCACCACCTTAGGACATGGCTATCAGAGCCTCAGGGCAAAGGAAACATCAATGTAGGCCAAGAGGTGATCCTTGGATTCACAGCTTTCCCCTGGAGTTAAAAGGCTCACCTAGATCTTTTTTCTCACCCCTCTCCAGCGCTGTGCCATGGATTTGTTTTGCTATGAATGAGCAGAAGATCAATGAAGCTGCTGGCTGGAATCATACTGTGTTCACTATCTATTGCTACATAACAAATCACTCCAAAACTTAGCGACTTCACACAACACAAATGTATTATCTCTGAGTCTCTGTGGGTCAGGAGTCCAGGCACCGCTAAGCAGGTTTTCTCACAAGGCTGCAGTCAAGCTGCTGGCCAGGACTATAGTCATCTCAAGGCTCAACTGAGGAAGTGTCCACTTTTAAGCTCACTCATGTGGTTGTTGGGAGGATTCAGCTCCTTGTGGGTTATTGGACTGGATCTTGCTGCTGTCCAGGGACCACCCTCCGTTCCTTGCCACATGGCCTCTTCCCGTGGGGCAGTTTACCTCATCAATGTGTCTAAGCCGCAAAGGCAATGGAGAGAGAGTGTCAGCAAGATGGATTAACAGTCTTTTGGAACCTAATCAATGAAGTGACTTCCCATCACTTTTGCTATATTTTGTCCCTTAGGATCAAGTCACCAAGTCTAGCCTATGCTCCATGGCTGTCGATACCAGAGGGAGCATCGGGGTCCATGTCAGCAGCTCTGAAGCAGATATAGCGTAGTGGAAAGAGCATTGGAGCGCTGGATTGGGAGTCAGGACTCTTGTCTTCTAATTCTGGCTCTGCCATTAGCCAGCCATGGAAACTTGAGTAGTTTTCTTTACTTTCTCTTTCCTAACTTTACTATAAGATGGGGACTAATAATACCTGCTATGAGGATGAAACAAAACGAAAAGTATAATAGTACTCTGAGGAACTTTTCATAAGTATTATGTTTTATTTTGGAGCGGGGGGAGGTCCATCTCCCTGCAGGAGACTAGAGTGTAATGTTTAAGTCATAGGCTCTGGAGATGGATGCTTGGGCTTAGTCTGAGCTGTGACATTAACAGTGTGACCTTGGTCTAGTCTAATCACCTTAAGTATCGTTTGCCTGTCTGTAAAATGGGATGATGATACCTACCTCACCAAGTTGTGAGGAATAAGTAAAATGATGTTTATAAAACATTTAGCAGGGTAATTGGCACACAATAAGATCTCAGTAAAAATGACATTAATTTTGTTCTTATTATTGTTATTATTTTGCAATCATGTGAGGGGGCATAATCTCTTATACTCTTAAAAAAGAATTCCACAATCTCGTGCCTTACATCATTTCAGCGTCAGCACTCTAACAGAGCTGGGAACTTTTTCTCTTAATTTCAAGCTCTCACTTCTCCTGCCCCTGCACACACACACACAGACATACAAATGCATACACACAATTCTACTCTAAATTTCCCTTCTGTACTTAATTCTTTCTGTACTTTAGTCTCTCCATGAGGATGGCAGCTAGAGAGTAAAATTGAAGGATAGCTTATTTCCTGGGAGATGGTCACAGTAACCTACTCAGAGGGCTAAAGTATGGCCCAAAAGAGAGAAGATATCTGTATGTCTATCTATCTATGTATCTATATAGATATATATGTCTATATCTATATCTGTCTCTCTCTCTCTCACCTGATAAGAGAGAGAGAGAGAGAGAGAGAGAGAGAGAGAGAGATAAATGCCCGAGGAGATTTTAAAAAAATGATCCTGAGAGCAAATGGAGGTCATCTTCCATAAATAAGAGACTACCCGAATGCTTCAATCATCGTATTGTCATTGCTTGTCCACTCCTCCCTTTCCAACAATGTGTAAAATCCAATTTTTACATAAGCTTCTTTGATCTTTTAGACAACCTCTGTAGTGCTCCATGGATGCTGCTATTTCAGTCCTTTGGTAGTTTCCCAGGTCAGGGCAAGTAGATTACTTTGGGGCCAAAGAGTGGGCTTGCCAGTCATCTACTCTTTTTCCCAAGACAACCTCTGTATCCTGTCTGAGGTGCCGCACTCCCTTGAAACTGACCTTGATAGCTGTGCCTGCCAGGCCTTGCGATGTAGTGGAAAGAACTCTAGACTAGACCTAGGTTCTTTGTATTTTTTTTTTACATTCTTTTTTGAAAAAAAATTTATTGGAGGAGAGTTGATTTACAATGTTGTGTTAGCTTCAGGTGTACAGCAAAGTGAATCAGTTATACATATACATATATCCAGTCCTTTCTAGATTCTTTTCCCATATAGGCCATTACAGAGTATTGAGTAGAGTTCCCTGTGCTATACAGTAGGTCCTTATTAGTTATCTATTTTATATATAGTAGTGTGTATATATCAGTCCCAGTCTCCCAGTTTATCCCTCCCCCCTACCTTATCCCCTGGTAACAAGTTTGTTTTCTACATCTGTAACTCTATTTCTGTTTTGTAGGTAAGTTCATTTGTACCCTATTTTTAGATTCCACATATAAGGAAGATCATAGGATATTTTCGACCTAGGTTCTAATGTCACCTCTTCTGCTAGCTAACCGTATAACTTTAGGCAAGGCTGTCCTTCTCTGAGCCACACTTCCTCATCTTTTCAATGGCAATGGTAACATCTGCCCTGCTGGCCTCATAGCCTTGTTGGGCGGCTCAATGGAAATGTCAGGAAAGCATCCTGAACACAAACAGTGCTGTGCTAATGGATGTAGTTGTGGTTAACAAGGGTCAAGGATTCTGCCTCTTGTTTCAACTGCTGCAGTCTGCAGGGACTTAACCCAAATCTCTAAGCCTCAGCTTAGTCCCCATTAAATAGTCACTGTGATGCCCACAGGGACTTGTAAGCCAATGGCTGAATTTTCCCCAAGCACCTGTTGTTCTTTACTGTGGGTAACCGATGCCATGCTGGGGACTGATGGTGCCTGGCATGAGAGCAGGGGGGTGGGGGAGAAGCGGGGTGGCATGCCAGCAGGCAGAGGTGGTGGTCACGGCCCTGAGACATTATCAGCTAGATGTTTTCAGGCTTTCCTAGAGAGAGAGAGGGAAAAAAACAATAGAAAGAAAATGCTTTAAAAATAGAATTTTAAATGCTGTGCAAGTAGAAGATATGACGCTTCAGCCCCCTCATTTTTTATTACTCTTACTCTGTTTGGGCACAGTGCTGGGTTCTTTCCATGAAGTATCTCATTCCATCTGCACTTCAACCCTATGAGGGAAGTACTAAATAGATGAGAAAATTAAAGTCCTGAGAGGGGTGTAGTAGCTCTCTCAAGGTCAGACAGCTTGGGACTGGCGGAGCCTCACTCCACAGTCATCTTGAGAGGTGAATAAAACTAGCCCCAGTTTATGGGTCAGGAGACTGAAACAGAGAGGGAAGTAAACTCCCCAAAGCCAAATGGCCAGTCAGTGGAAGAGCCGATGCCAAAGCCCAAGCTTATTATCTGTACGATGTGAAATGTGGAACTTGGGCTCCCCATGTATCACCATTTCCATCAGTTCATCCACCTCTAGGCGGTGAGTCCTTGAACACGTACTCAGTGCAGGGGGCTTGCTGAAGGAGGTGGCACTGGACACGGACCACAGTCTGGTTGAGACACCAAGAGTTACACAAGGCTGAACTTGACTAACCAAGGTCGTGTGCTGAGTGTCTGTGGACTGTAGTTGCCCCTCACAGAGACCTCAAGCAAGTCATTATATGCCACGGGTCTAAATGTGTTGTAGGCTTTTTATACTTAGTACCAAATTTCTTTACAGACAGCTTGCCCAGTTTAAACTAGCCGTGCATAAGAGAGCCCATAGGACACTTTTTGCCAACTTTGAGTCCTCTCATTTAAAAAAAAAAAAACCTTTTTTTTTTCCTTTTTAAAATTTATTTATTTATTTATTTGGCTGTGTTGGGTCTTCGTTTCTGTGTGAGGGCTTTCTCTATTTGCGGCAAGCGGGGGCCACTCTTCATCACGGTGCGCAGGCCTCTCACTATCGCGGCCTCTCTTGTTGCGGAGCACAGGCTCCAGACGCGCAGGCTCAGTAGTTGTGGCTCACGGGCCCAGTTGCTCTGCGGCATGTGGGATCTTCCCAGACCAGGGCTCGAACCCGTGTCCCCTGCATTGGCAGGCAGATTCTCAACCACTGCGCCACCAGGGAAGCCCCAAAACCTTTTTTTTTGTTTGTTTATTTGATAGGCAAAATTTGCTTCCGACTGTTGCTTCATTTTTATATATTTTATGACTAGGTGAGGTTGAATGTTTTTCACATATTTATTAGCCATTTATAGTTCCTCCTTTAGAAAATAGTTGTATCTTTTGCCCACTTAATCATTAGAGTCTCAGTGTTTTTCTTGACAAATTGCAAGCTCTTTATATACGAAGGCTATCAACCTTCTGTCATGTTTGTGCTGATTGTTTTTTTAGGCTTGCTGATTCCCTGACACTGTTTTAAAATTGAGAGGATTTCCATTTGGGGTTTGGATTGGTGTGGATGACTTTTTAAATCTTCCCACATCCCTTGTTTGTTCAAAACTGGTCTTTCCTTGTTACTGTGGTTTATACCACTCAAGGATAACCAAGTATTTCAGTTCTTAGAGGAAGCAGAGTGAATATTGTCTTCCCCTTAGTCATAGAGACGCAGCATAACCCTGCCAAGAAACAAAATTGAGCCTGTCAAGTAGTAGACAGCATAGGTCTACCGTCTTCCTAGTACACAGTGCCTGGTACATAGTAGGTGCTGAGAAAAACTTTGTTGTAAAAGCAAGCATGAATCTCCCCGCTCCCCAAGAATCATGTTTTATCAGTTATAGCCTCATGTCTTATCTCAGTTATGAGGCAGACTCCCTTCTTTCTCTTTTTCTCTCAAACTCTTCTTTTCCAATATTTAAAAAATCTGATTATAACAGGAACAGGATATCTATAGGTGTTCATAGGTTTTTAACACTAATAATCTCCATTTCAACAAGGGGTTCACAAGGTGCCCCAATTTCTTATGAATATTGTGGAGAGGTCTGCAACATAGTGATTAAAAGCCCAGACTCTGGTGACAGAAAGACCTGATTTCAAATCCAACTTCTGCAACGTACTAGCTGTTTGACTGTTGGCAAATTACTTGACCTCCCAATGGTTTGATTTCCATTTCTGTAAAATGAAGATGATAGTAGTACATCTCTCACAGGGTAGAGGTATTTCTCAGGGTTAAGTGAGATAATGTATGCAAAGCATCAGGCACAGATTAGGTAAGCATTCACTGAATGATAGCTACAAGTATTATCAACAATAATAATGTACGTGTTTGGGGCAGCGGGCAAGGATGGAGGTAGCCTCAGGGAGTGTATCATAAAGGACATTAACGTGAAGTTCAAGCACATAGATTCAAGTTCAGGCTTTATCATCAAGTCATTCTGTGACTTTCTTTCCATCTGTGGGCCTGGTACACTGACAGTAAAGTGCCCTGCCATCCTCTGCCCACCTGAACCAGAGCACTCACCCCATCATTCTTATAGCAATGGCTCCAGCATCCTAATCTGCCTTGCACTCAAGCATAGAAAAGGCCTTTCGAGGTTAAAGCTAATGTAGTCTTTGGGACTCCAGGAAGAGTAAGTACTAGGACCAATGGGGTTACAAAGTTACAAAGGTAGACAGGTTTCAGCCCAATAACAGAGCTTTTCACAGTGCAGTGGGTAAACATACACAGTGAGAAGCCACATTGCCTGGGTTAGAATCCTGACTCTGACACTTACGAGCTGTGTGACTTTGAGTATTTTAGCCTCTCTGACACTCAGCTTTCTCACCTGTAACATCAGGATAATAATAGTACCTATATCATAAAGATGTTTTCAAGATTAAATAGTTTAAAATTTGTGATTTGCTTAGTTCAGTATCTGACAAACGTGAAGCACAGTGTAAGTGTTTGTTAAATAACAAAACAGATAAAATTGAGAGCTCATTAAGAATTGGAGGAAGTGCTTTGATGGGTAGCAAGTTCCCTGTCGCTCCCAGGATGCCAGTAGAGGCTGGTAGTATGAAATATATTCAAGCATCAGGAGAGGATTAGACAAGATAAACTTTACCACCACTTCCTGATCAGAAGTTCTATGACTTGCCCTTCAAGGTCACCCAGCTAGTCAGTAGCAAGTAATACCTAGGATAAACCCAGGTTAACTCAGAAGTTAGTAGAGTTTTCTTTCTTCTATGCCACTCTCACTGTCATTTAAGCTTGTGTTTCCTTGGATGACATTTGAAGATCGATCCATGAAATTCAGTGGCATAAAGGGCAAGTTCAACCAGTCACCCTTCTCATGCTCACAAAGCAGCTATTACTCAGAAATCCAGTTTTCCTTGCTGCCTCCTTGTTAGATCCTGGACAACTTTGATTGACAAGAGGCTTTGGGTGCACCTTTCATTAATGTGCTGGGTGTTGCTTGCTGATTTACAACCTTCCCATTTGTAAGGTTCCTGTTGCTCTTAAATGAGAGGAATTATCATGTCATAAAACTGATGCCATCAGCTTGTCAGTTTTATATCTGACCTAGATGTACCTGCATCTGCCATCCATTCATCTACCCTCCACCACCACCCCCACTCACTAAAGACCAAAAGTATGCCTCCAGATGGGGTTGTTCAGTGATAGAGTTACTCTAAGCTCAGCGGACCAGGCTGATGCTTTAATAGACCATGCAGACAAAGGGCAGTTGGGAGAACTGGGGCAGAGATGATTTCTCACTTGGAGAATCAGGCTAGACTGTAGCCCACACAGATGCAGCTTCCTGAATGATTGGAGATGGAGTGTCGGTATCGTCAGCCCTAAACTGGGCTGAAATCCAAACCGGGAAGGCAAGCTAGGTATGAGCACATAGGTGAATGAATTTCCCTCAAGTAGCTAGGCCTGTGGGGTACCCTGTGGCTAGGAAGGGGTCCTGTGAGGCACACACTTCCTACGGTCATGGCTGAGGCACACCTGCCAACCCTGAGAATCCAAGGGGGACATTCTGCCTGTTAGAGAAGGGCTGGGCCCCTCGGAGTTCTTAACCATCCCACGAAATGTAGATATAGCAAAACGCTGTCTCCAGGATGCCGTCAGAGTAGTGGAGGGGGGAGGTTTGCCTGCACTAAAAAACTCAACCTAGGTCCAGAGAGAATGCCGCTTAGCGACTGCAAATGGCAGTAAGGCCTTGGAATCAGAGAGAACTGGTTTCTTGTCCCTGCTTTGCCAAATTCTATTGGATGAGTTACTTAACCTCTCCAAGCCTCAATTTCCTCTTCTCTAAAACAGAGGTGATAATAAAAGTCCCTGGTTCATTGGGTTGTTGTGAGAATTACATAAGATAGAATGTAGGTGAAGCACTTAGCACTCTCCTTGGCAAAAACTAAGTGCCTAGTAAATGTTAATTATCATCACCATTATGGATCAATTACTGAAAGCAGATAAATATAACTATTTAAGAAAATACATATACATTTTCACACACTTTTTAATGCATACTGTATTTCACAATAAAACCGTCATTAGAAAGCGAAAAAAGGAAGGCGGAATGGTTACCAATGTATGACAGATCATGGTTCACACCCCCAGCTCTATGACCTGTGAGTATCTGGGTAAATCACGTAGCCACTTCAGACTCATAGGACCAACCTCACAGGATATTGTGAGAATTAAATGAGGAAACCCCCATAAAGCGCTTAGCGTAGTGCCCTGCACAGAATTAACTAAGGTTTATTCCTGGTTATTATCATTATGGATGTTTACCCTGTGCAATTCTCAGCCCTGTTGTATTCCATGTAATTCTACCAGCCTTTACTACATCATGCTGAGCTGTACCATAGGGAAGTCCAGAGTGTCACTGATGGGCTCCTGGAGCGGGGGGTGCGATTGAGACTCTCAGGCCTTAGGGTATGACCCAGTGCTAGTGGAAAGAGGTAAAACATTGTTAGGAGCCCACCCTATTAACTAAAAGCACTGTGGCTTTCAAAGGTCATTGTGTTCCAGTGACCCCACGGCTGAGTCAGTTCCCCAGTGGACCCTGTACCATGAGGTAGCCCCTTCCTTCCACCCCCCAACCCCACTAGCCAGTTGTACGTGTACACTCCTGGCTGACGCATTTGCCACTTTCTTCAAATATTTGTGAAAAGCTTCCCAGAGCAGGAAGCCTCGCGGCTGCGGAGAATTCCATGAGAAAACCGAAGCAGTGGTTTCCATGGCAATGCCTTGGCACTTATTAGTGTTTGCCTAGGCACTGAGGCAAGAGCTGGGGTCCAGACAGGCCCTTTCTGGGCAGAGATGAGGAGAAGAGAGGGCTGAATTGCTCTCACTTTGCCCTCTTGGGTGGGAGCCCTCAGGGACGGTCCTGGGGGATTGTTTGGGACGCAGTTTGGCCAGATGCCCTGAGAGAATGTTTGAACTCTCCTCCGGAAGCTCCAGAACCACTCAGTGCACCCAGTACCCCCTGTCTTTTCCTCTAGGTTCAGCTTCCTCAAACACCCCTTTACATGCCACTCCTCTGCTGCCCCAAACCTTTGCTGCCGTTCCCTACAAGTTCTAGATCAAGTCTAAACCATGGCATTCGAGGCCTTCCACACCTTCCTCTTTCCAAAAGTTCTGGCTGCTTCCCTCACCCTACCCTACGTACCTTCTACTTCAACAAGATTGTTCAACCTCATCCTGCCTCCACTCTCTGTCATACTGGGGGGATTTCTCCTTCCCCTCTCTCTCCCATACCATTCTCCTTGCTTGGAGTTCCTGAAACCCTTATCCATGTATCCAGGACTGACCTTTCCTTCAAGACCCATCTCAAACCTCAGTTTCTTCAAGAAACTTTCCTTGACACTGCAACTCAATGAACTCCCTTCCTCTGAACGTGTATTGCATTATTGCTTAGACACGTCATGCATTTGGCCCTTAAACATATCCTGCCTTTTCAGTTGTTTTACTATTGCTTACATGTCTCTGTCCAACTACACAGTAAGCTCCTCCCTGAAAGGGGATTTACAAAAGAATTTATGTGTTTCCCACAGCATCTAGTACAGTACTCTGCTCATAATAAGGAATTAGTTAGACCACATATGCAAAGGGCTTAGCCCAGTGCCTGGTGTATAGTAAATGCCTGGTATCTAGATGTGTGATATTATAAAATAACCCTCAAATAGTTCTGGATAGATGCTCTGGTACCTCAGTCACCACTTCCATTCAACACATCCCGGGCTGCATATGGCGCCCAATGAAGCATTCATTTAGTCTTAGGCTTGGGGCACTCATAAGCCATGAGGTTGGCAAAACTCACTGAGTGGCCTTGACCTTAACCTCATCTGCTGCTGCCCACTTACCACTCTGGCTGTCAGGACCAGCTACATAATTTGCAGGGCCCAATGAAAAATAGAAAGGTCAGGCCTCTGGTTTAAAAACTAAGAACTTCAAGACAGTGAGAGCAGAGCTTTAAACCACACGTGGGGCTCTTCTGAGTCTGGGGCCATCACTGCTAGCCATCCCCATTCCCTTGTGCTGCTTCCCAAGGCCCTGGGACAAGAGGCACAGGAAATCCACATGTAGCAAATACATGTCAAATTGTTCTAGTGACCTAAAAGCCAGTTCTCCAAAAGTGAATTCACTGAATGTCAAATCACTGAATGAATGGTCAAGTGTCCAAACGACCAGTTTGTCATATTTGTAGTCGTTTTTATTTTGTCCTGCTTTTGCCCTGGCCCTAGCCCTGCCTGGGCCCCTGACTGTGCCTAGGTCCAGGCTCTCAGCTCTCACTCCCCAGCTCTCAGCAAATTGGACCATAAAAGAAAGGCTGCATCTATTTTATGTCCTTTTTGTCCCTGTGTTCTGATTTCTTTGGAATCGGTCATGGTTTCTTTTGAGGCTCGGGTGAACGGCTACTCCACCACCCCACACCCTACTTGTGGGGCCAACAGGCAGTAGAGTCCGATGACCATTCAAGAACTGAGAGCTGAAAGTAGAGGATAGTTCTGTGCTTACTACAATTAAAGTTTCCAAATCACAAGAATCTCTTGCATTCGTAATACACTGTCAGCTTTTCCCTAGCACTTCTGTGCACATTATCCAATATGAATATCCACCAACTTGTTTTGTGCTTTCTACTTGTCCTTCTGTTTCTTTTCCTCTCCTTTCTTGCCTTCTTTGGCATTGATTTTGTTGTTTTATCATTTTCCTCTTTCCCCTCTACTAGTTTGGAAGATTTCAGCTGTTACCTAAAAATTAGAGCATGCCCATTTAACTTGTCATAGTTTTCGGATCATACTTTTTTTTTATCCTGTTCATGGATAATATCAGGACCTTAGAACAGATTAACTCCATTTCTTTAAACATAGTATCATTTTATAGTCTATCTCTAACAAGTCCCAAATCTGAAGTCTTTGTGGGTCGATTTCTGTTGTTTGCTTTTTCTACAGGTTCCTGGACATGGTGCCTTATTTCCTCGTGTGTCTGGTTATCTTTGTATGCTAGTCATTGTACTTGAAAACTTATTTGTAGGAATAATTTGAGACCCAGGATAAAGTTATCTTTCTTCAGAGAAAGAGTTTGTGTTTGCTTTGACCAGGATCTTGGGGCACTGCTAGTCTGGTGCAATTTTATTTCAAGACTTGAGTTTTTTATGGACAATATAAACAGTGGCTGCAAGCCTACAAGGTTCATGTGTGATTCATCCTTATCCTATAAATACTATTATTTGGAGCCCTGGCTCTCTGTGGCGAGAGTTTCCTACTGTATTTCTCACCTTCTATTGCTCTGGGCCTTGATTTTTGTCCCCCTTGACCCACAAGCCTTTCAACATGGAAGTTCACATTTGCTAGCATTGGAAAATGCCCTTAGGGCAAAAGGAGCTACCTCCATGCTTACTCAACTTTCTAGGTTCCCATTATCACGTCAGTCTTGTCCTATAATACTCACTACCTTGTTAGTTCTTTTTTTTCTACATGTATAATATTTTATTGACCATTACTATACATTCCTTTCCTCTCATCCCATTAACCATAATTTCTTTCTTTTAACCAATATCATTAGTTTTATTTATTATTTTCATTGGGGTGTAATTGACATGTAACATTATGTTAGTTTCAGGTGTTCAACATAATGATTTGATGTTTGTATATATTGAAAAACAATCACCACAGTAAGTCGTCATCATATAGTCACAGATTCTTTTTTTTCTGAGAACTTTTACTCTTTGCAACTTTGCTAAGAGAGCAAATATGCAATACAGTATTATTAACTATAGTCACCATGCTGTACATTACATCTCCATGACTTATTTATTTTATAACTGGAAGTTTGTACTTTTGGACTGCCTTCACCATTTACCCACCCCCAGCCCCTGCCCTTGGCAACCACCAATCTGTTCTCTGTATCTATAAGCTTGGGTTAGTTTTTTTTGTTTTTTGTTTTAGATTCCATATAGAAGTGAAATCAGCCAGTATTTGTCTTTCTCTGTCTGACTTATTCCATTCAGCATAATACCATCAAGTCTATCCATGTTGCTGCAAATGGCAAAATTTTTTCTTTTTTATGACTGAATAATATTCCTCTGTGTGTGTGTGTGTGTGTGTGTGTGTGTGTGTGTGTGTGTGTGTATCTTCCACATCTCCTTCTGTATTTTGGCTATTGTAAATAATGCTGCAGTGAACATGGGGCTGCATATATCTTTTTGATTTACTGTTTTCATTTTCTTCAGATAAATACCCAGAGGTGGAATTGCTGGATCATATGGAAGTTCTATTTTTAATTTTTTGAGGAACCCCCATACCGTTTTCCATAGTGGCTGCACCAATTTACATTCCCACCAACAGTGCACTTCCTTTTACTTCATATCCTGGCCAACACTTGTTATTTATTGTCTTTTACATAATAGCCATCCTAACAGGTGAGAGGTGATATCTCATCGTGGTTTTGATTTGTATTTCCCCAATGATTACTGATGTTGAGCATCTTTTAATATACCTGTTGGCCATCTGTATGTCTTCTTTGGAAAAATGTATATTCAGATCTTCTGCCCACTTTTAATTGGATCGTTTTGGGTTTTTTTGTTTTGTTTGCTGTTGAGTTGTATGAGTTCTTTATATATTTTGATTATTAACCCCTTATCAGATATATGATTTACAAATATTTTCTCCCATTTGGTAGGTTGCCTATTCATTTTGCTGATGGTTTTCTTTGCTGTGCAGAAATTTTTTGTTTGGTGTAGTCCCATTTGTTTATTATTGCTTTTCGTGTCAGATTGAAAAAAATCATCACCAAGACCTATGTCAAGGAGCTTACTGCCTGTGTATTCTTCTAGGAGTTTTATGGTTTCGGATGTTACATTCAAGTCTTTAATCCATTTTGAGCTAAATTTTGTGTATTATGTAAGATAGTGGTCCAGTTTCATTCTTTTGCATGTGGCTGTCCAATTTTCTCAACACTATTTATTGAAGAGACTGTCCTTTCCCCACTGTATATATTTGGCTCTTCTGTCAGAAATTTATTGACCATATATGCATGAGTTTATTTCTGGGCTCTTTCTTCTGTTCCATTGATCTGTGTGTCTGTCCTTATGATAATACCATACAGTTTTCATTACTATAACTTTGTAATATATTTTGAAATCAGAGAGCATGATATTTCCAACTTTGTTCTTCTTTCTCAAGATTGCTTGGGCTATCTGAGTCTTTTGTGGTTCCATACAAATTTTAGGAATATTTGTTCTATTTCTGTGGAAAATGCCATTGGAATTGTGATAGCAATTGCATTGAATCTGTAGATTGCTTTGGGTAGTATAGACATTTTAACAATATTAATTCTTCCAACCCATGAGTGTAGAATCTATTTCCATTTATTTGTTTCTTCTTCAATTTCTTTCCTCAATGATTTATCATTTTCAGTGTACACGTCTTTCATCTCCTTGGTTAAATTTATTCTTGGGTATTTTATTCTTTTTTGATGAAATTTTAAATGGGATTGTTTTCTTAATTTCTCTTTCTGATAGTTCATAATTAATGTGGCTTTTTATTGATTTTATGACAATTTAAAAAAACATATTTATCCAGAGATTTTTGGTGGCTTTAACCATTATAAGAAACCAAAGTATGTTGCATGCAATTCCGTCATGATGCTTTGAAGTAGACAGGTAGTCTGGGAGGCTAAATTATGTCTGTCTTTTGGATGAGGAACTTTCTACTTGCTTGCCTGGAGCCACACAGTAAAATAGTGACTGAGTTTGAAGGAGAATCCAGGCGTCCACCATGTATCTCTTACACTCTACTACTGTGTCACCATCACATTATGAAACAATGGAGGAGTATTATTCCCCAATGTGTTACCCTCTACTCTTTTTTTAACATTTAAAGATTTATTATATAATAATGTATTCTCCTGTTAGAACATTTTAGAATGGACACATAATCCAACATAATACAATAGGTACTTTCTATTTCTTTTCTTTTCTTTCCTTTTCTTTTTTTTTTTTCCTTTTTTTTTTTTTTTTTTTTTGCTACCCCCTACTCTTGACAAATCCTGGGAGGATGGCTTTGGTTGCTCCTGATTTTCCTTCTTCTTTCTCTCAATGGCTGCTAATAGCATATCCCCCAAGGACAAGACCTGCTTTCTTCATTTGGCCTTCAACCACCCTGCTTTGTGCAGGAACCCCTAGTAGAAAGAGATTTGGCAACTTTTCGAAAGCAGTGGTATCAAGGTTCGTGGTTCTTTCTTTTCTTTTCTGCCCAGGTACCCTGGTCACTCCCTGGATGTTGCCTTAGAAATAGGGAGATAGGTGATCACTGGCAAATACATGGTGCCTTATTGGCTACTCCCATCTATCATCATCTCGCACCCTGTAGTAGCAGTCCCTCAGGTGCAGCTTTGGAGAATGTACATACCAGAGTTCTGCAGTGCTTTTACACATAAGTGTTAATTTTTCCATCTGTGCTGTCATCTGTGACTACAAGAATGTGATCTTAGAATGTGTTTTGCAGGTTAGTGGAACAGAAACTCCAAGAAAACCTGCCATTTTGGCATTGCCCACCTAAGCTCAATCATGGAGACTGTGAACATGAGCCTTTTGGGAGGAGGGTGGGGGCTGGCATAGGAGACTCAGAAATGTCTAGAAGATGGAAATTCAAGCTATGACATATGACGTGAAAGCCTGCAGTGAAAGACACAGCCTCTGCAAGGGAAGCCTAGTGGACAGACACCCCAGCCGCAGACTTCTTCAGCTCTTTTCTCCTTTCCTCCCCTCCACAATGAAATTGACTTCCGTTTTAGATCTTAGGTGCTGTTAGCTCTTCTTCCCAAGGATCCTCATCAGATGCTATAGGTATAATCAGGCACAGGTGTCTGGAAAGAGGCCAACAAGGGGAAGCAATGGGCAAAGTGCCCAAAATGTATAGGAAATTACCTTGAATGTCAATTTGGAAGTGATAAGGTGGTTTGACACGAGTTAAAAGCAGAACCACACTGCTAACGCTTTCCAGTGTGTTATTGGCAGATACTGCCAGGTTGACAGGATTATGTTTTATTTTTATTTTCAACAGTTATATTTTCTGACATTTTGAGCACAATATTTCTATTGATATTTGAGAAGAACTGTGGCAAATTTAGCATACGGTTATGTGTTTCTTTTTCATTTAAATAAGAGATTTCACTAAACTTGCTATCCCTCTAAGTGTGATGTGATTGCACTCAATCTGATGTTTCCCAGGATAATGAGAAGGAAGATAATTGGAAAGTTGAGAAAGGAAGATAATTGGTTGGATTCGCTAAACAGAAGTTGCATCTATTCTATTAAATAAGAGCCACATGTCTCACCAGCAGTCTCACCTAGTCACACACCTCTAGCTATAGAGGCACTATTGTGTGAGCAAAATTTATTTTCCTCTAGGAAGTTATGGTGTCAAGATTCTAAGCAACTGCCTCCGTGGCTGATTTCACTCCATCCCACCTGCTGTTTCCATGGGCCAGAGCTGGGCTAGGCTGTAGGGGTAGTGGGTGACTCACCAGTTGCACTGGTGATGCTGGTCTGGGGCTCCAGTGGACAGAAACTTTTCAACACTAGTCACCTCTATTTGACCCTGCTTCTGAGCTTTTGTTTCTGCCATTGCCATGCCACTAAGCCGAGGTAGTCCAGCCTTCTCATTTACTGATCTAAGTTTCACTCTGACCTCATCTCTAATTGTTAACAGGGGCCACCCTGGCTGACCTGCTCAACCGGGGGCCAGAAGAGATCCTTAACTGATGGTGGGCAGAGCCAGCTACGTGGGAGCTGAGACAGAGAAGGGCAAGAAGGCCATTATCATTTACTGCACGTTTACTATTTGCCGGGTACTGCCCTGAGTGCTTTACATGCATTGACTGTACTCATTTGCTGTCAACAAAAGGTCAAAATGGTTCAGCCCTAAAGGGTGAGCAGTCCACTTGCTTTCCCTGCAGTAAATGAGGTGCTCCTGTGTCAGGGAGGGATTACTCCATGAGGAGGGAGGAGCCTGTGGTCCAACAGGCATTCGCCTTTAAACAAGCCACTTCCCTTCACTGGGCTTCAGTTTACTCCTCTGTAAAATGGCCACATTGTCTTTGCTCAGCTTATCACACATCTTGGTTGTGAGGACACAAGTGATACAGATTAGAGGGCTTAGAAAGGTATAAAATATTTTATAATATCGTGTGAGGCAATAGAGAGCCAGAGTACAGATGGGCTAGGGGTTCCCAAATCTCAGCCCAGCAACTTGTCACCTGTGTGACTTGGGCAAGTCACTCAACTTGGATGTACCTTAGCTTCTACATCTGTAACTAAAGATATGGCTAGTACCTGTTCGTAGGGGCTTTGTAAAAAAAAAAAAAAATGAGATAATAGATTAAAAACATTCAGAAGAGTACTGGCATGTAAAAAAAAAGCTGCTGTTATTACAAATAGTAGATACTATGAGTATTTCATTCCCCTGTCTTTCCCATATGCATTCTCTCAGTGTTTATAACACTTAATGCAGCAGAACTTGGTTAATGCTGCAATTCCATATGCAATGCGTGCAGCTCTCGACATGCTAGGGCATAGTACATAATGCTGCCCTAGAACGCACATATGACACAGCACCTGGATGGAAGCTCAGTGTTCCCCAGTGGATGAGAGACAGGCCTCTTTGTTTTTTTTTAAATTTATTTATTTATTTATCTATCTATCTTCCAGGTTTATTGAGATACGATTGCCGTAAAGCACTGTGTAAGTGTAAGGTGTACAACATCATGATTTGACTTTATACATCATGAAATAATGACCACAATAAGCTTCATGAGCATCCCTCATCTCATACAGATACAAAATTAAACTCAAAGAGGTGTTTTTGCTTGTGATGGGAACTCTTAGGATTTACTCTCTTAACAACTTTCACATATAACACACAGCAGTGTTCATTATCATGTTGTACATTACATCCCTACTACTTATTTATCTTATAACTGAAAGCTTGTACCTTTTGACTGCCTTCGTCCAATTTCCCCTCCCCCGACCCCTGCCTCTGGTTAACCACAAATCTCATCTCTTTTTCTATGAGTTTGTTTAATTGACCTACAACACTATGTCAGTGCCTGTTACACAACATAGTGATGTGATATTTCTATACATTTCAATCTGATCACCACGGTAAGAGACAGGCCTCTTTAAACTGACAGCCTCTGAGATGAATGCCATAAGGGATTCACTTACAGAAATTCAAGATGCTTAACTTTCAGAAACAGGTTGACTGCATTAAGTGAGATACACCTGTGTATGGAGGTAGATGTGATGTCATTTCACACTCTACAGTTAGTAAATGCCTACTTTTTGTCATCTGTGGCATAAGGTAGTCCCTGATCTCAGAGAGGTAGTTGATCGTTAAGGGGAGAGGCACATACTCAAACTCAACATGTTATAGGACAAGACGGTGTTGCCTATGAGTCTTAATTAAGAACATACACATAACCTTATAAGCTGAAACTATATAAATGCTAATGGTTGTAGTTTTTTCTACAGGCCTTAAGAATTGCAGAGTGCTATAGGTGCCAGGAGAAGGAGGGATCGTTTCTTGTTGGGGCATCAGGGAAGGCACTGAAGCATGAGGCTTTCAACAGGCAGAACTGAGGGCAAAGGGCACCAGCAAAGCCATGGAGATGAGGACACACACAGAATATGAAGGTACCAGTGAGTAGCTTATGTTGGCTTTCACATGGGATATATGTGGGGACTTGCTGAAGGATAACAAGGCTGAAGTTTTGGTGGTAGCTGATCTTAACTGCCAGGCTAAAAAGTTAGGTTTATTTAGTAGGCAGTGGGGAGCCATGGGCAATTCTGGAGCAATTGCAAAGGAGTTGCAAAGGAGGAATTGCGTCATCGAAACTGCCCTTTTGGAAGACACTCTGATAGCAGGGTCCAGGAAGTGCCATCTCTGGTCACCTCAAGGACTTCTCTCTTGCAATGGTATCTTTCTCTTCTGCATCCTCGATCTTTCTCTCTCCACAGATATGCAGTGTTAGCCTACTGCTTTTTTTAAAAAAAAAAAAACGAATGAAAACCTTCTTTAACTTCACACTCCCTTCCAGCTTCCTACCCATTGCTCTACCGCCCTAATAACAAAACTTCCAAGAAAAAAAAAGAAAAAGCTATCTATATTCTTGTTTCCACTTCCTCACTTATCATTCTCTTCTCAGCTTGCTCTAGACAGGCTTCTACCCCCAGGATGTTATGGTCAATACTCTTGTTAGGGTCACCAGTGACCTCCTCGGAGTCACATCCAGTGGTCATTTTTCCATCCTCTTTCTGCAACAGCCTCTTCTCTTGATTTCTCCAACTCCATACTTTCCGGTTTTCCTCATATCTCTCTAGCCATTTCTTCTCAGTCTCCTTTGCTGACTATTTCTTCTCTACCTAACCTCAAAATGTTGGAACACCCCGCAGCTTAGCTCTAAGTCTTCTATTCCTCTCTTACAATGTCACTGCTTTCTCTTACAATGATTTTGTCCAGTTTCATAGTTTTAAAAGTCTACATACTAATGTTGCTCACATTTATATCTTCAGCTCTCAGCTCTCCATTGAGCTTTAGATTCATATATCCTGCTATCTACTTAAATCTCTACTTAGACGTCTAATAGCATCTCAAACTTATCATGGCTCCCAAAACCCCCTGGATCCATGTACCCCTCACCCCGACCACCAAATTGTTCCTACTTCAGGCTTCCCTAAGTAAATGGTACCATTTGTCCAAGACTAAAGCTTAACCCTCATTCTTTTTTTTTTTTTTTTTTTTTGGCTGCACCACGCAGCTTGTGGGATCTTAGTTCCCCGACCAGGGATTGAACCCGCACCCTCAGCAGTGAAAGCCCAGAGTCCTAACCACTGGACCACCAGGGAATTCCCTTTAGCCTCATTCTTGACCCTACTTTCTCTCACCCAACACATCCTATTCATCTGTTCATCAGCAAATTCTATTGGGGCTTCCCTGGTGGCACAGTGGTTGAGAATCTGCCTGCCAAAGCAGGGGACATGGGTTCGAGCCCTGGTCCGGGAAGATCCCACATGCCGTGGAGCAACTAAGCCCGTGTACCACAACTACTAAGCCTGTGCTCTAGAGCCTGCAAGCCACAACTACTGAGCCTGAGTGCCACAACTACTGAAGCCCGCACACCTAGAGCCCGTGCTCCGCAACAAGAGAAGCCACTGCAATGAGAAGCCCGCACACCACAACGAAGAGTAGCCCCCGCTCGCCGCAACTAGAGAAAGCCCATGCGCAGCAACGAAGAGCCAATGCAGCCAAAAATAAAAAATAAATTTATTAAAAAAAAAAAATTCTATTGACTCTACCTCCAAAAAATATTAAAAATCCATCTGTTCTACCTCCATCGCTCTCATCTTGGTCCGAGCCATCATCATCTCTTGCCTAGACCACTGTAATATCTCCTACCTGGTCTTCCCACTTCTACCTTTTCTCCTCTATATTATTATTATTATATAATTATTATTATTATAGGGCCTATCATTAATTCTCCACAGAGCCTCCAGAGTGAGCTTTTAAAAATATAAGTCAGATCATCACTCATCTGCTTGAAACCGTCTAGTAGTTTCTCATTGCACTTAGAACAAAATTCAAACTTTTTCCTGTGGTGTACAAGAGCCCTACAGGATTTGGCACCTGCATGATTCTTCAACCCCAGCTTGTGCCATATTCCCTCTTGCTCACTGTATTTCAGTCTCACTGTCTTTTCTGTTTTGTGAACAAGTCCATTAGGACCTCTGCACCAATTCATCTTTCTTCTTGGAATGCTGTTCTCCTAATTATTTACATGTGATAGATACCTTCTTGTCATTGAGGACTCAACATAAATGTCACCTTCTCAGAAAGGCCTTTCTTGACCACCTAAAGTAGCCTTCCTTCCTTGCTATCACCTTCTAATACATCAACCTGTTTTCTTTTCTTCATAGTATTTATCTCTATTAAATTATCTTGTTCTTGAAGTGTTTACTCCTCACCTCCCATGCACAGAACTAGAATGTAAGCTCCATGAGAGCAGGAACCTTTTCTGTCCTACTTTCCCTGGTATCCTCCATGCCTGGAACAGTACCTGGCATGTAGTAGACATATAATAAATATATATTGAATTCATGTTGAATAAATTAATTGACAGCAGAGTGGTTACTGCAGTAATACAGACAATAGGCAGTAAAGCCTTTAAATTGGTGGCAGTAGGAAGCAAAATGGAAAAAAAAAAATCAGTATTAGACCAAACCCACCCAGATTTCATTTCAGTGTATTTAATACTGTAAACACTGGAAGACTTCTTAGGTCACTTATTTCTATTACAGAGTATCAAAACTGGGACCACAGGTCAATTAAGCAATAAATAATTGTCCATTAATCAGAAATAGAAGTGGAGGAATAGATCGGTAGAACTTGCTATCTGGAAGTTATGGGAGTGGAAGAAAGAGAGAAATGATAATTCTATAGTTTCTTGCCATGAAAATAAAGCAGAAAGTTTGGGGGAAGAATTGCTGGTGGGTGGGAAGGGAGGGTGACAGGTCTGGTTTAGAACATGCTGAGTTTTACTCACCCCCTGAGGTTTCTGGCAGAGCCTTTGAATCCTGCAGGGAGGAGGAGATAGAGGTTAAGGATCTCACCAGCAGAGAGATGAGAGTTTAAAGTAATGGCTGTGGGATCCTTCAGGAGTACAAAGCCACTGAAGGATCTAGGAAATCCTCATTCCAGGGGATCTGTTTATCACATCTAGTAGCTCCCAGGAAATACAACTAGAAAGTGTAGATTAGAATAATCTCCAATTCCCCCAGCCTCTTCCCCACAGTTCGCCCCCTCCCTTGAACAATCCTGTGGATTCTTTCCCAGGCAGGGGAGCCCTAAGCGTGGGCGGTGAGGAGTCCTTGTCGTCCTTCCTGACATTCAGCCTCATAACATAGGCTCCTTACTACTCACAGGGGCGGCTATCAAGATAAGCAATGGAGAATGCCTTGGAATGACTGAGATCTGTTGGGGAAAAAGCCTGCCTATAAAGTCATCACCACTATTTTGCTTTCCTACTACAAGTGCGCACTCTGATCCCTTAAGCACCAGAGACAATGCGGCATCAACAATCTCATCCAGACACGCAAAGCTTTTTGTAAGTCTGGCTAGTGTTGTCAGTCGAAGCACTGTTATAATTTGTATTCACTGCCAGCATGTGGCTTGGCGCGATGAAGGAGCTCACTCATCTGAGTTACTAGCGGAGCGGGGATGAGGTCCTCAGAGCTCTAGGCCCAGCCCCTCAGCTCAGAAGGAGCTGTTGGCAACGATCTCAGACTGTTAATCCTACCCTCTCCCTTTGCCAGTAAGCAAAGCCTCATCCTGAAGCCCTGCTAGGAGCCAAGAGCCTATCAGAGACTGATTGTTCTGCTTCCCTTGGCAGATTGGCACCGGCCAGTGTCAGGGCTTGTGCGGAGAGTATATAATAAGGGTCCCTAATGCGGACTTGACAAGGACGGTTTTGTTTCACCTGAAGGGCTTATTTGTCCTATGTCAGTGTCTAAACCCCACAAGGCAGACCTGGTGGCAGGGGCGGGGGGGTGCGTAGAGGAGAACACTGTAAAGTAGGGACTCAGAGGACGGAATGACAAGTGGCTCAAGGCTCTCAGTTGCTGCAGGAAATGAAACTTACAACTTTGTCCTGGACTTTGGGCCTTGCATTTGAGCAGAAAGAGAGGGGTGGGTTTGGGTGGTCAGAGTGGGCTATCACCTTCTGAATAAGACAAGACAGTCTGAATTTGGATTCTGGAAAAGGATTCCACCCCCATTGAAAACAGGAGGCTTGCTCCATTGGAGCCGTGACTCTGTGTGGCTTGTTCACCTCTGTCTCCTCAGGGCCTAGAAGGGTGCCTGGCACATAGCAGATGCACAATAAATATGTATTGAATATGTGGATGAATGAAAATAGATTTGAATATCAATCCCAAGTCTTAGACTAGTACTGATAAACTCAGTTTGTCTAGCGGAAACCTTTCCCTAGCTATTACTGGAAGAATTTAATTTCTGTAACATTCCAGGCAATAAGCCAAAAACCCACAGAGATCGCTTTTAAAAGATGGTCTTGGGCCCATTTCCTCCCTTTTTTTGTTTTTCTCTAAACCTAGTATTCCATATTGACCGTTTTGAGATTTTTTTCTTCCTCCTGAGCTGATAATCGTCATAAGCTCCCCGTTTTCCTCCCCCTGTCACTAGGTTGCTGCCGGTCTGAGCTTCTAATAACTTGGGTTTCCAGTTTCGTGCTGATCTCTGCTTAGTGTGACATCAGTGGGTGCAGTCCTTATGGGCAATGTGTGTGTTCATGGGTGTGCATGTGTGTACATGTGTAAGCAGTTTTAACTGCCTGGAAGAAGGAAAAGAACTAAAGAAGGCCATGGAGGGTGAAGATTCACATGTAAGTGAAACGATTAGGCACTTCTCAGCCTGTCACTAGAGCCATGATAAGTACTAGACAGGAAGACATCTCACTAGAGACCAAGTCTCAAATTGGCCCTAAGGTGGAGCTCTCAGTTCAAGGCAATGGTTGGCCTTCCCAAAACACACAGATGGTGAATCTACTCTCAGCAGCTCCAAGGTCACTGTAAAATAAGACACTGGGAAGCTTGGAAGACAAGCAAGCCCGTGTCTATAAACAGTACTTCCATTTGCCTGGGAGGAGGGTGCTGGGGGCAGGAGGTACCACCTATCCCGCTCCCCTGGTCCAGGCTGAGCCTAGCTCCTTGTGCTGCCTAGTTCAGAAACCAGAGTCACACCCCCTCAACCCTCCTCCCAGATTCTCCCACTATCTATCTCCAGAAATTGCTGAGGAAGAGAAATTAGCATTAAGTTAGATCCCTTATTGGTGAACGGGCAAGAATTTTAGGAGCAGGCAAGAGTCAGAGGTTTTGAACGATCTATAGGTCATCAACACAGAAAAATGAGTTATTTAAGACAACAAAACACTGGAACATGAGCCAGAGGGTCTCCAGAAAATGTTTTGTGTAGCCGTGTAGCTTGAACGTTTTATTTGTCTTGTCTTTCAGAGAATACAGATTAATGGTCAATAATTTCTTTTTTTTTTCAGACCCTCTATCTTGTGGCGTTAATAATAATGGCAGCTAACATGTATTGTAAACTATGTGCCAGATACCTTAATCCTCTTAAGCACATTATTCCACAACTTCATTTAATCCTCACAATGATTCCCACGGGGCAGGTACAATTAATATTGTCACTAGTTTTTAGATGATGAAGCTGAGACTTAGAGCGGTGAATAAATGTTCCTGGGTCACATAGCTACTGAGTGATAGAGACGGGATTTGAAGCCAAGCTCTCTAACTTCTGTTAACCAACGCACTACAATAGGTGTGTTTCCTTCCTTTGACTCTTTTACGTAAGTACCAATCTTATAAAGTCTTAAGCTGAGGCAGTGGCAATGGAAGTGGATGATTTTGTAAACGTTTGGCTTCTTTCGTGGAAGAAGGGATTTAACATGGCCACACCCCTTTACCTATGTCAGAAAAGCTCAAAAGATAAGGATATTGTGATCTATTTTATACTTTTATTAAGCAATAGGCCATGTTATAAATGTTATTAAGCTGTGAATAGACAGTGGTGGCTTTTACTGTGGAAACTTGTGATAGATGTACAGCTCATGTATCTCATAGGCACAATTGAATTAGGTTCACATATGTTCTTCTGAGATATAAAACATATTCAGGGAATGTGCCTCATGTGTAAGTGAGGTGAAGGGTATCGGAGGCAGGGCTTTCCTATATGTCTACTTCCAGGAGGGATCTGAGATTAGAATATAGAGAGGTGTAGGCTTCCAGAATACTTGATGGGAAGAGCTGTGCCTGATTGAGGAACGAGCTTCCGCCACTGGCTCAGGATAGGGTGAGAGAGTTGGCACCCCAACAGGTTCTACAGCTTGAGGTTCTCAGTGCTCTTTGGCCAGTAGCTACCAGTGTCTCCCAGTGCAAATGGGGAATTGGAGGCGCAATGTCTTCCAGATTATAAGGCTAGGATTGCAGGAACAGGTTCAGAAGAACGGTCAGGTTGTCTCTATTTCTTTATCTGTACAGGTATTAAATGATGGCGTACAAGCCATTGCGCAGTCACCAATTGGCAACCCTTTTAGAATACTGGTTCCCCGTGTGTTGTAATTGTCTGGATATAATATCCTCAAATGTCCATTCAAGGTTCAGGCACTTTTGACACACTACATACTATTAGGCAGGATCTTATCAACAAGGAGACCCTCAGACCAAGCTACGTACAGTGGGGTAACTCTCACCCCACCTAAGACCCTCACAACTGTACCATACCATGCTGGGCAGGCCCCGTCCATCCCAGAGCCCTTTCTTTTTTCCTTGATGCATTCCTTCAAGGGGCCTCATCCACTGATCGGGATAACCCCACACAGTACCTTCTCAGACCAAGGTCGACACCACCACGGTGCATACCCCAAAGCAGCCCTCCTGGCACTCACCCACACTCCAAACACCATCAGGCAACTCTCGCTTACATGAGAAGCCATACCCTAACTGCACGGAGTAAGAGCTTTCTTTTTGAGGTCACGTCTTGGCTGTGATACACGCTGAGACGAGTCTGCTCTCCACCAGAGTGTATCCTACAGTGATGCAGCCTTGACAATGATCTCCGTGGCCTACTTAACCCATCTTAACTCTGTGAGGCAAGTCCCCCTCGGATCAGAGCTCTCACTGAACTTTCCAATGCAGTGAAGGCAGCCTTACGCGATCCCTCGCCATGCCACCACTCTGAACATCATGAGGTCAATCTTGAGCACCCAGCCGCCACTTCACACAGGACAGCCAGACCAGAGGCTCCCATTGCTGGGTCTACTGTGAAGCTGATCTCACCAGCCCTCACCTTCACCAGGGCTTATGCTGCCATTTTGCTCCCAGTAAGGCAGCCCCCTCCCAGACCAGGGTTCACATCTCACCGTATGCCCGGCGAAACAACTTTCTACTGCCCCTAATTAGTGCTGCATTATCCGGAAGGCCAGCTAATATGTGCTTAGGGCACAGCAGTGCAGGGGCACCAGCCAAATAACTTGTTCAGGAGTCGGTAATTCGACATTAAAAGATGAAGTAGTCGTGATAAGAAAAATCAGAACTCTGTTGGATTTTTCTTTTACACCTTTATATGGTTTAGAATGATTTCCATTTGAATGATAAAGCCAAGGATGGTCATCTAAAATCTTTTCAGTAATTAGGGCTTCCAAAAAAGGCCCCGATTTGGCCTGCCCTCTCTGTTTCCCCACAAGCTATGAGGCAGCTGCCTGCCACTACTCAAAATGCCTCACACCATCAGACAACTCTTGCTTAGAACAGTAACCCTAAAACTAGGACCAATATTCATCCAGAATGCATGAGTATGGCCATAATAGGATTTAAAATATTGAAATTCTTCCCTACTTCTTGATAAATACCTACTTCCCTAAACCATCCCCCCTTCCCCTTGTGCATCTCACCATCATCCCAGCTTCCCTAGACCCTCCCTAAGGAGTCCTGGACCTCCTCAGAATCTCGCAACCGAGGCATAATGCTTGCCTCAGCATCCTGTTCCAGTGTGTGTACTGATTGGCCAGCGCCCATGCAGGATCTGTTGTTAAATATTTTGAACATTATCCTCTCCTACAACCACTGCACCCAACATTATATAGCTCTCTAAGGCTCACTACCTAGGTGCACATGCCATTAGGCAGATCTCTTCCAAACCAGTGAGGACGCCAACGTAGGTTTGCAGTGCACGCCAGCTACTGGCCCACACCATCACTCCCCATACTTATATGCACCCTTTTCCTTGAGACCACCCTTGAGCAGACCTCACCCCAACCAAGCTCTTCATGAAGCAGCCCTCCAGATACCTGTCAATCTCCCCACACCATGTGGCAGGTTATAACCACGCCTCCTCTTCACTTATTGGCTTGACCTGCCACTCACTACTGCCCCTGTTCTCTGGACACCCCATGATCTGGCCAGTGCACAACTCCGGCATGAGGAAATGACGGAGAAGACCAGGTCCACATAGCCGGTACCAGTCCTCAAAACCTGAGGCAACCTATGATTAGACCAGAGTCTACCTGGGACATAGGTGTCAGCCCCTACCATGGCTCCCATACCGCCTCTTCACAGAGCATTAGGCTGAATTTGATGAAACTAAGATCCGTAACACCGTCTCCAGCAATTCGAGGGATCTGCTAAACAGAGTCAGTTGTCAAACCCCTCTCCCCCAACAATGACTCTCTACCCCAAACAGGCCCGTGAAACCACTCAGGACACTGACGAGAGCAGGGCCACGCCTACTCTCCACACAGCACTAGGTCACCCCTGTCCAGACCAGGAGCCTCATCAATGCTGACCAGACGACCACCTGCACAGCCACGCCTCACATCCTGAATCGAACCCTCACCAGGCTAGGGGACGAACAGCAGCCTGCAAAACTTGAATGTTCTGAGCAGACCAAGGAATCTTACAGAAGCTGCTAAGATGACCGGAGCCCACAGAAGTGTCCTCCACTTCATGAGACTATCCGTGAACAGACCTGGCATATGACCCCACTCTCCACATTCATCTCGTCCTTCCCCGCCCTTCCCTTTCTCTGCTCTCCCCCCGCACCCTTTCTTCTCCTTTCTCCCCTTTGCTTCCATTCTCTGTTTCCCTTGTTCTCTTTCTCATTCAGTCAAGTCACTGCTGTACGGTTTGTCAAAATACTTTTGATGTATTCCCAGTCCCATTTAGGTCAGAGGAAAACTCTGGAAGCATCTAAGGCAGTCCCACCTCCTCAGGCAGGGCTGCTGCAGGAGACTGGGCCTCCTGAATGAGAATCTATGCTCCTGGAACAGAATGGGTGGGGAACAAAATCCCCTTTCTCTAGTAAGCAGGGCCGGCCCACACGCCAGCTGCTGGTGAGCTAAGACCAGTCCCCAGATGAAGGGCGATGTGTCAGCCAAATTGGGAGGGACTAGAGGAGACCTTGAACAAGAAAGTCAAGTAGGTAAAATCTTCTGTGCCTCCTGCTATCTCACTTCTTGCTATACCACATGAGGGAAAATACTTGTTTAAATAAATCCTTCATGTGTAGGTTTGTTGTCAATCTTTAGAGACTTAAGCAAACCATAATTCATTGCCCTTCATGTCCCTTGAACTCCTTTCTGCCCATTTCTCTCCTTTCCTTACATTGGGTTGGGTTTTGGTCTCATATGTGGTATTATCACACTCAATCTCACTCCCCGCTCCCTCCCTAAATTGACAGTGTCATCCATCTGGTGAGTGTATTTTAAGACCTTTATCTCTATGTTTACATGCATATATAGGGACCTATGCAAATATAGAGGATTATTTTATGCCTGGACTTTTTGTACAAATGCTGGGTAGTACATATCATTCTGCAACTTGCTTTTTTACCCTACGTTGTCTTGAAGATCTTGTCATGTACCTAGTTCATTTACAATAAATTACTGCATAGCGTGGCATATTATGAATATATCTCAATTTATGTAATTACTCCTTATCAGTGGACATTTAGGTTGTTTACAGTGTTTTTCTATTGCAAACAGTGCTTCAGTGAAAGTCTTAGCTTATGCCTCCTTGTGTAATTGAGCAGGGATTTCTCTAGGGTAGATATTGCGAATGGGAATCACCGGGTCATCGTGAATTCCCCCCTTTTTCATTGTAATAAGTACTGCAAAGTCACACTCTTAAGTGCCTTTTCAAAATTTAAATTCCACTAAAGTGTATGAACGTATGTGCTTCCCCAATCCTTTGCAAATGTTTTTTCAAGCTTTTATTGTGAAAAATTTCAAACATAAAAAATGTGATAGTATAATGACTGTCCATATAATCACACCTAAATTAATTAATTGTTAACATTTGTCATGTTTGTTTTATCTGTCATCTATCTATCTATCTATTATCTGTTTTTTGGTGAACCACTTCCCTGTAAGTTTTAAGTATCATGACTCTTGACCCTTAAATGCTTCAGCAAGAATCTCTTAAAATAGGACATTATCCTACATACATGCCAATTATATTCACACAATATCTTATCACCCCTATGCAAATTAACAATAATTTCCTAAACTTTATATCATTTAATATCCAGTTCACATTTAAGTTTCCCTCGGTCTCTCAAAATGTCTTTTATAATGTTTTATTTTGGCAACCAGGATCCAGCCAAGGCTAAGTGCATTTTTTATTGAAATAATAATTCAAATACCAAAAAATACTCAGCATTTTAAATTGAACAATTCAGTGGTTTTAGGTACAGTCATTAGATTGTACAGACATCACCACTACCTTATTCCAGAACATTCATCACCCCAAAAGGAAACCTCACCCCTGTTGGCAGTCACTTCTCATTCTCCTTCCTCCCAACCCCTGGCAACTGGTAATCTGATTTCTGTCTCTATAGATTTGCCTATTCTGGAAATTTCATATAAATGGAATCATACAATATGTGACCTTTTGTGCCTGACTTCTTTCCCTTAGCCATAATGTTCACAAGATTCATCCCTGTTGTAGCATGTATGAGTACTTTATTCCTCTTATGGCTGAATAATATTTCTCAGTTGATGGACATTTGGGTTGCTTCCGGTTTGGGGCTTTTATAAACAATGCTGTTATGAACATTCCCATACAAATTTTTGTGTGGACATATGTTTTCATTTCTCTTGGGTACATATCTAGGAGTGGAATTGCTGGGTCATATAATAACTCTATGTTTACATTTCAAGGAACAGTCAAACTGTTTTCCACAGTGACTAAAACATCTTACATTACCACTAGCAGTGTATGAGGGTTCCAATTTCTCCAAATACTTGCCAACATTTGTTATTTTACTTTTTAAGAAATGGTATAGCTAGTCTAGTGGGCATGACGTGGTATCTAACTGTTTTGATTTGAATTTCCCTAATGATGCTGAGCATCTTTGTGTGTTTTTTGGTCATTTGTGTACCTCTGTGGAGAAATGTCTGTTTAAATCCTTTACCATTTTAAAATGGGTGGTCTTTTTTTATTGAGTTATACAAATTCCTTATATATTCTAGATACAAGTGTCTCATCAGATCTGTGATTTACAAATACTTTCTCCTATCCTGTGGGTTGTCTTTTCACTTTCTTGATAGTTTCCTTTGATACACAAAAGTTTTAAAAATTTTTTTTAAACATCTTTATTGAAGTATAATTGCTTTACAATGGTGTGTTAGTTTCTGCTTTATAACAAAGTGAATCAGTTATACATATACATATGTTCCCATATCTCTTCCCTCTTTCATCTCCCTCCCTCCCACCCTCCTTATCTCACCCCTCTAGGTGGTCACAAAGCACCGAGCTGATCTCCCTGTGCTATGCGGCTGTTTCCCACTAGCTATCTATTTTACATTTGGTAGTGTATATATGTCCATGACACTCTCTCACCCTGTCACATCTTCCACCTCCCCCTCCCCATATACTCAAGTCCATTCTCTAGTAGGTCTGTGTCTTTATTCCCGTCTTGCCACTAGGTTCTTCATGACCTTTTTTTTTTTCCCTTAGATTCCATATATATGTGTTAGCATACTGTATTTGTTTTTCTCTTTCTGACTTACTTCACTCTGTATGACAGACTCTAACTCCTTCCACCTCATTACAAATACCTCCATTTCATTTCTTTTTATGGCTGAGTAATATTCCATCGTATATATGTGCCACATCTTCTTTATCCATTCATCCGATGATGGGCACTTAGGTTGCTTCCATGTCCTGGCTATTGTAAATAGAGCTGCAATGAACATTGTGGTACATGACTCTTTTTGAATTATGGTTTTCTCAGGGTATATGCCCAGTAGTGGGATTGCTGGGTGGTATGGTAGTTCTATTTGTAGTCTTTTAAGGAGCCTCCATACTGCATACTGTTCTCCATAGTGGCTGTATCAGTTTACATTCCCACCAACAGTGTAAGAGGGTTCCCTTTTCTCCACATGCTCCCCAGCATTTATTGTTTGTAGACTTTTTGATGATGGCCATTCTGACCAGTGTGAGATGATACCTCATTGTAGTTTTGATTTGCATTTCTCTAATGATTAATGATGTTGAGCATTCTTTCATGTGTTTGTTGGCAATCTGTATCTCTTCTTTGGAGAAATGTCTATTTAGGTCTTCTGCCCATTTTTGGATTGGGTTGTTTGTTTTTTTGTTATTGAGCTGCATGAGCTGCTTGTAAATCTTGGAGATTAATCCTTTGTCAGTTGCTTCATTTGCAAATATTTTCTCCCATTCTGAGGGTTGTCTTTTCATCTTGTTTATGGTTTCCTTTGCTGTGCAAAAGCTTTTAAGTTTCATTAGGTCCCATTTGTTTATTTGTGTTTTTATTTCCATTTCCCTAGGAGCTGGGTCAAAAAGGATCTTGCTGTGATTTATGTCATAGAGTGTTCTGCCTATGTTTTCCTCTAAGAGTTTGATAGTGTCTGGCCTTACACTTAGGTCTTTAATCCATTTTGAGTTTACTTTTGTGTATGGTGTCAGGGAGTGTTCTAATTTCATACTTTTACATGTACCTGTCCAATTTTCCCAGCACCACTTATTGAAGAGGCTCTATTTTTCCCCCTTGTCTGCTCATACTTTTGGTGTCATATCTATGAAAATGTTGCCTAGTCCAAACACATGAAGATTAACTCCTGTGTTTCCTTCTAAAAGTTTTATAGTTTTTAGTGCTTATATTTAAGTCTTTGAACCATTTTGAGTTAAATTTTGTATATGACATAAGGTTGGGGTCAAAATTCATTCTTTTGTATGTGGATATCCAGGCGTCCTGGCACCATTTGTTGAAGAGACTGTTCTTTTTTCTTTAAATGGTCTTGGACTTTCAATTCTGTTACATTGTTCTGTATGTCTATCCTTATGCCACTACCACACTGTCTTGCTTACTGTAGTTTTGTAGTAAGTTTGAAACTGGAAGTATGAGTCTTCCAACTTAGTTCATCTTTTTCAAGATTATTTTGGCTATCCTGGAACCCTTGAATTTCCATTTGAATTTTGGGATCAGCTTGTCCATCTCTGCAAAAATAGGCCATTGGAGTTTTGATAGGGATTGCTTTGAATCTATAGATAAATTTGGGGAGTGCTGCCATCTTAATAAGTCTTCCAATCCATGAACATGGGTTGTCTTTTCATTTATTTAAGTCTTAATTTCTATCAATAATATTTTGTTTTCAGTGTACAATTTTTGCACTCTTTTGGTTAGAGTTATTGCTAAGTATTTTATTCTTTTTGATACTATTGTAAATGGAAATGATTTCTTAATTTCATTTTTAGATTGCTCATTGCTAATGTATAGAAATACAATTTTTATATTGATCTCGTATCCTGCAACCTTCCTGAACTCATTTATTTATTTTATTGAAGTGTAGTTGATTTACAATATTATATTGGTTTTAGGTGTACAACACTGTGCTTCGATATTTTTGTAGATTATATTCCACTTAAAATTATTATAAAATAATAGCTATATTTCCCTATGCTGTACAGTATATCCTTGTTGCTTATTTATTTTATACATAGTAGTTTGTATCTCTTAATTCCCTTTCCCTATCTTGCCCCTCCTTCCCTCTCCCCACTGCTTACCACTAGTTTGTTCTCTGTATCTGTGAATCTGTTTCGATTTTATTATATACATTTGTTTATTTTTTAGATTCCACATATAAGTGATAACAAAGAGTATTTGTCTTTCTCTGTCTGACTCATTTCACTGAGTATAATATCCTCTAGGTCCATCCACGTTGTTGCAAATTGCAGAATTTCATTCTTTTTTATGGCTGAGTAATATTCCACTGTGTGTGTGTGTGTGTGTGTGTGTGTGTGTGTGTGTGTGTACCACATCTTGTTTATCCATTCACCAGTTGATGGACACTTAGGTTGTTTCTATATCTTGGCTACTGTAAATAATGCTGCTATGAACATTGGGGTACATGTATCTTTTTGAATCAGTGTTTTTGTTTTCTTCAGATATTTACCCAGCAGTGGAATTGCTGGATTATATGGTAGCTCTATTTTTAGCTTTTTGAGGAACCTCCATACTGTTTTCCACAGTGGCTGCACCAATTTACAATTTACTAGCATTCCCTTTTCTCTGCATCCTCGCCAACATTTGTTATTCATAGACTTTTTGATGATAACCATTTTGACAGATGTGAGGTGATGTCTCATTGTGGTTTCAATTTGTATTTCTCTGTTGATTAGTGATTTAGAGCATTTTTTCATGTGACTGTTGGCCATCTGTATATCATCTTTGGAAAAATGTCTATTCAGATCTTCTGCCCATTTTTTAAATCAGGGTGTTTATTTTTTGATACTGAGTTGTTTTGAACTCACTTATTTACTCTAAAAGTTTTTTAGTGGATTCCTTAGGATTTTCTCTATATAAGATCATATCATTAATGAACAGAGATAGTCTTACCTCTTCCTTTCCAGTCTAGATACCATTTATTTCTTTTCCTGACCTAATTGTCCTGGCTAAAACCTCCAAGCAATGTTGAATAGGAATGGTGAGAGTTGACATTTATGTCTTATGATCTTATGCGGAAACTTTCAGCCCTTCATTATTAAGTATAATGTTAGCTATGGGTTTTTCATAGATACCCTTTATCAGGTTGAGGAGGTTTTCTTTTATCTTTGGTTCGTCGAGTGTTTTCATCATGAAGGAATGTTTGGTTTTGTCAAATGCTTTTTCTTTTTTTATTGAGATGATCGTGTGGGGTTTTCCCCTTTATTCTACTAAAGTGGTGTGTTACGTCGATTGATTTTCATATGTTGAACCAATCTTGCATTTTTGGGATAAATACCACTTGGTCACGATGTATCATCCTTTTAATATACTGCTGGCTTTGATTTGCTGCTATTTTGTTGAGGATTTTGCATCTATTATTTGTAAAGGGTATTGGTCTGTAGTTTTCTCTTTGTCGATGTCTTTATCAGGTTTTGGTATCAGGGTGATACTGGCCTCACAGAAGGAGTTAGGAAGTGTTCCCTCCTAAGTTTAGAAGAGTTTATGAAGTATCAGTGTTAATTCTTCTTTAAACATTTTGTAGAATTCACCAGTGAAGCTTTCTTGTCCTGGGCTTTTCCTTGTAGAAATTAATTGATTATTAACTCAATGTCTTTATATAGGTCTATTCAGATTTTTACATTTCTTTTTGAGTCATTTTGGTCATTTGTGAAACTCTGCATTTTGTTATGTCTCTTTAGACTCTTTTATTCTAGAACAATACTCCCACCTTTTTCCCCCATAACATTGATTTTGAAAGATACCAAGTTAATTGTCTTGTAGACTGTTCCGTATTTGTCTGATTGTTTCAAATGGTGTTGTGATAACAGTATTATTTTACATGTTCTTGTTTCCCTTGTATTTCTTATAACCTGGAAGTTACATCTAGTGGCTTGAGTAGCGTCAGGTTAAACATTTTTCTTGTCAACATTTGATGTTTCAAAAAAAATTACATTTTGAAAATCTGATGGATGAAAATGGTATCTCACTGTTAATTACTAGGAAGAGTGGACATATTTTCAGATTTATTGGCCATTTGGGTTTACTATTCTGTGAACTTTTGGTTTTCATTCTTTTTGCATTTTGCTACTGTGTTGATCATCTTTGTCTTGTTGATCTGTAGGCATTTATTATATATTCTAGATGAAGACTACGTCCATATTTTTCATTTAGGTCTTTCATTCACGTGAAATTTAGTTTTCCGAATGATGTATATTAGGTAAGTATGTTATTTATTTAAACTGATAACCTATTGTATAGATGCAGTGTTTTGAATAGTCAGGGTTTTCAGTGATTTGAGATGCCACTTTTACTGAATTCCCATAGATACATGAATCAGTTTCTAGACTTTTCATTATGCTCTACTGATTTATTTTTGTCTAGTCTTATGCAAATACATTTTAATTACTCAGAGGTATCACATGCTTTGATATCTACAAATACCTTGCCTATTTCTTTTTAAAATTATCTTGGCTATTCTTACATATTCATTTTATTTTTGAATTTTGTAATCAGCTTGTCAAATTTTATGAAGTATCTTTTAGGACTTAGATTGTCATTATGTTGATCTTATAAGATTCCTTTTGTGAGAATTTATATCCTCAACATCCTGTCTCTCATCTATATTTATAGTTATATTTATCTATATTTATGATGTTCAATAAATTTTTATAGTTTTCTTCATAAAAATTTTGACCATTTTGGGGGTCAGATTTATTCCTATGTATTTCAGAGGTTGGGTTTTTTTTTTTTCTATTACACTTCCCAGCTGGTTAGTGCTAGTGTACAGAAAGCTATCAATTTTGGCCTGTGAATCATATACCCAATTGCTTTTAAAAGTGCTATGAGGTCTGAATAGACTGTCACTTCATTTTTAAACCTAACTTCTTTTTATGTCTTATTGCATTGGCTAGGATACCATATGGAATCGTAGTTGTTAATGATCATCCTTTTCTTCTTTTTCATTTTAATGAAAATGCTTCTAAATTTTCACCATTAAAGCATGCTTGCTGTAGGTTTCTAGTAGATAAGTTTCATCAAGGTAAGGAGTTTCTAATTTTAAAGATCTGTTAAATCATGGCTGTATGGTGTACTGAGTGTAGTGCCACACTTGAGACCAGGTACCATCTTCATTAGAAAAGAATTAATAAGCATCATGGACTCATGACCTGCAGAGCATTGGCTTGGGTTGAATTGAACTTTGGGCAGATGTACCCTGCAAATTGAAGCCAGACATCTGTGGAACCTCCTAGAAGTGAAAAAATTCCCAGACGGAGGGTTCTGTATATACCATAAAAGCTCAGTCTCATCAGGTAACAGGATCTTGCTTGGGGTAAGAGTGGCACAAGAGGCTGGCCTGGAGGTCCAGTCCCAGCAGATCAGATTTCTGCTGAAGACCCTGTTGCTTGCCTGCCTTAGGTTATCAAGTCAAATGGGAACAGAAGAGAGACAACTGTGGTTTGTTACACCTCCATCAAACTGTAGAACCCTTGAGTCAGGAAATTACCTCATTTTTTTTCACTGCCTCAGGAGAGAAAGGCCACTGCTTTGAAGATTATCATCCTGTCATAGTGGCAATCACCGCTTAGGGCTGACTGGCTTTGCCCTTTCCATGACATACTGTTTGTACTGCCATATGACAGCTTCAGCTCCTGTTATCTGAAGAAAAAGAAAGACCTCTTTCTTCTTACACTAGCTTGGAAAAACTGGTGGCTGAAGCCAAATGCCTAACATGTGCTTTCCTCAAAAGAACTTCTCTGCCTCACACTTTTGGGAAATACCCGGAAAGCATAATGGAATGAAGTATTCTTCAGTCAGGTCATGGTCAAGTGGAAGGAGCTAGGTGTCCACAGACCTGGACTTTAATATTAGCTCTTTTCCTCATTTATTATGTGAGCTAGGACAAATCACTTAATTTCTCTGTGCCTCAGTTTCCTATCTGCCAAGTGAGGATGAAAATAGTATCTACCGCAAAAGTCATTGTGATGATTAAAAGCGATGATATGTATCAAATGCTTAGCAAAGAATCTAACAATATTCAAGGTTCACGAAAATTTTCTGTTAGAAAGAATTACTGAATGGAATTGTTGTGAAAAGCCTCAGAGTGAAAGGGAAGAGACACCGTCTTTTATTCTATATCTGTTTCTCTCCAGTGACTTGCAAGCAGACACTAAATTATTTGAACCTAACTAAAGAGAAACAAGATTCTCCAGAGAGGCCTTCAGTAGCACCCTGCTGCTAAAGCAGTCATCTCTTCTTGTAGGAAAGAGTGGGCACATGGAACTGGGCATTTATTGCAAAAGCAGTGGCTTCTCACACATGAAAAGCAGCTCTAGACTCCTCAACACTGCTCAAGATTAGCTGGACTCAGAGACTGACTTGACTTAACCCCTGAATAACTCCAGGATGTTCCTTGTCTTTCAGGGATTTTGTTGGCAAGGGGAAGAGCACAATTCCAGGATTGCTCTAGACCACAGACCCCTCCCACGCACCCTGAACTATGCTAATCTGTTTACTGCTCTGTACATCAGAGTGCCTTGGTTGTTTAAAGAGGAAACCAGATGGTGTGCCTAATTTGGGCTCTGACATGCTCCTACTTTGGCTAAACCCTTTCCCTACTCTGTTGAACAATTTCTTATTTGCAGAAAGAGAATGACACTGTGAGTCATACCTCTTTCACCAGGACTTTGTGAGGAAGAAAATCACCCAATTTAAAAACAACAACAGCAATAATAACAATAGTAGTAGTAATGTTACCATTTAATGAGTACATAGCCTCTGTGAAGGAGAACACTGCTAAGTACTGTGCATGCTTTCTCTCATTCAGTCCTCATGAGAACACTATGAGGTAGCCACTATTAACTTATCTATTTGACATTTAAGAAAACTGAGGCCCAAAGAGGTTAAATAACAAGCTCAGGGTCTTATAACTAGTATTTTGTAGTTTTTGTTGCTATGGTAAATGACACTTTTTTTTTCTATCAGATATCCTAATAAGTTATTGCTGATATACAGGAAAGTTATTGGTTTTTGTAGGCTGGTATCTTATGTAACCACTCTGCTGGACTTTCATATTGATTCTAATATTTTATCTGCTGACTGTCTCAGATTTCTATACAGCCATATTATTTGTAAACGATAGCAATTTTTTCTTTTGCTTTCTAATTCTTATTCTCTCATTTATTTTTCTTACCTTGTTGCATTGGTTAGGACATCAGAATGTTGAATAGAAAGTGGTGATAATGACCATCGTTGTCTTGTTTCTCATCTTAATGTTTTGTCAATATGCAGTACTAATAATAACGGCTTATTGAGTACTTAATATTGTCTGACACTCTTGTAAGTGTCTTTATATAATTTACATCATTTAAACCTCATACCAATACTATGAGGAGAAGGTACTATTATTTTCCTCGTTTTTATGAATGAGTAAAGTGAAGCTCAGAGAGATTAAATAATTTGCCCAAGATCACACAGCTTGTATGTGATGGAACTAAGACCCAAACCTAAGCAGTCTGACACCAAAGCTTGTGCTTGTAGCCAGAATTACCTCCTGGCAATTTTCTAAAGGTTTGTTGAGGAAGTTCTATTGTATTCCTTTCTTGCTATGGGTTTTTATCATGGATGGGTATTAAATTTTGTCAAAATTTTTTTCTGCATCTGTTGAGATGACTGTCTGGTTTGTCTTGATCTGTCATTGTAGTGGATTATGTTAATAAATTTGCTAATGTTGAACTATCCTTAGATTCCTGAGATAAACCCTGCTTGGACGTGATGTATCATTTTAATAAGCTGCTACATTCCATTTGCTTTAGGATTTTTATATTTTTATTTATAAGTGAGATTAGTTTATAATTTTCTTTTTCTTTCTTGTCCTGTCTGTTCAAGTTGTGAGAGCAGCTCATCTTTTCGATACTATGGAACCATTTATATAAAATGGGAATTGTCTGATTTAAAGGTTTGGAAGGATAAAACTGCTTATCTTTTCAACTTGTTCTATGATTTTTGTCTATGATTTTTTTTCTACTTCTTGGATAAACGTTAGTAATTTGTTTTTTCCTAGAAATTTTCCCATTGAAATATATTAGTTTAGAACAAACAGATACAAAGAGCAGAGCAGCTGTTACCAGAGGGGGAGGTTTGGGGGGAGGGTGAAATGGGTAAAGGGGATCAACTGTATGGTGACAGATGGAAACTGAATTTTTGGTGGTGAGCACACCGTAGGGTATACAAAGTTAAAATATAGTGCTGTAACATGAAACATATAAAGTTATAAACCAATGGTACCTCACTAAAAAAAACTTTTTAATAAGATTTTACATAGTATTCTCTTATTTTTAATATTACCTTGGTTACATATTATTTTAATATTAAAATATTTGGTCTTCTATTTCACCATTTTCTGATTTTATCTTTATCAATCCCTTCCTTCTACTCTCCATGAATTTATTTTACTGTGCTTTTTATAACTTCTGGATTTGAGAGCTTAATTAATTATTTTCCATTTGTTTTTATTTTCTAGTAAGTGAATTTAAGGCCATATGTTTTTCTCTGAATATTGCCTTGACTGCATCCAACAGACTTTGATAGGTACTGCTCTCATCATCATTCATTTCTAAAGCATTTGTTATATCATTTTAAATTCCTCTTTTATTTAAAAGTTGTTTAGAAGTGTGTTTGTGTTTTTAATTTGTAGATGTATGTTGTGTTGGGTCTGTGTGTTGGGAGTGGGGGAGTTGGTTATCTTTTTATTGCTGATTTCTAATTGTTTTTGAGTCCTGCATGGCTGGATTTTGAACCTGTATTCTCAATCAATACAAACTGTAATTGTCCATCCCAGTGTGTGTCTCTGCCTGTCTCCCAATCTGGAGGTGGTGTGATGTTGACTTTTATATATTCAGCACCACCTAGGAGTGAGCACTTGAGGATATGAGAAATGAGACTGAATGTCAGTTCTGAAAATTTAGTTGATCCACTGAGAGAGGGGCAGCTCCTTTCCTAAAGAGCCTCCTCTAGAGGGTAGAGAGAAGATATTTACGTTATAAGCCCTCTTTGCCAGGCAGTACACACCTATCATGTTGCCTCATCTAATTCTAGTGGTTTGTAGCTACCCTGAAGGGTCTTGGTTAGTTGGTTATGGGCACATCCCATAGCTCATGGGGGATTGAGGAAGTAGAATCTTCCAAGTCCTGTCTGGGAGAAAAAAAAAATCTATCTATCTGTCCTTGGAGGCTAGGGCTTCTGGTTAATTTTTATTCTACTCAACACCACTATTTTCTTGCTCTTCAAACCCACTGTATCCATAGCAAAAGAGGTGATTTGTACATTACCTTGTAACCTATGATGTTTCTTTGTTATATTTATAACTCTTGCATAGATGTCTTGTCTCCCGACCTATATTTTCAGCTTCTTGAGAGCAGGGGCTGCATCTTACCTAGCTCCATAAGTAGTCCCTCAAGTACTTTGTAAAGAGCTAAGCAAAACAAATGCATCAGTAAATTCATGCTGAAGGAATAAATGGGATGAATGGGTAATGACCAGATATTCTTAGCAAAATAAAGCAAAACCAAAACAGAATACATCTTCCTTCTGCTTAACAACCTGATGGGTGTTTCATCTCCCTTTGTACCTTCTCTGTAAGACCACAGTCTCGTTGCCTTGTGACACAGTCTGTATCTCATATGTCAGGACCGGGGCCTCCTTCAGACTGCTGTTATGGTCTCTTCCTCTTCCCAGTGGCAATCCCCCACTGCCGCCTGACGTGTTCATCCTGAGAATGGTGAGTTTTAATTCGTCTTCCAGATGAATAGGGCCGTTTCTTCCCATCTGCACCCTCCAGCACAGTGTTCTGTTTTCACACCCACATCCATTGTTTTTAATGTCCTTGCTTCCAGACGACCCTTAATTGGACTCTTCTGTAGACCGAATCTGACTGCCTTTTTCTTTCTCTCCTCTGTATCATTAATGACAGTGCAGGATAAAGCGGGACCTGACATTGCATTCTGCTAACCCGTTTGCCAGATATGCAGTGCACTAGATTAGCTCTTTCTTTTTTTATGGTCAATTTTCTACCCATTCAAGCCATTACAAAATGATTTTGCATTAGATGGGCACAAGGTAACCCTGAAACAAAAGAACAGCCTGGCTGGGATTCCAGGGCAGTTGCACCAACCCAGAGCTGTCTTGAAGCTCCTATCTTTAAACTGCTGAATTTGATCATCTGTATGGACTGCGTGTGCTTCCAGTGAGGTTCCCATAAGTACTCTGTGACTTCAGAATGGCTGTGGCCATGTGTCCAGGTTGGGACGTGCCTCAAATGGAGACATCTTGCCTTTCTGAGACTGGGCTATGTTTGCTGCAGAAAAATCTTTGCAATTCTATCCCTGCAGGGAAATCTTTGCAATTCAGGTTGAACTGGGGGCAGGGGTGAGGAGGGAAGGCTTTTTAAATTTTTGAGCACAAGAATGTTTTAATCTCATGTTAAGGCTTTTGTGTACTTGTAGTCATTACTCTACCTCTTGGATGGCTCTTTCAAATGAATCATAGATCTTGGAGCTGGCAAGGACCTTGAGACTATCTGCTGTAACTCCCTTCCTTCAGCTAGGGGTGCTACTGTGATCCCCATTTTACAGGTGAGGCAGCTGAGGCCCACGGAAAATGCCATCCTGTAGCCCCAGACATCATACTTGACCCAGCCACTGTTTGCACTTCGTCTACTTTGTGATATCCTGTCTCGGTCACTACTTTGATCTAATGTTGCTCTCCAGAGAGTCTGAACATGTTGCTACATGCTGGGCACCTCGTGGGGGGAATCTTCACTCTTAGCTCCCATAATTGAGGGCAGATCTTACCCACTTCTGTTTGCCTGTAGAGAATTGGTGTATTCTTTAATGCAGTGATACTTTCCCCGAGCCTCCGGAGCTGCATGTGATTCTTTCACACGCGACCTGGCATTTTCCCAACCCTTTGATGTCTGTATTAAAATATTCTTTCTGATGATACTTCATAGGGCACATGTAGTCATCAGGTGGCTCTCATAATTAATGAGTGATTGCATATCAGACTCTAGAATCCATGTAAGTAACCCAACCTAATCGGACAGCCTGTTGCACGCATATACTATGTAGCTGGATGTTAAGAAGTGTTTGGGGGCATTCTCACATATGTCATTGAGGAAACCAGTTTACTGAGGCCATATTGGTCTTTGGAAACGGATAGAACTGGATTCTAAGCCTCGCTCCGCTATGAAATAGTGACTACTTAACCAGCTGTGTGGCATTGGGCACTTACTATAAGCTTTCTGTGCCTTGATTTCCTTATCTAATGGGATAATAATAGTACGTCTCACAGGTTTGTTGAAAGGATTAATTCACATAAAGAATTTAGCCCACACAATGCCTACCACATTGGAAAGATTTAATATATTGTTACCATCATCTTCATCATCATCATCACCATCTCTAACTGCATTTCAGGGTTGTTGTGAGATTATTAAATAAAATGATATAAACCATATAGCAGAGTTTCTTGTCCCTAGTAGTTTCTCAAAAATAGCACCTCTTATGGTTATGGTTATTAGAGTGCTGGGACTACACCATGAAGCTGTCACATTTCTGGAGCATGGCTTATTTGGCCACAGAGGGGGTTTATCTTGAGCAAATAGTACTGTTCAGATTTTCTACTGCAAATCCATATGTCCCCACCAGAGAGTAGAGTGATAAACAGCATGGAATCCTTTAGAAATGGATCCTGTTTCTGAGTTTTCTCATTAACCCTTTGTCAGTTTTCTAAAAGCAGTACTAAAATGTACTCTCAGAAAATAATTTCTTTTGAGGATAGAATTGTGACAAACAATACTACCAACGCGGCTAACTAACAGATACACAATTTTGCAAGGCAGAATTTTGAGATGTGCTCTGATTACTTGGTCTCAACCTTCCTTTGATTGTAACATCCACCCATACACCCTACCTCTTACATAAACACCCAGCCAAACGTATGTATTGGACATTGCAAAGGGTTAGGAGTCAGAAAGACCTTGATTCTCCTCCAGGCTCCACCATTTGCTAGCTCTGTGACCTTGGCCAAGTCTCTGAATGTCAGTTTCCTTATCTATAAAACTGGTGTAGAAGTAGTTTTCCAACCTCTTGTCCAAAAGCCTTCGGGCCAGATAAGTTTCATAATTCAGTATTTTCTCTTTATTTTAAAACTACTGCATGGTGTATAACACCCTTAGTGGGATTTGGAACAGAACCCAGGAATCAATCACATTAATATTTCTGCAATGAAACATATGAATATTTACAGAGAGAGCCTCACAGGTTTTGTTACCGTATAAGTTTTGTCGGGCAACTTATAAAAAACCGGCTTTCAAAGCTTTCTGGAATTTGGAATTATTGATCATCGACTGAAGAATTGTACCTGACCTCATGAGGTTATTCTAAGAGTTATGTGAAATACATTATGTGTATCAGGGGTCCTGCTGCTGACCCTAAATTGAGATTCAGACACATCTGGGTGTGTGAAGACCACCAGATGTCTATTTGCTTGAGACGATTTGTGGAAAGGACAAGGCTCTGTGAGGAGGACTCTGGGAAACCTAAGGCTGTGGAGGTGGAGGAGCACAGGAACAGAGCTGGGAAGTCTGAGCCGGGGTGGTGGGAGCTCTGGAGAAGGGGGTGTTGCTGCAGGAAGAAGCTGAAACCCCTCTTCTCCCATGGGCCTCACTGAGATACAGGATAGAAGCAACGTGGCTTCAGTGTCCAGGTGACAAAGTGTGGCAGGGAAAAGAAAGGGGGCGTTTCTACCTTTCTGGATAGACCCATAGATGGCTTCAGCCAAAGCTTCCGGAAGGGAGGGTGGCATCATTCATGGGCTTTTGAGCTTCTGCAGCTGTGAGCGCCCAGGAACCCACACCCCACCCCAGCAGCGGCCTCTGTGTCCCCACAGCCAGAGGCTCCCTCCGGCTGCTGGCAAGGGGTGGAGGGGCCGCCCCTGACTGTCTCTCATTAAAAATGTGAGCTCCGTAAGAAAAGGGACGCTTGTCTGTCAGTGGTCCCCGCTGGATTCCCAGCAACTGGGCCAGTGCCTGGCACATAGTATGTACCTAAGAAACATTTGTTCAATTAATTTGCTGGCAGTTGACATTTGTGAGGAGAGAGGGAGTAGAAGAATAACAGAAAAGAACTGTTCTTGAGGATTCTCAGAAATAACTGGGGAAACAGTAAGGGGGACTGAGCAAGTGCGGGACACGAGTCAGTGCCATGCGAGTTATTAAAGTGTATGTGACCTCATGTGTGATCAAGGTCAGGTATGGTTTCGGGAAACTTGAGACCTAACAGTTAATAAAGGTTCAAAATGTTTTCTGGAGTGTTCTGGGTGTTAGACAGCTAAGCTTCATCTAGACACCAAGAGGCTCTTGGAAAGTTTCTAATTATTAAGCAGATCTTCGGGGTGGGATGAGGATGGAGGTGCAGGGGCTGATTCTGGCAGGTTCTTCCTGAGATTCAGCTGCTCCATTTGCCTGCGGGATGTTAGTTTGGAGGAAGGGAAAGCCAATAGTAATTGGTTGGGGAAAAAAAGAAAAGATTCTCTGTTGTTCCCCACTGTACCAAGAGGAAGCAAGTTTTACTTGAGTTATTACTATTACGGTAAATTCATTTGTACCCGTGTACATGGGGAAATGCAGGTTACATAGGTCAAATATACAGCATTTCTCATGACATACAGTAGACATTCAATAATGATTTTTTTAACTTTTTATTTTATATTGGAGTATAGTTGGTTAACAGTGTTGTGATAGTCTCAGGTGTACAGCAAAGTGATTCAGTTATACATATACATGTAACTACTCTTTTTCAAATTCTTGTACACACTGCTATATTTAAAATGGATAACCAACAAGGACCTACTGTATAGCACAGGGAACTCTGCTCAGTATTCTGTAACAACCTAAATGGGAAAAGAATTTGAATAATGATTTTTAAATGGATGTTTTTCCCTCTAATTCCCCTCCTCCATCTCTGATCCCTGAGTATGAGGTTCTTGAGGGCAGGAATACAGATATAGTTCTATCTATATCTAGTGCTTCCTGACACATAATAGGTGGTAATAAAAAAAAAGATTGCTCATTGAATGAATGAGACACGTTGATGATTAGGACATGGATATAGAAATTAATGCCACAGAAATAATTAAAAGAAATGATCTTTTCCCAAACTGGTTAAATCCTGTCTGACATGAACACTAGTGATTTACTTAGCAAACAGTTCTTTGGTAGGAAATGCAAAAGATAACTTTATTCCACCCTAGGTCTGGAATTATCACAAAACTAAATTGGATGGGCTCAAATGAATGAGGTCTTCCTGTTTGTTTTTCTTGTCGTGGCTTCTGACATTTCTCTCCCATAAATCCGAATACAGCACAGAAACTATAACCGGTCTTTTCCTTCTTATGATTTCGTATATCATAGCTGCTGGCTGTGTGAGTTGGCTCACATTTCCTAAGTAGTCCCTTACCTCATTCTGGTTGATGGCTATTTTTATGAGGCCTTCATGACTTGCTGCTTGCTTAAATTAGTTTATTCATTTGTCTGAAAGCTGACTTTTAAAAAGGCGCCACTCTTGTAAGCTTGAATCATTATTCATTCCATAACCTCTCTCACTCATTACAGGGCTAGTTTTTGGTCTCTTCTCTTTCCCCTGAGTTATTAGCACGAGCCCTTTCTGTTCTCTTTAACCTCTGTTTTAAGTGGTGCCTTCCCTTCCTTTGCCACTCTCAATACCCTCTAACATCTGAACTGATGAGTTATATTGTTGTTTATGTCCTTCCTTCTTCCTGTATTTTTGTCACAGCCAATTCTTGGCCTCTTTGATCAACTGTTGCACATAAAACTTCACCTCCGATTGTTTCATTCTGGAAGGTGCAATACCATGCTCTTGACAGTGAGCAAGGGAGGGCTTCTCCACCCAAGCGGTACCCACCATTGCCCCATGTTTTCCCCACTGCACGCACCAACTCTTTTCTTTATACAGCATGTCTTTCGCTTGGTTCATCAATACTGCACACCTCTAGATACCTGGCAGAGTGCTAAGCGCTGGATAGATAGCAGTGAACATGGCCTTGCCATCAAGCATTGATCTTATTTATTTCATTTTTGGACAGTCATCTCTTTTGCCCATGACATGAATAAAAGGCAATTTCGAAATCATTTTTATCTTTTTGATTGCAGATGTACCCATCCTGATTAATCTCGCATTTAAAGTTAATTTGCATCTCTTGAGATATAACATTTACCAAACCCACAGTGTGCTGGAGAGGACCGGCTGGTCCATTCAGAAGTGTCCATGAAATATTCACAGGTGGCCACTGATACTGCACAGTGTTTGTCCAATATTTCTTGCACACACATTTCTGTTCCTTCCTGGATTATCTGTCTTTGTGAGCGTCCAGAGGGCAGGGACTGGGCCTGTTTGACTTAACTTTTGGGGAAACTAGCTCAGAGCCCCATCACTCCATTGCATGTAAAATAATGTGTTCAAGAGGTTACTGATTCACTGGATTCAATTCATTTTCTCTTCCTCTGTGCTATTGAAGAGAAGTCGTGACTGTTAAATGAAATGAAATGAATTGAAATAAAACTAATCACAGGTTGTAAATAGTATAGCTCCGACTGTGAGGCAGCTTTTAAACACGGGCTGCTTATCCTCTGTGTCTTCTGTCCTTAGGGATTTTCGTACTCCATTCTCAGCTCAAGCTAGGCATCAGATATCGTCATCTCCTCTAGGATGCTTCCTTGGGACCTGCCTCCCTTTCTGTGATGTGGATGGATGGCACCCAATCATTTTCTAGTTGAGCAGAGTAACTGATAAGCTCTAGCTTATGGAATGGAGCTTGTGAATGGTTCGCACCCAGGGGAGTTTCAGAACACCTAGCCCGGTAGCCGAGTCCTTGAGCCTCTAAACCTTTCTGTAGTTTATTTGCCTTTCTGATTCAGACACTTTGAAACTATCTTGCCACTATTCCAGGGGAATGTGTGAGGTTTTATTTTGTTTTGTATTTTTTTGTTTGTTTGTTTTTGTTTTGGCTGTGCTGTGTGCCTTGCGGGATCTTAGTTCCCCAACCAGGGATTGAACCCAGGCCCTCGGCAGTGAAAGCACAGAGTCCTAACCACTGGACTGCCAGGGCATTCCTTTGTTTTGTTTCTGTGCCTTCCTTTTTTGTGTGTTTTGGCACAGTAGATTATTTGAAAAACTATTACCCCTTTCCCTAGGAGCCTTGCAAATGACCTCTTGGGTAAATGGCCTAGTTCATTTCCCCGGGCCAGTGTAGAAACAGCTTTGGGCTCAGAGTTCATCGAAAATGGACCAGGGAGAGAATTTGCTTAGAGGAAAATGTATTTGATTATTATTTTTGTTTTTCAGTACAAGCAGATTTTCCAAAAGTTGCAGCAAACATCCAACTTATCTTCAAGTGCTGAATTATTTTTAAATGTCATTTTTTAAACAAGAGAACTTGAGTGTTTAAAAATGAAGATGTTATTTAAAAATAAAGCGGTGTATTGTAGCCAATCAAAATCCCCAGACCAGAAAATGGCTTTCCAATTTAACCAGTCTGTTTTCATCCAGGTTATCTCAAGCCTCTGCTAAAATGGCCATGAGATTGCTCCCCAACCGCACTATCACCCCCAGCCTTCTATATCGGGATGCATAAAGATGCACGGCAGTGAAGACAGATGTTCTTGAGGCAGGGACTGGCCTAGACTCCTAATATGGTCAGGTTGAAATTAAGCAGAAAGCTGAGGGTCATCGGCACTGAGAGGCATTTTAAATTTCTCTCTGACCAAAAGCCCCGTTTTTGTCTGAAGTTTCTTGGAGTTGATGAAAAGTCTTGCTTCCGTGTATGAATGCAGAAGTCTGTCTTTGAAATCATGGAGTTCTGATGTCTGAGAACCCTGGCCGACATCGGAACCAAACTTGGCTGTGGGACGGTCTCTTTAGCAGGCTCTTTTTCTTCACCAAAAACGTGCCTTTCTCATCCACTCCCCGCAAACCTACACTGGCTTCTGCATTTTCACCTGTGCACTTCATTCCTAAATGCAGATACCTAAAAGAAGCAATACATGGAATGGCTAAGACTGAACTGAGAAGAAGTCATTCAGATTTCCTTTTTCACAGACCCAGGAAGGAAATGGGCAGCAACCTTAGTTCACTGGGCCTCTGGGGGGCTGGGAGAAGTCCCTGAAAGGAAGAATGGAACACAGGAAGGGAAAAAACATATTAAGACTAGTTTATAATTTTGTTTAGGACAGGCCTGTCATGTCCGTGGATCATTGTCTTAAACTCCAGAGAGATGACTCAGATGTCAACATGTGTGTGTGTTGTGTGTGTGGGACAGGCTTTTAAAAAAAGTGGAATATAGTAAAAAAATAATAATAAATTTATTACTTGAGGCTGCTGTTATGGAGAGTCTAGATCATCTAGAGTTTACTAAAAATCTAAGGAATTTGAGGGCAGTGTGGTATAACTAGAACACGGTAACTTTCACCATCACCCCCCTCCAGCAGGCAAATCCAAATAGAGCCTGGGGGGAAGGGTGATAAATCCTCAGCTCCCCACCCCCAATGTAGCTTTGATAAATGATTGATAATTTCAACTAGAGTAGAGGGAGAATGATTCTCTGTCTGTCTACCTCCCTCTCAAGAACAGAATGAGGGGGCAGTTTGCTTTTTAAATTACAAAAAGCCGGGTTAAGAGTTCTTTCTCGCCTTACATGGGTGGTGAAAATTAAAAAGGGTCAAAGACGATCCCAAGATTAGTGAGAAAGTGCACCCTCCTCCCGTTTCCAAAGACGCCCCACGTCTTTCAAAAGAGAACCAGCAAATTACCATGGAAATCTGCCCCCACCGGCAGTGCTCCAGGAAGGGTCAGAGCCTTTGTTAGCAGGGGTTTGTGCGGGCCGGCACCATAGTGAACACAGTTAAGCCTCACTAATTCCCTGAATGGGGGAAAGGCCAATCTCGATTTGTAAGAAGCTTGAATTTGAAAATATGTTTAAAGAAATGCCATGTTATTGTTTCCACAAACGTGCAGTCAAACTGCTGGCTGGGGTCTGTGCTCTCAGCTTCCAAGACTCTTAAGGCCTTGAACGAACAGATAAGGCCTGTAATTAGCATACTGGTCATTTGAATGCAAAGTGCGGTCAGAGTGGTGTTTAAAACCTGCGTGTTCGCATACTCCCATAGCAGGCTGTCGCTTTCCTGTGCTTATAGTATTAATTTGCCTAGCAACCTGCCCCCTTTCCTTTTTGGCAGTAAACTTGAGCCTGGCATGTCAGAATTCGTTACATTTTCCATATTAGCCGCCGGAATGAATAAGGAGGGGAGGGGGTGAACCACTTGTAAAAGATCAACATGAACATATTTTAAACTTCACTTTTTAACTGACCTATAAAGCTCATCAGTTAATTCATATTTAGTATTTACTGGGTAGGGAATGTATTAGCTTGGTTGATTCAAAGGGGCGGAGGGGCAAGCTGTTTCGGATGTCCCTTCCCCAACAAGTGACCTGGTCAAGTGAACACCGGAGAACCTTGAACGTAACCAGTTCCTGGATTATAACAAAATAAGGGTTGATTAGGAGGCTCAACAGGTGCATACCTATACGGAACAACGGCACAGTGAGATCTGTATCTATCAACCACGTCTGTGACGGCCAGCCGATCCTGCGTGCACGTATTAAAATTTTTTTTCAATTCTAACTTTATTTTTATTTATTTATTTATTTTGGCCATGTCATGGCATGTGGGATCTTAGTTCCCCAACCAGGGATCGAACCCATGCCCCCTGCAGTGGAAGCGCGGAGCCCTAACCACTGGACCACCAGGGAATTCCCTAAACTTTGTTTTTAAATTCACACTTGAGACCACTTGATTTGAAGTGTGACTGAGCTGTATTTGGGAAGGGGGAAAGAGGAGACAAAGATGAATACAGCTGCAGTTTTACCCGAATATTCAGAGTCTTCATCACTTTGTTCTGCACGTGGAAGAAAAGGGCTGTGTTTTTTTTTTTTTTTCCAAGTCGAACAAAACATCTGGCAGTTGGGGTGGGGATTGCAGGAAAAAGCTGGGTAAAGCCTGAGGGAGAATCAAACTTAAATGCCTGCCTGCCCTTTGGGAAAATTCCCCAATTCTACTTCCTGGCCCTGAGAGAGATGGCGAGAGGTTACCCACTAACCTAAGGAGGAAAGATAATCCTTAAATAATGAAATCCTGAATGTAGTGCTTCCCCAAACTTTACTGCACATTAGAATCAGAGGAGATTAGAGTGTAAGATTTTTAAAAACCCTAATGCCCAGATTCATTGCCAAACAATTGAATCCGAATCTCTGGGCGGGGGTAGGCACCAGCATTTTGTGAAGATGACCAGGTGATTCCAAGTGCAGCAAATTGGGACCCACTACCCTAAAGCTTTCCCACCTTACATGCATTTAATCTATATTTAATCTTCCCAATTACCCTAAGAAGGAGGTGCTATTAGAGCCCCATTTCACAGATGAGAAAATTGAGGTTCAGAAAGGCTCAATAAGTCGCCAGGGTCTCAAAGCTGTTAAATAGTGAATCTGGAATTTGAATATCAGCAGATTAATTTCAGAGTCTGCATGTTGAACTTCTATGCAATACTGTTTCTCTGGGCTTTTGTCCCCTGGATCCAGTACCATTCCAACGAATCTGATATATGACAATCCCATGTCCACTCAGTGAGAATTTATTAGGCACCTACTGCGTCAATCTCAGTTTTAGGTATAGTGTGTGACTCTAGGTAGATTCAAGGAAATATGGCTAACTCCTGATAATTCACGGGGCCTTCCAGATAGCCATAGGTTGGTTATCGCGTTATTTATGTTAAAGCTTAATCAACCAAAGGCTACCAGAGACAAGACTGTAGTTGGACAAAGTCAAATGTATTGACCTGATGCATTGAGGAAGTGCATTCCAGAGGAACCCTAGGGTACCACTCTTGAAAAGAGGGAGGAGGGAACATCTTTTGTAGTGTTTGGGTTCCCACTGAAGGATGCTGAGGAGGGTCTAAGGAAGCAGGGATGACTTCTGGATTGGTTGCAGCTTTGGAGGTAGGATCAGGAGAAGGAAGGTTGAGTAGGAATTGGGTCATGAGGCAAGGGTGGCTTAGTAATTGGTATTCCCAGTAATACATGACAATAGCAAAGCAGGTCTGGGCCATCGCTGGCAAGAAAGTATCAATAGTAGTAGTCGCTCAAAGAAGACAAAGGTCATTATGGCATTCTACAACTGCTGTGTAACCTTGGGAGAAACAGTGTTTTCTGTTAACTTTGCAGCTGACTTTATTTGTCTGTCCTCCCAGCCTGATTAACGGCAGGGCTGTTTTTTCTTAGTCCAAGCTGATTTTCTCTCTTTCAGTCCCGAGCAAGTTTTGACTCTCAGATTTTGGCCTTTTTCAGAGGGGATGGGCCTGAGAGGGAAAAAAAAGTTGACACTCAGATCTACAATTAATAGTTTTGCTACTTCTCAGCTGAGTTGGTAAACTATCTAATGGGAGAGTGCATGTAAAACTGGTGAATATTGAAAAAGGCTTTTATTTCAGTTAGTAGCACTATATCAATGTCAATTTCCAGGGTTTTGACAATGTACTGTGGCCATGTAAAATAAAATAATACAATGTATCAAAATATTGGGGAAAACTCATTGAAGGATACCTGGGAACTCTCTGTACTATTTCTGCAACTTCTTGTGAGCCTTAAACTATTTCAAAATTTAAAACTGTTATAGAAGATGTGTAGCAGAACAGGTTTGTGTTGATCATCTTAATAAGACTTTTTTAAAAGTAGTGTGACTTTATCTATTCTCTTCCCCCCAAATAATCCAAAATTGGTTATATCAACCTTCTCTTGTATGTCGCTGAATTTGAATATGGTACCCAATAGTGATGTCGGTCAACATCCATGTCTACCAGTTACAGATCCCTGTGGGGTTATAAATATCAGAACCGTTTGTGCATCAACAGAGATGCCATTTGAGTAGGGTCTGGAAATACGTGTTAAATATCACCAGGTAGGGAAAGGAGAGAGAAAGCTATGCTAGGCAAAGGGAAGAGCAGGAGGAAAGGCACAGGAGTATGAAAGTCAAGGCATATCAGGGAAACAGATATTGGTTTGATGGAGCTGACGCTTGGGGTATAAAGGAGGACTGATGGGAGAAGAACCTGGAAAGATGGTTTGGAGCTGGAATGTAACAGTCTGGATGTGATTCTCTTCTCTCTGAAATCGAGGACTTTGGATTTTCCTTGTAGTATTGTACTTACTACACCTGTCTTGTATCACAGTTACCTGGGTCTGTATTTTTTCTCCCCAGCTAGATCCCAAGTTCCTTGAGGAGATGGTCCAGGTTTGGTTCGTCTGTGTAGCATCTGTAGCACTTAGCTGTGTGCTTTGTCCTTAGTAGGTGCTAATAAAATTGTCCTAGGAATGTATAACATGTCACAAAGGTGCAGTTGATATTCCCTCTCAAGAACATTCAGAGCCCCAAGATAATGTAGAGTGAGGTGCTGACCTCCAGGGAAATGAAAGCATCAGGAAGAAAAGCACACAACCCATCCTCCTCAAGCTCCCTTTGTATCTGGCTTTGGTGACTGGGTATGGCCATGCCCTGCCATCTTTGACATATGCCCTCTCTTGGCCCTCGACCATGCCATGATGGTGTCCTTTGAAGAGATGTAATGTGCCTTGCCCTAATCTATTTAGCATTCCACTCTCACTTCCCTCTGTTCAGCTTTGCTGGATGCTTGCAGAGATGCCTCACCCCTCCACCACCTGTTCCTCGGGTCTCTGAATTATAGTGAATACAATGGGGTTTAGATGGGAACCTGCAGATGCTAGGTGAGGATCTCCTCAAGAAGGAGATTTTCTCCAGGATTTGGCTGACGTACCTTACCTGAGAGGATCTCCACCACGCCTGTTGGTGATTTTTTTTTCCCTCTGCCTCCTAAGAGAAATGTTCTATTGCTCACCACTTCAGATGGTTGGATGTGGGGATGGGGGCACTTCTGTTCCTGACAACCTCATTATGTGGTTATCAGGAGCAGACACTGCCCAGGTTGTCACGACAACCAGCAATGATTCAAAGCTTCCCTGAAAGGTCTGTATCTCTGGCAAATAATCAGCCTTTAGCTCTCAGCAGATGCTGAACTGAGCAGCCAATCACAGGTGAGCTGAGAAAGCATGACGTCATAGTCCAGCCGGTCCCAAAAAAAAAAAAAAATTAAGATTTGGTTTTCTATTTCTCTCCTTGGCTCTTTGTCCCCTAGATTTTGTCCTCTACTTTCTCATTCTCTCTCTTTTCCCCTAGTAAAATGGAGAGAACAATGAAACCAACTTTCCAAATCCACTCTGCAGTTTGACTTAGGTTCGGGCCGTGCCTGGATCGGAGTGTGTGGGGAAGGAATGTATAATGTGATCCACTTAGGAGCAAAACAGAGCATCGGCTCAATTAAATAATGTGGTTTGATATGTAGGACCATGGAAGTGGGGCTAATTAAAACCGAGTCAGAGGAGAGGAACTTCCTAATTCTCATATTAATTCATCCACAGCCACCTGCATTTAATTGTCTTCCGCTTTTCCTTCGCTAACTCCCTGGTGGAGGGGAGGAGGGCAGAGGCTGTGGGCTTCTGAAAGCTGGTAGATTCTACAGGGCAGGTCTCTAACGGGCGCTAATTATAGTGAGGGAAGGTGAGGAGCGCCCCGCCCCAACCCAGTCCCAAAGTTCCACCATACAGGGAGTATATGTAAATGGGGGTTCGTCCAGTCTATTAAGGAGGTGTGTAGCTCTGAAATCTGTTAAAACCACTCATATTCCATTAGCCATTTGCATCCATACAGGAGTCCAGGGAGACAGGCAGGACAGGTTTCACAAAGGAGAAATTTAAAGCTGAGGGAAATTCGAATCTTGCCCAAGGTTTCCTAGCCAGAGGCTAGACTACAGTCTGGGTCTCCTGATTCCCTGGCCAAAACTCTGAAGACCCACAAGGATGGTGTTTTCCTAGCCATGGGCTTCCCTCTTTCCCTAGCCTCTGGTTTTAAGGGATGTGGGATGAGACCTTTGCCCTGCAGGATACCCACCACGTTGCCTCCTTCAGGACAGCTGGAGCCCCTAATGATTGGAGTAGAAGGTGGGAGGGATGGGAAGGAGCCCAGTAGGGCCTGACTACAGTGATGACAATAGGATAGAGTGAGCAGGCCCAGATGAAAGAGGAGTGGGCACCGCGCGCCCAGCCAATGCCCTGTGCGCTAGCTGCCAAGGCAGGTTCTTTTGCATTCCGAGCAGGAGGGAGGATTTTTTTTTTTAAGTTCAGCTGTTGCAGCAAAAGCTGTGAAGACTGAGAGCCACAGAGACCCAGAGTCGACTACTGGGAATAATTTCTGGCTTTGGGACTTGAGACAGGGGTGGACAGGGAGCCAGAATATCCAGGCTGCTTTTGCCTGGTGGGTTCCCTTTAGCAGGGATTCGGCTGGAACAGTTTGAAGATATTCGTTTTAGTTTACATCTGTTGCTACAAGCCCCATCTCACTTCTCATGCGACTGAAAGGGCTGACTGGGTTGGTGGGAGCCAAAGGAGAAATACAACTGAAGTTGCCATGTAGGGTGGTAGAAAGAACAGAACTGACAGTGGGAGACCTGATTTCTAGGATCATCTCTCTGAGGCATTGAACAGGCTACTTTCAACCCCAGACCTCCATTCACTCATCTATGAAATGCAAGTCATAATAATTGCCACAGTACACTGTCGTGGTTATTATGAGGATCAAACGGGGAGAAACAAAAGTGGTGTGTAACCTAAGAAGCAGGATACACGTGCCAAGAGGTTATTATGGTAGTGTTGTCGTATCCTTAAATCAATGAGCTTGGGGAAGGGAGTTGATGAACACAGATGAAATCTTTAAGACATTTCAGTTTCCCTGCAGGGTCCCATGCAGTTATGCTATTATATTCCTGGAGAACAAACCCCAGCAGCAGTAAAAACTGCTGTATGGTATCAAGAATGAAATAGGTTATCACCCTTTCACAGGAAGACTGAAGTCTTTGTGTTGATCCCTGCTCCTAAGTCCAGTCTTCTTTCTAGGACACCACTATGCTTTAACTTGTCAAGCACCTAATAGGATTTTGGCCCCGTGCTAGTTTCTATAATCACCAGGGAGAGAAGAAATACACGCATGAAATGTCTAAATAACCATGTGGGGTGATTGCATAAATAGCTCTGCGTTATAGCTGAGGTATATGGGAGGATTAGAGTGAAATCAAATACCTTTTAATTACAATTTAAATCAATAGCCTAGAAGACTCAAGTTAAGTCATTAGCCAGGAAAATCCAGTTATATCTTTCTATTTCTTTTTTTTTTAAAGTGTTCTTCTTGTTTAAAATAACCCAAAGAAGTGCATTTTACAAATCAGAGATGTAGCACTAAGTAAATGACATTCATTTATATCAGTGATTTTTAGATTACGTTTACCACGATGTAAAAATAAAAATCAATGTGATGGGTTGCTCTTTTTTTAACCCCGAAGTTAATTTAAAAGGTATCTGTAAAATTATTGGAAGCAGAACCATCCTGATTTAAACCTATTAATCAAGGATTTGAGGAGGAGGGTGATGGGAGTTTTTGCATTAGAAGACAGTAACCACATCAAAAAAAAAAGCGCCTTTTAAAAATGACTGATTAAAAAAAAAATCAAGCTGGTATACTCAGATTTTTTTTTAAAGCAAATATGTATTTTAACAAAATCAGTAATACCACACATCATATTAGAAAGAGCATGGGTTTTGTACTCAGATCTAGACACAAATCCCATCTCTGCAAAATTCATGTAATACTCATGTATACATAAATATATTTTTTAATTAAGGAAAATAAAAAGTAAAATGCAAAGTGATTCTTAAAAAAGTCTTAAAAGTATGTGGTTTACTTAGTCTTTGCCTCCCTCTTTCCTGCTTTGTCGTAGACTTGAAGGGTCGTTATTATTCATTTCCCAATTCCCAATATCATCAGAATTTAAAATGAATTAGTCCAAAGAGGAATCCCAATCTCCAACTTCCCCAGATGTTGTCTCTCGTGAATCTAGAGGCCTGTTGTGTGACTTTTCCTAAGAGGACCCTGGCAGATGTATTAGTTCACTCTTGGTCTTGAAACTTATTTTGTTGACATTACAGCGAAATGATTGCTGGAGGTTATGCAATGTTGAGAAAATTGGATAGAAGTGCACTGGGGAGGGTCATGACCCATCTTGACCATTTAACTATGTGAGGACACATTTATCTTTATAAAAAGAAGTTCGAAAGTGAAGAGGAAAAATCACCAATAATTCTACTTCTTTAACCCAACTATTATAATTTTATGTTCATCTCTGATTTTGTGTGTGTGTGTGTGTGTAGGCATATTTTACATCATTATAATTCGAATGTACTTATTATTTTGCATTTTTGGTCATTTTTGATGACAGCTTACTGTCTCCTTGCTGGGGTCTACGCTAATTTACATAATCTAGCCAAATCCTAGGGCGGATGGATTTTGGAGTAGCAAGAGATGACATTTGAGGTTAGATTTTAGAAGGCTTTCAACATGGGCAAAAATTTGAACTTTTTCTTAAAGACAAGAGATGCCATGGGAGGTTTTAGGGAAAGGGTGGACAGAAACAGCCGCATCTTAACAATTGTTAATATAACTATATATGTGTGTGTATACACACATATATATTGTATTTGAAGTAGATTAATCATTCTCTTTTTGTATAATGCTGTTTTTATTTTTATTTTTTGGCTGCGTTGGGTCTTCGTTGCTGCGCGCGGGCTTTCTCTGGTTGCGGCGAGCAGAGGCTACTCTTTGTTGCCGTGCGCGGGCTTCTCATTGCGGTGGCTTCTCTTGTTGCGGAGCACGGGCTCTAGGCACGCGGGCTTCTGTAGTTGTGGCACGTGGGCTCAGTAGTTGTGGTGCACGGGCTTAGTTGCTCTGCAGCATGTGGGATCTTCCTGGACCAGGGCTCGAACCAGTGTCCCCTGCATTGGCAGGCGGATTCTTAATCACTGCGCCACCAGGGAAGCCCCTATAATGCTGTTTTTAAAATGTGTGTTTCATGGGCAGAAAGGTAGTTTTCCTATCTAGATTGCCATCTCTTTGAACCCCATTGCCATACCTGCCTCTCAGTTTACTGTGGATTCTGGAGACTCCATCGGTGTAAACTGGTTGCCTGACAGGTGGTGTCCCAAATCCAAACCATTTGCCCCCAGTAAAAAGTGCTTGTGTAGCTGGACAGATTTCCTCCCCTGAAAATGTATCTGAAATCCCAGTCTTCCTGCGGGGGCAGTTGAGGAAGATATACTCAATAACCGCCCTCCCCTCCCACTGTCAGGTGCGCCTCTTTCTCGAGGGCCACACCTCTGTCTAGACAACCCTGACAGTGTAGAAGTTTCCATCTCCTTTTCCTTTCCCTCTCCCTGTTCCCTCCCCTTCATTTTTTTTTTTCCTTCCCGGCGCTTCCTGCCTGGAAACAAAAGATTGGTCCCCAGTAGCCCACTCAGGGTGATTTTAGTTTTCTGCTCCGGCTCTGATTGGCCTCCGCGCGGTGCAGAGCCCGGGTGACGTCATAGAGGAGCAGGGCGAGGGAGCTGTTGCCGAGCAGGGCTCGACCGCGGGCGTGCAGCTGTGGGTGGCGGACCGTCTGGGGTCTCGCGCGGGGGGCTGCAGCTTTCCCCGGCCCGGAGCGAGTGTGCAGGGCCGGGAGGAGAGCCGGGGGGGTGGGGAGCGGGCCGAGCCCGGGGCTGCGGCTGCGGCCGCGGGGCTGCGGCGCCCCAGCCCCGCCAGCCAGCCCGAGCGCTCGGAGGGAGAGGCAAGGTCTGGACGGGGTGGCTGGACCAGTGGCAGGTAAATCCCGCGATGGGTGGCACCCGGCTCGCTCTGGGGAAGGGGGTGGCGGCTGGGCTCTGCTTTTAGCCGGCCGGGCAGATTTTCTGCCTGCCCGGACCCCCCTCCCGCTGTCGCGGCGCCCCGGCCTCGAGTCCCCTACGTGGCTCCCCCAGAGCCCTGACACCCGGCGCACCGTGTACACGATCCCGGCGCGCGAACCCGGACAAGTGGGTGTGTCGGGGCCATTCCCGGAGGACCAGGGCCCCTTCGCTGGGTCGAGCCCTAGACTCGCTTACTGGGGCCTGGGCCGCTTGAGGCTAAATCCGCCCCCGGAGCTACGTCAGGCTGTAAGTCTTATACCATCTTCCCGCCTCCCTCCCCCAGCCACTGTAGCAGCGACGGCAGCCCCCTACCCCCCCCAAGGCGAGGGGGTGTGGCCGCGGCCCCGGCAAGTCCGGGGGAGGGGGAACAGCCCAACCCGAGCAAGCAGAAAAAGTGACGATTTTCTTACACGGGCGCCTTTCCCCCCTTTCTTTTATTTTTCTATATTCCCCCTCCCCCTTTTTGGTGGGGGGGAGGGCAATCAGAGGAGGACTCTTTTCTTCTCCTGCGAGGACTAGAATGATGCAATAATGTCCCTAGAAAGCCCGGGGTCCCTCAGTTGGCCTTTGTCTTTGTCTGGGGAGCAGGGTCATCAGGTCCACTGCCCCCCTTCCCTGACCCCATCAGCTTGCAGGGGGCCTTGCCCTCAGTTTGCGAACTGGCTCTGGCGAGGTTCCTGCCACACTTTCGGAGGGATTGGACCTTTTCGATTCTTGCTCTGGCAGGATTCCTGCCACACTTTCGGAGGGATTGGACCTTTTCGATTTCTTGCTCTGGCAGGTTCTCCTTCCCTCGGTGGTGGTGGAGGGGTGGAGTGCGGGAGCGGTGGGAGGGCGGTGCCCGCAGGGAGGGAGCCAGAGGCTCCACTTGTTCTTTTGGTCCCACCTTCCAGAATCCAGTGCCAGACTCTGGACTTGAGGGTTCTGGGCTGTGGTCTGTAGAAGCGAAGGAGAGAAGGGTGAGTGGCTTGGCTTTGGGAAGCATGAAGGGGGCGGTTGCAGTGCTATTTTTAAAAAATGGTTTTCAGCAGGGAAGCCTTTAGCCATGTTAGTCTCGCTCCCCTCATGGTTTTGCAGACTCAAATCCAGGCCAACTGTATGGCTGTCTGAGGTGTTGGAACAGAAGGAAGTCCATTCCTGTCGGTGACAACACTGTGGCCCTGTTCTGGAATGACCGAGGTGTAAAGGTCAGTGCGGTTTTCACTGGGCCATCTGCAAAATTATAATTGGGCAGGTCTGTGATTTGGTTCTTGAGGCCTTTAATCAGGGAGACCTTTGGGCAAAGGGGCTTAATGTGGTAATGGGCGATTAACAGGCCAGGGCTTGGAGAGAGCCACGTAAGGCTCTGTTTCTGGATACAAATATCATATCCTCCTCCCCCCAGGAAAGAGGCAAAATAGCCAGAGCCTGGGGGAGGGGGGACGGGTAAAAGCCAACAGCTGCGAATCTCGAGGCCAGGGGGGACCTTGAGATGTCAAGGAGCAGGCCCTCCAAGCCTCCAGGCAGGCAAGTGGGCCTTGTAGGAGAGACCTAACAGAAAAAGGGGGTTTGCCTGTGATAGAGGTACAGGCATGGGGCCACAACACCCTAAGGACGTTCCAAGTAGCTGACCATTCCCGCGGGTTGCTCTGAGGTCTTTTGGGGGAAGGGAGCAGACAGACGTGACAAGAGACGGAAATGAGGAATAACTTCGGGGATTGGGAGGTGCTGCCCTCATCAGAGACTCTGTTATTATGAGGTCAGAGACTAAGCTACCGTGAAGTCAAAGTGGGTAGCCAAGGCCAAAAAAAAAAAAAAAAGTCAGATCTAGAAATCAGATAGAGTAGGTAGGTAAGGTCAGGGGAGTAGATAGGAACAAAGCCAAAGAGAGAGAGAAGAAAAAAGCCATCATCTTACCAGGAGCCCAAAGGCCCTGATTTCCCTGGTGAACTGGGGGCAGTTTTGGTGGCTGAGGCACCTGTGGCTCAGCCCAGACTTAGGGGGACGATTGCTCCGTAGTTGGGGAATCAATAGCGTTCCCACCGGTGAAACCCAACCTTCAGGAGCCAGTAGCTTTGGTCGAGGGAAGAAGAAGAAACTTGATGAGCAGCGGCCTCTACAAATGGCTCTTCCTCCTGGGTAAGGAGAAGGGAGTGGGGGACCAGGGCCCCAGAACGGACTGGGGGAGCTTCGAATCTGGCCGAGACAGGTAGGTTGACTGCTTTTACCTGGGGTGGGCCAGGGCCAGGTCTGGGTCCCCTGCTCCAGGCATGGGGGTATCTCTGCCTGTGCTCAGAAAGAAAGCCCTCCTTCCCAGGGGCCCTGGGACCCTGTGCAGACCAGGGACGGCGAAAACCACTGCCCTAGAAGGTAAGTGAAGCTGCTGAGGCATCTAGGGTGCAGCTTAAGCTTCAGCTGCCCTGTTGTCCCCCAACCTCGCCACCGGCCAGAGGCTAGGCGGTTCCCTCTGCAGGGCCTGGGGTGAACTCGGCTGCCAGCTCCGCACTACGCGGCTTCTCCGGCAGGGGGCGGGAAAGGGCAGGCCGGGGCGCGCCCAGGGCCAGAGTCCTCCCTTTCAGGTGTGAAGCCTGGGCCTCGGATCAGGTGACAGCCATACATTTCAAATCTGATTTAGGGGTACCAGATGAACCCTCGGGTCTGGCAGTCTGTTTCCATTTCCTCCCAGAATGTGTCGCTTCCTCCCGCGCTCCGCGACTTTGGAAGGCGTTTGCATTTACATCCGCCGTGATTACTGGAGTCACTAATACAGCCTAACCCGGAGTTTAATTGGAAACGTTAATCAATGCGATGGATCCGTGTCTGATTTGCACAGTCGGTCAATTATCTGCAGGTTGGGGCAATCGGCGCTGCACCCAGGGGGATGCGAGGAGGGGCACGATGGCATGGCCACAGCTGGGTCTGCGGGCGCGAAGCAAAATGAGGGAAGCGGAGCTTGAAGACTGGAAAGAGATGAACAGTTTCCTGGTGGGGAATGGAAATCACAGAAAGGCCTGGGCACCTGATCACTGAAATGGAATAGGACGGTGTTGGAGCCCACACAGTGGAGATGGAGGCCAGGGTTTTGCCCTGAGGTGGGAGGGTCCTGGATTTGGAGAAGGAAGATTTTTTAGGGACTAGAGAACCAGGAGCCGGGGTGGAACCAACCCTGGGAGTCCAGAAGCCAGTGTTCTGGTCTGAGTGTTTCTGCCCCTCTCCGGGCCTCAATTTCCTTGTCTTTCAAATGATGGGTTTGAACGAGGTGGTTTCTAAGATGGTGGTGACATTTTAGGAAGTGGGTCCATTTATTCTTGGTAATGAAAAACAGGTTCACTAAAGGAGAGCCCCCCCCCCGCAATTTACCCCTTTTAAATCATACTTTTTGGCGTGCCTCTAATTTGGAGGAAAACAGTACAAAACAAACCCACAACCACTACACACATTTCATCTCTTTCAGCAGGGTGGCCTTACGTTTATTTCATGTGAATGGGAACAGGGAGGAAAAGAGATGCACAAGTGGAGAATCTGCCCCTGTAACCAAGGCCCTGAAAAGAGCCGTGGGGCTCTTAACACAGATCTTACACCCTGGAGGGGGGCGGACATGCGTTAGTGGCCCTGACTCCCTAACTCAGCCTCAAAACAGAAGGGCTTGGGGTGAGGGTGAAGGAAAGGCCCGGCTTAGGGTCTGTATCCTTTTCCTTCTGTCTTCCTCACCACCCCCCTCTCTCTGAGTCAGGTGGGCTTTTTAGAATTCTGTACTTTCTAGAGACACTACCCCTAACAGTCAGCACAATCGCGCCCTCTAGTGACCTCAACGGGGACACCTTTGGCAGAGCTCCGGATACATCCCGTGGCCCAGCTCCGATGTCAGAGCTTAACCCCCTTTGCAGTTGCTCCTTCCTGTGGAGAAGGGCTTCAGTCCTTCCAACTGAGAAACTCAGGCGGCTGCAACTTCCTGTAGGCCCATCTGGGGCTGGGAGTTGAGAGAGGGAGCCATTTCACCCCCAGTGCCCAGTTTCCTTCTTTGGGCCTGAAAAAGGTTCTGGAACATTCCCAGCTATCTTCAGTGCTGGGACAGGTACCTGCCATGGGAGGGCTCTGTGGCGGAGAGAGTGGTTGTCCACAGATTCCCTCCCCTACCAAAGAGGTGGCAGCCCTAGTCCCCAGACAGATGCTGGCGGGAAGCCGGAATGTAGCAAGGCTGGGGTGCTGGTAGGCACACGAGGGGTGCACTGATCTCTACCCCAGCCTCCAGTAGGAGGCTAAGCCACAGGTGCATACACGGGCAGTATAAACACACAGAAGATACAGACACACAACGTGGCGTAGACATATGACACACAATATAGATTAGACACAGGCTCCCCAAGCACGGGATAGATGGAATACACATGCAACACACTGCAGACCCACGGCGCACATACACAGTACGGTACTGACATGATACACACGCACAACACCATGTAGACACGGCTGCACACGCACGACACGGTGCAGGCACGCAAATGCAAAGTGGCGCAGGCTGCGGCTCAGACACAGCCGACCCCGTACGTGCTCACACACAGACATGCCCGCGCTTCCACCACAGCATGCCCCCAGACGGGTGACAGGAGCGCGGCCACCAGGTGGCGCCCTGTGTCCTGCCCGTTGCTTCTGCATTGGCTCCGGCTGTGCAGCTGGTGGGTTCAAAGCGGGCTGCCGTGGAAGCAATAAGCAGCTGAGGGGAAGTGGAGGTAGGTCAAGGAAAGCTCTTGATCTTGCACAGAAACCCGGAGCTGCTTGGTTAGTACCGGCTGGTGCACTAGCACCCCGCTCCCCCAGGTCCTCTGGCGCTGCCCCCAACCTGCGGATGCACAGGGGCCTTCCTGCGGCCCTTCTTCTTGGGCCCTCTCCAAGTCCCGCCCCTCTCTGGAGCTACGGCAGCCCTCCCTCCCTCACCACCCCCCCCTCGCCAGCGCCCTTGCAGGATGAGCTCATGCATTGGGGGCGGGGGTGGCACACCACTCAGCAGTGCAATGGGTAGCATTTGGAAAGGCTGCTTGGACTGTGCGTGTGGGACGCTCGCAGGGGATGCCAGGGCCCTGGGGGGCCAGATGTGCTCTGGAGGCTTGCCAGCAGCAACTGGCAGACCTGGGGGACGGCTTGGTCTTTTTATTCTAGAAAGGGGAATTGGGAAGAACGGGGCTTTTCCTGGCTCCCTGAGGCTTCCGTTTTACTCTCTCCACCTTTAGATACCCATCCACCCATCCATGTCTTTGGATTAGGACCCTCTGCGTCCTGGAATCCCCTAATAGAGCATGTGCTGGCCTGGATCTGACTCTATGGGAAGTTAGGCCATAGGTGCTGGTCTTCTTTGAGGACAAAGTCTATGGAGGAAAGAGGGGGCAGGGAAGGAAGAATTGCAGAGCTTGGGGTCCTATCGAGGGAATATCAGTCTCCTCCTTGAGAGGTTCAAGTGATTGTGGGGAAAGGCAGGAAAGGGAAGGGTTAAAGGGACCCTGTCTCCTTTGTGGTTGGACATGGAAACCTCTCTGGGGAAGACAGGGGAAATTGTAACCCCCTAAAAACCCCAGTATGTATTCATCCCCCCAAAATCTGGGGAAGACTACGGAAGGCATCCCTGTGGCAGAGATTGGCGGAAGGTAGAGGAAAGTTCCAATTAGGATCAGAGGCCGAGGCCCTCAGCAGCTGTGAGATGATAGCAAATCAGGGGACCTCAGAGTGCTCCCCCAACCCTGCCCACCAACCCAGTGAAGGAGGTTGTTGAGGAGGGAGATGGAAATGGCGGTGGAGACTTGGGGGTGAGGGATGAAATAAGCTGAACAGCCGGGTCTTCAGGCAGCTCAGGTAGCCTCAGAGCCAAACCTGCATCTGCCACCATCTCGCAGTTTCCTCCTGTTCACCGGACTGTACCACCTCCTGTAAATATGCAAATATTTCACGTCTGTCATTTGATAGAGTGCTCTCAGCACTTGTCCAGGGTGACTAGGGCAGGTCTTCTCCACTCACGGGCAAGCAGATCCAGAGTGGTGAAGTGCTAGCCGTTCTCAACTTGGAACTCGCAGCTCAGTGCCCTTTCCGGACTCCCATGTACCGAGGCTTTTTTTTTTTACACTTCTTGACTCTGATTATCTACCTTCTTAAGGGATTTTCTGTATAGTGTGTGTGTGTGTGTGTGTGTGTGTGTGTGTGTGTGTGTGTGATATTTGGGGGGTTGCATGGAGTAGTAGCAGGTGGGGAAGGAGGTTCCCACCCCCCCACAATGCTTCTCTCGGCAGGTTTCCCCCAAGAAAGAGCAGCTGAGTCCTTGCATCTTGTGGCAGCTGGTGTGCCCAGCACTGAGCCCGTCGGAGCTGAAGGCAGCCCGGCCCCTTCTCATGGGCAGCACCCACCTGTGCTGAGGTCCTGCAGCGGTGGCTGTGTGAGGTGAGTAATGGATTCCAGGGCAGGGAGTTAGGGATCTCCAAATCCAGGTAAATGCCACCTTTCCACCAGAGCTCCCTATGTCAAAGACCCTGCCTGGGCCTCACCAGCCAGGCCTCAGGGCACAGCCCATACTTTCTGGGGGATTGTGCAGCTGCGCTTGGTCTCTTGGTTCCCCCATCTCTAACATGGGATTGACAGCCTTGACCTACATCCTGGAGTGAGCAGGAGAAACAAGCTAACAGTCATTGCCAAGTCCTTTGCAAATGTCAAGCTCCATCTAAAAGCTTTAGTGTAACACAGACATGCTTCCCATCAAGCTGTCATTTCCTTTCCTCTTGCTTTCCTGACATTGAAGTGGCATTTCAGCCACATGCCCCAAATTCACCAGTTGGTTCCTGTAATTTCTACTGCCCCATAACCTTCATTTTACCTTCCTATTCAAAGTGTACCCCTATCCCATCCATCCCAGCTTCTGGGCCTGGCAGGCTTAACTTAACCCTTCCAGAACATTCCCTCTGTCTTACCACCCAACCAGGGAGCATTTCCTCCCCCAGCTCTCCAACGACGCCTGAGTCTGTAGCATGTAGTGTAGCCCTTGTTTCTCTGCTGCCTTAACTAATTCTTGCATGGTTTCTGGAGTGTTCATCTTGGCTGGTAAACTGGACTGTGTAAGGTCTTCAGGAGTAGGGGCCAGATTTCACAGGTCTCTAGTCTCTCTCAAGTGTCTGACAGTTCCCTAACAGCTTTTCCATTTGGGCCTCTCTCTCTTCCTGTCCACTCCTTTCAGGTTTCTTGGCCTGCCTCTCTGATCGTCTACCTGTCTCTTTTCCTCTCGGGCAGCCATGATAGCTTCCTCTGTTGTCGTCTCTGTCTGGCCTTCTGTTGCTATATGCTGCGGTCCAGCTATCTGTATCTTACCGTCCCTCTGTCTCCTTGTCTGGTCTTCTGTCTTTTTGTCAGTTGCTGAGACATCTCTCATATTGCCCAAGTGAAAACCAAACAACCAAAATTAAAAAAAAAGACTCAACAAGAAAAACAAAGAGACCTAAACAAAAAACAAACAAGGAATATGCAATGCAGTTTCCTTTCACACTGAGCCTGTCCTGGGCCTACAGGACGAAGGAAAACTGCAGCTCAGTGGCAGGTGCTTCTGTGATGCCATCTCATGGAGGGGAAGCTCCAGAGTTTTGGCCGTGAAATTGAAGGTATGAAATTACAGCCTTGCCGATATTGATGCATTCAGCTTTCCAGAGATGCTCTGGCAGGGGATCCTCTATAGAGCTTGAGCAACAGAAGGTAACTAGAACTGGCTAAAATAAGAAGCAAGCCCCTGGGTCTCTCCTGGGTGTTCCATGACAGCCACAATAATAACTTGTATTTATTGTCTACTGTTGCCAGCACTGTGCTAGGCATTTTACTTGCATGAGACCATTTGATCCTACAGTGACTCTGCAAGGTAGGAATTTTTTTCTGATAGCTGCTGTTTTTGTTTCTGATTATAAAAGTGATACTAGTTCGAGGTAGGTATTTTTATCACCACTGTTTTTACCCATGAGGAGATAGAGGTTGAGAGGGGCTAAGGTGCTTGCGTGTAACTGGACGCATGTTGTGACTTTGGGAGGAAAGACACTTCTGGAGGGTTTCTCAGCATCCCAGATAATTTTGGTACCCTCCGATGCTCACACACACACTCTCACTCTCACAAGCACATACTCATACCCTTGTACGTTCACACGATCATATTTACCTCCTTGACTCTCACTGTTCACACTGGACACATTCATAGTGATGATCGCTCTTACCCCCTCGCCCTCACACACCGTCATATTTCTGAACACACTGTATACAGGTACATTCATACTGCCACACAGTGATACATATTCACGTCTCTATATTCACAGTTCCGTGCTGACACACACCCACACTTATCATACACCCACCCTCACGTTGTCACACACTCTTTACGTTCCTTCTTATGTTCTCACACTCTCCCAGTCATACCTACACACTCACATCCACTTAGATGATGCAGTCACCCGTAACCCTCCCTCAAATTCCTACACAATTACACACACTCTGTACGCAGACATAGGTTGACTTTCCCCTGCCTGTTTCTCATATGGTCATACACACACTCAATTTCATACACTCCAACACATTTGCACTGATACCACTATTTCCTCCTCACAGTTACATGTTTACACAGCTCGTAAGTCACAGACACACACGTGTGCATACATGTTCATATGTTCACATTTATACATGCTCACACCATAAACACAATCTCACCCATTTAAACTTTTCTATCTTTGTACACCCCGAATTACACCGTTCCACTCATATATTCAGCACTGACACAATCACTGTAACCATGTCACATTCACACGTAATCACACTTACACATGGCAACACTCATTTTGACACAGATTCACAATAGTACTAATAATGACCCATGCTCTCACGTACACACCCATGTAATACTTTCCCAAACTCTTATACATACCCCCGCACTGATATTATCACATTCACACACTTTCTCACTTCACACACACACGCACACACACATTGTAACACACCCAATTACAGGCAGTAGTTCGTAGTCACAGCTGTCACTTTTTTCCCCCCTATTTGCCACTAGTTCTCTTCTCACCTCTGGCTAAAAGGAAGAGTGTTGCTCTCAGCCAGGTGCCAATGGGACTGGATCTTTCTAGCAGAAAGGAGTGAGATTTATGTCTAGGATTAAAAAGAAGCTGCTCAAACCCTCAGGTCAAGTTTTACATCCTTTCACCATAGTTTCCTTTTGCAGAAATCACCTCTAATAGGCAGAACCTTAGCCACTCCTTTCCAGAGAGGTTAGGGTTTCAATGGTTTGTTTATCTTTTGGAAGTTTATGGCTTAACTTGCCACCTCATTTCTCTCCCAAGGGCAGGGGGAGGTGAAGCCTGCGTTTCTTTATGCACTCATAATGGTTTCCTATGTGAAAGTGTGTGTCTTTGATTTTTTGTTTATGATCTGGAATTGCCTGCTGATTAGACACGTGGAAAGGGCAGTCCTGCTTCCAGCAGGTACCTCTCATCCAGCCAGGTCTACCCTTCCCCTATTAACCCTGGACCATGGTATTCAAGAAAGGGAAAGAAAAGGTTAATGAGCTAGCTGGATGATAAAACACATTCCTATTGTGAGTGTGCACGAGCACATGTAGACCCCACTGGAATTTCAACAGCTGTTACTAACAAGTTAACAGAGGAGATTTCTCAGTAGGCGTGGGTAAAGACAAGCTGAAGAAACTTCCTTGCACTCCAGACGGACTGTAGATTTCCCTGCAGAGGGTGAAAAAAAAACCCCAGGAGTGAACCAATAGATCAGGAGCCTGGTGCCAGGGCCATGTGCCACCCTAGTCCACAAGAGCACCTTGTAGGAGTCTCCCTAGTCCATGGCTGCCCCTGCTGGAGTCTCCCTGGAGTAAAAACACTTCAAAATATGACCAAGCTGCCATTGGGTATGGGTTCCAGCACACCATGGGGAAGAGCCTATACTCTGGGATACCACCTCTCCACCCCACCCCATGTACACCCATCATTAGATCGAGAACTTCTTTGATAGCTGAGACCACACCACTTTACTTATCTTGGATTCTCAGTGCCTAACACAATGCCAGGCCCAGGGCAGCTACTTGAGAAACTCGATTAAGAAGCTAAACGGGGTGGGTGGGCGGCAACATGTGGTCAGGACAGATCCAGTGCCTCTCTCCCTCAATTCCAGGATTCCAATGGCATTACCAGCTCAGATTGAGGACCTTCTGTGGGCCACACATAGTACAAGGCCCAGAGGGAAATTCAAATGGGTGAGAGGCACAGACTCTGCCCCTGAGTTTGAATTTCATTTGAATGGGAAAGATGAAGTCACCATGAAACCGTAGTACAAGGCAGCAGTCTTGAAGTTTGGGGTTAGCGGAGTCTTTATCATGTAATCCAGTGGTCTTCAGGCTCCAAAAGGCCTTGAGGGTCCATGAGTGGTTGGAAACAGCAGTCAGGATTTAGGGAAGACACTTCCCAAAGCAAACTGCCTCATAGACATCTTGCTTAGCACAGGAAAGATGGGTCATCTTTCTAGAAGATTGTGTAACAAAGTGCTTTGTCACTGGGCATAAGGCAGAGGAATAAAAGTGAGCTTTTAGACCTTAATGGAAATATTGTACTTAATTAAGATTTAACCACCACTTCCACCAGGAGACAGCTTTAGGGAAATAGCTCGGCAAATTTACATTTGATCGTTTCTGCCGATGTGCTGAGACTCACTGAAAGCAATTTATAAAACTGACAGTACTGGCTGAATTTTAGGAGGGACAAAATGCACCTGCCTGAATTCACTTGAATACAGCGAGGAGCGCTAAGTAAGGAGACCCACCCCTTGCATGTATATGGTATTTTATACTTCTCAAAATATTTAATAACCCCTTCATCTGTTATGATAGAAGCATTAGGAGCACCAACTCTGGAATCAGCTAGACCAGCATTTGAATCCCAGTTTGGCCGCTTCCTAGCCATGTAACCTTGTTTGAGTCAATTACTTATCCTCAAGTCTCAGTTTCCTCATCTGTAAAATGGGCATGACACTAATACCTCATTGAGTTGTTATGGGGATGAATTGAGATACTGTATGAAAGCGTTTAGCACAATGTCTGGCCTATAGTCAGTGCTCAACAAAAATGGTAGATCTTATTATTACCCTTACCATAGCCCTTGGAAGGAGGTGCTCTCAAAGGGGCAGGACCCTGAGGTAACAGAAACAGTATGGTTCCTTGCTGCCAAAGACCCAATTTTCACAGGACTTGTTGCCTGCTTTCCTTTAAGTCTTTATTTCTGCTTAACCACAGGCTAGGGGGTCAATGCTCATTTCCACTTAAGATGAGTGAAAAATAAAATTAACCCATGCGAGTTTCCTCATTTCCTGTGTCATTTTCAGACATGCTTATTTGGCCACTGTAGCAATGTTTCATGTTCATTTCAATGTCCCCTCTAGTCCTACAGCTTTTCCCTTGAAATCGTGAAGCCCTCAGTAATGTCACCCTCATATGCTGGTACAGAAACCTGGGAGAGGAGGAATGGAAAAGACTCCTGATGCTGGTGGAGCCAGAGGTCTGGTCTCTAACCACAGGCACTCCTCTGCCCTTGATTCTCATGCTGAAATGTCTGTGTCGTGGGCAGGGGGTCTGCTCATTTCCAGGCTTTGGTCCCAGACACCAGAGTGGAGGCACGGTTCACTCACTTCAAAGCCCTAAGAGCATTTGTGTTCATGCAAAAGCTGTGAGTAACTGAGAACTCATCATATCACATAAAATTGTAATGTGATTGAGGAAGCATAAATAAGAGCATGGGCTTTGGAGTCACACAGACGTGGGATTGCATAGTTTTGTTTTTCTTTTCCATTATGGTTTATTACAGGATACTGAATATAGTCCCCTGTGCTATACAATAGGACCTTGTTTATCCATTCTGTATATAATTGTTTGCATCTGCTAATCCCAAACGCCCAGTCCTCACTCCCCCTCCCCTCCCCCGGCAACTACAAGTCTGTTCTCTAGGTCTGTGAGTCTGTTTCTGTTTGGTGGATAGGTTCATTTCTGTCATATTTTATTAATAGATTCTACATATAAGAGGCATCATATGGTATTTGTCTTTGAGATTGTCTAGTCTTACTCTGCGACCTTGGCAAGTGAACTGATGTCTCTGAATGTCAGTTTCACCTGTAAAATGGAAATAATAACACAAGTGGTTTTGCAAGTTATGTGAACTTGTACATGAGTAACTTTTAGCAGAGTGCCTGGAACATAATCAAATCTCAGTGAATGGTGGTGATTTTTTTTTATGGCCTGTGAAGTCTGTGGCAGTAATTGTAAACATCTTCTGTGGGTAAAAAATCTTAAATTACTTCAAAGCATTTCCCACATGTGGATCATTTGATCCTCACAACCTCTTGGTGAGGTGGTCACCTTTTGCATGTGAGGAAATAGATTCAGAGCGACCAAGGGATGTACTCAAGGTCATGAAGCACCATTAGCAGTGCTGGGCTGAGAAGGTACTAGTCTAGGCTGAATACTTGCATCTTTGCTTGACAAAGTCTTTGGGGCGACAGTTGGCAAATATGAGCTGTTTGAACTGAGCATAATCCTTCCTGTGAAAAAATGTCTAAATGCTACTAGCTACAGTTTAGCTGCTCGCCAAACCACACGGTGTTTCTCTCTGTGTCTTGTGTGATGCCCAGCATGTTGCAAAAGTGCAATAAATGTGACATCGTGAGAGTACCCTTTGCAACAAGGCTGAGTGATATATGGCCACGGTGGTACCATTTACCACCAAAAGGAAAATCTTTCTTGAGGCATGCTGTGTGGTTTTGTTCATGCTGCTCAAGGAGTACCAAATGTCCAGAGCCCGGAAATTCTTGAAACATTCTGAAACACATCAGCAGACCTCTGGTGCCACTTGGCCATTTCTCTTCTGACCTGAAAATGACAAGGCGTCAACTTTAGTGAACTCTAGGGAAAGGATGGGAGGACAAAAAGATAAGAGCATTTTTGACCTCTCTGTGACATTTGCCTCATAGCCATATTCATCTTGAAATACATTTCTCTTGGTTTCCATGATGTCATAGAGCCAGTTCCTCTACTTCTTTAAGCATATTTCTCAAGGATCCCTGGTTCCTCTTCCAGCCCCGAAATGTTGGTGTTCCCCCGAGGTCTTTCCTCCTCTCTTATTCTATGCTCTTCCTGGGCAATCGCACCTACTCCCATGCTGATGGTCCCCAAATTAATACTTTCAGCCCACGTGTCCTGCTCTCCACTGAACCCTTCCATAATGCCAAATAAACATGTTAGAACTGCTGCTACGTTTATATTTGTCTTAATTTTGCTTTCTCTATTGAGAGGAATAGATATAGCTAGGGAGAGATTTTTTTCCCACCACATGTGAATTGATGTTTCCTTCAGCTTTTTATTATTTGCTATGTAATAAAGACAGGGTGCTTAGATATTTATTTTGCTTCCTACTAGATATTCCTAGTTTAATTTTTACCGAGATATCCATCGTGTCACTGTGTTTGTTCTCCTTTCTTTGTATATGGACTTATACAAAAGTTACATATTCGAGGACCATTTGCAGATATTTAGTCTTTGTAGAATGTTTATGTTTGTTGGTAGAGTCTTTATAAAAATTTAGACAAATTTTCTATAAAACTGATAAGGGCTGTCCTATTGGCCAAAACCAGAATAACGTGTTATTATTCTCTTGGGAATATGATTATTACTGGTGGTCCAGTGGCTGCTCATTTAAGGGGCCTCCCACATAATCATATTTGTTATCAGCATACCAACTTCATTAGCTTTTTTTATTAATCACCATTCTAAGCTAGTTGTTTACTCTCGTTTGCAAAAAAACCAGAAACTGAGGCACAGTTCTGTCTGGAATCCTGAGCAAAAACTAAAGGCTACACTAGGGATGTAATGTACAGCATGGTGACTATAGTTAATAATACTGTGTTGTATACTTGAAATTTGCTAAGAGAGTGGATCTTAAGTGTTTTCAACATATCTAAAAGCAAAACAAAGCAAGAAAGTGATGGATGTATTAGTTAACGTGATTGTATTTCATGTTACACAGTTGTATGTTAATTGGTATATGTATACTATTTCACATTGTACACATATACCAGACCATTAATCACATTGTATACCTTATATATATACTTTTTATATTTGTCAGTTATCCTTCCGTAGAGCTGGAAAAACCCCTAAAGGCTAAAAAATCAACCCTCCCACATTCCTCTGGGCCTCTTGGGATAGAAATATATATATTTCTACCCAGATTTCCATGTGGGGTGCTGAGACCAGTTAATCCCACCAGGCCTAGTTCTGAAACGCAAAGCTCATCATGCCATTCCACTGTTTGAAATCTCTTTATCTAGACAGGAAGAGTCCAAACCCCAGAGAAAGGCATACGAGATCCTTCTTAATTTGATCTCCACTGGTCTTATTTTTCGCATCCCTCTTCTTTGCTACGGTCACACCAGGTTACCTGTAGTTTCTCTAATACACTACATTGTCTCTGCTCTCCTCTCGGCCTTAGCACGTGTTGTTCCTTGTGCCTGAAACGTGACCTCCCCCCCATGGTTTGGTTACTTGTTCTTCCTAATTCAGCTCAAGTGTACTTCCTCTGTGAAGCTTCCTTCTTCAGGCTGCTGGGAGCCCCTCTCTTGTCCTTCAGTAGCAACCTGTTGTCATCTTCGGCCTGAGTTGTCATGGCCAACACCCATTATACTTTGTCTCCTTGAGGGTGGGAACTGTAACTTGTTCATCTCTCACCCTAGACCCTGGTGAGCTCCTACTCATCCTTCAATACCTTGCTCAAGTGTAATGCCCTCTGCTGCCTCTGGGGAGTATTAGCTACCCTTCCTACACTGGCCTTCCGAAGCATCCCCTGCCCTCCTGAGCACATACTAGACACTGTGTAAATGCTGAATGAAAGATTGAATTTATTTATGAAGATTCAGTGATTACCTGAAGATCACAGAACAATCCAGGAGTGGAGCTAGAATTAGCCATTCTGCTTTGGTTGGAGACAATTCTTCGGGATTTATAAAAAGACCTAACCAGAAATCAACTCCAAAAACTAAAATTGCGGAGCAAGATGCAACTTAGTTCTTAAATGTAACATGAAAGGAAGTAGTTTCTTTTTCCAAGTGTTATGTTCTTAATACATTTCCCCAAAAGAAGTCTGTTCTGCCCATATATGACTTCAGTTCTGGAAAATGCTTTGTGTCACCCATACTGATCCCTTCCGTAGTTCACCAGAAGCCAGTGTTCTGGCTTTTGTAAGTCTCATACATGTTACTTTCTTCCAGGGGTTTAAGATCTGTTCTTTTTCTTACATAGCACCAGCATCACTTAGTTCAGCAGAAACAGGGGCCTAAGGCTAAGAAACGTAATCGAGCATGCTTGGAGTATTTGTTTGCTGGAATATACTGCTGAATAATGTATTATACCAACCTAGTGCTTTCCATTTTTCAAATCCCAGCGAGCTCCTACTCATCCTTCAATACCCTGCTGAAGTACTATATCTCTGATCTCTTTGAGAACCTCAGTTACCTCTCTGCTGTGTCCTTCCACAGCATTCTGTGCCCACCTGGGTGCATCCATTGTATTCCCTATTGAATGTATGCCTGTCTACCATCCTCGTTTAACTGTGAGCTCTTTGAAGACAGGGACTGGTCTTCATTCACCTCTCTTTGTGTACCCCCTGTACCTGACACAGTACCTGGTACATACGAATGTTGGTGGCATGGAGATGAAAGGCAGGGCAATGATGTTCATTGGAACATCCACATCAAACACTTTCCTTATATGGGGAGGTATGATTATTGGCACTGATTTCTCATCCAATAGGATAGCAGTCAGTGAAGGAGAGTCTTCCCTTCTTCTGAACCGCTGCAGTCCCGCTTTTTGTAGCACCCTTCAATTTGTAATACACATGCCCTTGTTCTGTAGTTATATTTTTATCTGTGTATTTAATATACATTTTATATACAGTATGCAGCCAGGGATGAAACCCACTGCTCAAGCCTATAATGTCCCTCAGAGCTGGGCATTTATTTATCTCTTTACTCCCAGCACCTTACCGTTAAAGGGGAGTAGGTCTCTGCTTCGGTCTTAGGATTCTTTGAAATGAAAGTCAGCCAACAATCCACAAGAAGAAGGCATGTAACTGGTTTCTTTTCCTATAAAAAGCAGTGTTAGGCTGACCTAAGATCTTCTCTTTTCCTCTCTTTATACAGCTGTGTAACCTATAGACCCTCATAATTAAGCTGGCCAGAAGAGTATAGGGCATGTCTAAGCGACCTGCAGGCCACCAAACCTGCTGGGGGTTGACTGCCATGATCGTGAGTGCAGGGAATGTATTAGGCTCAATCGTTTTTTTTTTTTTTTTTTTTTTGGCCGCACTGCACGGCTTGTGGGATCTTAGTTCCCCGACCAGGGATTGAACCCAGGCCCTCTGCAGTGAGAGCACAGAGTCTTAACCACTGGACCGCCAGGGAATTACCCTAGGCTCAATCTTAAAGGAGAACGAACACTGTGAGATGACCATTGCTTGATACAGAATTATAATAGAGTTATATATATTTATTATAAACACCCAACTTTCCTTCCCTTTTTCTTCCCCAAATGTTTGTCAGGATGTGTTCTAGGCCACAGTCCCGCCTCCACAGGAGTCATTGGGAACTACTGACTGATTCCCCCTCAGGCCTGCTGACTCGCGCTCCTTGCAACAAACCCTGCTTCTGCTTTATCTGCAATTTTCCTACCGGGCTATCGTGCCCTTCCTTTGAAGTGCGGGCTGGGCCCTGTGATCTCAGCCTGGGGGCTTCCCCGGGCTCCAGAAAGACTTAGGTACCTGGCAACCTTCTCTTTGTGTGCGCGGGTGAGCGCTGGGGCAGCATAGCTGATCGAGTGCTGGAGGAGGGATCTGCCGCAGCATGAACCCGTCGTGAGCCACATCTTCTAGAAGTGGGCAGTGGCAGCTGCAAGTAGAGTAACGGGCAGCAAGGAGAATGAATCCCTCGGTGGATCTGACAGCTCGTAAGTGAAGAACTTACCTGGTACAGGAAAAGCCATAGGGAAGCCAGCGTGCTTAATTGTGAGGTCATCCTTCGGGCTTTTGGATTCTAGAGGAATTTCACTGGGTAGATTACGATCTTTTCTTAGACCCATGGACAGTTTTTTTTTAAGACAAAAATAATCCTCTTTGGTGGTAGTAAGAGGTGGGGGTAGGAGATGGGGAATTCCTGCAGCTAAGGCTATGGCCAGGTGGATGTTTATCCCCTACCATTTGTGAAGTGGGATAGATGGCCATTGGGCCTGGTCACGTCCCGTTCTTCTTTCAGCATTTGAGGGAAGCCCTTTGTTTTTAATAGATAGTATTTCCTCTTCCTTAACCATAGCCCCCAAATAAGATACTGAGACACATGCTCAGGGTAAACTTAGGTTAAGGGGCAAAAGCTTGAAGAAGAGTTGCTGCATTTTACACCAGCTCAAATTCTTTGACCTCCAGTTCTGGCAGGATGTCTTTTTTTTTTGCGGGGAGGGGGTAGCATATGAGCTTTGCTAGAATGATCTAAATTCCTAGTTTAGAAATATGTAATGCTAAGGTCTCAATTGACCCCATGTAACTCTTCTCTTCAAACATTCAATGGGCACCTTCCGTATAGAAGGCCGATTTGGGTGTAGAACATTGAGAATAGAGCAAGTTCCTAGGACGATAAGGCATAAGGCGCATGTTCGAAAACAATGTCCAGACATCTCTCTGGTATACAGAAAGCCCTAGCAACTGTGGGAATTGAATTTTTAGGCTTGAGTTTGAGGGCATTTGTGGCTCTTTTGCCGGAGTGGATCAGGGAAGGGTATAATTATCACCCATGCATAGTAACAGCGAGCAGCTAGAACGCCAGAGACTCGAGATGTTGGTTTACCATATCCTGTTCACTTGGGCTGCTAGTCTGCATCTAATTTTTTCCATCTGACTGCTTCCAAGGATACTACATTCTGTTTTGAGAACTAGGAAATGTTTTATTACTAGGTTTTGCTTCCCTTTTCTTTTTTCCACACATTTATTTGAGGCATCTTTTATTTTCTTTAACGCTTACAAAAATTTCTACCTCTGTTCTTTATGCATCTTATTTTCTCTTCTTAGAAGCATCGGTGTTGGAAATGAAAAGCTGAAACCTGTAATAATGCATCAGTTTGCAAATATAAACACAGGTCAGGTGATTATTAGCATTTTCTTGGCATTAGCTCATGCAGCATACACAATACATTTAGAAGCTGAAGAAGTCATTCGAATAGGAACTATTTGCCCCATATAATATATGCAGTATATGAGGTCTGGATGCTGGGGTATACCTATCGATTTCCTTATTTGCAACCTATTACTGAAATTTGCAACTATAATATGCTGGCTTATTGGATTTCATTAATGTGAAGTTCCTGCTACAAACAGTGGAAGTCACTCATAACAGAGAACGGGACTACAGCGGAACCGACCTCATTTGCTCGCGTGTGTGAGAGAGAGCATGAATGTATTCTGTGTGACCATGCTTTGTATGTGTGTCAGTAGTGAGCTATCTTTTGCAGGATCTAAGATTGAAATGAGGCGGCTGTAAAAAGAGCTAGTGCCTCCCTTACTTGTCCGGCTGCTTTTGCAAATCTGCCTAACAAGTAGCTCAGCAACTCCTGATCAAATGATCTTCGAAATGGCTTCCCTCCATTACACGCTGTAATGGTATCTCCCAGGCCAGGCTTTCTGAAACAGCACACCCCTGTCTCTGATAGCAGAGTTCCCTTGGTGAGTGCCCCAGAACAGACAAGCCCCAAAACAAGGCCATCTAAGAATTGGTCCTACCGGCCAACGAATCCTCTTGGAGTTCTGTCAGTAAATCTCCTAGCCTTGGGTCTTTGGATGAGACAAGCAGTTGAAATCGGTAAGTACCAGCCTGAAGTGGGTTGAAATGAAAAAGCTAGAACCGTCATATGAATATTCGGGGAGGATGAAAGTACATATATGAAGAGAGAGAATGTGTGTGTGTTTGTGGGTTTACTTGGATCCATATTGTAATGGTGTCATGGGAAGGGAATTGAGGAGAGTTTGAGATTCTGGTCTCAGTTCTTTCAGTTATTTTGTGACCCTGGGGAAGTCACTTAACCTCTATGCCTTGTTAATTCCTCATGTGGAAAATGGGGATGGTGCTCCCTTCTTCACATGTTGGTGTCCGGCTCAAATAAGAGCAAGAGCTCAAATAAGCTCCTGGACATTACAAAGTCATATAGTAAAAAATGAGGTGTCCATACTCCGAAGGTAGCTGGCGTCTACATGATGCCCAATTGCTTGGCAGTTAGACTAGTGCCAAAATTGCCAAACGCCTTCTTAGCTCAGACCTGCTTGGAGTAGGCATATAGGCTTATTCAACACCATGAAAAACTTACTCAGAGCTTCAACAAAGGCATAGAACTTACAGAGTTCCATTTCATTCCCTCACATGTGTATTTAATGCCTCCTGGGAACAAGGCACTGTACTAGGCAGTTTGAAAGCATTACAGTTATGACTGAGGGGTTCTTACCCTCAAGGAGCTTATGATCTAGTGAGGGGAATGACATGTTTCATGACTATGTGCGATTTGAGACAAGATGGTGGCAATGCTAAGTTGGGCCCATCTGGCTGACTATTGTTAGGGGTCGGGCTCTCGTCCACCTTGTCTGGGAATGGGAGTGTGGGTTTAGGGCTGCTGAGGGACCCAGACCTGGCTCATTCTCCTCCCTATGAAATGAGCCCTTTCTCTCTTCTTTGGCATCTTAGCATATTATGGGAAATAATGTCTGAAAAGTTGCTAGAAATCTTCAGGTACAAGTTGCTGTAAAAATGTAAAGCAAGGTATAAACATTCTTTCAAATGATAGTACATTGTCCCCTTTGTAGAAGGCTAGATGATTTTTTCCTTTTTTCTTTTTTTCTTTTTTTTGGCAATTGAAAACAGTTCACTACATCTTCTTACACTGTCAGTCATAAGTGTCTGGCTGGCTGATTCAGTTGCTAAGAACGTGTCCAAGATAAAGTGGGTTTAGTATCAGCATAGAATAGTTAGCAAAGCATCATTTGTTCCCCCATCACAGTTTATCCCGGGAAGCTCAGCTAGCCATCTTGAAAATGTGTGCTTCTGTTTACAGGGGAGCCCAAGAAAGAGCCAGCAAGTAACTCTTGGATCCTTTTTCCCACCATCAAAGTATAATTCAGTGTATACATCATTCTTATAGTAAAAGCAGTAACCTCAGCCTGAAATACGGAGAACAGTCCGGTGTTGATATCATTGTCTAAGGAGACATTGGCTGACTTTAAATCTCTGTTTACTTAATACCTCCAAGTCTGGAAGCTGTCATTTAAAGTTCACTTTTTCTTGATCTATACAGCTAATTCTTGTTATAAAGATTTACCCAATTCTAGAAATTTGAAACGCTCTCATGTTCTGTTAATGTCTAAACATAGTGAGAGTTCTTTGACTTGTTTACTACATTTTTGAGAGCCTAGAATCAGTCTTATTTCATGTGTGCTCTTGTCAGTTTAGCTGTCATCTCATCAGCTCTAGGTGTCTTGCAGCCAACCCTATTCTTTATGTAGGTATCTCAGAAACATTAGGAAGTTCACCCTGGAAATTTCCCCTGGGCTACGTCTCATTCCTGTGTTAGATCCTCTAGTTTGATATGACAGGGATATAAGCAATATTGATGCGCTCACCAATTTATAATAATGGCCTTGTGTGGTTGGTGGTTTGGGAGCTTTACCTCTGGGTTTATTAGGTCATGGCTGTGCATCTGCCGGCCTGGGCTTTTGTTTTTGAAAGGAGGCCATTATTAGTTTGTCTCTCATTGGGAAAATATGCAAATAAGCAGTTATTTAGATTTTTGAAAGCAGACAGAATAATACAGACATATGGGTTGTCTCTGATGACACCAGATCTGATGAAAATATTTAGTGCAGTTGCTAATGGCTTAATAGATGATCTTTGCAAGTCGTAGGGCCAGTATTTCTGGAGTCTCACCCTTCACACACCTGGGTAGAGCATCTGTGGCAAATGGGCACAATTGGCATTTTTGATTGTATCCAATTCAACACATATGCCGTGGTATGAATTTTGGCCACATTAGCTAGAGTATACTTGAGCACCTGTCTTTCCCCTTGACTCCTGGAACATGCAGGCTGGCGGCTTTCTTTTGTAACCTACTGAACATTCTCTGAGGGTTTAGTTTGTCACCACATTAAGAGAATGCATTTTGGAAGAATGAGAGAATAATGACAATTTTTATAATACCTAATCATTTCATCTAAAGTTGCCATGCATCTTGATAAAAGTTTTCCTCTGAAGTACTTTGCAGCAAATCTCTGTGTCAAAAGGCAACTCAGTGAAGGGGTGTGTGTGTGTGTATGCACCTGTGTGTGCATGCCTGCCCTTGCACTTGGGGGGTGGGAGTGGGGAGTAGGGAAGAGAGCGAGAGAAAAGCGAGATAAGGAGGGAAGGAAATAGAGAGTTAATCTTTCTTAGTACTCTGAAAGAGGGGTGTTCTGGCTTCTTGGTTATCATGAGACAAGAGGCTCATTTCCTACTGCTGGTGAATTTCAATTGTAATTACAGAGCATTGGTAAGCCACATTCAGTCCCAAGGGCTGGACGAGAAAAACACCGTCCACAAAAGCCATTTGAATTCTCTCTGAAAAACCTAGTAGCCAAGTCTGAAAGCAATTTGTGAACAGATACAAACTGTTGCTGGTTGTCCATTCAGATTCCTCCACGATGCTAAGAGCCACGTTCTAAAAGTGAAATGAAATGGCCTGTGGCTGGATCCAGCGTGACCTGCACTTGCAAGTTTCTGCTGTGTTGCAGAAGCGAACGACAACAGTTAAACTGTAAAGATCAACAGTTTTTCGATTGGGTTCCTGGAGAATAATGGCACTTTTGTACAATTCTTGAAATAGAGCCTACAGCCGCCCCAAACAAAATAGTCTCTTTCAAGATCTTGGAAATAATGACCTCATAGGCAGATTGAACCGGCAGTCCATTAATAGTATCCTTTGTAGAAAGCTGTCTCAGGGGAGGGATGTGGCTTAGTAAATCGGCATTGTTTACAAACATAACAGAATAGAATCCCCCTTTTTTTCCTACGTTTGTGGAATAGTCGGAGACACCTCCCACTTGGGAAGCAAACACATTAACAGCAAGGCTTCCTTACAGGGCCCTACCCTTTCTCCATCGGTCACCTAAAAGTGTGCTTTGAAGCACTTGCTTTGAAGGAGATAAGAGTCTCCAGCCCTATTCCTTTGTCACCGACTCAGAATTATCTGGAATCGTGAGAAGAAGATGAAGATTGGTTGTGCCTTGTAAAGAGTCATGAAGAACTGATGTAATATCAGGATAATTTGAGCAAAACCAAATCTGAAATGTCTAGGTAAACGGAGTGATTATTTGCTTCATGTTCCTATTGTGGAAGTAGATAAAGATTCTTCAATTTCATTTCCATCTCTGTAAAAGAGGTTTATTCCAGCCCCTCTTATAATCCCCTGATAAGCTGAATGGAATTAAACCAATTCCAGTTTGCTGGGCAGTAGAAAGGTGTACCATCTAAGCTGGGTCCCTTGCAGAATGCCTGTGATATAGACCACAGCAAGTGTGTGGTATTCAAATTTTGGGCAGGGATTTCTAGTCTACTATAGGAGAATATAGTGTGAATTTTATATCCCAAGTAGCCCTTTTTTCCCGACCTGAAAAGAAACAGGGCATCTACCTTTTGAGTCTCTACCCAGAGAGAATATTTAGGAACAAAAAAGGCCACTGTTACCCACACCTAATTATCCAGAACAAAGGAGCCTAGTATTTTGGATTACGTAGGTGCAGTAGAACCCTGACTGGCTCAGACTCATACTTGCCTTATTGTGTAAGATCAACTTTGTATATCATGTTAAAGAGGGTATGTATGTTTCTCTGACTTATGTCATCTCGAGTTAACTAACATGTCCTCAGAAAATAGGTATCATCCAGAATGCGGTGGCTTTCTCTCCCTGTGAGACACATTTTTCACTATTTTCTAGGTATTACCTAGAATCCTCAGTTCTTTTGCAATAACCTTCAAACTTCATTATTTTTACCAACCTAGATTCTGTATATTGAGCTTTAGTTAATAATCACCACATATCCAGGCATTATTTTTGAACCCAGAAAAGTAAAACAGACAAAGCACACACAGAGAAAATAATCAGTGCTTTTATTCTGGTGGCAAATTCTTCTTAGTGACCCTAAGGGTTAAAACCCTGAACCCGTCTGATACAGAATACCACTGGTGAAGTCAGTCTTAAACTCACTTTTCTTCTCGAGAAAGAATGAATTTAGAAGGATCAAAATCAAAACGTGAAAGGGAATGTAGACCCATTAGCAGTGATTTCATATATTTACCAGCAGTATCTATGAATATAATTGATCCTTGACATCACAGTTTTTCATTTTACCTTGTGCTATAGTTTCACCCATATAGGAAAATATGAGACTTAATCAAGCTGGTGGCGACAAAACATTTACTACTGATATTTTCACTGTCATGATTCCTGAAAAAAAATACAGATTTGGTCGTAATTCATTAAGATAATGCAAGGCATGACACTTAGGCAAAGGAAAAGAAAAGAGATCTCTTGTCCAAACCAAGGTCAAAGCAATCATTGTTAGTTGGCAGTCACCTGTGCAGATGGAGAAACTATTAATTGATACTCAGCTATTTTTGAATACTTACAGGCTCTATATATTTGAGAAATTTTAAAACAGTAAAAATTTCCACATAACATAATGTAACTTAGAATTCATTACTGAAAGTAATAACCACATTGTAACCACTGAAGGGCTGAAAAGAGTTACGGTAGATTATTTCTCATTATAGCAGGTTTTTGTTGTTGTTGTACTTAGGCTGGTTAATAGTAAATGTTATTGGAATAAAGTGATAGGCCAAGTTGTGTATGGGGAGCTCATACACTCCTAAATTAGTGCCGGTTAATACTTGATGAAATTACAGAGATTTTGTTGCAGTGGGATTTGATTTTCCTTGTATTCGAACTGGAGATTCACTTGGAAGGTACTCTTTTTTTTTTTTTTATATTGAAGTATAGTTGATTTACACAATGTCGTGTTAATCTCTGCTGTACAGCAGAGTGATTCAGTGATACACATATATATATATATTCTCTTTCATACTCTTTTCCATTATGGGTTATCACAGGATATTGAATATAGTTCCCTGTGCTCTACAGTAGGACCTTGTTGTTTATCCACTCTATGTATAATAGTTTGCATCTCCTAACCCCAAACTCCCACTCCATCCCTCCCCCGCCCTGTCTCCCCTGGAAGGTACTCTTCATGCCTGACTTGCGATGGCAAGTGTCAGGGCCCTAATGGAAGGACTTGAATGAGAATGGGAAGGCAGCTGGAAGCAGAAACATTTCCTTGTGGAGTTTGTGCTTTTCTAGTTCACTTTACCCTCCAGTGGGATGAAACCTGAATGTACTGAACCCTCAGCACAAGATACTAAAGAAGAATGAAATTAAGAGCAGATAAGTTGTTAAAACGAGACTGGTTCTTACCACACTGTTACCCCTGTCAACTCCCTTGTTCCCTGTTCCAGGACATAAAATATGACAAGGAGGAAGGTTATGGTGTCTCCTCATGAAGCAGTCCTCTCCTTGGAACTCCTCTTTGCTCATGGTGGCATTTGGCTCTGCTTTATCTTCTTCCTGCTCCTTGAAGATGGGGCATTTCTTCCCCTAGCAGTCCACCCCAACTCTGCTGAAACTACCAGGTTTACTAGATTGTTTCTCAGGTCTTTCTCATAAAACAGTAGGGTGTGTTTTGTTAATCAGGTGCACACAGGTAAGAACCAGACGCCAAAGGCATCCCAATGTCAAAGCAACTAACAGATGATTGTTGTGGGCCAGTAAGTGTCAACAGCCAGGCCTGTGTCAATTCCAGACTCCAAGGAGGTTGTGCTACCTGACCACGATGATCATGAGGATAGAATTTTTAAAGAAGAAAGATTGGAAATTGTTCATTAAAAGACTGAGTGGACAGCAGAAAATAGAGTGTCCCTGGGGGAAAAGGAAGGGGCCTTAGGTGTTTGTGTCTACATATTGAAAAGCCATTCATTATTGCCTTCGCTTTCCTCTTTGGGGAATTACATCGTTGGGCTTTAGGTAGGCAGCTCCCTTCCCTCTAGAAAAGAAACCCCTCAAAATTGTCAGTGCCAAACCCGAGACGACATGAGATGAATGCTTTTGTTTCTAAGATGTTAGACTCCCCGTATTTACCAGGTTGTCTTTTAGACCTCCCTTAACTCCTGTTTTCTCCTCCTCTTCTTTAGGAGCTGTGCAATCAGTTGTAACTGAAAATGTCTGACGGTCTGGATAATGAAGAGAAACCCCCAGCTCCCCCACTGAGGATGAATAGTAACAACCGGGATTCTTCGGCACTCAACCACAGCTCCAAACCACTTCCCATGGCCCCTGAAGAGAAGAATAAGAAAGCCAGGCTTCGCTCTATCTTCCCAGGAGGAGGGGATAAAAGTAAAGTATCAGTGGCCGGGCATTGAAAAGGGGCTAGTTTATTCTTTCATTGTCACTTTCTTTCTCGAGTAGTCATTTCTTGAGCATGGGCTGTTCAGGGCCTGCCTGACCTTTACATCTACACCTTCAGAGGTTGCATTTTGTCAGAGGATAATGTTTGATTGACTTACTGTGGGTTTACAGAAAATACACTTATGCTGTGTTTGCCTTTCACATAGCATTGAATTCATAGTGGTAAGCCAAGGGAAATCATAGCAACAGTACTGTCTTAAATATATGAATAGTGACTTTCTTTCTGATAACTTAAAGGAGAATTTATAGTAATCCCTTCCTAACTGCAAGTTGCCCTTATTGGGAATTTGAGTATAGGTGGATTTACTTCTGTATACCTTTTTGACAACCATGAAAATTTTGAATTGAGTATACGGAAGTCAGTCCAAGTGCCCCATTATTGTCTCTCTGACTATATCACAAGGTGGGAAGAAACTTCTGAGCTATTTGTTTCCTCTCCCATTTTTCTGCCTGTCATCCCCTATACAATCAGCCCTTTTTGCACCGGGTATCCCAACAATATACTATCATTTATCCTTGTGTTGTTCATAATACCATTTGGTCCTTAAATACCATTTGGTCCATAATACCATTTGGTCCTTAAATGTTAAACTTTGTAACATCAGGGGATATAAAATCTCTAGTAAGTAATTGTCAGGTTGCATTAATTAGCATAAAGCTTAAACATGGCTTCTATAAATGTGACTATTGCGGCGGAAGAGAGTAAAGCCAAGTACAAGGACTCCGGCACCAGAGAAAGTTGCTAAAGGGTAAGAGGGGTGATGTCTCTTGAAGAGAAAAGGGACACTCTTGATCTTCTCAAAGGTAAAACAGATAGCTTTATAGGTCGTTTATATGGTATTAAAGAATTCATACCATATGGAAAGCTGAAACTCTTATTAGGGCCAGTATCACCTCTTGTAGACCTGTGTCACTTAAGAGATGCTTTATCCCTCGTGACCCAAGGATGGAAGAGATGGAAATGATGTTAAACCTCTGGATTGAAGACAAGCAAAGGAATAAGAAAACACTTTCCATGCAAGGGACCTGCCATCATGCAAGAAGAATTTTCGAAGACATGTTTTCAGACACCGAAGTGGGTCCCAAAAAAGTATTGCCAGGAGCAAGGGATGGTTTGAGAAATGTATGGTGCACCATGACCCGGAGACCAAGTCACCTGATCCTGCAGCTCCTGTGTTGTATCTGCCACAACTGTAGAGAGCGACTGAAGAGGGGGATTATGGGCCTGCACGAGTCTTTGGTGCTGTCGAGACCGCCATGCTTTGGAAGCCCTTGAACAATCCCATTTGCCCTTTTGAAGAACACGAGCCAACTGGTGCTGACATGAGGTCAGCCAAAACAGAGAGGCTGCTGTTTCTGTTTTGTGCTAATACTGCAGGTGACCTCATAGTGAAACCATTACCACTCTACAGAGGACTAGGCCCATGTCTTCTCAGAGGAAAGTCCGAGCTAAGTGGCCAGTATACTGGCGTGCAAAGAGAGAAGCCTGGATGACTCACTCTCGCCTTAGGAATTGTTTGACCAGTGCTTTCTTGCGGAAGCTCAAGACTACTTACAAGAAAAAAAGTCTTGAATTCAAAGCCCTACTGATTCTTCACCGTCCTTTTGGTGCCTCAGATGCATTAGCCAATGTGCATCCCGATGTCAAGGTTGTCTTTAGAACCAGTTGCTTGTTTCAGGTCCTGGAGCCCTTAGATCGGTGTTTGATCCAGCCATTCAGGAAGACTTAGGCCAAACTAATGTATAACTTTGTTGTTCAGAATCTCACAAAGGTTCCTCTGTCTGAAGATCCTAGTGCATGGGATTCCTACACCATCACCAATGCTGTATTCTTCATAAAATAGGCAGTAGATAGTTTAACAGAGCCTGTCATTAATGTGATCTGGGAGAAGATTTGGCTAGGGATGGTGAAATATCTTTCAGTGTTTTCTCCTGAAGACAAAAAAATCTTTGGATGAAACAGAACGTGTAGGTGAGGGTGAACATTTGGCACAGGAACGGTCATTGGCTGAAGTTGAATCTGAACTGGTTGATGCTGATTGAAGTGATGTGCTTGGCTGCAGGACGACTCTCAGGAAGGTCCTGGGGCCGCAGAGGTGATTATCATAAGTGATGATAAAGATAATTAGGAAGCTATGGCACTGCAGACAAATACAGTTATAAGCAACAGGAGAAAAATTTTAAGAACAAGATTAAATCCTCCCCCAAGAAAGTAATGAAAAAATGGGTACCTTTGCATGTCAAATCTTACCTGTTCAAAGCTTGAGTGATTTGGCAGAATTCAGTAAAGAGGTGCTATTACGCCTTCCAAAAGAAATCACATTGGCCAGAAACCATCTTCGGCAGAACTTAAATCATCAGGTGGTGCCATTTAATGCCATTGCTGGACAGCTGATAAACTGCCTTCGTACAAAGCTTGAATGATCTAATTGAACTCTATAAAGAGGTGGAGTCTTTTTACAACACCGTGTTCGGAAGAAAGCAACCTCAGAGGAGCCAAAATCATCGAGTCGTGCCATTTAAATATCCGTGTCAGACAGCAGATAAGCTGCCTTCAGACAAACTCTAATGGTTTAATTTGAGCTCTATGCAGAAGTGCTAAGCTGTCTTCAGAAAAGACTTGAGAAGACAGAAAGCATCTTCAGAAGAGCCAAAGTCATTAAGTCATGCCACTTCACTTCACTTGCTTGGTAGGGCTAAAGCCCCAAGCAAGTTGTTACAACCTCAGGACTGGACTTTGATGAAGGCTCTGAGAGCACGGAGATCCATGATTTGGACTAACAGCCCACCTCTGGTCATTGCTTCACTGTCACCCCCATTTTCCACTGCCATAACGAGCGGTACATCCTCACCGCCTGTGGAAACCATCTCAAGATCTAAATGGAAGCTATACAGAGCCTATCACTTTTACTAATTTAAGCTATGTAAACTCTCGTTATTCTTTTTATGTAATGTACTGTTATTGTTTTACTGTGCAAAAAAATATTTATGAGGGCGTTCAAAAGTTTACGTGACCTCAGTTCCCCTGCCCTTTATTTCACCTCCTAAAATTATAATTTCCTCAGCTGAACTCTCCTACCTAGGTGGGGGGGGTGGTCATTCAGGAACTTGATCTTCATAGGTAAGGAGGGGTTACTATTTCTGTGCTTCTACCTCTTGGTGATTACTTGGATTATACCACAGTCAGTCTTGAATGAATGGAAAGAGCCCTGGACTTGGGTCCTGGAGACCCGGTTTCAAGTCCAGCTCTGCCACTGATTATTGTGACTTTGTGCTAATCACTTAGTTTTTTTTGATCCTCAGTTTCATCACCTGTTAAATGAAAATAATAAGACCTGGCCTCCCTAGCAAAGTATTTTTGATAATCAAATGTAATTCTAAATGTCAGAGTGCTATTAAAAGTGACATTAAAAAGTGCTAAATAATTGTGAGGTGTTATTACATCTGTATCATTCTGGAACTTACAAACAAACAACTAAAAAACTAGGTTTTAGAATTCTTTTTTCTTTTTTTAAGTAACTTTGTCCCTAACTAGAATTTATATGTCAGGTATAGGAAGTTTTAAAAAGAAAGTTAAAATTACCCATAATTTCACAAGCCAAAGATAACTAACTGGGTTGGTGTTTTTCCTCCCAGTTCTTCTCATCATAGAGAAATTGTTCATCAGTGATAAAAACTTGGAAAATAAAGACAAGAATATAGAAACAGTAAAAATCACCCATATTCACAAATCTCAGAAACAATGTTAATATTTTAGTGGCTTGATTTCCAGACTTTTTTTAATGGCTATATATACATATACTTTTTTATATAGTTAAAATCATAACGTATACAGTTTTATATCCTGCTTTTTCACTCAACATTTTATCATGAACACTTCCCTATATTTTAAAAAAGCTTTCATAAATATAATTTTTGATGGTATATAACATTTCATCATATAGTAGCATCATGGTTTACTTAACCATTTATTTTGTTCATTATTTGGGATCCTATCCAAATTTTTGTCATAAATAATGTCACACTGTCTATTTCCTCAGTTAAATGAAAATACTTGCTTTGGTGACAGCAGAGGTTTTTGTTTGTTTTAAGGGGTCTCTTTAATAGCTACATTTCATTGACCAAATGGAACTTCAAGAGACAGGTAGAAGAAAAACAAATAGTAAAAGTAATTTCCAGATTGAGGACCTGTCTTTGTTGGAGGCCTTTCCAGGAGCTGAATCTTGGTGTTAGAGCAAAGTAAGAGGGACAGTTTGCCATGAAATTATGATGCTTCACTTTACAAAAGTTTTCAGAATTTAGACCAGGAAAAGGACATCCTGAACAAGTGGTTTGATGTTCCTTTATGGACCCTGTGAAGTGTGAGACTGATCAGGTTTCTCTTTTGTTGGCTGCTAGAAAGCGTGGAGCCAGATGTATGGCCCCTGCCTAGCGCTTGTAATGGGCCTCTATGGTATGTATGCACTTTGTATAGCTTTCTTCCAGGCTCCGTTTTATGTGCCTATCTTTGTTCTTTTTTTTTTTTTTTTTCCTTTCACTATATCGACTTTGAATTTCTGCTGCTATCATGCTGTATTTTGTGTATTCTTGTAAGCCGTCTTATATCTGTTTTGGAACAGGGTGGGGAATAAATACATGGATGGGTAAATAAATACATGAAAAAATACATGAATAAATAAAACAATAAGGCAAAGGCAATGAGGCAAATGAATCAGCCAGGACTCTGAAAATGGCATAGTATCTCTAAAAATAATCAATGTTAAGTACTGGAAACTTGGAAGAACATGTGGGAAAGAAGCAGGTGAGGCTGCCTTTGGAGGTGACGTGTACTATGTGACGTCTGTGTCTTCTGAAGCGTGCTTATGCGTCTTGTGTCTTGTGCTGTACTAGAGCATTAGGTGTGCTTCAGGGGGCATGCAATGCTGTATGAAGGGCTGTGTCTTCAGTGAGCACAGTTCATGTGCATTTTGTTTGTGGGAAATCGAGAGATTTGGGAGCTGGTGAGCCTGCAAATGGAGGTGAAGGCCCCCCTTCCTGGAGGCGTACGAGGGGATAGTTGGATAAATCAAATCAAGGCGAATAGGAAGTGATCTGTCATTTACCGATTAGTTCCTACGTGCCAAGCTGTGTGACGGGCACTTTCTGTGTATTGAGTCTTTCCATCCTTACAACTACTCTGTATTAACCCCTTTTTACAGATGAGGCCATTTAAGCCCAAAGCGTTTAAGTAGACAGCCTGTAGGGTCACAGAGCAAATGATAGACGCCAGAAATCTCCCAGGTGTCTCTGACTCCAAACCCTATGCTTGTGCTACTCTGTCACACTGCCTTGCAACGGGACAAAGGGATAGGTGGTAAACTATGTTCCTAGCATCCAAAAGCCAGCAGTGGCTTTCATTTTTCCTTAAGAAGATGGCAGTGCACTTTGAAACATATCTGAATTTCAGAAGAGGGGACTTTTTATTGCCACTCAGGAAGAAAGAAAACGTTTTTTCATGTCTTTTTGGAAAGAAATGATGGCAAGAAAATATTCTTGACAAGAGAGATGTGCTAACATTTGATTTGGGTGTTTGATGGGTTAGATTCTCATTTGGTATGTGTACTTTACTGGCTTACATATTGCTTACTTCAGAAGGTTGAGGTTCTAAATTGAGTGTGTTCATATATGTGAAAAAGTTCTTTTTTTTTTAAATTTTATTGAAGAAAAAGTTCTTAAAGTGCCGTATAGTTTTGTTATTGTATTGCATACACATTATTGTGATAATTCCTAGAGTATGTTGTCTTCTATATACACTACACAGCAGGAAGCATTACTGTGCAACAATTATATTAAAGAAGACTCAGTTATCCTTTATGATCTTGTTACTCAAATGTTTTGGTCAATACACGTTATTAACTTTCATCTAATTAATGCACAATAAAAAATACTTAGTGTGATAACTAGACTGAACAGTACGCAGTCTTTCTTCGGTGATGCTGAAGACCCTTTGGGATCTTGCAGTAGTTCAAGGTTATTTTCATTGCACTAGCTATGGGTGGGAGTCTCAATTAATTGAGGGTTCTGTTAGCAGAAAGTCAGATGTCAGAGGCCACTACATCCTGAATGGTGTTTACATTCCTCTTGGTTCTTCAAATGTAGACCATACAGCTCAGCAAAGAGTGCTGTTTGGAGGTCACTGCCCTGCCCTTTGGGGAGCCAAAGGGCACGGCATCTTGCTTGTCCTCCATGGTCAGTGCTCTGCCCCGGAGAAGAGCCTCCTGTACTACTCCTTTACTCCTAGAAGTCCTCTGTGTTTGAAATGGGAAGAAGGTGGGGTAAGGATACACTCTATCTACTAGGACCTGAGCTTCTACTTCAAGGCTCGTAAACAGGGAAACTGGGCACAAATATGGTGGCCCAGTAGAACCAGCAGACAAATTCAAGAAAAGTATGGAATGTGGGATTGGGAGATAAATAGATGAAAGGAGAGAAGCAACGGGGAGAAATACATTGAGAGAGGAAGTAGTGTATGAGAGGGAGATTAGGAGAATGGAGAAGGTACAGGAAATGGATGAGAAGAGAGGAAGACAGAAGAGAGATGTATCAAACATTAAGATGAAGGGTTGCAAAGAGAGTGAATTTGACACCAGCTAAGGGATATGAAGTTGCTTTCCTCAAAACAAATGAGGCCTTCCTCCACCCCTTTCAAACTTATTTTTGCCCTATATCATTATCCACACGATCAGTAGTGTCCAGTTGAGGACATGGCCTCATATTTGCCTTTTGTTTTCCAACATTTTCCATTGAAATTGTTGCATGTGTGAATTGGGTGTAAATGAGAGTTGGAACTGGTGTGTGTTGCCTGGAAGAAGATACGTAAGAGTCAAGTTCATAATGATTTGCCAGAATGATCACTTTGGCTGAAAGTTTTTGAAGATGATACCACTGAAGGTGATGGCTGTCTGCGTGTATGTGAGTGGGAGTCACTAAAAGGGCTCACATGGGACCATCATTTCCTTTTCCCTATCATCCTCATGGAACACCCAACCTCTGAATTGGGCTTGTAGCTACTCTTGCAGAATTGGGTACCACTTGGAGTTTTTATCTATACATTAAAGGCTGCTGGTTTATGGAGAGCATATATTGTTTTTCATAGCCACTGAAGACCTGACAGGAGGAAATGGGCTTACTGTTCCACCAGAGGGAATGGAACTAGCCATAAAGAAATTCCAGATATGCCGATTAAATATTATGAATTACCAAAGGTGAAATTTTCTAGGTTCTTTACGGGGGGGTGTCTCAAGACTTTAGCAGGTTCTACCTGAAGGCAGGTGAAGGAACCTTCCACCATGGGCCTTCCCAACTATATACTTCTGGCATTTGCTATTATAATGAAAGACGTAAGAGCAGTGAATGTTTAAGATAGCCCAGTTTAATCTCCTTTCTTCGTAGTTATATTTGCAAGGACATCATTCATAGCATGGAAGTGCTGGGTTTAAGAAGTGACAGATTACTTAATTCTCCAGCAAACACAGTCACCCTGCTAATACGTATATTCCTAGTGAGATGATGTATTTTGGATGGTAGTTGTAGGGATATTACAGCGTTCAATGTATGTTCATATCAATCACCTTCTTCAAACCTCCTGTGATGGGGGCAAGGTTTATCCATTTTGCAGAAGAAGGCAGAAGTTTAGAGAGGTTAACTGACCTCCACAAACTTGCCCCACTACTAATTACAAAGCAAGGCTGGCCTAGAATTTAGATCCCCGACTCCTGGTCCAGTGGCGGTTGACTATTATACCGCTTGCCATAAAATGAGAGTCACCTAACTTGTTTTGAAAATAGGTTTTGGCCAATGGAATATGCAGAAATGGAATTTTTATGGAAGCAGGTGAAACTTAGGTGAATCTAACCCATTTTCTCAATCAGCAGTTAACAACAGTAGTCATGCCTTTTTATAAGTTACTCCTCCTGAGGGCCTAACTTGCTAGCAGAAAGTAACAGCCTTTGTAAAAAAAGAAAATTGTTAAATATTTTTCCCTGATTCCTGTTATTTGTTTTCGCCTTTAAAATCTTTTTCTATTACAAAAGTAATATCTGATATTGTTATAATTAAAATAAAGAACTATATTAAAATAGAACACAAGAGTCACCTCTCATCCCTCCCTTTAGATTCATTCATAATCCAGTATTTAAGGATTTGGGCCCTTTTCCTCATTTACTCAACATCGGTTTCCTTTTCTGCTCAGAGTCGGTATGTATTTTGCCCAAGATGCTAGGTTTAAGCAGAAATATATCTGTTACCTAGAACCTCTTTTAAATCTTTTACCAACCTTGTACTATCGATTTCTTTAAATTCTTAGAGCCCAGAATAAAATCTATTTTTATGCCTAACTTTCCATTGTAGTTACCACATAGTACTTTCAAGTATTTCCAATGGGAAAATAAATTTTGAAGGCCCACAAAATGTCATTCTTCTACCAAAAAAAAAAAAAATAGAGGAAAACTAGATAAATAATCTCTCCCCTCTGTAAGGGAAAATATGCACTTCCTGAATTCAGGAGGTGAGGAATTCCTGTGGGTCCCCTCTCATAATATGTCCTCAAACAGGATATTTGTTTATAGAGCAGAAGTGCCAGAAACTAGAACTGTCTTTGCAGAAGTCAGTCCCCCTGGAACTGTTGCCCTCGCAATGAGCACTCGCCTTTTGACACCACCTGCCGTGCTGCTGTTGCCATAGAAAGAACTGCTTTGGGATACTTATTCTTACCCGAATTAGAAGACCTCAGACATTTTCCCAGCTGGGGGCTGGGGAGGCGGGCGATTATGGCACGGTGTGCTCAGTGACCCACAAAGCAGAGGATGGAGCAAAATGGCATTTTTTAACTTAAAAAACACCAACTCCAGTACTTAATTTTCTTTCCTGGTAGTTAAGTAGACACTAAGGCATTTTAATTCTTGAAAGACCACAAGGGTAACATTTTGTAAACGATCTTTGTGAGGCATTGCCTCTCAGTGAATTGGAGAAATTATCGAACCACTGAATGCGCCTCTCACCCAGCTAAAGAGTGACCAAGTCACTAAGGATCGTCTACTGGGAAAAGTAAATGTTGTCACCCATAGGAGATGAATGGCCCTTTAAAATACTTCCGTATCCTTCCAACATGGCGTTCCTAGAGCAAAGCCCAGGAATATTGAGGTGAAAAACAAGTATTTTAGTATGATGGATCTCTAACCCTGACACCCTCACTGCCCCTGCCAGAAATGACCCCATGTCGGCACAAGTTGTTTGGCCTCAGGAACACATAACACTGAGTACAGGTTGCACCTGGCTAGGGGGAGCGGGACAAAGGGGGGAGAGGAGGGAGGGCTTCTAGTGTCAAGCTAGGGGTTGTAGGACAAGTGACCCTCCTAGGAGAGCTCCAACTCCAGCAACTCCAGTATGAGCCTCCTAGCAAAATGTTTTTTTAGACCTCCTTTGTCTCAAAGGAACTTTCTGGAAGATCACAGGATAGAGACATGTGCAACCAGCCAATGTCTAAATCTGAGTTGCATGCGGACTTTGAGCCCAGATCTAGTTTATTAGCTATCTCAGTTTAAGCGATGCCTTACCTTTCCTGCCTCCCCATTCTTTAAGACCCATCTCCCAAATCCTACCTCCTCTCCAGTAAGCCCTCACTCTCCACCAGAGTTTTCTGATCTTGTTTTATTTTGACATGCTACAGCATTTATACTCTATTTTTCCCAACTTAGCACCGAATTTTCGATGCTCTGGTAGTATCAGTTGTTGCTTCTTGTTTGCTAAGCTTATTTCCCCAATGAGATCACAAATTTAGAATATTACTTTAGTTCCTAATGAGTCACGCAGCACAATCTGTCACTACACTGATCCACAGGTCCATGTATACTGGTTAACTGATCCACAGGTCCATGTATACTGGTTAACTGACCCACTGACTGGTTCAAAGGAAAAGGAAGCTGGGGCAGTAGCAAGAGAGAGTTGTTCCTCAGAGCCAGGGCTGTGAAATGCTTGCTGTTTAGAACTAACCAGCCTAAGTGCTTTTTCCTTTGGAAAAATGGTTTCCGCATTTAAAAAATATGTTTTATATAATATTTTGTTTTTCTCTTTCTGTATTTATATGGCTTTCAATGTCACTTTTTTTTATGATGCCATACACCGTAACTTTGCGTGCTTTCCATTGCTTTTTAAAAAATAAGTATTGTTCTATTCTTTTAGGCTAAAGTTATGTAGGAAAGCATTTCTCTATGTCTGTCCCCTGTTATTCTTTTTCTTTTCCTGCATGCTCTGTTTTGAAGGAGCTAGAAAGTGTTCTAAAAAATAATTCTGGACGTGACATCCAATGAGAAGGCCCAACAAAACTTCCAGGAATTTTAGGGGAAGATGACGAGTGGAACTCCTACAACAAGGAAGACTCAGGTGACAGATTTCTAAAATGTTTTCAGAAGGCAAGCATAGCACCATCCTGGGATTTCACCCAGGGGAGAATCGGTTGCCTTGCTGTACCTCGAACCCTGCGCAACTGTGTTGCCAATGTATGCTTTTGGCCCCAAAGTGGCACCAGGCAAGAGGTGTACCTGAATGAGTACAGAGGCATCCCTAGTGCGGGGAAAACAGCAACAACGCCATCACCACCAACTGCAACTATAACAACTACTCTGAAACATACCCTCCCACCCCCCAGCCTTCTTGGGGAACCTGGATCAATGTCTCCTCGTCCATGAACACATAATGGCAAATAGGCATGACCTGTTTCCATATATTGGGTCTCATTTCATATAATGAAGGTCATTCATTCATCCATTCATTTGTTCATTTGCTTATTCATTAAATAGCTATTGAATCAAGTACTATGCTAGATTGATGTTGGGGTACAGAGGTGAATAAGTCCCAGTTCCTGCCTTTAAGGAGCTGATGGCCTAGTGAGGGACGCAGACAAGTCAGTCAATGAGTAGAGATTAGCGTGGTAAGTGCAATAGAGAAGTGAGCACTGAGGAGGGGCGTCTATTGAAGACTGAGGGAAGGGAGCAGTTAGGGAAGGCTTCCTGGAGGAGGTGACCACTCAACTGAGGTGAGTCTTAAAGAAAGAATAGAGCCAGCTAGTAAGAGTTGCGTGGCATCCCAGAAACAAGGAGCAGCATTATGAAGGCAGTAGTCATGACACACTATTAGTTGAGGTTCTATGGCTGTAACTACAGGTAGTTCAGCATAGCTAGTGCATAGAGTGCTGGCGGGAGAGGCATGGAAGACAGAGCTGTGGAAGTAATTGGGGATCGGGTTCTGGAGGGCTTATATGTGCCATGCTAAGCGCTTTGAATATGATTCTGAAGGCGATGCGGAAACATTGAAGCAGGGGAATAATATCAGATTTGTGTTTCACAGTATCACTCTAGCCACAGGAGAAAATGAGTGTGGGCGGGGGGGTGGGCGATGAAAGAAGACAAGTCGGGCTGTGGGAGTCAGGTAGGTGAGAAATGACAGTGGCCTGGCCTAAGGGCCAGTGTTGTAAGAATAAAAGAGGGCAATGCAGAGGGAACATTTACGAGGAAGAATTAATAGAACTAGGCAACTGATCAGATGGTGACAAGAGAAACTAGAGGAGGGTGAGGTAGGGAACACAAGAGGAATTGTAGTTTCTTATTTTACATGGGGAAAGGCAGTAGAGAATTCACTTTCTTTTGAAAATATTTCGAGTGAGGGGCCTGGGAGGCATCCAGATAGAGGTGTTCAGTCAGGGGACAGCAGAGAGGTCAGGGCTGGGGATCCATCTGGGGAGTCACGGAAGTAGACAGTGATTGAAACCGTACAAGTAGATGAGGTGACCAAAGGGAGAGGTGTGTTGATGAGAAGAGATGAGGACCTAGGACAGCTCCTGGGGAATACTATTTAAATTGTCTACAGAAGACCCAGAAATGTAGGAATAGACTCCAGGAAAGAATTGTGTGAAAGATGGTGGGGAGAAGTTAGTTTCATGAAGTTCATGGTCAGCAATGTCAGTTTTGACTGAGAGGTCAATGGTTGTAAGGACTGGAAAATGGCCGTCTTCAGGGAGGAGATCAATTTGGGACCTCAGAGACTCATTGCCGTGGTTTGAAGAGTGAGGGTTAAGGAAGTCTAGATTGCCTTTTCAAGAAGTTTAAGCTAGAGAAGGAAAGGTCGAGAGACTATAGCAACTAAAGAAAGCTGTGTGGTGGCAGGAGGTTTCAATTTTTAAGGACTAAAGAAATCTCAGCATGTTTTTTTTCAAGCCAAATAGAAAGTGTTAGTAGAGAGGGAGAGATTGAAGATACAAGAAGAAATAGGAGGTAATTGATGGAGTGAGACCCCTGGAGAAGTGAGAGGCTCAGGGATCTAGAGCACCAGTGAGGGCATAAACCTCAGGTAGAAGGAGAGGACATTGTTTCCGGTAAGATGTGAAGGGAGATGTTATTGATGGAGATAAATTCATAGGAGCGGGGCAGGAAGTGAAGTCAAAGGAGTTCCACACTGATGGCCTCCATTTTTCTCAGTGAAGTAGAAGGAATTTCTTACGCTGAAAGTAAGGGAGGAGAGGATGAAGTGGAAGTTTGAGCGAAGTTGTGAAATTCTAGAATATTCGCTAAGAGCAGTGGGAAAGGAAGTTGGCCAGGGTCAAGAAGGGTACTGCTCAGTGCCACTGATGACCCAACTCTGTCCGTGACCTTTATAGTAAGCACCAATCTGCATGGCTGTGTGATTCTTTTTCCCCCAACAACTTTTACCAGCCTCTGTATGGAAATGGAGATTTCACAGTTGGAGTCTGTCAGGGTAAGGTTTTGTGGGAGAATTGCAAGAGGGGGTCACAGGAGCATAGTTTCCAGGGCACTGGCTTAAGAGCAGTTTAAATGATGGACCATAGAGTCTAGGCGAGGAGGAAGCTGAGAAATTGGCTAAAAATGGAAGGATCCAGGGATTGGAGGTTTTGTTGGCATCAAAGAACAAGTAAAATAGGAATAAGGTCATGAAAGAGTGAGAAGGCTAGCAGGATGGGAGGCTGGGCCCAGGAAATGAGATAACAGGGTTATTCCAGAGAATATTTCAGAAAAAGGGTCATTCTGGATAATGAAGAGGCCTGGGGTAGCTGTGGTTCTCCACTCTGTCTGCACATCATCTGTGGAGCTTAAAAAAATCATTTGCCCAGGTCTCATCCTCAGAAATCCTGATACAGTAGGTTCTGAGTGGGCCCAAGCTGTTGGGATTTTTATGAAACTCTACAGGTTATTCTGATGAGCAGCCCTGGTTGAGGACCATTGGTTTAATGGTTGCCATGGGAGTGGATTGAAGAAGTGGAAAGGAGATGAAGTTCATTAGAGCTGAGGGAGGTCAAGGAGTTAAAAGGAGAGGGTGTGTATGAAAGAGGCGTCCATTTGTATATTACGTTTCACAGAGAGATGGCAGCACTGAGTGTCGGAAGCAATACTGGGAGCCAAAGTCCTCAGTGGATAAGAGGACTTGGCCAGGAGAACTAAATGGCAGTAACCTCAAAGGAGGGGGCTTTGTAGGAAAGTGCAGAAGTACTGATCTCAAATAAACAATATGGAATAAAAATGAGGAAACTCTGCCCTTCTCCATTCCCCCGGACCTAAAGACTTGGAATGGGGAAGAACCATCAGCGTCCATCAGGATTATCTGAGGAAGTGATACCTTCGTTGGATAGTAGGGTTTAAAATTATTTTTCTCAACCCCAGCTGCTTAATAGAAATACCGGAGGGTGTTTAAAAATTAAAGGTGCTGAGGTCTACCCCAGACTAAATCTGAATCTCTGGGGGCAGGGCTCTGAAATCTCTCTCTCTCTCTCTCTCTCTCTCTTACTTTTTTGAAGTTTCCCACATGAGAGTGATGCACAGTGAAGTTTGAGAACCTAAGGCAAGAAGTCAACAGTGCATTTAATGAAGAGGTTGAAGTGAAGGTGTAGGGGGAGATTTTAATGGAGTAAGCCCTAATCACTAGAGAAATGCAGAACGTTGGGGTCGGGGTGTATAGGGGATGACAGATGACTTCTCTTTCTTTAAAATGTAGTGGGATGGGGAAAGATGTCAGGATGAGAGATTCTGGAGAGATTAGCTGGCCCCCGGAGTTACAGCCAGAACCATGAGCAGGCAGAGGGTCCCAGTGCCAAACACCATTTGTAATCTGGGGTCTAGTCAGCAATTTGTGGCCTTCGCTCTAGGTTCCTGTAGAATATGGTTGACACACTTAGAAAGTGGTACTCATTTGTTCTTCTGCTCTCTGCAAATATCAACCCAGAGGTGATCAGGCCGCATCTTATGAGCCCAAGATTCAGGTTAGGATGAGTCTTAATATAAACAACCACTGCTCACAGAATTTTCTGGGGGAGATACAGACGTTTTAGTATTCCTTAAAAGAAAAAAAAGAAAAAAGTTCTCAGCCAGTCTCCATTCAGCCACTAACCATTTACTGAAGACTAACAGCTCAAACCTATTGAGGTTTTCTTTTAATGCTACTGAGCAATAAATAGTGTAGCTATTAAGAGCTTAGGTTCTGTAGACACAATTGAGACCTAGGTTCAGATCCTGGCTCTGACACCTGCCAGCTGTGTAATCTTGGATATGTGGTTTAACTTCACTGAGTCTTACTTTCCTCATCTATAAAACAATAATAATACAATAATAATGCCTGCCTTATAAGATTGTGGTGGAGATTAAATGAGATAACCCTAGAAGCACTTTGCACATGGTGAATATTCCGTAGATGAGAGTGATTACGTGTGCAGACATAAGCCAGGTGCTAGGGAATGTGAGAATGAATAAGATACAGTCTCTGCCGTCAAATATCTCAGATTTTAGCTAGAGAGATAGGTATGTAAAGAAGAAATGACAATTCAGTGTTAATAAGGGCCAAACTCAGAGTACACACTGGGTAGCTCTCTGGGAGCATGAAGAGAAGGGCAATCAATTTTGTCTGCAGAGGGAAGACAGGAAAAGACTTGCCAAAGGAGAGGGAACACAAGAGTGAGTCTTCAAGATAAAGGACTAATGGGCGCAGATGTGGGGCGTTAAGAAGTAAGACTTCCCAGGCCTCCGTGTAGCATGTGTAAAAGCTTGGCAGTAAGAGAAAAGCTTGGCAGTTGAGGGAGCATGAAATGGGTATGGAACAGCGGGGGCCATAGCAAGAATAGACAGTAGAGAGGTATGCTGGGGGCAGATTAAGCAGGCCCTTGGCTAGCGTGCTAAGGAGAATGAACTCTGAACTTCTGGTTAGTGGGGAGCCATTGAAGGATCTTACAGGCAGGAATGCGGGCAGATATATATATTTCAAAAGATTACTCCGGCCACAGAGTAATGAATTGCAGGGGGCAAAATTGGAGGTAGTAAGACCAGGTGAAAAATGCCGGTGCCTTGGACTAAGATGATGGTTTGTGGAGCTGAAAGGAAGGAGATGGATCCAAAATGAGTTTGGGAAATAGAACGTGATGACTGATTACGGTAGAATTAAAGTAGGAGTCAAAGAAGCTCCCAAGTTTATGATTTGGGCAGTTGGGCCAGGGCCGAAATAACCAAAAGCCAGAGTAAGCATGTGCCTAAGGCCCAGCACATCGGGGCACCCAAAATGTGAAAACATTTTGATTTGGGATATAGAGTAGTTTTTTTAAAGACTTAAATTAATCATCATAGGAACATCAGAACTTTTGGGGCTTCCTTCCCTTTTTATGCTTTAGTATTGCTTTTATTTGAGAGAGAAGGTCATAATCTTTTCATTGCTTAGAGCCTCCCAAAGAGGAGGAGTCCAAGGCCTTAATCCTTTTCTGATCTGGGTGGTGAGTGCTTATCATTTCACCGAGAACATGGACACTGAAGGAGGAGCAAGTGTGGGCTTCCTGCCTCTGTTACGCTTTGTCCTGTGTGAAGAGAATGGCATAATTAGGCTGGTAAGGGACTGGCAACAGGCTGGCCTTAGGGAGACCCCATTAGGCTGATTCACATAGCTCAGCTGAAGTGGAGTGTTTACGTCTAAGTCAACAGGCTTCAATTGTGCAGCCATTGCTAATGGAGAAGTAGGGAGAGCCTGTTTGCTGGCAAGAGAGGTCATGGATGCAAGTTGATACAATGATTAGAGATGGAGATTAAGCTAGGGGTTCTTAACCTAGAGCCCAGGGGAATTTTGAACCTCTGAAGCTATATGCAAAATTGTGTATATGTGTGTATAGTGCAATTTTATAGACAGAAGTACCACAGCTTTCTTCAGATTTTTCAGAGTGATCTTTGACACCAAAAAGGCCACCAACCACCAGAGTAGATTTACTATGAAGTGAATAAAGCTGCTTATTCAGAGTTTCTCACTTGCCTGGGACTCTTCCAAGGCTCTAGAAGAAGCCCTAGCAATTTTGTATTGTTTTTACCTAAAGGGAGCTTTCCTCTCAAATTACATAAAGTCTTTGGTCCCACAAAATCTGTATCTACCCCTGCCAACCGCAGATTAGGGAATTACCCAACATGAGTTAGTATCTGGGAGTGAATGCCATCCAAGAGAAATGAATGCCAAAGACTGCACCAGGAAAGGCAGAAGAAAAGATGCCCATCAAATGAAGAATGGTCACTGAGGGAGGAGGAGAATCAGACCACATTGTCAAGGAAGTATAAAGAGAGACGGTTAGCCATGTCCAACATGGATGGGAGATCAGGAAAGAGGAAAATAAGAAAACGATTACAGGAGTAGCTGGGACATGTTCAGTGGAGTGGCAAGAACAGAAAGCTGATTGTTCTGTTTGCCTTTCTGGACAAGTAAAAATGGTAGGTGAACAAGTATAAATGGTAGCTACAGTCCATAAACATGCAGGGAAGTAGAAGTACCTACCCAAAACTCTAATGTTCAGTTAAAATGATAGTCAATAAAGTAGGCTCACTGTAAATGTGGAATCCATGCTGAATTGAAGTTAGATGGCACATATATACTTTTCAAAATGAGTCCTAAATGTGTCCATGGCCAGGCAAAGACTTTGAGTGACCCTTGTCCCCCCGCAACCCAACCTTTCTTTCTTAATCCTGTATCTTAATCCTCTTACTACTTGAATTTCCATATTTCTGTCCCATATCTCTGTCCTCTGGCTGGCGATATGGAACAGTGAGAGAGAGTAGAAAGTGAAAATAAGCCATACGAATGACATTCGAACATGAAATGTTTTGAATTTAAAATTTGTCCTGGGTAACCCACAAAACCAGTAATCCATTATGGTTAATTAAATGTTGTCTGAAATTGAGGCCAAGGAAACATCTGTTTGAACCAGAATGTTCTAAATTTGCCACCCTGGCAACTCTAAAGTTGGTTGGTATCAATTGGGCAAAACTGGTTCATGCTGACTTACCCAGTATTAGGGTGAGTATTATTTTTTTGACTGTGAAATGCAGCCATATCAGAGATACATGCTCAAATTTGCTGCTCTGTCTATTACGGAAGCTAGTAAATGCCATTTTACAATGTTTCCATAATAACTTCCTCCTGGGATCTCTTTTGAGATAGACTAATTTCATTACAGTTCCTAACTTAATTTCTTCAGTGATTATACCTTTAAAGGCTTTTGATTTATTAACTATTGATGTATTTCTTCATAATTGTGTCACTATGAATAATCTGCTACTTGAGGACAATGATTTTGAATGGCTACTATGACAAAATGTATAGGGACATGGAAAAATAGCTACAAACTAAAATGACTAAACCAAGGAATTGGTTTGAGGTTTCTAAGAACTCAATAAAATTAATTCAGTAAAAAGCAACAATTTGTGTTTTGTTTTTTACTAGCAAAGTTATTGCTTTGCAATAGTATTCTCATTGAAAGAAGACCAAGAGCCTATTAAGCTACGCTTCATAATGTAAACGTGTAAAGTTCTAGTTACTTGATATTTAGCTATGGTTTAAAATAGAAACAATTCATAACACTTTTATAGATAGCTTAAGCACTTTTCTATTCTTTCTTTCTAATAGTAAGGCTTAGCTTGACTTGAGTCTAATGAATTTCTTCTATAGTAAGTGGTATTTGATCCAACAAGACCAGTTAAACACAGTATACCTAGATACCTGCTGATTACATCATTAGACTGGTAAAGGACATAAATCAGTTCGACTGCAAGTTTTGTTTGAATTGGATTTGGAAATTTGTAAATTATTTGGACATAGCATTTTGTCAAACTCTCAGCCATTTATTTAAATAAAATTATAAATTCTGGAGTTAAATATTGTTATAATTGTGTTGGACTCAATTGTCTTTCAACTTTGTAATTATTTTGATGAACCTAATTGTACAACTTATGGATGCCAAAACTGTATCCCAAATAAATACATGTTAACATTTTGCCTTTAGCCAATAAGAAGAAAGAGAAAGAACGCCCAGAGATCTCTCTTCCTTCAGACTTTGAACATACGATTCATGTGGGGTTTGATGCAGTCACCGGGGAATTCACTGTAAGTAAGCTCCTTATTTTGTTTTGTAAGGCATGAAAAGATTCCTTTGTGAAAATAGGTTTGAAGGAAGAATTGCCACGTCCCAAAATGTCAGACTTGATGTCTTTGGTGATTTCAAGGAAGGTGGACTTTGCCTAGACAATCACAGATGGAACTAGAGAGTGGCAAGAGTATTGGCAAAATTATTTTGTCCATCTTAACAAAAACGTCTGATCGCGGTTAGCCTTCAACTTGATTGAAAATGCTAATTTACCATGGCACAGGAGATGTAGTCCAGAGAGACTCAGCTTGAGCCTGTTCTTTATCACTTGAAGTGAATCAGAGAACCACTGACTCAACTTGGCCAGTGAAGACAGTCTATCTGAATAATTCAGGCTTTACAATGGAACCTGGATTACCCAGATAAGTTAACCACACTAACCAAAAATCTCTGTAAAACTGACCTTTTCTTCCCTTTGATTTCAAGAACATAGCTTATTTTTAGGCTTATTTACAGGTATATTTTGTAGACATTCAAAACAACAGACCCCATGTTTCAGGAAGAAATATTGATGGCTGTATCGTATGTTTTAGTGGTTATATGCTTACTTTATATTTGTATATATGTGTGTGTGTGTGTGTGTATATATATATATATATATATATATATATATATATATACACACACACACACACATATATACAAATATAATATATACACATAATGCACAATAAATACCAATAAGAATTCTCCAGAAAGACTATAGCTATAGATCCAGTCTTTCTTTGGATATTTTTAGTGCTCAAATAGCACATGATCTCAGATCTATGATATTTTATACCTTTTTTTTTTTAAAGATCTGGCATCTTTCTTTTAGATGGATGAAGGAAAAGATGTGGCTAGAAACATGTCCTCAGGAAGATTAACTACTTTTTCATACTAGTAAGGACCTCAATCAAAATGTGCATTCTGAGATAATGAGTAATTTTGAATGCATTCTGGAAAAAAAATCTTTGATAGAACCATCACCATTAATTCTTGGATTCTTAAACCAGAGAGAAATTTAGGTATTAAATAATTAAATTTCCTATTTCATAACATGATGGTTAGTGAGTAGACTGTGTCATAAGATTAAATTTTTAAAAAGAAGGAACAAATTAATTTGATTTGGAGAATCAAACCATGTTTCTGAACTGACAAATTACCTTCTTTTTTCAATTCCGGAAGTAAGCAGTGTGAGAATGAAATGGAAACTGACTAAACATCTTAGCCTTGTAAAGTGATGTAAGCTGATTGTATGTTCTCAGTAGCAAGCAGAAGAGAACGTTAAGAAGTGCTGACATTGATAAAGTTGAGATACTGGTTTAACCAATTTCATCATTGGAGTCAGAGACATTATTCAAATGGCCTTGAGTTTGAGCCCAGCCTCTGTTCTTTGCTGTATTTGAGAATATTCTGTTAGCTACACTTAGAAAATATAACCTCACTGTCACCACTACCACCACCATCATCACCACCCAAAACAAAAAATATTTATATATATTTTTATAATCTGAACAAGTTTAGATTTTTAAAAAATCATAAACAAGGAGATGACTATTTTTTCTGATGTTTGAAACAGTGAAAGCACTGAATCATTATAAGTTTTATCTTAAAAATCTTCCCTTTTTTATTTTAAGAACTGTCTTTCCAGTTTTGACCTTTTTGTTTTCCATGTGCTTTTCTTCTGTTTAATCTTTTCTTCTGTTTTATTGTTGTCATTCCATATTTCTCTGTTCTTTTATTCTTCCTTTTTGTTTTCTGATGTGAAAATTTTCCCCTCCACTATTCTCATGTGATATTCTGGTTCCTTTCCAATTTTTAAATTTTTTCCGCTCTTTCCTACTTGCTTGACATCTTCTGATACAATTTCTCTATCTTTAGCTTTTCCTTTGTTCTTTATGGGTTCTGAATGGAAATGAAGGAAAGTGAATCACCATCATCTTGCTGACTGGAGACCAGCCATTTTCTCTTTGCTGTCAGTTAGAACCCCAAGAATCAACCAGAGAAGGGTGGGGTGGGATGTGTGATGGGCAATCTTTCCAATTGTGAAAAACAGTTTGATGCAACTGAACCAAACCAAACAAGAACCTTTCCCCTCCTCCCAAAAACCTAATATAAAGTAAAGTGTTTGGATGCAATTGTTAGAAATCCACTGAATATATAGATAAGACACAGGCTAAATTTGGAAATCTGATGTACTTTATTGTCGCTGTGATAATCTTTCATAACTATTTGTCCCCACATTGTTTTTTAAAGATACCAAATTCTGCCCTTTTTTCTTTTTACTATTTTAACCTATGATTTATATTTACTAACCTTAAAAATACCAAATGCTAATAAGCTTTTAAAAGTCATTTTATTGGTAGGATTTAGAATGGGGTCTTAATCGCCCCAGTACCACTAATTGGCTGTGTGTGTGTATGTGTGTGTATGTGTGTGTATGTGTGTGTGTGTGTGCGTGTGTTCACATGGAAGGGGAGGGACATATTACTAAATTTGATCATTACAGTTGTTGAGGTTGAATTTTGAGCAATTTGTTGAACTGTCGAGTCCAGTTGTCTCACAAGGGCCTGTTATTTGGGATATTTGGACACTGGTTTGGTGTATTGCTTGGTGCTTACCCTTTGGCTAATTGGCCCATAAAACCTTGTACACTTGGTCACACACTTGGACCCTGAGGTTAAAATTAGATTGGGAGGTGAGATTTGGGGTATGAAACTATTATAAGTCCTTACCCTTTATATTGCCATTTTTGTCCCAAATACTTCAGAACTCCCCCTTCCAGACCTCTAGACCTGTGACGGTCGCTTCAAGTCAATCAGAGGGAAAAATGGTATGAGTGATATAAATTATCATTTCTTATGATAAGATAAATGCTTGGCCTGTTGTATCATGCTGCCATTCTCCTGGGCTACACTGGACAATCCCCAGCTTGATGTACATCTAGTTGTTATTACATACGTGGTCAGGCCTTGACATGTGCTCCTGCTTCTGAAGCTCACACTTCCAGGTCTCCATTAGCTATCTGACTTCTGGGGTTTGTACCTCAATTTGGAGTAATGAGTTATGGCTTTCTGATTACGTGCCTTTATGGCATACATTCAAATTGAAGTGTCAGGTTTCATTGATGAACTGGTTTATCTCAACTTAAAAAAGGAAAAAAAGAAATTATGTCAGCAGTGTAGTCACGTGGTAAGTATAGTTGTCTGGAGGATCTTTTGCAATTGACAGCAGTTTTTCCTGCTGTCTAGTGATCACAAGACTATTATCACAAAAGTTTAGAAGTGCCATGAGTATGTATAATAACTGCAAATATTCTAATGATTATGGTAATGATCATGCCAGTGATGTCCGCTCTGGTGGTTATGTGCAATGCATACCTGGTTTTGTAACACTTAATAACCCCTTTGGCCATTACAGTATTAACCAAATGCTATTAATTGCACTTAGAATCAGAACTGGGATCATGCATGGGCTCCTGAGTTCAAATTTTTGGCTTAAGGCTTTAGCATCAAATTGCGTGATGAATGCATGTAAAAGTGTCCTTTCACTGTGCTTGGAGTAACCCCAAATGCCAGGAATCAAAGACCTGTATCCCAAATCAAATCAGTTGGGTCAAAGCATGTTTCTGTAGCATTGGAAATATCATCTTTATTTAGACAAAGCTGTTACCTTATATCTGATCTTATTTTGTGGGAAGTGGGACTTTACAACTGCGGCATTAAAATGGAGATTATTCATAATATGCTTTGAAACGAAATGGTTTCCCTTTCCCTGGTCTAAATGTCTAAGAAATTCAAACATAGAGTCTGGCTGTGTGGGAAATCCTTAATCTAGTTTTCTCTAAGCCAGCCACGACTTTAGCTCCAAAATACAGAAGAATCACCTTAATGAGAACAGGTTAAATTCAGCATCACCATATACCTCTTCTTTGAATTTTAGCCATACAGACACTTCCAATGTGAAATTGAAAATGGTTCACCAGAATTGGGAACTGAAATTTGTAAGTTCATCACATGGCCGTTGGCTACCTGTGATCACCCAGTCGTAAAAACAACTTACAAATTATTGTTGAAGCTTTTCATGATGCCATCCTTCTTCCCTCCAAATTCATGTTTCTGCCTTTTAGTAATTTCTCCAGTCATTTAATGGTAATCCTTACTATTGCATATTTATGGAGGAAGCATCTGGCCAAAAGTGGAACTATGCATCCAAACTTTGGAACATTGTTGTTTTCTCTGTTTTCTTAAATCTGTTGTCCTGTAGCCTGTCCTGCCCCTGATTTAGTTAATACCTCCCTATTTTCATAACCGCCCCACTTTAGAAGGGATTAACCCCTCCCCATTCAGACCCATTGGTTTCATCTCCTCCCACCTTCTAAGTTGTCCCACATTCTGTTTTAACTTTCTTTTCTTTCTTTATTTACGTCCATTACAGCCAGATCTCTATGGCTCACAGATGTGCCCAGGGAAGCTCCCAGAGGTGCGTCACAGGCCCAAAAGAAGCTTGCATCAAAGTGCTTCTTTGAGATGTCATAGCACTGCAGCAGCAGGTTCATGTGTGTGCAGTACAGTTGTTGCTTGGCTTATCTCACTTTTCTGTTGTCATTCCCAAACTCTGGAGGCCCACGTCACACATTGTTTTGCCGAGACTTCATAGGACAAAGCCACGTCAATTGTGTCTAGATGCACTTCAGGAAGAGTGTGTCTGTTTCTCGCTCCAAGTTCTCTTGGAGGTTGGATAATTATGAAATGGGGACATCTGTAGGCCGAACATGTAGGAAAGAATGCTGAACGCTCAATACAAAGCTAACCTCTCTGTGTAATTTTTGCAATTCTCCTTGGTTAGATTGCCAAACACTCCCTCCTCTCTGCTCCAAATGCTTCAGATTATTGCAAATTTTCAGAAGGCTTTGGCACGGTTGCCACTGTCCCCAGGTTCTATGTGGCCAGTGACCGAAGTGGGGAGGAGGGGATGGGGGGAGGAGAGGAGAAAGCTGCAGGGAAAACGTTACTATTTAGCACCCCTGTGGTTATTGCTCGTCCATGATTCTATTTTTGTCTCCTCTCAATCCCCCTTTATATTAAAGCTCTAGACTCCCCCCTCAAAAATTACATTTGATAACCACAGAGTATGAACTGACCAAGGGTGAGGCTTTACTTTTATTCTAAAAGATATTCGGATTACAGCATGCCCAGAAACAGCTTATGTTATTCCAGTCATATAAAATCTATTGATCTGCACTATACTATGCTGTGCACAAATTTAGAGAAGTCTTGCTATGTCTGCCCTGAGTCGCCAGAAAAAATAAGCTAAGCCGTAAACATCATTTCATGGATGAGCAGAGTTAATATGGAGGTGATTTTCATGCGCTTTTTTTTTTCTATCACAGTCATACTCCCACCCACCCTTTTTAAGTTGGATCCTAGTTTTACCTATGTGTTTTAATTAGAGAAGAGAATGATTGCATTATTAAGTTACTAACTTTAAATCTAGAGTGTAACTTCAGTTTCCCAAGTGTAATCCTACAGGTAGCATGGGCTTCTTGGTGAAGAACTTTACTGGCACATGAAAATGCAGCTGCTGAATGTTCTGAGCTGCGATTCTTTCCCTTTGGTTGTCCACAGGGAATTCCTGAGCAATGGGCACGATTACTCCAAACCTCCAACATAACAAAGCTGGAACAGAAGAAGAACCCCCAAGCCGTTCTAGATGTTCTCAAATTCTATGATTCCAAAGAAACAGTCAACAACCAGAAGTACATGAGCTTTACGTCAGGAGGTAAGAGTAAATCTAGGATATCAAAAAGTGAAGAAGTGGGACTTCCCTGGTGGTCCAGTGGTTAGGACTCTGCGCTTCCATGGCAGGGGGCCCGGGTTTGATCCCTGGTCTGGAACCAAGATCCCAAAAGCTGCGCGGTGCAGCCAAAAAAAAAAAAAAAAAAAAGTGAAGAAGTAATTCCAATCTCAGAACCTCAGGATTAGAACAGAATGCCTGGAGGGTATTCGAAGCCAGTTCAAGTTCCTTTTCTGAACAACTTCAACATAAGTCAACCAAAAGATGAGTTGGAAGTTGAAGTTGATGTTAGGAGATTTACAGTACTTGGGTGATTTTAGAACTCAAATAAGGAAATTGTTCAGTGAAGCAGTAGTTGTCAGTTTGAATCAGCAATCACAATTGTTGTTTTGTCTCTTCACTGGCATGAAGACACTGAGTCACTTAGGATCAGGCCTTGTCATGCGTTTAGGAAGTAAGAGGTGTCTGGATCAAACCCTGGTCTCTTGAAATTTATTTTATCCCTTAGATTCACTGAATTGCATGCACCGTGATGACACAGAACAAATTTTGTGGTTGCTGGGTTATTTTGATCTGACCGCAAAATCAGACTTTAAAAAAGAAATCACGTCTTGGTATTTATAAGAGATTGACATGGCCACGTTCCTGCCATATCTCGACTTCATTTGCTAGCCTGTAGACCCAGCCTTTGAAGGTTTTATGTCCAAATTTGCATTGTAAGCAACTGAAAAAATATACCAAGCAATTATTTTGCGTTGTGAAAAAGATGATCTGGGTTGCGTCTCTAAAACAATTTATTATTTTACATCTAAAGAAAGAAGAGGATACTATCATTAGTGCTCCAGCTATAAAGAGCCCCTACCTCTTGGCATTGGTTTTAGTACAGGGCACATTTTCAGAATTTGTTCTTTATTCCACGTTGCCACTGCTTTTTAACCCTTTTGTTTTTATGTGTCGAATTCTCTCCGTTTATAAAGATGAAATCCTGAAAAAACTATGTTAGAACTCGACAGTATCTGAGTTATTGCTCTATTCTGAAACTCACCATATGTTTTCTTGACGCTCTCGTGTTGAGGCTAACTAATAGCATAGGAGGGGAAGGGGAGGAAGGGAAGGGGAAAGGAAGGAAGGGTGGAAGGGAGGAAGGGAAGGGGAAAGGAAGGAAGGGTGGAAGGGAGGAAGGGAAATGAGGGAGGGAGGAGGAGAGGGAAGGAGGAAGTCGGGGAGAAATTCTGGATATAGACGTGTAAAATCATGCCAGTCAGGAGTAGGTTATCTCAACATTCCTCAGTATAGATGAGATTCACTGGAGGCCTTCATTAAGATCTATAAAATGGGGTGGCGAGAATATGGTGATGATGTAAGGGTGTGAGCTATTTTAAGTAAAACTAGTCATTTGTCATAGTATCTATTTAATACTGAATCCGAAAATTTCCTTCTGGTCAAACACATGCAGTTTTTTTAAGCATGGTCTCTAAATGAGGCAGTCTTTATGGAACAAAGGTAATATCTTTATCTTCACTTTTCAGATAAAAGCGCACACGGATACATAGCAACCCATCCTTCGGTAAGTGAAAAATTGAAAGCAGTTTTGTATGATCGGTGTTTCCAGTGGTCCAACAGAACACAATAGTGCAGATCCTGTTTTTAGATGCACATAGAATCCTTTAAAAATATTTTAAAGGTATAATTTAGATACATAAAATTCACCCATTTTTAAGTGTACAGTTTGATGAGTTTTAGTAAATTTATACACCTGTGCTACCATCACCACAATCTAGTTTTCGAACACTTTCATCACCCCAATAAGATCTCCCAGGTCTGCCTAGAGTTAACCCCCATCCACCCCACCCTAGCCCTAGGCCATCACTAATCTGGTTTTATAGATTTGTCTTTCTGGGCATTTCAAGTGTACATGAAAGAATACAGTATATGTCCTTTTGAGATTGGTTTTTCTCTCAGCATAATGCTCTTAGGATTCATCCAAGTTGTTGTATTGTATCAATAGCTTGTTCCTTTTTATTGCTAAGTAGTATTCCGTGGTATGGCTCTACTGCTATTTAACAATTTACCCATTGAAGGATTTCTAGACTGTTTACAGTTTTGGGCGTTTATAAATAAAGCTACTATGAAAATTCACGCATAAGTCTTTACATAGACAAATGTTTCTATTTCTTTTACATACAGAATCTTGAAAATAATCATCATAATGATAGAAACTTCTCTTTACTGAACAAATGTGCCAGGCACTAGGCTAATAATACTTTGTATTCACTTAACCATTCCTACAACCCAATTAGGTAAGTCTTATAATTGTCTCCATTTTACAGATGTGGTTCAGAGAGGTGAAATAACTTGTCTAAGGTCATACCACTACATCTTTTGGTGTCACCTGTTCCAACAAAGTGAGACTTTGCCCAAAGTCACATAGATAGTTTTATCAGAGAAGTGACTAGAAAATAAGCAACCTAGCTCAAGGGCCTTGGAAGTGCTATAGTATCTGAAAGAATACCCATACACAGAAAACAGTCTTAGACAAGGCTTCCCTTTACATGATTTTCATTTTGATATCCTGATAGAAATTATTTCCTGCCTCATTTGCTTCCTTTGGAGTGAAATAATTAGCATCAGTGAAAGTTTCCTCACCGCTTATTCAGAGTCATGGATAATCAAGCTGATTCTTCCTTTTATAGAGGACAGATGCTGGCCTGCTTGATGTCACCCTGGGCAGCCAGTGTGACAGCAGTAAATCATTTCTGGTAAAAACTAAAGGCTCTGAGATAATATGGCAGTGCCTCAAAAATTTAGAAGAGAATTACCACATGATCCAGCAGTTGCACTTCTGGATATGTACCCAGAGGAACTGAAAGCAGGGTCTTGAACTGATATTTGAACACCCATATTCACAGCAGCATTACTCATAGCAACCAGAAGGTGGAAGCAACCCAAGTGTCCATCAACAGATGAACGAATAAACAAAAGTGGTCTATCCATACAATGGAATATTATTCAGCCTTAAAAAGGAAGGAAATCCTTACATAGGCTACAACATGGATGAACCTTTAAGACATTATGCTAAGTGAAATAATCCAGTCACAAAAAGACAAATACCGTATGATTCTACCTATATGAGGTATCTAGAGTAGTCAATATCATAGATACAGAAAGTGATTGCTGGGTGAGGTGGAAATGGGGTGGTGTTGTTTAATGGGTACAAAGTTTTAGTTTTGCAAGATGAAAAGAATTCTGGAGATGGATAGCAGGGATGGATGCAAAACAGTATGAATATATGTAACACCCCTGGACTATACACTTACAAACGGTTAAGATGGTAAATTTTATGTTATATCTATTTTACCACGACTAAAAAGAAAACCTAAAAGAGTAAAGGCTCTGGGCATAGGTGTTTAGTCTTATTCCTCCACTTACAAGCTGAGCCACTTTGAGAAAGTGGCTCAGCTTCTGTGACCCTCTCTTTCCTCAGCCTTTAACTGGGAATAATAACAGTACCTACCTCCTAAAACTTGTATGAATATTGAATATGCTATATGCATATAATATACTTAGTACATTACCTAGCACATACCATGTGTTTATTAAATGTAAGCTACTATTGCTACTATTTGTAGATGGCAACAAAGACGAAAACTCATTCTCTCCATGCATGAGACTTGTCTGAGGCCATGGTACTGATGCCTTGTTCAGAATTCTCAGAACAGAGCAGAATGTAGCCCTTCTTTTCTCACTGGTCATTGCCCTCCTTTTGCTTCTTTGCCATGACAGCTTCCTGGGCCTCACTGAAAACAGCACGTGAAGGGAGATAATAGCAAACTGGGAAAGACAAAAATACCAACCTTCCATAAGCAACACATAACTTACCTCCCTTGATTTAATTACTGTCATTATTGTGCGATACTAGATAAGTATCTTGACAAAGAAATAGTTGTTATCTTTTCAGGTCGTCAGTTATTTTAAACACCAACCTGCTAGGATAGTCTGTGTGTTGGTTTTCATTTTTGTAAACAGCTTATAGCTCCTAGGATATTGGCCTTTTTTTTAAACTTGCTTCTATTGGTTTTACTTGCAGAATTAAAACTAAATCTACATAATGTTCAAAATATTCCGTCAGATCAGAAAAAGAAAACTCATGAACCCACTGTTTGGAGATAAAACAACTGGATATTCACTTATTTAACATGTATTTATCAAGTGCCTCCTTATAAGCACTAGGAAATTTAGAGCTCAGTCTGGTAAGGGAAGAGAAGTATGAAATAAAGAAGCACAGTACCATATGGATCATGTTACATACCATAAAATATGTCCATGCGCTATGAGAATTCAAAGAAAGGAGCTTACTTTTAGCTGAGGAGGGAAAAGGAAGCAGGCCCTCATCTTCAGGGGCTTAAGCTCAGTGCCTAGTACAAAATAGACACTTGGTATGTATTTGTTGAATATTGAATTAGAAAATGCTTCATAGAAAACGTGGAATTTGAACTAGATCTTGAAGGTCAGATGCGATTTGGATCTGTGAAGATAAGGAAGGGCATTCTAAGCAAAGGGAAAGCATGATAAAGGGCAGGGTAGTGAAAAGAGCAAGGGGACAAGGGGGTATGGGTCTGAATGAAGACTGAGATGCGAGAAAAGGAATCATAGGAGTTAAGCCTTGAAAGTTAAGTTGGAGCCAAATCATAGAAGCCCTTAAATGGTATTCTAAGGAATCTGGCCTATGTAAGTGTACAGTGGGAAGCCCTTGAAGTTTTGTGGAGCAGGAGAGTTAGGTGATTAAAGCTTATGCTTTAGAAGAGTGATCTGATCGCAAATGTCCAGAATGAATTAAGGACAGAAGGTAAGACTGGATTCAGGGAGACTGACTGGGGAAACATCGCAAGCATCCAAGGCCAGAGGTGATGAGGGCCTACGTGAGATAGTGGCAGTGGGAATGGAGATTAGATTTAAATTCCAAAGATGTTTAGGTTATTGATTAGATGTTGAAGGAAAGGTTGAGGTCAGAGATGATTGCAGGCTTTGGATGCTATGTGGGTGGCCAAAAAGATGAGGGTATTATCTTTCAGGAGATGCATATTTCTGGGAGAAGATGCTGAGTTTCCTACTGGACAGTTTGAGTTCGAAGGTTTGGCAAGACTTCCAGATGGAGATGATTGATTAGGCTACTTGAGTAAAGCTGGGTTTCTATTGATTGAATGAACTGAATTTAGACCCCTAAGGTCAGGTTGGATCACTTCTTTGGGGCTCAGTAACTTGGGACTGGGGAATTGCACCTTGTGTTCTCCTTATGGCTCTAGGGGGAGATTGCACTTCACACTGCTTGTGCTTTTGTTGCATTAGAAACTCTCCCAGTAGACCTAGCTATTCTACAGGATGTGATTTAATGGGATTGACTACCCCTTCTCGACGTAGCCTGAATTGCTCACAAGTTTTGGCATCTTCTAGTAGCCTGGGTGGGAATCAAAATAGAAACAATGTTATATTCACTAAATGTGTTAAACTAATGGCAATATAATTAATAATGAATTCGGCGATGCCTCTCATAGTCATATGAATCTGCTTTACTGCCCACTCGTGATAGCTTCTTTGGTATTAGTGTTATTAAATGCTAAATACCGTTCAGGGATCTACTCTTCAATTTGAGGCTACTTTGAAATTCGTGTATATTTCTTGTACTATTGAGAGTGAAGTAATGCATTGAGAATCCTGAGCTAGTATTTTGAGTGGAAGGTAACAGCAATAATATGAATATGCCGTGATTAGTGCCTAGAGAAACTGGGTATATGTGTGACAGATGACACTTTTTTGATTTACAGTACTGGCTTATTTTGTTCATCTACATTAGTGCTTTTTAAAAATTTCAGTATGCATTAGAATTGCCTGGATAGCCTGTTAAAATGCAGATTCTAGGGCTCCATTCCCAGAGTAGAATGGAGCCCTGAAATCTGTATTGTAAACAAGCAACCAAGAGGGGATCTCAGACCACACTTAGCATTATCTAAAGTCTCCAAAGTCCTTACTTCTTCTTTCTTCGACCTTTAACAATTAAGCTCAAAGAAAGGAGAGTTTCCTAAGGTGGTTCCTCTAGCTGGTGTATTCTCTAGAGCAGGGTTTGCAACTTGGAGTCCGTGAATGGGCTTCAGAAGACCTATGAACTCTTGAAATTATATGTAAAAATATGTGTCTACCTGTATTTTTCTGGGGAGATAGGCCAAACCCTTTAGAATTGGAAATGAGTCCAAGACCCAATCAGGTTAAGAATAACCTGCCTTGCTCGACTGACTGTGTGGCATGATGACTGTCAAAAATACTTAATTTCAAAAAGACAAAAAATTCCTTACTTGATATCCATCTGTCTCTATTTTTACAAGTTTAGACATGCTAGACATAGTAATCCTCAGCCTGGAAGGAAGAGTGTAGCAACATTATAACTTTGACTCCCCCAAAGACCATCAAAAAAAGCTGTTAATCAAGCAAAGCTAAGTTTATTATACTTACAGGAGCAAGAAGGAGCACTGCCAGTGTCTTAGAAAGGGGATGTCAAGGGAGAATATCTATAGGGTTTTGGAGCACGGCTGTGTGATTTTGAAGCAGGTCTCGTGAGACCAGAAACGAGTTAGGATTGTGCAGTGTTTCTGATAAAGTAACTTTGGATTGGGGAATACAGCAAAGTGAGGGTCTTGAACAGAGTTTTAGTGAGCAAGCTGTTGTTATTCTTAATAAGTAAATTACTTCAGTTGGTTCAGTCTTATCTTCCAAGAACAAGTATTTCTTAAAGTGAGAAGCTAAGTTATTTTTGCTTGTTCTCAGTATTGTGTAACATAAGAATGGGAAAATATGCCCTATCTTGATATTGTTTAACGCAGGGAAAAGAAAGTATGCCCAGCCCCAGTGTTATTTACACAGGGATGGAAAATCTGTGGAAAAAATACACAGGAGCAAGAAATTATGTTAATTTCAATTCTTAGTACCAAGGCCTGGTAACTATGTGTAATGCTGGGTAGTTAATGCTCCCTGGCCCAACCAACATCCAAAACATAATGTCCACTGAAGGTCACACATTCTTTCCAGCCAACCAACATGGCAGCATAGTGTTTGGTCCCAGATAAACAGACATGTATCTTCTTCCTGCCCTGTAAACCCTCAAAGGATGAAAATCTTTAGGTTTTCGAATAGTCCTTTAGTCCATCCTTAGAGACCGGAATGTCCCCATATGAAATTAGAGTAGTGAGGATAGTAATGAATGTTAAGAATCAGTCCGTGAAATTTTGTAGGTGGATCTTCTCTAGTAAATTAGCGAGAACTGAAATGTGCAACTTGGCCAGTAGGCACTGGTTGGTCTTTGTACCAGTTTAAGGGTTGGGCCATTTTTAGATCCTCATAGGCTGTATATACACTCTCACTTATGGAGGACATGTGATGCATTGTATCAAATATATCAAGTATATTAAAGGGCCTCTATACCCTACTTTTTATTTTTGCTATAAACTTTTAAAAGTAATTTTTAAAATGTTAATTTTGAGATTATTTGATCATAAGTAGCACTTAATTTATGGTTAGGTGTAATTTCTTAGAAATCATTGTGAATACTCAAAAATTGTTGCTAAATAGAGCAGCCTAACCTATAATTTGTTTTTTAATATAATGAAATTTATATAAATACTAAATTTAAATGACTAATTAATTAAGTTGACATATATTATACTTAACAGACATTTAATTAGACATTAACTGACTTAAATTTTATCGTTTTCTTGTGGCATTTTGGAGCTGATGATTTCTGAGTTCAAATATTTTCATAGGCCCACGTAAAGCATATTATTCCTAGGCATGGTTCATATTGCCTAATGAATAAAATAGCATTGTTTGCCATATAGAAACTAGTCAATTTATATGCAGGTTCTGCCCATCTACCAAGGAACAGTGATTAGTTGCATTCTGGATCCCAGCTGGCATAAGATAGAGTAGAAGTTTCTGGAACAAAATAATATCAAAGCAAATACCATTAATCCAAAGGCAGCTTCTCCCTGTGCCCTGAGGTGCCCTGAAGAATTAGTCTTTCACAAAAAGAAACTGATTTTTTATCTAGAAATATAACGTCATTAATATATGTTGCTATCCACGCAGCCACAACCCAATGTAATAGCCCAGCTGTTTTGGCTAAACTAAGAATAAATATGCTGTACACCTGAAACTAACACAACATCTTTAGTCAACTATACTCCAATATAAAATAAAAGTTAAAAAAAGAATAGAAAAACAATATCAAGTAAGCATATAAACTTCAATCTATAAACCACTCAGCGTATATATCAGGCAATCAAATATTCTTTCAAATTTATAAATTCTAAGTTGTCTTGTCACAGTATATAAATCTTGCTGGCTCCAATAAGATATGTGGTTATACCTATTACACCACCGTAGGTTTATACATGATTATAGAAAATCCACAGTGAATTTAAATCAGACTGAGGTCCTTCGATGTAACAGTCTATTAGTAGGCTGTCTGTTTCTGCCTCAGGAACTTTGTCCTCGAGGAATGAAAATTCTTTTTAGTCTCCAAAGAAGATATACAGATTGCCAACAAACACATGAAAGAATGCTCAATATCACTAATCATTAGAGAAGTGCAAATCAAAACTGAAATGAGATATCACCTCACACCAGTCAGAATGGCCATCATCAAAAAATCTACAAACAGTAAATGCTGGAGAGGGTGTGGAGAAAAGGGAACCCTCTTGCACTGTTGGTGGGAATGTAAATTGATACAGCCACTATGGAGAACAGTATGGAGGTTCCTTAAAAAACGAAAAATAGAACTACCATATGACCCAGCAATCCCACTACTGGGCATATACCCTGAGAAAACCAGAATTCAAAAAGAGTCATGTACCACAATGTTCATTGCAGCTCTATTTACAATAGCCAGGACATGGAAGCAACCTAAGTGTCCATCGACAGATGAATGGATAAAGAAGATGTGGCACATATATACAATGGAATATTACTCAGCCATAAAAAGAAACAAAATTGAGTTATTTGTAGTGAGGTGGATGGACCTAGAGTCTGTCATACAGAGTGAAGTAAGTCAGAAAGAGAAAAACAAAGACCGTATGCTAACACACATATAAGGAATCTAAGAAAAAAAATGATTCTGAAGAACCTAGGGGCAGGACAGGAATAAAGATGCAGATGTAGAGAATGGACTTGAGGACATGGGGAGGGAGAAGGGTAAGCTGGGACATAGTGAGAGAGTGGCATGGACATATATACACTAACATATGTAAAATAGATAGCTAGTGGGAAGCAGCCGCATAGCACAGGGAGATAAGCTCAGTGCTTTGTGACCGCCTAGAGGGGTGGGATAGGGAGGGTGGAAGGGAGGGAGATGCAAGAGGGAAGAGATATGGGGACATATGTATATGCATAGCTGATTCACTTTGTTATAAAGCAGAAACTAGCACACCATTGTGAAGCAATTATACTCCAATAAAGATGTGAAAGAAGAAAGAAAGAAAGAAAGAAAGAAAGAAAGAAAGAAAGAAAGAAAGAAAGAAAGAAAGAGAAAGAAAGAAAGAAAATTCTTTTTAGGCTTAGCCTGAGCCAGTGTACTCAAAGGCATAAACAAAAAATAAACAAGTGCACACACACATGCACACACACACACACAGCAAAAACTCAAAAACCATCTATAATAGTGCTGTCCAACAGAAATGTAATAAAAGCCATATATGTAACTTTAAATTTTCTGATTTTCATTTTTAAAAGTAAAAAGAAATAGGGGAAATTAATTTTAATAATATATTTTATTTAACCCAACATATTAAAATATTTTTATTTCAACATACACTCAATATAAAAAGCGTTAAGGAAATATTTTTTTTTTCTTATTATGTATTCAGTACCTGGTGTGTACTTTTCACTTACACCTTACATCTCAATTCAGACTAGCCACATTTTAAGTGTTGAATAGCCATCATACTGAACAACAAAGACCTATATCATAGTTCAGTGATTTTTAAACTTAAGCAAGCATCAGGATCACCCGGAAGGCTTGTTATAGCACAGATTGCTGGGTCCCACCCCCAGAATTTGATTCATAGGTCTGGATAGAGTCCAAGAATTTGCATTTCTAACAAGTTCCTTGATAATGCTAATGATGCTGATCTGGGGACCACACTTTAAGTACCATGGCCATAGTTATTTCAAAATCCACCTTTGGTACCATTTTACCCCTGCATTAATGTGAATGATCAAGAACCAACCCTAGATACTATGGTTGCTGTCATTATTTTTGGTGTTATTGAAATTTTTCACATTGCAAATCACCATTTACCTGTTGGTTGAGATTGAATAATTATTTATGTAGATGAGTATTCCTTAAATCTTCATGTCTGTTATTCTCTGAGTGCTTCTTTCCAGGAGGCTGAACAGGAAAGAAACATTTATGGGCTTGCTTGTACTTAGTGAGTATTTGCAGAGCTGTATTTATGCCATATCCATATGCATGCTCTGATCTTTAGGCACAAAATAGCCCTTTGCTGGTTGACAAACTGTCAATCAACACATTGACAATCTGCCCGGTACCAATTCAAGGCGTTAATAGCAATTCATTTGATGTTTAAAATATACTCATTGATTTCAAAAACATTGAACTTGAAAATGTTAAATGAATAGCTCACTGTTTTTGAGCTTGAGCTCAGTGGAAAATAAAAGGAATTTTTCAAATTTCATGGTGCTTAAATCCTGACCTGAATTTATCTCTGAATGTGGGCAGGTTCTGGCCACCAAATTGTAGATGGTTGTGTGCATTTGTAAAAGATGAAGTTCCTTCCTATCCCTACATGCTTAGATATTTTATCCCCCTTTTCTCACTTCTGAAGAAAAACAATGAGGAGTTAATACCTGGTCTTTAAACTTTGTTTTTCCCGTAAGAGTACAAAAACAGCATCAGAGCCTCCGTTGGCTCCTCCTGTGTCTGAAGAAGAAGATGAAGAAGAGGAAGAAGAAGAAGATGACAATGAGCCGCCGCCAGTCATTGCACCGAGACCAGAGCATACGAAATCAGTAAGTCCCAAGTGACCGTTTCCAAATGATTCAACAGATGTCCTTTGGCATAGTCCTAGAGTCAGAATTTAGTTAATCACCTAGTATCTGTTGAGCATCTATGTTCCTGGAACTAGAGTATAAGATAAAAATTTGGTTGGGGTTGCTGTTTTGAGGATACAGATTAGCACATGACAATTAGAGAATACTACCAAGCAATATACAAATAAGTGCTAAATTTTAAAACTGCTGCAGAAGTTAAGAAAGAGAACAAAAGCCATGGGAATCTGGTAGGAAGAATTGCATAAGCAGAGGCACCAAGACCACAATTAGCACAGCATGTTTGGGGGCCTCAAAAGACTAGCTCCTGAGAGCTTTCAAGGGCAGTATACTTGAAGCAACTTAAAGATCTTTTTTTGATAGAAATCACTTGTCTTTAAAAACTCATTAAAGGTTGAGGGGCAGGGTGGAGGGAGGAATGAATAGGTGGAGCACAGAAGATCTTTAGGGCAGAGAAAATACTCTGTGTGATACCATAATGATGGATACATGTCATTATACATTCATCCAAACCCATAGAATGTACAACATTAAGAGTGAACCATATGATTGATGGATTGAAAGTGATGAAAAATAGGGTACTTGAATATCATAATCCTATTGGTCCAGTCTCTGTGTGGCCAAAAATACAACAGCTCAACTCTACCTTCATTATAGTTTGCTCCTCTAGTTCCTCCTACTTGACTTCTGTAGGTAAATACAGTTTGGTAAGTATCTCTATAGAAATTGATGGCCCTGGAGGCTGCCATCCCATATAAAAGATAATGGGAGATAGAAAAGGCATTTCTGAAAAGAAAGACTCAGAGGGGAAGGCCAAACATAAATTTTGAGAATTAGAAGAGACATATCAGGCATAATCAGACCCTAAAACTTTAGGAAAGTGATTTAATTGTCTAAGGTCTTACAACTCTTTCGTTATAGAGTTTTCACTAGTATCTGTATCACCCGTGCCCAATTAGTGATTTTGGATTCAAGGAACATTGAATTTATTAATGATCTACAAAAATGGATACTTCTGAAGTCATTACTGTAAAGGATACATCTAATAATTATGAAAGTACATGATAATAAATCATTGTGTGTATGTGTAAAAAAAAAGAGTGAACCATACGTAAACTATGGACTTTGAGTGATTCTGATGTGTCAATGTAGGTTCATCAATTGTAGCATTATTTTGGTCTTTAATCTGTAACCAAATTTTTTGTCTTTAAGATCTACACTCGTTCCGTGGTTGAATCCATTGCTTCACCAGCAGCACCAAATAAAGAGGTCACACCGCCTTCTGCTGAGAACGCCAATTCCAGTACTTTGTATAGAAACACAGATCGGCAAAGGAAAAAATCCAAGATGACAGATGAGGAGATCCTAGAGAAGCTAAGTGAGTTGTTTTTTGTTTTGCCATCATTAGTTTCTTCATGAGAGGGTTTCTCCACCTAGAGTAGGAATTGAACTTTTAAAAATTTGAACTTGTTTGCATGAACTTCAGGCTCCCTGACATCACAAGATGAAAAGTTTGAGACTCACTGTGTATTCCAGATCACCCCCTCCCTCATACTCCTAATTGCACAGAAACCAAGCGTTTTCACTTGAAAAACGTCAATTAAGGTGAAAACTTCACTAAATGAATTATGTAGTAAGTTTTATTTTAAGATTATACCCCCAAAGGGGATCAGTCTGATGAAAAATATCTTATGATCATACCCCAGGGGCCCCCACCTGATCAATCATGATGGATAATTCAACCTCAAAACCCAACACAGTCAATCAAAGTGGGTGGCCACGATAAAATTGCCTTTTCTCTTAATTTAGGAACATTGCTATGTGGACAGGGAGGCAGGGCCAGCAAATGCTCACAGCCTCCTTCCTGCAGTGTCATTAGTGTACCCAGTGTACCCAGTGTCATTAGTGTACCCAGGCTTGTGCATACACACTCGCTCCGTTTTACGAAACACTCCTCTTCCACTTAGCTTTCTGGGTCAAAGAGATTTTTTAAAAAATCCTCTGTTGAAAAGAGTCAAAGTTCTGTGAAGCACATTCATTAAACTCATACTACAAAAGCATCTAACAAACCACTAGTTATCTACAGTTCGTACCTCCAATCTGACTAACTCCTACTCATCCTTCAAACCTCAGCTCAAAAGACAGGAAAGCCCTCCTTGTCTCTCTCAGTCTGAGTCAATGGACCTTCTTTTCACTGCCTTTATTGCAGCAAATATCACACTGTACTTGTCTGTCTCCTTCACTAGACTGGGAGCTCTTTAAAGACAGAAATTGTGTCTTCTTTTCCCTCACATCCAGCTCTAATAAAGTGCCTGGTACACAAAGGCACTTAACGGATGCTTGTTGATTGAATGGGTGAAAAAATTAGCAGACAAATGCATCTTGACTGGGTTCCTACTTACCTGTTCTATGCCAGAGTCTTTGGAGGAAACTATAGAAAAACAATTTCCTGATATTAAGAAACTTACAATTTTATTTGAAAGATAAGATTTAATAGTGTGATACAATTAGAGAATAGGAGGCCATCTTGTTTCATGCAACTGTCTGTCTAAAAGAACTCAGGAAAGGAAGAAAGCAGTGCAGGCTATAGGCCACAGGAAGACTCTGCAGAGGTGGTCGTAGGGCCATTTTGCCCTCCAGGGGACATTTGGCAGTATCTGGAGACATGTTTATTGTCACAGCACAGGGAATGCCACTGGCATCTAGTGGATGGAGGCTAAGGATGCTTGCTTATAAACACTCTATAATGCAAAGGGTAGCCTCCTTCCTTTCCCCTCTGCAACAAAGAATTATTCAGCCCCAAATGTCAACAGTGCTGATGTTGAGACAGTCTGACACAGAGGTATTTGGAAAGGCAAAGGTTTGGGTTGCAGATGTCAGCGCTCAGAACTGGAATTGAGGGACTTTAGCCAACCGACTTTACTGTACATGATTAAACATGCCTCTAGTGCTAATACCAACTATTTCCTTAATAACAACAGCAATAATTCCCATTTATTAAGTGCCTTCTCTGCTGACCACTTTACATACATTATCAAGTTTAATTTTCACAGTAATCCCTTGTGGTAGATTTTCATGGCCTCATTTTATAGATCAGTGAAAGTAAGCCTCAAAAAGCTAAAGTGACCAGATCACCAAACTAATGAGTGGCAGAGCCAGAGTTGGAATTCAAATCTGTTTGCCTTCAAAGCTTATACTCTTTCCATTACCCACTTTGCTTCTGCATTTGCCAACTGTCTATTTGTGTAAAAGGGAAGGAATGAAGGAAAGAATTACCTGGATAATTTCAGTTCAAGTATTCAGACAATTGCCTCAGTTTTTTTCCTTTATTTTACATGACCTGTGAGATTACATCAGATTTTATAAATCTAGCAGCATCGCTTTAGTAAAATTGATTATTTGATAACTGTTTCAAGTCTCAGTAGATTTATTATAATGAAAATACATTTAGAGCTTTCTTAAGTTCACTGACAGAGAAACAGGCATTATTTTGAGGCGGGGGCAAGATCTTGTTTTGCTTGCAAACTGTAATGGTTCTGGAGCTGTGGTTTTTATAATTTGTTGTTTATTCTGCCCTACACTGAGCAACATGATGAAGAGGGAAAAGCCATGTTTGATTACATTTTTAATTAAGAATTAAGTCAGTTTTTTTCTCTATTGGAGAATGCTTAGGCCTAGAGAGAATCTTTTTCCCTCCAGCCTGTGGGCCACCTGCAACTCTCAACCCTACCTGTGCTCACAGATGTCGGCAGGGCACACCTGCCAAGAAATGGAGGAGTGTTTTTCACGAAGCAAATCCAGGCTGAGCTTTACTGCAAAGTCTGCAAAGTCAGTCTTTCCTGCTTCTGCTTCACCATCGCCCTCTCTGGGCCCTGTCTCTGCCACTTACTCGCTTATATAACCTTAAGCTAGTTATTTAACCCCTCTGAACCTTCATTTCTTATTGGCCAAATGGGGATGAGAATCATAACTACATTTTAGGACTCTGTCTATAGGATGGATTTTATGTAGCCCAACCTATGGCTGAGAGGACAGGTACTGGTGTCAGAAAGGCCCAGATTCAAATCACAAGCCCATTGCTCCCAGCTGTGTCACTTCAGGCAAGTTATTTTAACTTTTCTGGACCTCTTTTTCCTCATTAAGAAAAATGGGGATAATAATGGTACCAACTTTATAGCATTATGATAATTCAATGAGAATAATGTATGTAAAAACCTCCAGCAACAGTACTTGGTACACAATAGGTGCTCAATAAATGGTAGTTACTATTTTATTACATGAATATAAAGCCTTAATAAGATAATACAATAGGACAGACTTTGAAGTGAATCATAACTGAGTCTGAGTCATAGACCCAGACCAGCTGTGTGTCCTTAGTCAAGTCACTCAACTCCTCTAAAATTTAGTGTCTTCATCTGAAAAATGGAGATGATTGTACTGGTATAATGGGGACTTTGTGAGGACCAAACAAGGCAAAGTATGTAAGACACCCAGCACAATAAATAGTTGCTTAGGATTATTATGCTGTTTTTTCCACCATGAGAGCAACCATATTTTTCAATATAAAAAATTGGGACCTAGGATCTTCAGGGGGACAGAATGTTTGAAACCAGCAATAATCCCAGATGTATGGGCCCTGTACAGAAATCACTGAGGAGGAGGAGCTTGGGGAAGGCGTAAAGGAGCCTGTACTAAGAGGCAAAGGAGAGGGAAAAGGGAGACAGGGAGGTAGGAGAATGGCCTACGGCCCATACCAGGGTGGACCCCACCATAAGCGTGGGGAGGAGGGGAGGGCGGCCTCACCTTCAGTCTCAGGGATCTGATTACTATGACGTGGGCAGCCCAGACCACAGAGCTGTCAGGCTATTCTTCTTCCACACAGCTACTGATTGTGGGAGCCAGACCATGGGATCGTTAATGGCTGAAATGAACAGATCATCTTTCAGTTTTACACAGACAGATAGCCTGGGTCTGCCTTGTTCACTGTGGTCTGGTCTGAATCGGCTGGAAAATAAAGAAACCCCTACATTTTAGTGACATTTTTCAAAAGGTGCTGACTGTCAGCAAAATTGTACAATCACCTCCCCCTCTAGTCCCTCCCCTCCCCCAGCATTCCCCGCTCAAAACTCTCTCTCCGAATCCCCCCTCAGATAGAACTAACATTAGTTTAGAGAGTTCTTTTGCTTTTTCTCAGAAACCAAAACCTTCATTATGCCAAACAGTCTTTTAATGCTTGGAGTTCAACTTAGTTTATTTGATATGTAGGAGAACACATTGCTGGACTTTTCTGTCCCTGAAACCACATCATGAACCCTATTTTCAAACACTAGTATTTAGTGATTTCTTAAATCCTTGTACTTTAAAGTGAATGGTTTGTTTCTCATTTAAGAAATTGCTCTGGTTGGAAGTTGTTCTGGTATTGCCATCATTTTCTCCTCTGGATTCTGAGTTGCTGATTTTTGTCTCTTTATGCCTATTGTGTACCACTGTTTTTCCCTTTCTTTAGTATAATTTAGGAACACAAATTATAATGGCTCTGATGAAGGAGGTCACTGTAAAAGCTTGTTTTGTAATTCGGAATGGTACACAAGGCCTCCTGTTCACTTGCCTAGCAGCGGTAGATGGCAGCACACGCTCTCCTGTGACCGGTAATGGGCATGAGGACGCCATTTTCTTTGAATAGCAGTTAAATTCAGAAGCAGAAGCGCATCAAAATGGTTGTCTTTTGGTAATCCTCATGAAAGGATTTATTCCCAGTTGTTGTTGTTTATGTTTTTGTTTTTATCCTGCATACCATGGAAATAAAAGTTGAATCATTTACTGCCATAAAACCTCATTAATAGAGACACAGATGTAGAGAACAGATGTATGGACACCAAAGGGGGAAAGCAAGGGGTGGGAGGTGGGAGGTTGGATGAATTGGGAGATTGGGATTGACATATATACACTAATATGTATAAAATAGATAACTAATAAGAACCTGCTGTATAAAAATAAAATAAAATAAAATAAAAACCTCATTAACTAAAGCCTGCCAATTGGAATTGGTCATAATTCGGAAAGTGGCTTGGGCTGAAGCTTATTTGCTTTTGTTCAGTCTATGGAAAAGAGTTTGCTCAGCAACTTAATGGTATAACTTTCTTAGAAGACTTTGCTTAATAAAACTGTGGTTTCAAGTGACTTTAAAATCGTCATTTCATTAAAAAAAATTTTAAGTTCTAGGTCCTTACCCATTCATAGCTGGCTTGAAGGAGGGTAGTTCTCAGTGATGTAGAAATCTGTGAGACAATTTGAAAAATGAAATAGCAACTCAGAAATCATTAAATTGGTGGTATTCTATAGAGATAGCTCAAGTAAAATACATTCTCTAACCCCTGCCTTAAAATACGGGGCATTTACTAAATGAAAGTCCTAATTTTATTTGAGTTTAATTCAATAGACATTTATTGAGTAACCAATGTATTTCACCTACAGCATTATATGAGGAAGCACTGAGGATGCAGAGATGAAAAGACATGGCCCCTGTCCTTACGACACAGTCTATAAGGGGATGTCAAATACATAGATATAGATAGATGGTGTATTAAGTACAGAGAAGGAGAGCAAGAGCAAAAACAAGAAAAAAAAGCAAAAGAGGAGGCAGAAAGAGAAAGAGAGAGAGAAGGTACAATAGCAGTACAGAGAAGGGAAATTATTAACTTTATTCCAAAAAAAATCAGGGAAGGCTTCCTAGAGGAGGCATAACTGAAGCTGAGTTGAAGCATGAACAAGGACTTGCCAGGAAGAAAACTTAAGAAGGACATTGCAGGCAGAGAATAGCATGTAAAGAAAGTATAAAAGTATATGGTTGGGAACGTTAACTTATTCAGTGCCACTTGAATATATCAGTAGAACTGGTGGTGGATATGGGGACTGGAGTTTTAAGAGAGGGAGCCAAATCGCTAAACAGGATCTGATCATGAGCTACAATTCGTTTGTTATGGTGAGAGCATAAGGTTCTAGTGGGGAAGTGGGGAAGATGAGATGGAGAATGAAGCAAGAGCCAGATACAAAGAACCTTGCATTCCATGCCAAGGGGTTTGAGCTTTACCCTGGAGGAAGCATCCAGGACCCCTGAACCAGAGAATCACGTGATCAGGTCTGCACTTAGAGCATCCTGACAGAGGTGTGGAGCCTGGACTCGAGTGGGCAGAGGCTGGAAATTCTGAATCCAGTTAGGAGGCTGTCGGAATAGCCCAAACAAAAAATGGTGAGGGCCTAACTAGAACAGTAGTAATGAGGAAACGACAGATTCAAAAAGTATCTAGGAGGTAAACAGATATAGGCCCAGGACTCAGTGGGCAACTACACGTGGGGAGTGAAGGTAAGGGTTAAGTCAGGGTGACTCCCAGATCTCTGACTCAGGCTACTGAGTAGACAGATGGTAGTACCATTGACTGAGATTGGGAATACAAGAGGAAAAGAATTATAACGACTCACATATTGTGAGTCTTATTTAACCTAACTGAAACATGGACTTCTCTTACAAAAAACAAACAACAACAAACCTAACAACCATGGATGAACAATCCGTGAATGAAACATTTAATTTATTATTTTTTTCCAGGTATACTATCTACTGGTAGGTCTGAATTAAGTTGTTCACTAGCCCAGAAAATAGATCATGTCTAAATTAGCACGAAGTATTGTCTGTAGCACACAGTTTAGCTCTTGAATACATATTTTCTTGTTCACATTCATTTAGTCAACAAATTCAGTGGCAGCCACTGTTCTGGGCACTGAAGTTACAGGGATGAAAAGACAAGCTTCCTGCCCTCAAAAAGAAGCATGTAAGTCTCATTAGAATGATCAGAGAAGAATTCATAAAAGATGACTTGATATTATACTTAAACAATAAATAGGAATTCATGGGTTTGATAGGAAAGGGAAAGGGGGAGCATGTCTAAAGACCAAAGCCTTGGATAGTGATGGTGTTGCTAGGATATAAAGTCGGAGGGATGGAGAGGAGAGGAATAATATGAGGTTAGACTGGTTAGGTAGGAGCTAGATGCTGCTGGATGGTAAAGGGCCTTCTATGCCAGACTAAGAAATTTGAAATTGATCCTGTAGTAAGGGGGAACTTTTGATGATTTATGGATAATGGAGTGAAATCGCTCTGAAGTAGGCTGACCTCACATCTCAGTTTATCCAAGACAGTCTTCGTTTATGAGTTACATGGTTACCCTATTCCAAAGGCATTGTGGAAAAGGAATTAGAGAAGGCAGAGTTTAGAGGTAGGTAACGACTAGCACAATTGTTTGAACAAGAGATGTTGAGGACCTGAACAATGGCAGTGGCCATGGGTATGAAGAGGAGGGAATGGATAAGAGTGACAATTAGGAGATAGACTCCACAGACCTTCTCTTGATTAGTTCGTGTGTATAAATCTTGTTATACTAACTGACTCTACACTTCTTTGAATAGGGGCCATGTTAGTAAGATGTAACTTAAAGGTAACGATACTGATGTTTGCTTCCATAAGGAAAGAAAGGAGGGCCAGAAGTATCCAAATAAATGATTCCCTTCAAAGTAGTCCACTTGAGAACTTATTCCCACGATGCTGCCATGGCATGGAATTTTTCTGTACCTATTTGAGCATTGCATTGTAGAGTCAATGTCACTTCCTTTAGATTTATTCTGAGTGGTGGCAGGTATTGATCCTCTGAGTAGTGGCCTTGAAATTTTGAAATTGCAAAAAACCAATATTTTTTCCCAGAGCCAAACATGATAAATTAATGGTTTTCTTGTGTGGCTTGTAAACTTACTCCACAGTGTTTGGAACAACCTATAGAAACAGAAAGTAGATGAGTGGTTACCTAGGGATGGGTTGGTAAGCAAAGAGGGGATCAAGAGTGACTGCTAACAGGTACAAGATTTCTTTTTAGGATGCTAAAGATGCTCTAAAATGAGATCATGGTAAAATTTAGTAACTTTGCACAGCTCTAAAAATTTACTAAAAGCCATTGAATTGTACACTTTAAGTGAGTGAACTTTATGGTGTGGAAATCATATCTCAGTAAAGCTGTTAAAAATGTTTGGAGTGCTAGTAGGGTCCTAGGTTCAGGGATGTATGGAGGTTTCTTTAGGATTTTATTTTATAATCATACAAATTTTTATTAAGATATAGTTGTTTTACAATATTATATTAGTTTCAGGTGTACAGGGATGTAAGTTTTTTAAAACAGTAAGCCTCATTACTTTATGATTAACCTTTATTCTTTATTAGAGCCATTCCCCATCCCCCATCGCCCTTAGTGCAGTACTGGGTGCATATTAATTGCTCAAGAGATATTTGTCCAGCAAAACTGAATGTACTGTAGCACTCAATTTTACTCCAATTCAGAGAAGATAGTGATTTTATTAAATACTATGTACAAGTCCTTAGATGTTTCTATCTCCTAATCTACAGTATCCTTTTATGGGAACTTTTTATAAATGTTGGGTTATGTTCAATCCTTCTTGTTTCCCAAACATCATCAATTTTGAGTATAAGCATCTGGGTTATTACTACTAGTTTAATTAATATATTACTGTTTGTTACTTTAATAAAATATATCATTATCCATATAAATTATAGAAATCACATAAGAATATTGCTCTAATATTTTATTTGTCATTGACTCTGGCATCTTAAATTTTAATATTAAATAGAGGAAAATCAATCAATTTAAATCTCTCTCTCTCTCTTCCCTCCCTCCCCTCAGGAAGCATTGTGAGTGTTGGTGACCCAAAGAAAAAATATACAAGATTTGAAAAAATAGGTCAAGGGTAAGTGATTATTATGTGAACTATCAAAAGATGAGCACCAGAGACATATATTAAAATGCAATAACAGCTTGAATTTCTAGTAAATTATGCTTCTCATTTTCTAGGTTATATTCATGTTTTGCATTCTTAATATTGGCCTTTCTGGCTGGCAGACTGTTAATTAACCTAGGAACATATCCTGCGGGAATCTTCACTATTGTCAGGTTAACAGTGAATTATTTACAGATGCTTTCATCCCATAGAGTTAGACGATTCAAACCGATTCCTCTAGAAAAGCAGTAGAGTTATAGAAACCTCTAAGCTTGTATGAAAACCCCCTTTATCCCTGTCCCCCTCTACATCTGTATGGATGTTATGCTTAAGATCCTGTTTCATTCTCAAACTGTAAAGTGACAGAGTGATGGTAGGGAAGGTCCTTATTGAATGATCCAGAGGTGGGCAGAGTTAGCTATCTGAGTAAGGAAGAAATAGATCAATAATCCCTAAATGGGATGGAGTGCATCATTTTCACTTAGTATGCTAGTAAGAATAAAGATTCCCAGGCTCTACTGCCAGAGATTTGATTCAGAAGTCTGGAGCGGGGCCCAGTAATCTGAACTTTGGAACAGTTCCTCAGATAATCCTGACCATCAGCTAGACCTGGAAACCAGGGGGCTAGATCATTCACCAGAGCTAACGGTGGGAGTCACCAGTTCTACAAGCCAGCTGTAATTAGGCATGTTTCTCAAGCCTTAATGTGAAACTAAACAGGAGTGCCTGAGTAGGCAACAGGGTTTGAAACAGGGAAATGTTTTGTTTAAAGAGAAATGAAGCGTTCTAAAGGGGTGTCCTTAAATGGGAAATGAGACAAGATATTTAGGTGTACCAACAACTGTATGCCAGGCACCCCAGAGGTCTCCTGACTGAAACAAGGGGCTGGGAAGAAAGGGATACAGCTAATGTGCCTGCAAAATTGTGCTAGCCCCTCAGCCAATGGAAAAATCATATACTGTATATAAGCTTGACTGTTTTTGTGATTTTTTATATTTTATTTCGTTTTCCCCCTAGCTTTTTTACTAAAGTTTCTTTTGAAATTGCCAACTTATCTCGGGAAATAAGGGAAAACATTCATTAGACATTTGGGCTAGAGGGTAAGAGGGACACTCCTTGGGCACTGTGCCTGGTGGGAATCAAGGTGAGAAGACCCTAAGAAGGAGGCAGAAACTAAGGGAGAAATACATGGCCAAGTGTCTTCTTGCAGTGGAAACCGTAATTTTGTTGCATTTAAACTTTCTAGGAGGGCAAAATATATACCTGTTTGTGCTCTTGCTTCTTTCTTTGTCATTTGCTATCACTGGTATTCTCACATGCTCATAAAAAAAGGTTTTGTGGTCTCTAGAGGGCCCCTAAAACTTAACAAGTCAGATAGTATTTCTTCCCATTGCTCTAGGACAGTGCTGTCCCCTAGAACTTTCTGTGCTGATAGAGATGTTCTACATCTGCACTGTCCTATATGATAGCCACTAACATGTGGCTATGGAGCACTTGAAATGTGTCTAGTGCAAATGAGAGACTGTATTTATTTGAATTAATTTATTTGTTCAGCACACACTTATTGAACACCAACTATATGCCAGGCACTGTGTTAAATGCGAGAGAAACAGAGCTCACTAATGATAGTGTGGGCCCTCAAGGAACTTACAATCTATAGTGATGAATGCTTGAAGAGGCTAAATAGGGTACCTTGGGTGACATGCCTACTCAATTCACCTAAGTGCAGGGCAGGGCTGGCTTCTGTAGCCATTGTTTCACCTGGAGTTTTCCTCCTTAACTCCTAATGAACTAGAAGTTCTAGTGAACTGGTTGTTTTACTTAAGTCAGGAAGCCGTGCCTTCTCAAGTCCATGTACAAACCTCAGCTCACTTTCTTTTTGTCCAAAAGATTAACACCACAAGGCAGGTTAAAAAAACACAGTAGTTTGCACTAAAGTGACTTGGAAGGCAAAAGTTACCTTTTAAATTTATTTTATTTTATTTTTGGCTGCATTGGGTCTTCATTGCTGCGCGCGGGCTTTCTCTAGTTGCAGCGAGCGGGGGCGGGCTTCTCATTGCTGTGGCTCCTCTTGTTGCGGAGCACGGGCTCTAGGCGCGTGGGCTTCAGTAGTTGTGGTGAGTGGTCTCAGTAGTTGTGGCTCACGGGCTCCAGAGCACAGGCTCAGTAGTTGTGGCACATGGGTTTAGTTGCTCCGCGGCATGTGGGATCCTCCCGGACCAGGGCTCGAACCCACGTCCTTTGCATTGGCAGGCGGACTCTTAACCACTGTGCCACCAGGGAAGTCCCAAAAGTTACCTTTTAGATTTTAGTTTAATCTAGTTGGATCTTTGATGGAGCTAACAATAGGAAGTGATACACAATCCATAGAGAAGTAGCATTCCAGACCTTTGCTGTCCAATATGGTAGCCATGTGGCTATTGAGCACTTGAAATGTGGCTAGTCCAAACTGAGATATGCTACAAGTATAAAATATGCACCTGATTTCAAAAAGTTACTATGAAATAAACAATGCAAAATATCATATTAATAGATGTTATATTGGTTACATGCTGAAATATTTTACATACATTGTGTTAAATAAAATATATTATTAAAATTAATTTCACCTTTTGAGCTTTTTAAAATATAGTTTCCCCCAAATTTAAAATATGGCTCACATTATATGTCTAATGGACAACACTGCCCTAGTTGTAGGTTTAAATGGGAGCTATTTATTTATTCATAAAGTGTTTTCATATTCGGAGTTGTCTTTTGAGGAGCGGAAAATGTTATAATTTTGTTTTGATTGCTCATTCTCACTTAGACCCAAGTGAGCCAAAAATATCATTGAATTTAGAAAAGAAAAAAAGTAAGAGATGGTTTCTGGGAGATACTAGGTAATGAAGCAAGACAGATTTCTCCAAGAGCAAAGATTAGGCTGCCAAACAACTTGGCATACCAAAGAGATTTCCCCTCCTGGTTGTTATTTATGCTTCTGACCTCTGAAGGTGCAAAAGGAAAGTTCTCTATTTCTGCATACCTTTGTAAAGCCTTTATAATCTAAAATGAAAAATCAAAGGAGAAATCCTGCTTGCCGCTGCAGAAAGGTCTCTTTTATATTCCCAGCGAGTTCATCATTTTCAAGAATGATGAAACCAGCAGAGAGTTCACTCCTAGACCCCATTCAACTTTTAAATAAGCCCTTAGAGGGTGGGGAGTCTTTTTGATTTATCCTTTTGTTGCCTTTACTGTCTAGCACAGTGCTGTTGCAGTTGGTGGATCCCCCCAAAACAGTTTTGTACAGTTTCGATCAACAATCAGAGTTCATTTGGCCAAGCTCAGGGATTTACAGAACTTCCCCTGTCTGCTTCCCCCATCTCTCTGGATCTGTTTTGGCCTCAATAAATATTTGTTGAACTAACGAAAATGTTTGTCTTTCTAGCTCTCCATTTCCTCTGTCCTCTGTCTTTTCATGAGTATATACATGTGTATCTTGCTCTTTCTGTCTCTGTCTCTGTGTTTTGCAGTGTGTCTTTAACTGTTTCTCATAATCACTAGATCAGCCTCACCACATCTGATTTTGTTCTCCTTTAGGTATTTGTGTCTGTCTTTTTCATCCATGTTGGCTTCACCTTCTGCCATTTTCACACACGCACCCAACCAAAATGGTCATAATATAAAATCAAGATGTAATTATGTAGCTTTTTAAGATATAAGCTAGTAACTTAAATCTATTTATTTCCTGTAACTCTATCATTTATTTAATTAACGAATTATGATTTTTTTTCATTTTTAGTAGATTTTTGTTCTCTGTTCTTAATTTTTAAAGAGAATGAGCAAAATATTGATTTATTTCTCTCTAGACCAGAAAAGAACCCACTTAAATTAATTTTTCTTTTACTTAAGTTGCTCTCAATGGATTTTCCCATGAATTATTGACCAAGTTAGATAAACTAGTCTCTACTCTCAATTTATAGAGTTTTTTTTTTCTTTTCATTGACGGTGACATTCAAACCTATGTCCGTAATCATTTGGAGCTCGGAATAATCAGCCCCAGTATTCCATTTTTAGCTCCCTGGAGCACAGCAGCTTACTCTTGGGAGCCGGATTTGAGAGGAACCTCTCCATTAATCACCCTCATCTGCTTGGAAAACAAAATTTTTCCAGTGTGGGTTTCTGCCATCCCAGCATTCAGGCCTGGGGCCAGAGAATTGGGCTTCATCTTCCATAAATCAAATTCAGAATTGCATGTCTAATCATTTGAGGCCATAGCTGTGAGTGGAAAGCTAAAAATGACATTATTTCATCAGGTTTGCTGTGAAAAGTGTTCTGTACGTGGCCACCAAATCTAAATATTTTGAGCAGATGTATGTAAAGTTTTAAAAAAAAACAGAAAGAAAGAAAAAGGGACCGGTACCCCCCAAATTATCATTAACTTGACAATATGAGTTTGTCAGAAATACATCTGGTGGAGACTTAAAGAATCTTCACTCTTTAGGATAGTTATATAAAAGAACTTGTTTAATAAATGAGGTAGGGTGAGACAGCAAAATTAAATATTTATTTTCAGTCAACAGCTATCATTGGCAAACCTGTGTAATCCCTGAATAAGCAGTAGCTGTGTAACAGAGGGCTGAATTCACGAACATTGGCAGCTGTCCGAACATATTTCTCATTAATATATTTGAATTCATTTTAAGGTCTTTCCTTAAATGAGAATGCACTGAACAACAGACTCTTTTTCTCTTTGAGGTTTCTATTTGTTTTCTCTTCAACATTATAATAAAACAAATATTTTTGAGGAAGCAGCTCAGAGGAAATGGTTTAACAATATTTAAAAATATTTAACAAATAACGTGTTTCCTTCAGCGAACTTTTGTTGAGGGCCTACTATGTGTAGTACAGAGTAGTAGTTAAGAACCAGGTTCTGAACATTTGATGGGGAGAAACGGAAAGTTGTATCGAGAAATAAGCATGTCCGCCCTACTCCCAAATGCGTGTACCTTTCCCCCCATACTTTATCCACACACTCTTTTCACTGTCATCTCCCCCATGAATCTCTCTCTCTGGCTACCCCAGCCCTAACTCATCTTTTCTGTGTATGTCCTGAGTCCTACAGCTTTGATCCGCACGGGCATGTCTACACCACTTATATCTTAGCTTGTCTAGACATGTAAAATTGCTTGAAACTTTGAAAGCCATGATGGAATAAAGGGAGAATTTTTGGAAAATTTGAAGAGAAAGACAGAGTCCAGATTCCGAAATCAGAAGGCTGTGGGCAAGTTATTTAGTTTCTTTAAGCACCAGTTTTCTGTCATTGTAAGCAGAATTCACATACCTCATAAGGTTGTGAGAAATGAATGAGAGAAGGTATTTAAAGTGCTTTGCACGGTACATGGCACATAGTGAAGGACTCCATAAACAATAAGTTATTTTTAGGGGTAAAAGTCACACCCACAGTTACTATTATTATATAGAGCAAAATACAGTAAGTAATGTAATGTAATTATAAAGAGCTATGGGGACAGAGAGGAGGGACAGATCATTTATAGCCAGGGAGGAGATATGATGAAGAACTCTTCAAGGAGGGTGCGTTTGAATAGTGACTTGAGAAGGTGTGGGATTTAACAAGTTGGGATTATGGGAAGTTTCCGTTGAAGAAAACCAAATGAACACTCACTTCAGACTGTAGGTTTCATTCGTTTTGATATCCCTAGGGCCTGAAACGATGTCTGGCATAGAGTAAATACTCAGCAAGTATTGGATGAATGAGTATCAAAAAGACCAGAAGAATTAAATCAAGAATTCCAATTCTATAGACAGTCAAAGGTACAGTTTGGCAGGGGAATTAACAGGATACAATGCTAGAAAGATCAGTTGGGGCTGTGTTATGAAACAAATTGAGAGATACAAGCAATACTGTGGGGTTTTTTATTTGTTTGTTTGTTTGAGTTTAATTCTTTTAAGTAGATAATACTTGGACATGGTATAACATTCAGAAGGTACAGAGGAGTAGACAGTGAAAAGTAAGTGTCCCTCCAACCCTTTTCCCTCAGCCTCCCAGTTACCCTGCACAAAGGAAACTTCCAGAAAGATGTTGTTTCTGGTTTCGTAGGTAATATTTTCATAGAATCTCTGCGCACATACACGCCCCTACAAACACACACACATACACACGTGTGCATGTGCGCTCACACATACCATGTATGCTCAAATATTAGGTGGCACACTGTTTTTTAACTCACCTAAATACACAAACTATCAGATATATGATTAAATGGTGAATGTCTACTTGTGATGTTTAACTTGTTAATTCACCCTTATTTACATATTTAAAACCACACATTGTATAAAGTCATATATAAATTAGGAGAGATTTTTCTACTCTCACATTTCACGAGCGGTATAATTCAAAATCTGCCTCTGCATCTGTATTGTTTTTGTAATCCCAGAGCCCCTTTTTGAGTCCCCCAGCAGTTAGCTAAGTACATCATCTGACTTCCCTCTAAGATCTTTGAGATAAAATATTTTTGAATCTACATTTTGAATATTTTTGAATCTATTTTTGAATGATTCTGTGCCTGGATATTTTATTCCTAGTTACAATTACCCATTTATCCAACATTAAGATGATTGTTTTCCGAATCTGTCCTGTAGGTGTATATTTAAATCTTCACAACGTAACTTTCTACTATATCACTTTTTAAAGTTTCTGTTACAAATGTTCAGACTTACGCAAGAGTAGAGAAAATAGTATAGGACCTCCCATATTCTTATCACCCAAATTCAACATTTATCAATGTTTTTAATCTAATCACGATGCCATTATAACGCATATATATAAAAATTTAACCTCTAACACCCAGTCAATAATCAGAGTTGTCCAGTTGTCTCAAAACTGCAGTTTGTATAGTTGATTTGTTCAAATCAGCATCCAAAAAAGATTCACATATCACATTTGGTTGTGTCTCTTAAGTCTCTGTACTCTAAAGCATCTGCCTTCTTTTACCACTACCACTGACTTACTGAAGAAACTCATCAGCATCTTGTAGAATATACACTTTCTGGATTTGTCTATTAGTTTCATTTGATGCCATTTATCTTGCTCCCATATTTCCTGTATTTCCTATAAATGACAGTTAGATCTAGAAGCTTAATTAGGCTGAGGTTCAATTTTTGGCAAGGTTTCTTCATAGGTGGTGGTGCTATATGTTTCATATTATATTGTATCAGGAGGTACAGTGTCTAATTGTCCCATATTTTAGTGATGAGTAGATTGATCAGAAGGTTCAGTGGGTGATTGTCCCCTCCACTGCAAAGTTGTCGTCAGCCTTTCATCTGATGGTTTCATCTATTGATGATTATTGCCCAAATCAATTATTTCATGAGGGGTTACAGAATGGCAATTTTCTAATTCTATCATTCCTTCTACACTTATCAGTTAAAATACTTTTGTTGAAAAGAACTTTGTCTCTTCAGCTAGGGAGTCTTTGGTTACCCTGAAATATAGTTCATACAGGGAAATCAAGATAAATGCTTAATTTTTAAATTGCCAGTTTTCAGTGTAAGATGTTGGTGCCCAAGCTACTTCCAAAAGTGTCCAATGAAAGGTGTTTTGATTTTTTTTAAGTGGGAGAAGATGGTATTCTCTTTTATTTAAAAAAATATCTGTATAAACTCATGGGTTTTTTATGTTTTCTGTTTGTTTCAGTTAATCTCATTTATTATTGTTTTTGATGGTCAAACTGTCCCATCTTTGGCTACTGGGAGCCCTTTTCAGTGCATTAATTTGAAAGTGACCTTTAAAAAGCTTGTTTATGATATCTAACACCTGCAGTTATGAGGTAACACCTTTAGAAATAATTTATTTACATCATTTCTTTCCAATTCTGACAGATACTGTCTATGAGAGTCCAAAACTAGCATTGATTGAGACTATTTCAACCTAATGTATCTCTCCTAAACTGTACTTTATGGATAAAAATAAATGGATATGGAGAATTACTACATTACATGAGCGATTTTACAAGGATTTGAATACAAGGCAATTCCCTTTTTCTCCTGAGGAAAAAATTGGGGGAGAGCCCCTTACCTTGTATTTGGGTATACATGGTACATTTCTCTTTGTGTGTGTGTGTGTGTGTGCGCGTGCACGCGATGCATGTATTTTTAACACAAATGTTAAAACATTATATATCTCCTTTTCTATTATGTGCCTATGTCTTAGAGATGGTTCCATGTTCGTACCTGATTCTTTTTAACAGAGGCACAGTGTTTTGTTGTTTGGATGTACCATACTTTATTTAATTAGGCCCCCATCGATAGACATTTAGTTTGTTTCCAATATTTTGCTGCTATAAACAAGGCTTCAGTGAAGATCCTGACACGCCATTTCATACATATGCGAATTTATCATTAGGATGAATTCCTAAAAGTGGAATTGTTACATTAAAGGATATGTGCATTTTTCATTTCCAAGTTGCCCTCCATAGAGGTTGTTCCATTTAACACTCCCACCAGCAATGTTTGAGGGTGCCTGTTTGTCCACACTCTCAACACAACCGTGCTCAAATATGTGGGATTTTAGTACTATAATAAAAGCTGTCCCCACACTGATCTTCAAAGGGGAAAGTGTTTAAGAAAGGAATTCTAACAAGAAATTATGTGTCAAAACAAAAGGCTATCCTGAAGAATCCATTCGTCAATATAGCCCATGTTTGTATTACGCCAAAGTATCTTTGTTGCATGTAGTATCTCTTCGTATAGATTAGATCAACCAAGCAGCTAAATTTGTCAGCAACTGACAGTGGGAGCATTTCTTGAAATCATTTTCCTCCTATGCATAAAGATATGTATCCGACCAAAGGAATTTTTGTCTAACATCTGGGTCTTTGCCAATCGTATCATTATGTAGAATGATGATACGACCAATTCATCAGTAATGGCAAACAAACATTTTTTGGAAGCCCCCAATCCCCATCCCTCTAAATTAATTTTAGTTTTAATGCTTGAGAAAGTAAATATATCATGTTAGATATTTTTCAGACTTATCTCTGCTACTCAGTGAGGAGCCCTCTTTTTCTTAACTCTAATGTGAAGTTCCCATATGGAAGATGAATATTTTTGAAACTTGTTTCTTAAAGGACTTGATGAATAACAGCTTGTTTTGCAAATCTGACAAAGTAGTGTACAGCATAGAACTCAGGGATAAGTGCTGAGAATAAAGTGCTCTGACTTGTTTTTCTTTGCTCAAGGAACTATGGGCAAGAGCCGAAGTGGTGTCTAGAGTGCTTACAGAAGCGATTCTTTGGGTGAGACCACCCACCCCAAAAGTATTTGCTTCCTCATCGGATCTATTTTGGGCCGTACAAGGTAGAACACAGCTATGAGGCACTAAATAGATGTAGTCTGAGCTTCATAATAGGCTTTGTGATGAAGGGGATTGGAAATACATTAGCATTTGTGAAGAACAATGTTTATGGAGCAATGGAAGATGCTCTTTGTTCTACTTAATGCTCTTAAATGCCCTGTGTTGTGTGCTGTCCCTTGTAAAGAAAGATGGTGCCACTCAATCAACCACCATTAGCAGAGTTTGCACTTCAAGTTGTTTTTTCCAGCCATAGTAATGAGCTTGTATTAAGCCACCCGCCCCCCCTTTCCTGTCTAGGCCCTCTTGAAACCAGTGGCACACACTGGGAAACAGCTGCTTAGACTTAATGTTGGAGTGAGTAGTTGAGGGTTAGCTGGCCTTTCCAGGGATTAAGGCCTGTAAATGTGGCCTCATTATCACCGGACTATAATCCACTGAGCTCCCTGGCACCACACCCATAATGTGTTACAGCTCTATTTAAAATTAGATGATCATGAATACTCTGGGAAAAGTCATGCCCTAGCTAAAGAACAAAAAATTCCCTGTTCCTATTTATAATCCTAGTAATTAAAGACTATACCGCCTGGCCCTGGCTACATTCTGCGTACTTAGAAAGGGACTTAGATAACATGATTTTTTTGTGCAATTTTATTATTTTTAATTTAGTGATAGTTTTTAATTGAGTGGCAAATTATAGAAAACACTCTGAATCTTTCCCTTTCTGGCAGAGTTATTGCAAGTAGTAGTAACGCTGTTCCTCACCATTCTGGAGCCCTAAAGGACATATGTCTCAAGAAAACAAGTAAATGTATGGTAGCATTGAAAAATATATCTATATATTTTTATATCAAGCGAATTAATATAGTGAGACAGTTTCTACATAGGGACCTACAAGGAGTAATTGTATCTTCAATACTCGGCAGAAGATAAAGTCCAGTCCTAAGCACTAATTCTGGGTCCACTTCACTCTTGGCCACATGACCAATCTTAATTGATTCAGAAAACGGAAGAACCATCTTGTATGGTTATACCAAAGGAATCAGACTTATCGTGCCCAGGGACAAACTAAATGGTTCCCAAGGGGGCACATGGACTAAGCGAATAGAAAATTAGAGGCAAGAGAAATATTTTAGGGAGGTGGCTTAGCATAGTAGATACAAACGTGGGCTTTGGGAAGTACCACACTTGCACTTAGCACTTAGCATTGCTGTAAAAATGCTAAAGATCTATAACAGAACATGAAATGGTTGTTAAGAGCATGGGCTGTGGAGTCAAACCAATGCTTTTTTTTTTTTTTTTACAGTATATTGGGTTTTTTAAATTTATTAATTTTATTACTTAAAAGTTCTCTTGAATTTTCTAATTGTTTGTACTAGTATATTTTTTTAACATCTTTATTGGAGTATAATTGCTTTACACTGGTGTGTTAGTTTCTGCTGTATAACAAAGTGAGTCAGCTATATGTATACATATATCCCCATATCTCCTCCCTCTTGCGTCTCCCTCCCACCCTCCCTATCCCACCCCTCTAGGTGGACACAAAGCACCGAGCTGATCTCCCTGTGCTATGCGTCTGCTTCCCACTAGCTATCTATTTTACATTAAACCAATGGATTTTTTAGCTCAGCTGCTGGCTCTAACTGTGTAACCTTGGGCAAGCTACTTACCATTTCCCAGTTCCAATTTCCTCATCTGTAGAAGGAAGATAATAGAATTGACCTCATAGGGTTGTATAGGATGAGCATTAAGTGAGCTCATGGCATTTACAGAGAGAAGGCAGAAAGTAAGGCTCAATAAATGATACAACCTTTTCTAGCAGCAGCAGCAGTAGAAGTCAAAGTAGATGTAAAAAATAACCAACCTAAATGTGGATTAATTCCCTGACTGTGATCTCATTAGCACCAGATTTATACTTATGAAACCTTAAACTTGAATAATACCCTATCCTTCTGGCTCTCTCACTCTTATTCCCATGAGGCTCTCCTCGGACCCCGTTGAGCCCCTCTAGTCCTCTTGCCCTTTCCTTTTTCTCCCAGACCATGAGCTTCTTCCTAGCCCCACTGGCCTGCCCTTCTTTCCCTCCTCTAATCTATCAATATTTCTATGCTGAAATCAGAGTGACTTATCTAAATTATAAGTCCTACCATGTTGCTGCTTTGGCAGCTACTCATGATCATGGCTTGACATTGGCTCTGAGCAGGAAACATCAAAACCTGATGAAGATTACTGATAATTAAACTGACTTGTCTTGGGAGGAAAAGCGAGAAATAGTGAATTGTTTGTTTCTTTCTGGACCCTTTAGGCTAGATGCCAGTGTTTCCATTTGAATATTAAGTGCTTGGCCAGGTCAGGGAGAAACTGTTGATAAAGCATCTAATGTGATGCCAAGAACCCAGCAGTATATATCACACTGTAATTGCTGCTGAGGCCCAACGGTTGAGCAATCTGTTGGTTTAATATTCTTGAATCATAGTTCACTGAACTATGATTGAATTGAATTGAATACTTGAATTCATAGGTTCACCAAAAGATCTCTTGCTCAAAGTTAGGAGATTTTGGTTGCTTACTAGCTGTGTCCTCTTGGGCATACCCCCCAACTCTCTGTGCTTCAGATTTCTCATCTGTAGTGAGGAGGTTAAACTGGATGATCTCTGTATTCCCTTGAGTCCTGATAAGGCATGATTTCTTTATGCCATCTGAAGGACTGAGGTTTGGAATAAACAAAATGCCCATCGTAAACAAATGTTCTCCCTATAGTAATCTGGCTTCAGTATAACTACAGTGAAGGACTTCCCTGGTGGCGCAGTGGTTAAGCATCCACCTGCCAATGCAGGGGACACGGGTTCGAGCCCTGGTCCAGGAAGATCCCACATGCCATGGAGCAACTAAGCCCGTGTGCCACAGCTACTGAGCCTGTGCTCTAGAGTCCGCGAGCCACAACTACTGAGCCCGTGTGCCACAACTACTGAAGCCCGAGCGCCTAGAGCCCGTGCTCCGCAACGAGAGAAGCCACCACAATCAGAAGCCCGCAGTGAAGGATAAAAGGGATCAATGTAATTAAATGGCATAAAAATCAAGTTGACAATCTTGACCATTTTAGCACACCAGCCCCAACACACCAGAGAATTAGTTCTAACTGCCATCTTTGTGAGTTTGATTTCTGCCATCCTTACCGCCTAAAGTGCTACATGATACTGACTTTTTTCTATTAAAGTGACTGACAGATTTTATAAAGATACCCATTGAGATACTTCAACATACCCCAGCTGTAGCAAAACTTGTCTTTTGGGAATTACTGTGGCATCGTGTTGGCTCAAAGACTGTTTCTTTGGGAGTACCCACTACTGTGCATCACCTATTATAAGGAGAGTACTTCCCAACTTCACCACCAAGGACTCCTTCAATTATTTGTCTCTGTGAACTCCACATTGTGAATAAAAATAACTATTAAACTATATTTTATTATAGTTTATTTCCCATACTTTATTAAGCAAAAAAAAACAAAAAACAAAAAACGTATAACTGCTACTTAGAGAATTTGACCAGCATGAGATATGTATTGTAATCACAAGTTGATATAATTCTAGCTAAAAGGAAATGTATGTGATATTTTAATTAGCTTCATCTTAGGTAAATATCAAATTTCTGTTATGAATTTGAAACACCAAGATGTCTTGGAAACTCCCAGATACTTAAAAAGATTTCTAGTGATCCACAGATTGCAATTTGGGAACTTAATGAATATATTAGGTAGCAATTAACCTAATAATAATGATAAGTATTATTATTGTTCTTATTTGTTAGGCAATTACTATATGCCAGAACTGGTTTTAAACACTGTACACATTTAATCCTCCTTTAATCCTGAGCCACAGAGAGGTTAAATTATTTACCCAGGATCACACAACTAGGAATTGGGTGCAGGATTTGAACCCCGGGAGGTTTGAGTAGATGGGGATGAAGCCTACTTCCTTAACCCCTCAGTGGCCAAAAAGAGTGCTTTAGTAGGTGAATAAGAGAATGAGAGAGATTCACATTTATACCCGTTGAATCTTAAATTGCTGAAATACGGACAGGCATCAGAACTGGGGTGCAGAGAAGTGCTAGGAGTGCTGACACTAAGTTCTACTCTGCGAATTCATACCTGAGTTTGTGCATTTGTGTTGAGGATTCTACATAGGCTGTAAGTTGGGCCAATCAATAACTTATTGGTCAGGGCAGTGAATTCCAAATGCCTAACAACACGTTTGGTGTGGGGATAGGCGGTGCGAAGTGGGCTAGGGGAGGATATCACCATTATAAGACTGGGAACAAGAGTTGGGGGGAAGGGGGAAATGGTTCCCACCCAACAAGGACATATATGCAATAAGGTGGAGGAAGGGGAAGTGAGGAGAAAAGCTCGTTTTTGAGTTAATAACCTATGTTCTAGAGTTGCAGGGTCTTTAAACTCCTGTGGAGTGGGGATTTGTGGCAATTCTATACCACAGAATGCCATAAAACCCTGGCTATTGGGATTCCAGGGTTAGTACTCTAACAATTTTAAGACAATGAAATGCTGAGGGAGGTGGGAAGTAAAAAAACCAAGGATTTGAAAGGTAAAGCTCTGGCGATGCTAAAGACTAATCCCCCTTGTACTCTAAGTCGATCGCAATTTTAGCTCCTAGGCCAGTGGAAATGGACTTGGGGGTGGGAGGTGCAGAGGGGTTGAATAAGGGGAAGGCCACTTGGGCAGGAATTTGGAGCCTCCCTCCCTAGCTTTAACTTGAGCAGCTCCCATTTTATATTGAGGGTTGCTGCGTGTGGCTTCATTTGATAAAGACATTCCATACTTAAAGAAAAAGGCAAAACCACTTTCCTAAGGTGGGGGGGGGAAGGACGGAGGAGCTCCAAAAAGTGTTCAAATAGGTCAGCTTTGGCCTTTGTCCTTTTTGAAAATAGGGGCAGACACTAGCAAGGATGTTTTGGCTGGGAGATTGGGAAGGGCCAACTAATGACTCAGTAAATCAGTCTTCCTTTACTGTGAAACCAGTAACAGCAGTGGCAGCAACAAATGATAATAATAGCAGTTGCCATCTCCCCCCACCTTTAGGAGTTTGGGATTGACATATACACACTACTGTATATAAAATAGATAATCAACAAGGACCTACTGCAGAGCACAGGGAACTCTACTCAATATTCTGTAATAACCTATATGGGAAAAGAATCTGAAGAAGAATAGATACATGTATATGTATAACTGAATCACTTTGCTGTACACCTGAAACTCACAGAACATTGTAAATCAACTGTACTTCAACATAAAATTTAAAATTTTTAAAAATAGCAGTTACCCTATTAAGTATCAGCTCTGATCTGGGCACAAGGCTAAATGCTTATATAGATTGTGCCATTCGATTCTCTGTAGCCCAGTGAGATAGGTGCTCATTTTGCAGATGCCATCACTTTTTTTGCCTCTGAAGGAATTGTGCAAGTTGGCTACGGATATAGGAGTAAACCAAGTAAAGGCATTTTTGAATCATTCTGCAAATAGATTTAAGTAGTTGCTCAGGGCTTATGCAGCTGAAGTACACACCAGGTTGAGGTGATCTATTCCTTTGAACCCAGGCAATTCTGAATTCAGAAGGACAAATCACAAACTGGCCCCTGAAATCAGGGATGTCTGATAGCTTCTCTGTAGATTTAAGTAGAAGAAATGTTTCCTTCACAGAAAAGAATGGTTTTATTGCAATTACATGTTTGCTTGAAAAGACTTTTATTAGTTTGTTCATTGAACAAATACTTCTTGAGCACCAACTATGTGCTCTGAACCCAGAATCTCAAACATAAAATTGAGACTGATTTGTTTAATATAAGCCTCAATCCTAAGGAATGTCTGAAATTACCAAATTTAGGTAGCATGTGTTAATTAAGTGTGATTTTTCACTCTCATTCCAATAGATATTTAAATACCCACACCGAGGGTGTGAGGAGGGCAGTAGAATTCTTAGATTCTAGACCGTGGAATAAAAGAACCTTACAAATGAAGTAGCCCCTTTCCTGTATTTTATAGGTCAGAGAGTCAGATGGACTTAGATTTTAAGCTATACAACCTTGGGCAGATTACTTAACCTCTTGGAGCCTCAGGCTCCTCGTGTGTAACATGGGGGTAAAAGCACTTGCCTTACAGAAACATGGTAAGGATTGCGTAAGATTAAGTTCTTAGCGTAGTATCTGACACGCACAACATGCTCAATACACGTTCACTGTTACTGTGATCACTATATTCCAAGTGAGGGGACGGAAACCCAGAAAGGGGAAGTGACTACCTCAAGATCATATAGCTTGTTGATATTAGGGCAAACATTAGAACTCCGATCTCTGTTAGCAGTCAAATATTCCTTCTACTACGCCACCCATTTTATTCCCTAGGAGCAGGTAATGTAAACTTCCTAGGCCTGTGAGAAGTAGTTTGGCTGATCCAGGGAGAAGGAAGAAGAATAACAAGGAAATGGGTGACATAAGGAAAGACTTCCTGGACTCAGAAAACAAAACAGCAAGGGAGATAAATAGAAAGCAAAGGAGAAACAGCAATTACCAGAAAGTTTAGATCTTAACGTAGCAGCATTACAATGCCTGCTGAATCATAGAACTGATCTCTATCCTAATTCCTTTATTCACCACAAATGTTTCAATGCAATTGACTAGGCTTTTCCTTTTTCATGGGAGGTGGTTCAGAATGCATGTGTGTTTCACAGAAAGTTACTGGGAATTCAGCTTTACTAGACAATTTCTATTTTCAAAGCAAGGGAACCCCATAATTGAAGTTAGAATAGAAGCATGAGTACTACTAAGACTTAAGGAATGATAGATTTTAAGACAATAGTGGGCTGGAGTGAAACCTAAGCGTAGAAGCTGTTGCGAAATTTAACAAAAAGAAAAAAATGGCTCAACAATAAAGCCACATTGGTATTGCTTTGTATAGCTCCAGTACAGGTAAGTGCAGTAAGTACCTGTACTGGGAGTGATTAATTTGTTAGATGAAGATATTCTTAAGAATTAGAAATATATGAAAAAAGCCACTCTGTCCATGTGTTAAAAACAAAGATTAATTTACGGTTGCCTAAGCAAAAGATGATATAATCTTTCCTAAAGTATTTAATCAAGGACTGCAGTGTTGGTTGTGCAACATCCAAGGAGTGTTCAAAATATTCCAGGAGTTTCCTGAAAGGAACAAGGCCATTTTGCTCAATTTATGACTGCCTAGTTCCGTGGTACACAGAAAATCTGATTGGAGCTCCTGGCCCACCAAAAGAGATACATCATGATAGTTTGGGGAGCAATTACTATACAAAATGGTTGTTCCTTTTGTACTTCATCCTTAATCTTGAGTTTTCTGATTTCCCTCTCCTGAAAATGATTACATATAATTCCAAAGAAAATATATTGATAACACTTAGATTGCTTATTCATTTGATCATTTTCACCTTCACAGGGCATCAGGTACTGTTTATACAGCGCTAGACATTGCCACAGGACAAGAGGTAAGTGTTAACATTCAATTCTGACTTCTACTTTCGTTTATTCATATCGATCAGAATTCCTCTTTGATGGCATCTGTGCCTGAAAAACTGGGTAGCACTGGGTTGACATACGTTTACTTCGCTGGTGTCCAAAGTATCTGAAGTGAATGACGAATTCATGATTGACCAAAGAAAAGGAGCGTGGGTTTGTGGCATCGAGAAAGAGCTTAGTAAAATAAAGAATTTGTATGCCTGACTCTGTTGCCAAAAAATATGGATGTTTGTGTTTAGTCAGATGATGGCAATTCATTCTTGCATTTTAATCATTATTCAGGTGGCCATAAAGCAGATGAACCTTCAACAGCAACCCAAAAAGGAATTAATTATTAATGAAATTCTGGTCATGAGGGAAAATAAGAACCCCAATATTGTTAATTATTTAGATAGGTAAGTGTTTTCTCTCATCATGTACTTGTTTTCTTTATGGGATATCATTTTCTTGGCCAATTATTTTTATTTAGGATCTATTCATTTAGCATCCATTCTACAAATAGTTCTCAAATGCTACAAAATATTGAGTATCAGATCTATTGCTAAACTTGCACGCAGTTATCTTTGTCCACCCATTAAACATTTGAAGTCACATTTTATGGTCTTGCTTCTAAACATGAGCAGTTTGTGTAATTTCCTTTTGAGGATCGTGACCCCCTATTGCCAGGAAATAGACTATTGCATATAGGAGAGAGCTGTGGTGTTTTAAACATTTCATCAAGTGTTTGTTTGGAGCCAGTGCAGTCTCTGGCTATCTAAGTAAAGGAGGCAGACTACAATGGCCCTGCTTTAATGAGTGTTTTGTGATGAACTGACAGTGAGGTCTAGGGAGTTGAGACTTTAATCTCAAACCTTTTTCCTAGACCGGGTAATTAATGTCTCTTTCATCAGTGGTATTAGCAGTGGGTTATTAATAGGCATTTAAAGGCAGCACTAACTCTTCAGTTGTGGTTTAACATCTGTCTCATTCAGTTTCAATAAGTGTTTGTTTAGCACCACTGTGCTGTGTACTCTGGGGGGATACAAAGGAAACAAGACCAGGTCTACAACCTCAGTGAGTTTAAGATCTTGCTTTCTGTGTTTTGTGCCAAGTAGACCAGTGGTACAGAAGGAGGCAAAAGGGGGGCAAAACGAAGGAGGGTCAGGTTTTATAGTCGAAATCAGGGTTTCATAAAGTGCCATTTAGGGACCGTCTGCAGCAGAGTGACTTCACTCTACTTTTGTAATTTTGTAAAAACTGCATTTCTAAAAAATGCAGATTTCTAGGCTGCTCTCCATAACTAATGAGGTATTTCATTTTTATGAAATGAGAATTTTAATGAGAAATTTCCTTTTGAACAAACTTCCCAGGTGAGTCTTATGGGCACTGCAGTTGGAGCACCACTCGATAGAAAGGCTTGCTTCATACTGATGTCAAGCTGGGGGCAGGGTAGAATTGTTGGGGTCATTCCATTCACTGTAATTTCTCTCTCTTGCTGAGCAGGGGAAGAGAGAGACCTGATCATACTGCTAAAGTGCCTTCAGATGATCCCAGGGGTTTGAATTTGCCTACATTGCTCTGGTGACCTGCCTCTCCATATTTGATCACTTGGGCTGTGTCCCTCAATAACTACTTAAAGATAATGGGCATGTCATAACTGACTTCTATCAGAACTGAGACCTCAGCCCAGTAAATCCATTGCCAACATGAGTCTCTTTGATTCTCTTTGATTCAGCCACTACCTGAAAAGATTTCAGTAATTAATTGAGTAGAATCAAAAATAATGCTGAGATCTGAATAAATTATCCTGTAAAACTGTATGCCGCATAGCACAGAGAGATCAGCTCGGTGCTTTGTGACCACCTAGAGGGGTGGGATAGGGAGGGTGGGAGGGAGGGAGATGCAAGAGGGAAGAGATATGGGAACATATGTATATGTATAATTGATTCACTTTGTTATAAAGCAGAAACTAACACACCATTGTAAAGCAATTATACTCCAATAAAGATGTTAAAAAAAAAAAACACAAAAAACTGTATGCCATGGGGCAGTTCAGTCCAAGAAGTCAACACTGTGGCTTGAGTTATCCAAAAGGGCTATTCACTGATCCTGTTCGTTGAAACTAGCTTTTTACAGTGGAAGGATTGACAGTAGTCAGTCACCAGAGGCCTCCTTGCTCTTTTCCTTCCTTCCATGGTGCACTTTTATCTGATGATCCTTTGATTTCCATGCATATTCTCTTCTAACGTTAAGGAAGTGTCTCATACGCATTATTGATATTTTCCTCTTGTTATGTAATATGACCGAATGCAGAGACTAACTGCACATTGCCTTCTTAATGGAAATATAGAAGGGTCTCTACTTCCTTAGGCCTGAGTCAACGTCTTTTTCTTCTCTCCTTGTAGCTACTTAGTGGGTGATGAACTATGGGTAGTCATGGAATACTTGGCTGGTGGCTCTTTGACTGATGTGGTCACAGAGACCTGTATGGATGAAGGGCAGATAGCAGCCGTCTGCAGAGAGGTAAGAAAATAGAGCATTTCTCTGGCTGATGAGAACACCAAGATTGACAGTTTTTTATCTTTGATTATTCAGAATGTTTGTAACATCAAAGGAGCAATAGTACATCTTTTGTACTAAAAAACAGTTGAAGATCTTAACTCCAATTTAAATCCTAACCCTCCCTCCCCAGCCCCTTTGTTTATTTTAGTTGCTTTGCTGTGGATCTTTTTGAGTTCTATTATGCCATTCACGAGGTGCCATATCTAAGCCTGCATGCTGGAGTCTTGGTGACTATGGAAAACAGTAATGTTGGCATGGAACTTCTTTCTGACTGGGGGGAATTTTTACATGACAGTTATTTTGCCTTGCATATGCAATGTAGTACATGTATAATATAGACCACATTATAATCCAATCATTTTCTAGAAGGCAGTTTAAACAAGGTCCTCCCTCAGTCCAGAAAGTAGTGGCTTCCATAATACAATCTTCACCTCCCTTGGAGCCTTCCAGTGAGTCTGTGTCTGCCTCTTTTCCAATAACAGTGGCATATCCCTAGTTTCAAGCTAAACGAAGGATATTTTATTATATTAATTTTTTCAATATTAAAAAAAACACTCCTCATTGGAGTCTCACCTTGGGTGTTACCCTCTACCCCATTCGTTGAGGTTTTCTATAGACACAAGGAGGAACTCTGACCCACTGAAACTTGAAAATCAATGATAGTAAAACAAAACCAAATACTTCCAGCTAGTCCTTCGTTGTTTTTTTATTTTAAATTGTTCGCTTAAATTTCCTCCTTCCCAGTATGCACACATATGCACCAAACACATATATTTTCTATTCATGCAATTAATCAAACTTAAAATATTCAGGGGATTCTTCAACCTTTAGCCTATGGTTTCCGTTTTTTAGTATTACAATGCAAAGCCATTTCCAAACAAGTACCTATAGTTACTTCAGAGCCTAGATAGTGGTTCCCAAACCTGGCGGTTGGTCCATCAGAAATAGCTTGGGGCACTTGTTTTAAATGCAGATTCCAGGGTTCCACTCCAGACCTACTACATGAAATCATACCACAGATGCAGATGCTTACTGTATCTGTAAAAGACCAAGCTGAATCCATATCCTCCAGATAAGTAAGTCAAAGTATGATTATAGTAATTGGTTCATTTGGCTGTATTAACGATTTAGTGCTACTTATCACACCATCACTCTTCATGTCCAAGTCTGATTCGGGAGCTTTCACATGTATAACGCTAAGTTGCATCGCTGATGTAAATGGTAACATGATTTCAAAATGGCATTGAAAACCTTTAGTAATTTATTTCACCCAACAACATAAAATTATACCCTTGCCCAAAATTTATCTAGAAATGAAGCACATCTAAACAAATTTTTGTGATATAATTAGAACTTTTTTTTCCTGATTCAATAGTGCCTCCAAGCTTTGGATTTCTTGCACTCAAACCAAGTGATCCACAGAGACATAAAGAGTGACAATATTCTCCTTGGGATGGATGGCTCTGTTAAATTGAGTAGGTATTATGGTTCAGATGGCATATGAGAGAGTGTCAGGGGATTTCTACTCTTTTACTGTCTATCTTGAGAAGAAAAGGGCTATTGAAAGTGATCGGTTTGAAGGCATTTAGAGCCCGGTTTGAGGTAAAGAATTTTTCTAATGTTGTGTTCCTGTAGATCGTGACCAGATTTAGGGGGTTCGATAGTTCAGAATTTCTAATGGCTTCCATCTGCTGGATGACAAATACCTAATTAGAAAACTAAAAGATTCTGTAAGTTAGAGGGAACAGTGTGGGGAGGGAACCAGATTGAGGTCTAGTAAAAATGACATCACATCAGTCGGTTATTTCAGACCCGTTTAAAATCTGGACCAGCTGAGAGGTCAGGTAACAAAAGGATATGAGCCAGGCAGTTGTAGAAGCTCAGAGTCTAACTAAAGGAAAGTATGGCCGTATCTGAAAGTGACCTCTTGTAAAAGAAAAAGAATTTGAGCTGATTTTAACTGACTTTTCTTCTCTGCAGCTGATTTTGGGTTCTGTGCCCAGATCACCCCCGAGCAAAGTAAACGAAGCACTATGGTGGGAACTCCCTACTGGATGGCACCTGAGGTGGTGACTCGAAAAGCTTATGGTCCAAAAGTTGATATCTGGTCTCTGGGGATTATGGCGATTGAAATGGTAGAAGGTGAACCCCCTTACCTTAATGAAAATCCACTCAGGGTAAGTCGAAAGAAAACTCAAGTACTTCATCCCCAGGAAAGGGAAAAAGCCAAATGTCATTTCTTGTCTCCACTAAAAGTGACCAGAATGGGGTCTTTCATGGGACAAGTGACATAGAAGCTTCAAGCTATAATTTTCAAAATTACTATGAGTTATTTCCTGTTTGTCTTAAGATGTCTCAACAGTTTTTTCAAATGCTTCGATATCACTATTTCTAATGCCAGGGGTCTTTAAAATTCTTTAGTATAACTTTCTGCTGTTAAAAAAAATGTAGCTTTTTTTGTTAAAGCAAGATGTGGGAAGAAAACAGTATTTTTATCACATGCCATGGTTAAATGATCTATCTAGGAAACACTTTATAATTACTTTAACGAAGTAAATAAACACATTTCCAGAACAGCTATAATTTTTTAAATTAGATTTTGTTTCATTATCAGTAATGATTTATTAAGCAACAGCAGCATGGTGGGTAGTGAATGGAACACAAGATAGACACAGCACCAGCCTGGTGAAATCACAAACTTTATTAGACTGTCAAGTAGAAAATGAATGGAAATCGTTTGTGTTGGGTAACTCAGTTTGCTACTGCAGAATCAGAGGTTTGATTCTTACGCGGTCTGGTTACTTCTACGAAGAGAAAAGCTCCGTTTTGGAGTCTACCACCACCATCTTTATTCGGAGAAAGGCAAAGGAGCATGAAAGAGATGCTTGCTCAGTACAGAAGTGAGCCAGTAGCTGTTTCGTTGAATAAAGCCTAAAGGTGAGCCAGAAGCTGTGTTATATACCCAATATATAAAGGGCATCACACTATTGAGAAAAGGAAATACGCACTGATTCAAATTCTGATCTCAAAACCCATGCAGAATGCCAGTGCCAAAGGCATCTTGCATACTGTTTGCTTCATTACCACTAAGAGTCTGAAATTGAATTTTACCCTTAGTATACAAAAAACATTAGTAAATGGTTAAGTGTTTATACATTAAGCTTATAAGATCCATATTCAAGCCAAATATATGTGGCTTTCTGTACATGTAAAGAAACCTACAAGCTAATTATCTAGTTATTTTGCAGTTGAACATTTTGTAATTGGGAGCTGCGTTCCCCGTGTATGGAGAGGGGGACGGCCTCCTCCTTGCCCCCTCCTAATCTCTCTCTGGTACTTGGCCTCTTGTCCTAATCCCGGCACTGATTAGAAAATAACAGATAGGAGTGAATGCCCTAATGAATGCTATGGGCTATTGCTCTGGTCTCATGAAACAATCTGGAGGTGCGATGTGACTGAGTGGAAAAAGAAGGGGCATTTTCCCACCGTTTGTGGGTCAGCCCTCCATGAATTGAATCAAGCCCACCCCTGACCTATGGACCAGTGCATCAGGATAATTGCATGGGCTTGTCCTTATTGTTTAACCACCTTTGCCCATTAAGAAGTAGCAGTGAAAGAACACATCAGGTCTCTTGTTTCCATGGATTTCCTCCTCTAAGTCTTCGGAGTTTGGAGGCACTAAATGGATTATGGCTATTTTGCTTTCTGCCTTCTAATGAGTAATTTACAACCTGCAAAATTTAAGGATTAAATCAATGGCTCTGTAAAGCAACTGGTCTCAGTAATGCATTTATTACCTTCTTCGTTCCCCAATTACAGTTGATCGCTCTTCAGCTAGGCTGTTAATCGTTAGAAAAAAGGAAACACGTTTTAATCTTTATGGGCATCTTCTAGCCTAGGATTAGAGCTAATAATTAACAGCTTGTCTCTTAGGATCCACAGCCTTGTATCTAAATAAGTACTTGTAGATTAACAAGACACCAGGTTCAGGAAGCCTACATTAAGGCTATAACACAAAGATTCGTCAGAAAGACCACCCGGTTGAATTCCACTGACAAGGATTTACTCTCCATGTGTGATCAACCTCCAATGACTCAGTCACCAAGTCCTTATGATGCCGGCCCTCTGTCTGTCTGCCAGGCGCCACAAGGACCTTTTAAGTTTTGATTTTAGATATGTTGTCCTCATGTTCTCTTAAATGAAAGCCAGTGTTCCCGGCTATATGCCCTTATTTGGAATTTGAAAAATGTAGTCACTGAAACCCTGGAGAGATTGGACAGAAAAAGATATACCATGACCCTGTTGGAAGCCTGTGTTTTCTTGGATCCTGGTGACCAGGCCATGTGTGGGGAAATAGAAAATCGCAGAACTTTGGGAGAGGTATAAAAGAGAACTGGCTTAGCCCTTCTTTCTTTAAAATCCTTCCAAGACCACCACTCATCCACCTCTTTAGGCTTTGAGGAGGAAAAAAGGAAAGAAGTGGAAGGGAGACAGAGTGGTAGAGTGAAGGCTAGCATGTTGATATGAGAAGCATTTGGCCCACGGAGTCAAGCAAAACTGGGTGGGTCTCGGTTCCACCACCTGCCAGCTCTGTGACCTTCAGCAAGTCATTCAAAACCTTTATAAGCCTGTTTCCTGTGTGTAAATTGGGGACAATATCTCTCCTACAGAGTTAGTGTGAAAACTAAATGAAATAATGCATGTAAACACCTAGCACAGTGTGTGGCTCATTGTAAGGAGAATGGGGGAAGGGATTTATATATCAATAGAAAAGTGAGAAAGGATCCTTAGAATACTTTTTACCCATTCATGAAGGGATTCTGGATTCCCCACTTGCCCCCAAGAACTTCCCTTCCACACTGACTATACACACATCCCTTTGAGGAGTGGAGGGTCCTCCACAGTTTAGTATAAATGACCATGAACAGGTAACACTGAGCAGCAGAGGTTAAAGGTAAAATCTGGGGCTGTACATTCGAAGGCTGTTTGCATTTCACTGTGGCTTTTTTGTGTCTTTGTTGGCGTCCGTTGGAACTGAGCAAACCCTCTTGAAATATTGCCTGTTAACATACCACTGATGCAAGGAATTAGCGACTCCCCCCTCCCCCCAGTTATAAAGCGGTTGGGATTTTTTTTAATGTAAATTGCTCTGTACTAATTGACCTAATTTGCTCATAAAATGCCTTTTAAAGGTCAGAGAGTTATTAACTGTGCCGATGTTATGAGGTTGGTACCCTTCCAGAGACAGAGAGGAGACAAGTTCCTCACTGAAGTCTTTGCACTCAACGTAATTGGCCTTGGATGCCTTGTTCTGTGACCCACGGACATTTTTAGTGAAACCTCCAATAATCAAGTGCCTTGTTCTTTTTGTTTGCCAAAGTGACTGGAGTTAAAATCGAACTTCCCCTGTGGATATGCAAATCAAACGTTGGTACACTGCTCATCTCCCCAACCTTTGTGTTAATTTGAAGTTATCTTTTTATAAACCTGTGATTATAATGACCTGATTCTAAATAAGGAGGCACAATCATTTCCATAAAACAAATCTTTGGTTTGTTGTTGTTGTTTTTATTGCTCAGCACTAAGAGAGTGCCTCTTTCTTAACTTGGCATTCCACATAATGGGGCTGTTCTTGTCAATGGGTTTTGAGGGATTTTGGTGTTTGTGAAACGTCTCAGTGACATCCACTTGAGGTCCCTCCTGGACCCTGTGGATGAAGCCCTTTTGCTGTGTAATTTTCCAGACCTTTATCCTAGTTGAGATGAACTTTCAGTGTTCTCTTTCTACCCTTGCTTTAAGCATCTGTGAAACCGTATCAAACACCGGATCTTTGGAAGACAGTTATCGGTATCAGGAAGAAATTATCTGAAGGCTAAAAGTAGTATTTAGGATAGTATGTGAACCACCTATCCTGTACTAGTGGTTCTCCTCCTTGGTTGGACACTGGAATCATCTGTGGAGCCTCAAGAACAAATGACGTCAAGTTCCCACACCAAGGCCTAGAGCAAATACAAAGCTCTGTGGCAAGGCCTGTGTAGAACCCTGTCTATATTGAAACCAGTTCTTCATCAGCCCTCTTTGAGCATGGTTGTTCAACCAGAAAAGAGCATGCTATCATTCTGCCCACATTTCTCCTTTTCATCTAAAAAAAATATCATGAGTCACTTTGTTGAAATGCTGACACACCCTGGCCTTCTTTGATTTACCATTCCAGCAACGCTGTCAAAAAAGAAATGACATTAGTTCAGTATATACCTCTATAATATGCCCATTTTCTTTTTCAATTTTGCTTCTCCTGCAAATGGAGTCCATCATTACAATGTGCTAGCTGTTGTGTACATAACACATATTGGTGATCATAAAGCCATCAGTCTGGCTACTCATGATTAGGAGTGCATAAACTGTATGGCCAGAGAGAAGGGAGGGCAGAAGTGTAAATTCAGACCTGTTGTCTACATTAAGAGGCTCCCTCCTCCCCCTACCCCCACACTTGAAGCACTACACACATGTTAGTTTCTTCTTCTTTTTTATTATAGAACCGGGGAAATTCTGGTTAGCTTGTATGTCTAGAGAAGAGAGTTAAGCAGAAGAAGAGAATCTCTAGCAACTAAAAAGCAGCAGCTAAGGGCCAAAGTGCTGGAACCTGTGTTGTGGATTGGAATGTCTGGGTTTGATGGCGCGTGCTCATTTGGAATTAAAGTCAGACATAAACTTCCTGAGCGCCAGAGAAGCAAGCATACTTTGCTAGCACTCAGTCAATATTGTTTTGAATGTATTTCAGGAAGAGCTGGGAGCATTCCCTTCTTTTTCCGTAAGCCACTATGGAACAGCAAGGTTTATTGATGGTTTGTTGACACTTCTCCTACTTTGAGGGCAAACCTATGCCTAAAAGGAGGGGTGAGTTGGGATAACTGCAACTAAAATAATTATAGAACAGTGACAGGGTTTCTTTTTAATCAGAAAAAATATTGCCTGTCAAAAGATAGACAGCTCTTAAGAATCATTGGTTGTCAGGAATTTAGCATAGGAAAATGGGACCTAGCCATAGGAAAGCTGCAAGTCTCATTTAGATTGTACTTCAGAAGCAGACAGTTCACACTGGTGAGTTATGACCCAGAAGACAGCCAAAGGAGAAATTGATTCCACAGCAAACGAAAATCTGAGACTCTGACCAGGCGAAGAGGAGGCAAAGAAAGATGACAAATGTGGTGACCAGGGACCTGCTGTTGGCCATGACTGATATTCCCTTATCCTACTGTTTATTATCTTATCATTCCTCAGTGTCCTTAAAGCAAGGCTTGGGAATAAGCCAAGGATGCATATGCCCATTGCCCTAATAGGTACCAGACCTATAACAAAGTAGTCAAGTCCGTTGAAGTCAATGTTCATTCTACATGGACAAATCACAGAGTGTGATGATGGACATTCGGCCCCTGAAATGCCCACTCACATGTTTATCCTATGGCTTTTTAAATCTGTGTTTTTGCCAATGAAAAATGACTTCACCAAGAAAATTAGGGTTAGCTTGATAATTAAGATAATTTCTGACCTTTGTCATCGTTTTGAAATATACCTTTTCCAACCTGGTTGCAACATCATTTTAGAAGACCCTTTGCATTCTGATAAAAGGATACTCTGAGGTGTCTTGTATAAGCCTCTCAGCAGAGAAAGTTAACTTGATTAAGGCAATCTTAGCTCTGTAGCTGCAAGAGCCAACGTTCTAACAGTATCACCAAAAACAGGCTGACCTTTTTGCTGTAGCTTTCTTCCTCCTTCCCTCCTTCCCCCCTCCCTTCCTCCCTTCCTTCCTTCGTCCCTCTCAACCTCCCTTCCTCACTCTTTCTTCCTTCCTTCCTTTCTTTTTCTTTTCTTTCCTTTCCTCCTTCCTCCTTCCTTCTTTTTTGTTTTTTTCTTTTTTTATAAATTTCTTTCATTATTTATTTTTTGGCTGCGTTGGGTCTTCGTTGCTGAGCGCAAGCCTTCTCTAGTTGCAGCGAACGGGGGCTACTCTTCTTCATATTAAACTTTTTATTAAAACTGAGTCTTTACAATATATTTAAAATGACATGTTCCACAGGCTACTCTTCATTGTGGTGTGTGGGCTTCTCACTGCGGTGGCTTCTCTTGTTGCCGAGCACGGGCTCTAGGCATGTGGGCTTCAGTAGTTGTAGCACACGGGCTCAGTAGTTGTGGCTCACGGGCTCTAGAGCGCAGGCTCAGTAGTTGTGGCACACGGGCTTAGTTGCTCCATGGCATGTAGGATCTTCCCGGACCAGGACTTGAACCCGTGTCCCCTGCATTGGCAGGCAGATTCTTAACCACTGCGTCACCAGGGAAGTCCCCTTCCTTCTTTTTTAAAGCGTTGCCCCACTGCTTAGATGGCAAAATCCATCAGCACTTTTCATCTCTGTGTGGCCAGTGAATGTGATGGGACCAGACAAGGAACTATCTAGTGTCTCAACCAACAGTATGCATCATGTGAGTCAAAGAGTGAATTCTGTTCCCAGGTCTGCCAGTCAGGAGTCCCCTGACCTTGTATAGATTACTTCTTGCTGGGCCACCATTTCCTTATCGTTTCAAACAAATGGAATTCGACAAGATTATTGGTTACCAATGGACTCTACGAATTCCATGGACTCCTAGAATTCCATGGAGGTCCTTGGGGCCCAGGGGGGAGGTCATGTGGCTCTTGAGTCCACCAGAATAGTTCCTCTTTAACTTGTTTTCTGTATCGGGCTTCCACATGAAATTTAGTTAAATAAAAGGGGAAACTCCTGGGTCTCTTACTCTGATTCTGTATTCTTAGGCTGTAGATAGGCTACAGCCTTCCCTGAGTGCCAGAAGGGCCAGGGTTTGAGTATGCGTTGTCTGTAGGAGTGCTTCCAGAGTTGTGACCTTCAGAAAGCTGCTTGGATACATCTCTGTCATCATCTCGTGACTAAGTCTGTATTCCATAGAGTGGAAAAATCCGCCTTTCCCTACCAAGAAAGACACTTGATCATGATGCAAAACATGCTGCATGTGGCACTGGGCAAGCCCGCCCTGACAGGAATCTTGGGGAGAAGCCAGGGAAGAGCAAAAGAGTGATAAAGCTGTTGCAGGGACCCATGATCTACACTCTGGGGTGTATCGGGAAGAATAGCATGTTATGGTATACAGCACTGTTCAGCTGATGAACTGCATATAAAACAGAAGTTGAAACCAATTTATGTGAGCAGTAGTGTATGTTTCACAGATCATATCACACTCCAGCTGGATTTTGATCCTAATATGGTAATTTGGAAAAGCTCCAGAGAATCAGGGACTTAGTCCCTTCCTGCTCCAATATTCTGAAGTGAGATAGGAACAAACGTATTACGGTAAACGGTATCTTGGAACTAGAACCTAGGTGTGGGTTGAAGAGAAAATGGGAGGTGAGGAAGTCAACATACCAAATATAGGTGATGTTTTGAGAAGTTTTATGTGAGAAGGACCGGAGAAATGGGGCAGTAGCAGAATGGATCCTAGGATCGGGTCCCCTTGACCTTCCTGATTTGTTGAGCCTTTATCTTCATTTCTCTTCCTCTTCACTCCACTGACCACCTTCTCTCCCCATGGTACTTTGGCCCCAGTCCTCGTCCTGTATTTTCCTGCTCCCTCTGCTTCTTCCAGCTTTTTTTCCCCTCTACCTCCTGCTCCATTTTGCTTTCCTGCTTTTCCATCTCTATGCCCACCCCTCCCCCACTTCCAAACCCCCTGTGGTTCTCAACCTTGGGTGTTGCTTGGGCTGCCCAGGGTGGCTTCCTGAGCACACATAGCCTGCTCCACGTTTCCTGACAAGCACTATTAATCCTGAGAGATTAGAATGAGCATGTACATTATCAGACTCATCTGGTCTTTATTTTCTGGCAGTGGCCAGGTTTTTTTTGGTTTTTTAAAAATAAATTTATTTATTTATTTATTTGTTTTTTTGGTTTTTTGGCTGTGTTGGGTCTGCGTTGCTGTGCACGGGCTTTCTCTGGCTGCAGCCAGCGGGGGCTGCTCTTCGTTGCGGTGCGCGGGCTTCTCATTGTCGTGGCTTCTCTCGCTGCAGAACACAGGCTCTAGGCGCATGGGCTTCAGTAGTTGTAGCACGTGGGCTCAGTAGTTGTGGCGCACAGGCTTAGTTGCTCCGCGGCATGTGGGATCTTCCCGGGCCAGGACTCGAACCCATGTCCCCTGCATTGGCAAGCAGATTCTTAACCACTGCACCACCAGGGAAGCACAGTGGCCAGTTTTTTCATGCTTGAAAGGAGCAGTCTAAAGCTAAGCCAAGACCTAATCAGTCAGTGGTACCTAATTACCTTTACCATCAAGCTATAAGGGAATAGATCTGTAATAGGCTCAACAACAGCAGCAGAGCCCCCTACCCCCGTGCAGAATTTGGTGACAGATGAGAGCTACTATGCAAGACACACTGAACCGTTGGGTTGAATAAGTCAAAATAGGGAATACAATGGTAGTTATAATATAGCAATTTCATTTTTTGTAGATTTGGCCCCATTTACTCTCTTCTTAGAAAGAAATGTCAGGGCTTTTCATGAAATCCATAAACACATCAGAGGCAGTAACACACTCTGGCCTTTAACCTCTGAAATCCCAGGTCACGAGTAAACTAAGTCCTAAGGTGTCAAGTCACTCATTGCCACATCTCCCCCGTGAAACACTCAAAGGTAGTTGAAAATTCCAAAATGAGAAAGGAACCAGGACAGCAGTAGGTTACAGGCAACAACCAGAGGACGCACTGCTTATAAACTCCCAACATATATACAGACACTGGTGAATGCAATATGAAGCCTAACTGGGCGCCTGCCTTTTGTTCCCCATTTCAAAGTAAGTGGGAAAACAATTGACCTCCAGGGGGTCCATTTCCTCTGGTAGAGGTAGAGGTAGAGTTGGGCATGCTCAGTGTGCCTCATCTCTTGAAGAGACCTTGTCTGCCTCTGCTTACGAGAATTACTAGCTCAGAGGCTGGGAACACTGGGAGGTGATGCCGTGTAGTGGTCAGGAGCGTGGACTCTGGGCTCACAGTCATTGGATTCAGATATTGACTCCCTCATTGCTAGTTGTGCGATGTTGGGCAAATTATTACATTAACCCTACCTCCCTCAGTTTCTTCATTTGTCAATTGGGGATCATAATCAAGTATAACTCAGGGGGGTTATTGTATGAATCAAGTGAGCTAATAGTAATCATTCAATAAATGCTAGCTAATAATATTTCCCATGAAAACAGTATTTAAACAGATATTAAGATATAGGTGAATGGCCCTTTGTCTTATAGTTACATTGTTTGTTTTTTAATTTATTTATTTTATTTATTTTTATTTTTGGCTGCGCGCAGGCTTTCTCTAGTTGCAGTGAGCGGGGGCTACTCTTCCTTGTGGCGCACGGGCTTCTCACTGCCGTGGCTTCTCTTGTTGTGGAGCACAGGCTCTAGGCACGTGGGCTTCAGTAGTTGTGGCTCGCGGGCTCAGTAGTTGTGGCTTGCGGGCTCTAGAGCGCAGACTCAGTAGCCGTGGCACACAGCCTTATCCGCAGCATGTGGGATCTTCCCAGACCAGGGCTCGAACCCGTGTCCCCTGCATTGGCAGGCAGATGCTTAACCACTCTACCACAAGGGAAGCCCCAACATTGTTTATTAAATAGACTTTTATGGGAAAAATGTGTTTTGAGTCCCAAATATTCAACTTAGAAAGAAATGTTCACACCACACCCTCTCCTCTTTGTAAAGGGAGTCTTTATAACAGTGCCGGGACCTCTCAGGGTTACTAACACATTTCCGTTTAAGTCTCCTGGTTTGTCTTCTAACGTCTTAACCTAAACTTTATAAACTGTTAAAATGAGCTGAAGTCACAGACTGAAGCTTTTTAATTAAATGGGTAGTCCAGTTGCAAAACTGCCTTAATGAAAATTTATTGGGTACATATGGATTGTTTTGGGACTTCTTTGGAGAAATGTGGTAACTTCTAAGATGACCACTTTGATCTTTTTTAACTGAGGAAATTGCCAATAAGGTAAATTGAATTATTCCTCCAACTGGGTAAAGTCGTTTTCTCTGAGTACTAAGGTAAATTTAGTTGCACATCAGGGTCCGCAGAAAACTGCAAAGTTTGTGTGTTATTGCCAAGTGATATAGAGTTATTAAAAATTCTGGAACACCAGAAACTTCTGGGTAATGTGTGTATCACAAAGAAGAAAGGCACCATTTTCCGGCCAAAGGTTGTCTGTCTAACATTATAAATAAGGTCACGGGGCCTATGTTGCCTCACCTTAAGAATTAAACAGACCTTGTTTAATGATGTAGCTGAAGAAAAGTCAAGAGCTCCTTCTCTGCTCACAATCAGTCAGAGAAGACTAAGTTGCTGTGTTTCAAGTTCCAGAGAGAACTTATTGTCTCCGCTTCCTCTCTGGGTTTGCCCACAGCAGATTACCATGTTGTGGACCTCTTTCTCCAGCTTTCCCTCTCTTTGATGTCATCCCCTTACCTACATTGCTCATGGAGCTTTCTTCCTTCTCCCACACTGAGGAGTTGGGTAGTCAGAAGTTCCCACATGCCAAGCCTGTTCAACTCAGAAAGGGTGTTTTTGTCATTCTCTGTATATCTTCTTATATGTTTACTAGTTCACTTTAGGTTCTGAGCTTTAATACTTTGTAAAGTCTGTCATATTCGCAGCTCAATTAGATTTATTTATACATTTTGGCTCTCATTTCATTTAGCAACAAAAACATTTATTGAGCACCTATTTTGAGCCAGTTGCCATAAAATCCAGAGATGATTGTGACACAGTTCCTACCTTCACAGTCTAGGAAGACAGACCAGTGAACAAGTAACAAGTATTCACCCTACAATGTGAAAACAGACGTATAAACAAAGGGCTGTAGTAGCTCAAAGGAGGGAAGGACTAACTGTATCTGCACGGTGACCACCATCCCAGTTTGCTTGGCACTGAGGGACATAGGACCTTCAGTAGTAAAACCCAGGACAGTCCCCAGAAAACTGAGGTGGTTATTCACCGTATCCATCTGGGAGCGATGGAGAAGACTTTAAAAAGGAGGTGCCATTTGAAATAGAAATTATAAGGCAAGTAGAAGTTTACTAGGCAGTTAAGGGAGCAGCATTTCAGGCAGATATAAAAGAGCATTTCTTACTATGGGAATGATGAACTAATTGGCATGAATAGTATGTGAGCTTTGGCCAATGTGTGTACGTATGTGGAGTTGGGGAAAGCAGGGCTCTAGGGTGAGAAGAGAACAGATGAGGACTAGAAAGGGAGGCGGGACCAAATCATGGAGGACCTTCTATGCCATGCAAAGGAATCTTTACTACGTATGCCATGCAAAGGAATCTTTACTACGTCCTGTGTTTTCAAACAACTATAGTGATCCCTTGGTTCAAATTAAACCTTGCTTGGAAGCATGCATAAATAAAGAAAAAAGAAGTATTTCTCTGATTGAAACACATATGGGTGGGTGCAGGGTCTTAGAATCCCTACATCCATCTCCCTCTCCCACCTCTTTTCCCACTTAGCTGCTCTTGAGGGGAATTTTGGAGAGTCCAGTTTGAAAACCACATCTGTGGACCATAGGGAGCCAGCAGAAATTGTTAAAGCAGAAAAATGGATGCCATGATGAGATTAAAGATGAGATAGATTGTTAAGGAAGATGGACTGAAGAATAAAAAGGCTTGAGTAAGAAAAAACCTATTGGGAGGTTATCGTAACAGTCTGAGGGAAGCCCAACCTTTAGCAGAGACAGTGGGAACAGAGGAAAGTGCATGGGTATGAATGACATTTCTAAAGGTTGCATGAACAGAAGCTACTAGACTGATTAGAGTGAAGGTTCGGGGAGGGGAAGGTTTCCAGCTGAGGAAGGAGGAGAAGTCAGGTATGAATCTGGGTTTCTTACTCAAGGAGCAACCAACTGTAAAGGAAATCTCTAGTCTAATTTCTTTTTTTATTGAGGTATAGTTGATGTACGATATTATATAAGTTTCAGTTGTACAACATAGTGATTCACAGTTTTTAACGTTTATACTCCATTTATAGTTATTATAAAGGGTTGGCTATAGTCCCTGTGCTGTACAATATAGCCTTGTTGCTTTTTTATTTTATACATAGTAGTTTGTACCTCTTAACTCCCTACCCCTATCTTGCCCCTTCCCCCTTCCCTCTCCCTACTGGTAGCCACTAGTATGTTCTCTGTGTCTGTGAGTCTGTTTCTGTTTTGTTATATACATTCATTTGTTTTATTTTTGAGATTCCACATGTAAGTGATATCGTATGGTATCTGTCTTTTTCTGATTTGCTGGGTATTATGCTAAGTGAAATAAGTCTAGTCTAATTTCTCAGCCAGCCCATTTTCTTTGAGTTTTCACTAACTAACTCAGATAAAACCAGAATGTGATCAACTCGTGCCTAGACTGATTTTCCTTGATCTTTCTTCAGCTAAGACTTGACTTTGCTAGGAAAACGCTTTTTGCTGTGATTGTTGTGTTGCCTACAACTGTTTTTGTCTCTCATTAGCAGGGCAGTGGGTAGCAATTTTCTTTTTTGCAAAGATAGGACCCAGCTTACACACAAGTTCATTTTTAAGTTAATTATTTGGAACTCAGAGTGCATTTTCCCATAGAAACGGCATTATGCATAGTGAGTACGTTCCCAGGCCAGTCCACAAAGGCCAGTTTAGCCATAATATAACTGAAAGTGTGGATCTTTGCAATAGAAATTAGTTGGAAATAATACTGTTGCAATTAAAACGAACACAATAGTTGGAAAAGAAATTGTCTGGGTTTTTGTTTCCCTTAAGGGGTAGTACTTGATGAAAAGCAGGTTTAATCCTAGGAGGACAAAGAGAAAGAGATGAAGATTTTTGTGTAAATTGGATGGCACAGCTTTTTAGATTTTATTTTTTAAAGAATTTTGGAGGGTTTTTAAAAATAATAAAAGCAGTCGTGTTCATTGTAGAAAATTTGGAAAATTGAAAAATATGTTTTAAAAAATTAAGTCGCTAATAATCCTACCACCCAGAGAGAACCACTGTTAACATGTTGGGGTGTTTCCTGTCAACCTTTTTCTTAGTACATGGATTGAAGAGAGGTGAGAAGGACTTGAGTAGAGACGTATATGTGCTTGTGGGGAGCAAGGTTATATGGAGTAGAATGTATTGAGCTAAGAATGGTGAAAAGAAAAAGAGAGAAAATGAAACAGTATGGCATGCACACAGACTTAGGGAGAGTGGAAAGGGAAAAAAGAGATGTGTTTGTTTAGGACTGGGTTTGGCTACAGGGCAGAAAAAAGCCAGCAAAGGACGCAGAGTTTGGCGGAATTGTGGCCAGCTGAAATAAGAGAGTTTTAGGAGGAGTTAGCAAATGTAATTTGCAGTAACCAATTTTCTTTTAATGCAGGAACAAAGATGGTTTGTGAGGACAGGTGCCTCAAGCATCAATCATTAAGCCCATTGCTTAATTGGGTGGAGTAAACCAGTTCTCAAAGTGTGGTCCTGAAACCAGCAGCTTCAGTATCACCTGGGAACTTGTTAGAATGCGAATTCTCAGGCCCCTCTGCAGATTTACTGAATCAGAAACCCTGGGGGGTGACCCAGGAAATCTGTGTTTTAACAAGCCCTCTAGGTGATTCTGGTGCCTGCTGTATAAGTTGACAGCCACTGGATTAAACGGTCCTTTCTAACCCTTTCTAAAGTACATCTCTGGAGGTTTCTGGAAAGGAGGAGAGATGTACTCACCAGCTGATGAAAACTAGCCTGGGAAAGGAGTTTGATAGAAATATTTTTGTTAATAATATTAGGAGACACGGTGGAAAAGGGGGCTGATAATTTGCTGCGAAGTTCAAGCAAGTTCAAGAGGGAGCATGTGTTCATGATAGTTAGGAGTCTGGTCGCATAGGCAGGCATAACCCTGGTGGTAATACCTGCAGGAAAACTCCTATTTAGCCCTCAAGACCCTGTTCAAATGCCAAGCTCCTCTGTGAAGCTTTCTCTGAGCGCTGGTGTAAATTGTTTCATCCTTACATTGACTTAGCACTTCCTGTGTTTCTCTATTAGCTCTTGTCTCACTGTATGGTAGCTATCTATAAGTTTCACTAAATTGTGTCATCTTTGAAAGTAGGGCATTCTGCTATTCATCTTTGGATCTCCAGTGTTTAATATGGTACCTGATACATACTCAGTGCTCTAGAATAGTTTGCTTAGAGGAGGCATGAGGAATGGCCAGCTTTTTATGGCTGCGGAGCCTTTGAAATATGGGTTTACTTTCGTGAATTAACCATGGTTCTGGGTCCAACTCTCGGCCTGGAAGGCCAGGGCCCTTGATTTTGTCAGCACACCATGAGTTGATATCTCTCAGTGGTGGCCTTCCACAGCAAAGATCTCAGAGATATATTAGCAACTTATTATTTTACAGTAGGATACAAGATTATTAATGTCAACTTTTCTTATATTTTCTCTTATTATAGGTAGACTTTCATGGGGAACCTAATTAAAATCTATAGGGATACATCTGCCACAGGATAAAAGTACTTGAGTCCTTGAGCCCCAGGCGTTACTTCTCATCCAGTCACTGCCATCTTCTGATTCTCTGTACTTCTCTGATTGCATAACGTAGTCTGTTCACCCCTGGTCCGCTCACAAATATTCTCCAATCAAGATAAACAGTCAGTAAATTACAATCACCTTGGCAACTGTGCCTTCCAGAGGTTATACTTAGGTCGACATGATTGGATGTGTGTGTGTTTCCTCAACTCTTTAGTCACAGATTCCTTGGTTTCATTTCCTAGGTGGTTAATCACACATTCATTACATATGGATTTTTACTGGCTTAACTCTCATAGGACAGCCTTATAACCTTATTTCCAAGCTTTTGGGGGTGGGGCACCTCACGATCACCTCAGTTACTGCCAAGAGTAACCATTTCTAAATGTTACAGAAACTTTGCAGTATATGTCAGTGTCATTCTCTAAAATGGAATTTTTAAGACCCAGGATATAAACCAGAAGAAACTGGATTTGTGTCTTGTATGCCAACTCGTGATCCTAATATGTATATGCTGAATAGATTTTTCTAATGCTTTTTTTTCTCTAGGCATTATATCTGATAGCCACTAATGGAACCCCAGAGCTCCAGAATCCTGAGAGACTGTCTGCTGTATTCCGTGACTTTTTAAATCGCTGTCTTGAGATGGATGTGGATAGGCGAGGATCTGCCAAGGAGCTTTTACAGGTGACAATGAAACAGGACAGTTACAAAGAGAGAGTCATTATATTGAGCTTTTCCATGTCAATGTGTGACAGTAAGAGAGCGCTGTCAAAAGAGGTCTAGTTTGAGTTAGGCTCTAACCATTTGATCTGAGACCACAGGCACATAAGTATAGGCATGCATCTGATACGTGATTGATTGGCATGTTGCCTTTCTTCTGAGAACTTGGGAGTTCAATCTGTAACTCTCTTTTATTCTTCCTGGAGTCTTATTTTGCAAGGGAAATAACAATGTGAACCTCTGGTGTTGCTGTTTTGTTCTAAACTTTACTTGTGCCCCTGGATGTTGTACGCAGGTGCTCTTGGCCGGAGGTAATTGTCTACATAACTATGCAATTATTTCCATGGCATCTGCTACTCTAATGCTTTACTGGTCAAAGCCCCTTTGCTTGTGATGCCAAATGGCAGGCACCTGCTTGCCTGGGTGAGTACCATCCAGTGGTGAGTGCCTCTGTAACCATTTGTCCTTTTCATGGCTCTCAGGGATTAGTATATATGATGGTAATTAGTACCTACTTTATACCAAATTCTTTACAAACGTTATCTCACTTAATTCTTACAACTCTCTAGGATAGGTGTTATTATCCCCGTTGCAGATGTAGAAATTAAAACTCACACAGCTATTGAGTGGCAGAACGTGGATTTGAGCCCTGGATTGTCTGACTTTCTTCCACACAAACCAATTTAGAGGGAAAGAAAATGCATTTATATTGGTAAAGCAATGCATGCCCAGGATTACACATATAGCTTCACTGCTGGGGACTGACTGTTCCTTGGGGAACAAGATAAAGATCTGTAATAGCCAAGAAAAGTGATTGCTCGTTCTCCCTGACTTTGAACACATAATCCAGTTAAACAAAAGGCATAACACTTGGTCATGCAGAGTGTTATTAACCATAGATTCAGTCTGTTTCAGGCCAAACAACAAAAAGTTCCTGTTGCTTCTGAACTCCCTCCAGAGACAGCCACACCCATGCGAAAATATCCCATCCCAACCCAAATCATATCTGGGATAAACCAATTTGGAGGAATTGGGGAGGCTACACCTTGTCTTCTCTGCTACCTGTGAGCATTTCACAGGCTGTCATGGGGCCCGAAAATGTCAGATCTGAAATAGCCCTTTATTAATCCTCCCATTAATACAGCCTCAAATTATAGATGAAAACCTGGAACTTTTGAGTGCTTCATTTCCACATCTTTTCACCCCTCCCACCACCCCACATACACATCCTGGTACACACTCCTATCATGTCTTCTTCCAAGGATGAGTGAAGATACAGGTTCTCTGAAGGTAGCTATACAGTTATGTAGGTAATTGAATCGATTATCTAGTTAATTCCTTCCCCAACAATACTTTTATCTGAACCAGTCAGATTTCTGATGCAAAATGATATTTTGAGAAAATTGAAGACTTTGTTTGTTGCATCTTCTCCTTTTACACATATAGGCTATAATCTGTATATCACCTTAAGTCCATATAACTCCATTCTCTGACTCTAGCCCATTTTAGAGGTTAGAAAGGAGAGAGATACATGGCATTCACACCACTGGAAGGCTTGAGAAAAGACAGAAATAAGTGGATTTTTATGGAGCAACTTCTGTTTGCAAGGCTTAAGTGCAGTGGGTGATACAAATCTGTTAAAGGCATGATTCCTACTCTTCAGAAGTTCACAGTCTCCTTAGGAACATGAAAAAAAATGCAAGATTGTTTAGAGACTCAGTCAACCCAAGGCCGTTCAAACAGTAAATGTCACGGTTGATTAGAGACGTACATCTATGGGCTATGGCATTCAGAAAATGTCTGCGAAAAGGGAAGAGTTCGGCTGGGCCTTGAAAGACAGATCAGTTTTAGATAGTTTGAGGGGAAAGGGGGAAGGAATTTCAGATGGAAGGATTATCGCATGACCAAAGGCATGTAGGCAAGGTTCAAGGGAACAGAAACTAGACGGTGTAGCTGAAGTAAAGAGTTCCAGTAAGGAAAGCCGCAGGAGACAGGATGTAGAGAGCCTTGAACACCAGGCTAAAGGGTAGGGGCTGTAGGCAGTGGGGAAACACTGAAGATATCTGAGGGACACACCTGATGAAAGCTTTGTTCAAGAAGATGAATCTGGTGGTATGCAATAAGAATTAGCAATAGAAAAAAAATGGAGGCTGGAAGATGGGGGGGTTATTGTTATAATTTAGGATTAAGTTGATTAGGCCTAGGGAAAGCAAGAGATAATTGTAAAAGGCATTGAAAAGGAAGCACTTGGTAACTGATTGCATGTAGAACATAAGGGAGAGGAACACAGAAGTGACCTCAGAATATCAAACCAGTGGTAGAGTTCAGCAAAAGCAGAAGTGATAGAAGATAATACTACAGTGGCTAATGCTGATTGGCTTCAATGTAGCTTACAATGAACTGTCACTTACCTCATTTAACCATTGCGATAAGCAAAGGAGAGGATTGAACCTAGGTGCTCTGACTCCAAAGCCCCTGTAGCTTACATCACACAAGAGTACCCTATTTGGTAGATTTGAACATACATTTTTAAATGTTGAGTTCAAGGTGGCAGAAGGACATTCAAAAGGAAATATCCAGCAGGTAATTGGAGAAATAGGAGCAGAATTCAGGAAAGACATCAGGTGACACAGTGGACATTTGGGAGTCATCTCCATAAAGCTTGATGAGAGATTGGAACCATGAAAAGGAATGAGCTCTCCAAGGAATTAAATTAGAAAAAGAAGATGATGAGAGTCAAGTTCTGGGAGGTGGGAAGAGGAAGTGAAACCAGGGAGGAAGATAGAGAGGGAGGGAGTAGTCAGTGAGCATGTATGTGGAAGAGAATCGAGACAGTAGAATGTCACAGGCCCCCAAAGAGAACAACATCTCAAAGAAGAAAGGGATATTCACTTGTTTGAAGCACTGCAGAGGGGCCAAAAAAGAAATGGTGGAGACACACTATTGGGTTTAGCAGTTAGGAGGCCATTGATTTCAGGGTCAAGGTCTTGAGTGGTCAACAGAATACACTTTTCTAAGCATGAGGGCTGCTCCAGATAAATTCATCGATTTAAGAAAATCAGAAAGTTAGACTTGCAAACACAGCGAGATTTTACAAGACCCCTACTCTGAATTTCTAGCTCTGCCAGTCAGCTTCCAGAAGATTTCATGACACCGAAGACCAAAAACATCTGAAGGACAAAAGCTGGCACTATTTTTTAAATGATGTTTAATTGGATCCACAAAATACATTTTAATGAAAATAAGTCTCCTTGAAAGTGTAAAGTAATATACTTGTTGGAGGAAAGAATTCTAGTAATTCCTCTTTTTTTTTTTCCTTTTGCAGCATCCATTTTTAAAATTAGCCAAGCCTCTCTCCAGCCTGACTCCTCTGATTATCGCTGCAAAGGAAGCGATTAAGAACAGCAGCCGCTAGGACTGCAAGCCTTACCCCACACCATCTCCCTCATGAGTAAGACTGAAATAAAACTCCACTGCAGGAAAGACGGAAGAAAAGACAGTCGAATGGGGTGGGGATTCTTTAACTTTCAAATGAATAGAAACTTCTTATAAGCCTTTTTCCTACTCCCTCAGATTATGTAATTTATTTGTAAGTCTGAATCGCAGCCCAAACAGGGCAGCAATGTCGAAGTGGCCATAAAGTGGTCACTTCTACCGTGAAGCGAAAGAGCCAGTAGTGAATCCCCTCATTTTGTGCATTCACTTTGAAGAAAAAAGATTTCTCAAAGATGCACACTCCCTCTTCATAGTGTTGTGTTTGTTTTTAAGTTAGAGAGTAGTCCCTCTTGCATTCGAACCTCCTTCAAAACTCCTTACCCAATGTGATGTTTTTCACTTGCATTGTCATTAGATGTCCAGAAAAAAAAAAAGATGTCAAAACGTTTTTTTTTTTAAAAAAAGAAAGTAAAAAACAAAAACAAAACAAAAAAAAACACAAAAACAAAACAAAACAAAAAAAAAAACCCCAGAGCAAGTACTGTGTGAACATGTGGAAGTCCATGCCCTAATAGAGTTGAAATTTTTTATTCTTCTTCTATAGTGGTGGCTCGGTTTGTGTACCTGTTTTTCTGCATTTGTATTGGAAAAGGTTTCTTTTACGACATTTTCCAAAAGCAGAGAGGAATATGTGTGTTCAGGAAGGGCTTTTAAAAACTCTATGTCTAAATAAAGTTCAAATGGTGAAATCTTATCACATTTTCATGATGATGCTTAAGAGGTAGTTGATTTATCATTTGTATAAACCAGCTCGTTCATCTTCATGATACCTGAAAAAAGACACACCAAAACTATGGCACTCCAGTTGGGTGAGCCCAGGTCTTAAACCTAGGAAATCCTGATAGGAGAAACCATACTTAAACAAAGACGGGACTTTCTCCAAGAGCCAAAAGGAAGACAATAGAAGCATGCAATACTGAAATCCTTGTTGGACAGTAAACAAAGATAACAATACCTAATTTAATCCTGTCTTGTCCTTGTGGAATGTAGGTAACTGTAAAATAGGCACAACAGGAGGAAACAGACCCATTAACCAACATTTGCTGCTGATAAAAATTATTTATCTTGACAATTTATAACATTAAAAATTTTTTTAAAGATCTGGAGAACAGAAATATTGTAAGCACTCAACTCTGTAAGAAATGGGAGGTCAGTGAAAACTACATCCCAGTCAACATTAGGCTCTAAGTACTTGTGGCCATTTTCCCGATGTATCACCAATTTCTGTTTCTGGATATGGTGTGTTCATACTTAGCCCTTTGGGCTTTTGAATTTTAAAAACATGTTTGTAAAGATCTTGAAGTTCTCCAGTGAAAAGCATTTGGGTTTGCAATCATATACCCCAAGAAATATCAGTCCAACTGAATTCCTTTTGTGGCTTGGGGAAAATATGAAAATTTGACTAGTATTTCGCCGTGTATCAATTTATTAGAAATTCAACAGTTGCCACTTCCTGAATCTTCTGAGAGTAGAAAAATATCTGGAGGGTGTCTGCGTAGAAAAGGATATGCTTCTCTTTCGAGTGTATTGTCAATTTTATAAATTCTGCATAGTTGTTTCTCTAAGCCTTTGAAAAGCTAGCAGTTTGTGCAGTAGAAGGCTTCTTGATTTGTAGTATGTCAAGAATCTGAATAGAACCTATCTACATCCAGCAAGAGAGGGAAAGAGATCAATGCCGTGGGCCTCTCTCCTTCTCTGCCTAGGCACATCCGTCGATATAATCATCTATCCATTCCTTAAAATGAAAGCACTTTCTTTAGAGAGTTTCTGCTGACCATATAGTGCACGTGTTTATGTTTAGGAGATGACGCCACTGGTGGATTTCCTATTGTCTTCTTTGACTATGAAATTTGGGAGGGGCTTGACCTCCCCTCGCCCCGAAAATGTCCACAGTGGGATAAAACAACAAACATGAAAAGATCAAATGGTAATATTAATTTGAAGCATACTATGTTATACTTCACAAAAACGTGGCTGGGCCTGAAAATTTTAATGCCACACTGTTTTAATGAGAGAGAGAGAGAGAGAAGCCTTAATTTTGATTTCATTTAAAATTAAGTATTTTTTTAATTTTTCATTCATAGTGCCAGGGAATTCAATGAAATAATACCTGGGGTGCAAATAGAATTCAGTACATTGATAACTATACCCTGCCAGGGGAGAGAGCCCCAAACCTAGCTGGGAAGCCCTAGTTATCTATTAGCATCCCTTATATGTCAGGAAGGCCTTTTTTTGGTGGGGGGAGACCTGGAGCAGTGATCCTTCAGGTTGCTGTAGGCAGAGAAATGGCTGCTCTTTTATGCTTTCAATTCAGCGTATTAACAACAAGGAGCCTGGTACTACTTCACCACAGCCCGTTGTACCAAGATTTTATGATAATATATCCCAGTAGGCTTTACTCTTACAAACTTATATCTATGTAAATTTTAAAGTGAGAACAGCTTCTAAAAACCCTTCCCCATGTTGGAGAGTTATGTATATTTCTAATAAGTATTAGAAGGAAGCTGCTTCTCCTGCCAAAATGATGCTGAAGGATTCACATTTGGTATCCTTGACCAAGTTGGACTCCAGATGGTTAATAGTTTATTCCCTTTCCCTGGATTTTTTTTTTTTTTTTAGCTCATCTTGACACAGGTGAGTCTATCCAGATCTTTGAAGTCGCTCGTGTGCCCTGAGATAATAAGGGCACATCGTCGAATGTTGATTCCAAAATGTCCTGAGATAGGGATAGGGCAGTGGGAAAGTCAGGGAAGGGTGAGAAGCACAGTAGAGATTATTTATTTAAGAAAGAAAAGAACATTAATGTTGTAGCAAGGAGCCGGCACGTTGTCATAATCCCCTCAAATCAGTCACCATTTTGGGTAATGACTTCGTTCTTGCCGATCTCGTCTATGTGTCATTGTAAATATTTGTGTGTCTGTGTTCCATTTTGGCTACTGGATGGCCAAGTCATGTAAGAAGATTTAACTCAAGTATTTATTCTTTAATTGTGTTATTCAGATTTCTTTCAGGCTTGTGAATTGCACCCCAATGTTTGAGTTTAACTACCTGATCCCCACATCTTTCCCTCCCCTGTGAAGCACATTCCATTGCTAAAAGAAAAAGAAATATGAAATTGCTTCCTGTCGTCTGTATAACTGTTTTGATAGTTTGAGATGTTTGTCTATAAAGGATATTTCTCAGCTCAAAGATCGTGTAAATAATTATATTCCTTTGCTCAGTGGGTTGTTTATTTCTAATGAGGCTGCCAGTTCTCAGAGAGAATCGATAAAATCACCTTTAAATAACATAAACAGGGAGGACAACCATGTAAAAATAAGCGTGCATATGGGCAAAGACTGGGAACACAGACAATTGAAATCAGTTGTGTTAAGGTGGCGGGATTATGTGGAATTTTTTTTCTTTTTAAAATTTCCTTTGATATTGTTCTAATATTGCTTTATAATAAACATCAGAAAGGGAACTATAGAAACATAGAAAAGACGCCAGAAGCAGATGCCTTCTGGCCAGAGCCCAGAGCGTGCAGGGCACAGATATTTGCTAGTTACAATTATTCCATAGGCTTTATATTTGCCTGGGTGCTGAGGTTGGCACACGCTCGGGTATGGCACGTGCTTTCTTAGGGGACTATTATCTGCAAGTTAAAGCTAGGGAGATGCCACTATTAGTACTCCAAACGCATCCTTCTGCTTTCAAACTGGCTGCCCCCCTCCACTTTAGTATGGCCTTGAGGTTTCTGTTTTGGTTACTTTAGATTGGAGGGGTGACCTTTGATCAGCCCCCTGGATAACATCTGCTTCAACTATCACCTTTCTGGATCACTTTAGCAGATTTTCAGGTTGAATCTTGGAAGAACAAAAGGATAAAATCCCCAGCTCCCACCATTTCCTTTTCCAACAGGATACACTATCATTCAGGTAGGATTTTCTTTTAATGAACAGTAGGCAAGTCCCATTGATTTCAGTAGAACTTATGACTTGCACCTAAAAGCTGACTGAAAACATTAAGACAAATCTTTAGAACTGCCCTTGCCTGTTGGCATTCAGTCGCTCTCCTTTTAGCTTTGGCCTGAGAGGGCGGCCTCTATGTACTTTCTGTCCGGCCTGATTATAGGTTGTATGCAGTAACTACTGTCATTTTTAAACAGAAAAGGGGAGACTATCTACCCAAAGAGAGGAATTTCCTTCTAACTCACCAAAGAAATTGTAGGTGAGGACTTTTATAAGGCGGTAGTGGCCTCAGGTGTTAGTTTCACCAAGTGCAGACCTTATACCTAGAGAACCCACAGGCTTTTCTTTGGCCATTCTCAACATATAATCTACTTATGAGAGTCTTAACCCTGCCCTGCCCTGCCGCATTTAATCTCGTGGTCCTTTTCTTAGCTACTTGCAGTTAATATTCGGTTAAACAAAGGCATGGCCAGTGATGCAAGCAAGCTACTCCCAGTCTGTGAGGAAGAGGACTGAAATTGAGCATTTGTAAATTGACAGTCTAACAGACCCGGGATTTTGAGTGAACTTAACACACGATTCGGAACATGTATTTGCATGTGGATTGGGAAGGAAATAAATGGCATCTTGGAAATAATGGGACTATTTTTTCCTAAGAAAGAATTTTTCATCAAAAATATGTTTCTGATAGAATCTTTCTGTTGGTCAGCTTTCATTTTTTTCCACTCCTTTTCTGATCCCACACTCCTTTAGTAACCAAATGAATATAACCCGACTCCTCATTCATCGGGGATGTCTGTTTAATATTAAACAGTATCTAACTGACTGCAAATGCGGGAACTGAGATAATCACTTCCATGTGCACACTTCTGTGTTCAAGTAGACAATAATAACAACGAGGAGCATTTACTGCCACATAATACAGTTAGTGCCCTCAGAGTCTCCTTTGGAAGCTGTCATCAGGCGAATGCTATCCCATAATACCAGTAGAAGGCAGGTACCGAGTTCACCTGATTTAGGACCTATGAGGAAATCAACGGCAATTAGAGAGAATCAGTCAGATGTAGCGGAAGAAGTACTAGCCTAGAAGTAAGGATACCTGGATTCTAATAAAGGCTCTATTCCTAACTTACTATGTGACCTTGGGCAAGTCACTTAACCATGTTATGGCTGTTTCCTTATCTATAAAATAAGGGTATTGGACTAGATCTCCAAGGCTTTCCAAAAGCTCCAACATTCTGTGGTACTGTAGATTGCCTTGCTAATTCATCCTGCTAAAGTGATGGCAAATACCACATACTTCAGCCTGGGTCTCTTATGTTGCAGTTAAACAATAGAACTATGTAAGATGATGCCAAAAAAAAAAAAAACCCTCGAATAAATGAAGCGAATAATACTAGGGAATGTTGATAAAACTTGTGGCAGCCTTCCAATTCCTTCACAGTTGTTTTGTTTTTGTTCTGATGTTCCTTTTCTGTTGCATGTTCCCAGTTTTCATTTTCCATACACTCTGTATGTAAAGTCTGGTTTTCATTAAGCTGTGGCCAGTATTTGCTACTAGAACAGAAATACACCGTCACACTTGCTAGAATAGAACTATACTTGGGCCTCTTCTTTCCTACGAAGTGGTGTTGGGCTTTATAGAGTTTACTTCATAAATGGCACAAGATGTCAGAACCCATGCATTTTAATGGCTGGGACTACTGAGTGGGCCTAAGCATTTGCAGGTTGCAGAGAGAAAAAGACAAAAGTGATTACATGTTATTAGCATGAAGGAGTGTTGACAAATCCACTTGTTGGGAACCAAAGATAGCATTTCTGGTGACAACTCCCACAGGGATTGGCCAGTTGAATGAGTATGCTACTGGAAAGAGGATAAACTGGTAGTGGACAGTCCCAATGCCCTGCCCACAGCAGTGCCAACCAGCCCTGAGTGTGAAATTCAAGTTCGGTGTGTGTGCTTGTGTGTGGTGTGCTTTATGGACCCGCATATACTATATTCATTAGTGATGATAAGACCTTTCACAGAATTCCGTAACCATTAGTGGGTTGAGTTTTAAATCTCAGTACATCAGCAAGGAAGAGACAGATCACAGGGCAGTGATGGCTACTGGGATTATACTCACGATATCCAGACAAAACAAGTTAAGGAGGATCTACATTTTCATTGTTTATCAGAATTGTATCTCATTTGGCTGTGCTTTACTTTTGTTAAAATGTGTTATCTGTAAACCCATGTGTAGTGAACTTCTTATGTAACTTTGGATTAAAGGTATTTATGGTCTTTCTGTTTGTTTGATTTTTAAGTAAGTTATTTCTTTTGTAAACCTGCTGACGGTATGGTTCCATCCTTCTGACCTCAGCATCCGATCTTTTTAAGGACTTTTGTTTCCAATATTGTTATTTTAAATTGTGGTTGAAGCAATAGAAAATTGAAATATGGATTGTGCATGACTGTGTCTTGAGTGTAAAAATATTGCAGTTTGAAACTTGGACCTAAAGTATTGCAAATAAAAATGACAAACATCACTGAGCTGGTGCATCTCTCTTCTGTCACCTTTCCACCCACCCCCTTGGCATTGGCATTTACCCGATTCACGGGTTGGAGGGTAGCATTCTCCCGCAGGTATCAAGGCAGGGAAACGTCCAGCCTTGTAAGCAATGTGGGAAATGTCCTGTGGGAGCTTGTGTGTATAATTTGATACCTTTGTGTAAGTGAATACCCAGTGGTACTATATTCCCTTCGAACGTTTTATATATCTTACCAAATGCTATTTGGTTGTTTTCAGTTCACTGGATTTACATGCAAGCTTTATTTCTCTCACTGACTCTCTCCGTGTTGAAAGAAAAAGAGACATTTCTGTACCTGTGAATGGGCAATTAAACAAAAATCCCAGTAGTTGGCCTTTAGCCAAGCTCTCTACTGCCCATGCGCATGAATTCCTATCTTGCCTCTCCCGCTATTAGCCTCATAGCCTTCCAACTTGGATTGACAGATGTCCTCAATTTTTCTATCCCTATTAAAGTAGAAATACTTTTATTTATTTATTTTTTAACATCTTTATTGGAGTATAATTGCTTTACAATGGTGTGTTAGTTTCTGCTTTATAACACAGTGAATCAGTTATACATATACATATGTTCCCATATCTCTTCCCTCTTGCATCTCCCTCCCTCCCACCCTCCCCATCCCACCCCTCTAGGTGGTCACAAAGCACCGAGCTGATCTCCCTGTGCTATGAGGCTGCTTCCCACTAGCTAGCTATTTTACATTTGGTAGTGTATATATGTCCATGACACTCTCTCACCCTGTCACATCTCACCCCACCCCCTCCCCATATCCTCAAGTCCATTCTCTAGTAGGTCTGTGTCTTTATTCCCGTCTTGCCACTAGGTTCTTCATGGCCTTTTTTTTTTTTTTCCTTAGATTCCATATATATGTGTTAGCATACTTTTTACGTGTTAGCAAATTAGCAGTATCTTCCACCAGAAAAGAAAATTTCATAGGCATTTCCCACTGTCACAACAACTTAGAGGAACAGGGTCGCAAACAATGATAAATGTCTTACTCTGCAGCTCAGCCCTACTAGCTCAGTTGCTGGCACTCTAGCCTCATCTAAGTCCCTGACCTCCTGGTGAAGGGGGAGGGGTAATACCTGAAGTGCCTCCCACATTGTGGGTGTTCTCTACATCCCACGGGGCCCTGGCCTTCAGACACCTGGGTGGTATCTGGTGGCTTTCCACATACCTGCGTCAAGCACCACTGCTGTCACTGCCTTCTGCTAATCCTGTACCAATGCCACTTTCCCATTGCTACTGTGCTTGCCACTCTGCTGATCTATATCTTCAATAGCCACACTGGTCCCTGGGGCTAGGAGCCTCTGGGGAGGGCACTGGGGTGACTCATCCACTTACTTGCAGTTTCATAGCAGGTTGCTTTTTACTGGGTTTCTTTTTTTTAAATTTTTATTGAAGTATAGTTGATTTACAATGTTGTGTTAGTTTCAGGTGTACAGCAAAGTGATTCAGATATATATATATATATAATATATATACATATATTCTTTTTTTTACATTCTCTTTCAATATAGGTCATTACAAGATACTGAGTATAGTTCCCTGTGCTATACAGTAGGTCCTTATTGGTTATCTATTTTATAACTTGTTTTCTTTTCTATACCTGTCTATATCATGTCCCAATCCATTTCCACCACCAGCTGTTAATTACCTTGGTATCAAGAAGTTCCTCCCTAACTTAATTCCCCCTGTCCCTAGTCCTGCCCATCTGAGGTAGTGAGAATTCCCACTTTCTCTTCAGGCACTTCCGAGGCCTCCCTGGGGAAGCAGGGAACTCAGATCTAATTGCCCATGAGTTCCTCCCTGGGAGCATGGATTGACCGTCTCCTCAGCCTACAGTGTCCCACGAGAACAAAATTCATAATGAGAGACTTTTAATTCTACAAGTAAAACTGAATTGCTGTGCTTTAAAATACAGGATGGGAATGTTATGTTCCAACAGTGTTATATGGCAAAATAAACCTCTTGATGTGTCCTGAAACCCTGCTGTAGGCACAAATGAGAAGCCCTGCTATGTTTCCCACATATTCTTTCTAAGCCCTTTTGAACAGACATTAGGTGGTTAAAATCTCCTTCATATTTAAATGGCTGTGTGACATAATTCCAAAAAAAATTTGAATCTCACTTGAATGAGATACAGTTATTCCTCTAGCTATTCAAGTAGAGAGAAGGGATTACCAAACTAGTCCCCTTCAGGACGATCTCAATCCCTGGTCATCTTGGTCCATTGCTACCTTCAGCAATGATTGTTCTTCTAATTTTGGGTGTATTGTGTTTGGGAAGGTGTTTTTCACCTGAAGCACAAGTGCGTATGTCCTAATCTGCTCTCGGGGTATTCCTAGCATAAGACTTGACTGTGGAAAAGACAATATTGTCCCAGTTTGCAATATAGCCTTCTAAATCCTTTGGATAAATACTGTCTAGATTCCATATGTTATCATCAATCTCACCAACACGTCTAGCATCAAAACGATGCGGCTACCACACAGTGTGCAGACCCACGTTACCAAATCCCGAACAATAAAGGTTTTATCCGCCACACTGGGAGACAATCTATCTCAAGAGGTTCATGTAAGAAGCTACATTCATGAATTTTTTAAATTCCATTGATGATACCTCTCCCGTGACAGAGTTACATGGATGTTACTTAGAGTGATGTGTTTATCGATGACACAGGCGTGTGTATTAATATCAGAGTAGCCTGTGGTACCGGGATAAATATCTGTAATCTAAAACATTTCCCTTTCATAAGAGGATCAAAAACATCAATTCCAGAACCAGTGAAACTCTTTTTGTTTAGCTCCACGGTACACTCCTATGATCTTTTCTAACTCATTATCTGTATCATTTTGAGGGTTATTAACACCTACCTTAAGCCCTCCTTCAAACTGTGTATGGATCATAGCATTTTATAGTTATTAAAGAAGTCAAAGCCTTGATGTCATCTGCACTGACATCTGTACTATAAAGGATGTATTGTTGGCTGTGCTGGGCCTTTGCACTCTCTATGACCTTCCAGGAATCACTGTTCCTCTGATGGGAAAGCTGAGGCTCAGCACATGGCCACAGGCTTAATGATCCATAAGATGCCACGTGCCCACTTTAGTTTGCCTCACCTTCTCAGGTCTTCAGGTTTTCCACCATCTTTTCTTTCACCATCTTGGCATCACAATCAGAGGCTCCCCACCACACACACACACACACACACACACACACACTATAATGAATAATTTCCAATCATGTTATTCTTCGTCATTGTCATGGGTACCTGGCTACACCTGAGGGGACCCCTGCAGCTCCAGGAGCCAGACCAAGTACAAGTTTGGCCCCTCAGACTCTAAGTGTTTAAGAAGTAAAGGAATGAACCCTGCCTGGAGGGGCACTTACTTTGCCGGCCGGCATGTGGACGGTGGCCCAGGGGCTTTCGCTTAATTACCTATTGGCTGGAGTACACACTGTGACCCACTGTGATAGGTTCACCCCATTTTTCTCCCTGTCTATGGATAGGGCAACCATTTGGGGCTCACCAGGGAGGCCCCCGATTCTTCAACATCACTCAGCATCCCTTCCTGCAGCTCCTGTCATCATACTTCAACATTGCTCTGGTGCTTCTTCCATTCAAGGTTGCTGCAAAATGCCTTGGGGGGTGGTAATCTGCATGTTTCTAGTAGCTTCTACTTTAGTCTAGATATATATTATATCAGCTTCCTAAATTTCCATACCTTCCGCTTCCTCCCCCATAGAAGTCTCTGGGTAGTGGGTTTTCCCACCAAAAATAAAATAATGAGAGTAAAATCATCATTCCTAGTAGGGTAGCAACCCAGTACCAAGAATGCTCCATCCTGGCCCCCACCATGTCTTTTGCTCTTGCCTCAACTAGGCTGGACCACGTGCTGTCAATTCACTCGAATCTCGTAAATTATGGATCTCCCTTAGGCTGACAAGGGATTATGAGTTTAGATTTCAGGGCTAGAACTGCATTTCACTTTTCTTATCTAAGTGTTAGTTTCAATCATAAAAATAGGATAAATATACATGATGGGGCTGTGAAGAATGAAAAAGTTGACATATCACAATGCTCATTTGGTCACAAAGTAAGTACTCAATAAATGGTAGTTATTATTATTATTACCCTTTTAAAATATCCTGGCCAGTTGGAACACCTTCAAGAGTAACCACTGCCCTATCTTCTTTATCTGAACCTAGGGGCAGGACAGGAATAAAGACGCAGACGTAGAGAATGGACTTGAGGACTCGGGGAGGGGGAAGGGTAAGCTGGGACGAAGTGAGAGAGTGGCGTGGACTTATATATACTACCAAATGTAAAATAGATAGCTAGTGGGAAGCAGCCACATAGCACAGGGAGATCAGCTCAGTGCTTTGTGACCACCTAGAGGGGTGGGATAGGGAGGGTGGGAGGGAGACGGAAGAGGGAGGAGATATGGTGATATGTGTATATGTATAGTTGATTCACTTTGTTATAAAGTAGAAACTAAAACACACCATTTTAAAGCAATTATACTCCGATAAAGATGTTTAAAAAAAGTAATTAATAAATATTTTGTGGGGACACAATTTGAGATTATGTAAATACCTGTTTCCCCATCAAACTTTCCCCTATTAGTTTAAAACAAAAAATAAAAGAGTAGCCACTGCCCTGAGTGAATTTCAGCTGGCAGTCCAAATGCGGAGAAGTATTTCTTCCATAGCGCAGTAGCCATTGTTAGAGACCTTCTAGTCCTATGTAGGACCAGACTGGGAGGGCCCTGGTTGGTGAAGTGTGTAGACGGTGTGAGTATGCACCCCATTTTTTCCCCATCTCCATCCAAAAGCAAGAAATCTTTGCTAACACCGGTGGCTCGCATCTGGGGATTGCATCCACTTATGTGCCTCACATTTGTATTTCAAGTCCTTATCCATCTTTAGCTGAAATAACCAGTTCTTTAATAGTTACCAAATCTTCTCCCTTCCTATATCGCCAAATCCATTCCGTAATACTCTTAAAACCATAAGACAATACTCTTGGGGAACATCCAGCTATTTCAATTTATTTTTAGCAGGAGGCATTACAGCATCCATATAAGACATAGCTGACCCATAACTGAACCATGCAATTAAAATTGGGCAATCTTATTGTATTTAAGTTACACTTCAGTGAAACTGACTAAAAAGAAACAACAGATCTTCCTCGACTTATGATGGGGTTACATCCCAATAAACCATTGTAAGTTGAAAGCATTTTAAGCTGAAAGAGCATTTAATATACCTAACCTACCAAATATCATAGCTTAGCCTAGCCTACCTTAAATGTGCTCAGAACATTTACATGTGCCTACAGTTGGGCAAAACCACCTAACACAAAGCCTATTTGATAATAAAGTGTTGCAGATCTCATGTAATTGATTGAATACTGCACTAAAAGTGAAAAACAGAATGGTTGTCCGGGTAAAGAATGGTTGTCAGTGTATCAGTTGTTTACCTTCGTGATCGCATGGATGGCTGGGAGCTGCGGCTCACTGCCACTACCCAGCATCACAGGAGACTATGGTACCACACATCACTAGCCTGGGAAGAGATCAAAATTCAAAATTCAAAGTATGATTTCAACTGAATGCATATTGCTTTTGCACCATCGTGAAGTCGAAAAATTGTAAGTGGAAACATCATAAGTCAGGTACCATCTGTATATGATTTTGAGTGTGAGAGTGTGTGTGTGTGTGTGTGTGTGTGTGTGTATTTGTGAATATATGTATATAAAATCTGACCACCTTTACCGCAACCAATCTGATCCAAGGCATCTTCATCTCTTGCTTGGATTGTTGCAATAGCCTCTTAACTGGTCTCCTTGCTTCTATGCTTGCCTAACTATAGTCTCAACGGGACATTCAACATAAATCAGAACTCTCCAATGGTTCCATATTCCTCTCAAAGTAAAGACAAAGTCCTTATAATGACTTACAAGGCCCTCCACTGTGTGTAACCCCCCCCCCTTTTCATCCCCTTCTATTCTCCCCTTCACATGTTCTGCTCCAGGAACACTGGTTCCTAGCTAGTTCCCAAACATTTCAGCCATGTGTTTGCCTCAGAGCCTCTGTGATGACTGTTCCTTCTTATTGGAAAACACTTCCCTTAGATAGCCACACATCTCATGTCTCACTTCCTTTAGGTGTTTGCTCAAATATTTCTTTTTCAACGAGGTCTACCTGATTACCCCATTTCAACTGCTTTTCCCCCACCAGAATTCCTGATATGCTTTCCCTGGTCCTTTTCCTCATAATATCTATCAACTTCTTTCATGCTCTACCATTTCATCTATTTCTTCTATCTGTTGTTTGACTCTTCCCAGTTGAATGTAAGCTCCACCAGGGAAAATATCTTTTTTTTTTTTAATTCCCTGAGGCATCCCCAGGCACACGGCAGTCATTCTATAAACCTTAGTTGACTCAGTGAATGTTGGCTGTTCCTTTCTTCTTGAAACCCTGTCTTGTCTTGGTTCTGTGACCACTCTTTCCCGATCATTCTCTTACTCCTCTGTTTTCCACTTCTCCAGTTCCCTTTTCAGAGTCCTACTTCCAACCATCCTTCACATGTAGGTGTTTTCCCAGGATTCTTTCATGGTTTATTTTATCCACACCCAAGTATCCTATTCCCACCTATATCATAACTCCCAAACTAATATCTCCAGCCCATATGTCTCCTCTATGCTTCAGATCCTAATTGTAAATACATCTACCTACTTGAAATTTCCACTAATGTGTCCCAAAGTCACTCGATACTCAAACTGTCGCAAACTGAATGCATTAGCTCATATTCACCATATCAGAGCCTCTCCCTGTGTTCTGTCGCCCATAATTACCCAAGTCAGAAATCTAGGCATAATCCTTGAGCTTCTCTTCATTTTTATTTACCCCTACTGTCTCCTCAGTTACCAAGTTCTTATGATTCCTCCTATTAAATATCTTTTTTTTATTAATTAATTTATTTATTTTTGGCTGTGTTGGGTCTTCGTTTCTGTGCAAAGGCTTTCTCTAGTTGCAGCGAGCGGGGGCCACTCTTCATCGCGGTGCACGGGCCTCTCACTATCGTGGCCTCTCTTGTTGTGGAGCACAGGCTCCAGACGCACAGGCTCAGTAGCTGTGGCACACGGGCTTAGTTGCTCCGTGGCATGTGGGATCTTCCCAGACCAGGGCTCGAACCCGTGTCCCCTGCATTGGCAGGCAGATTCTCAACCACTGCGCCACCAGGGAAGCCCCTTAAATATCTTTTAAACTATCCCTTGCTCTTTACCCCCAATATTTAGGGAATATTGCAGCAAAATAAATAAGGAAGGCCTGAAGGAACCAGTCTCTTAGTTTCCATTCTTGGCACTCTTCTGATTCACACTGCTGCTAGTGTTTGTTCAGAAAAGAAAACCTGACCATGTCATGACCCTTCTTAACTCCTTTCCATGGACTCTCTGGCACCATCAGGATGGACCCCTTGCTCTCCATTATATGCCCTTCATGTGGATCCTCATATCAAGTTCAAAAGCTTGTCTAATACTTTCTAAACAGAAACCATGACCCCTGCTTATAGATCCATGGAGAGATATGGGAACCACATAACAAAGTCACATCAATAAATCAAAATTAATGATCCCTATGCCAGTAGGGAGTGGAAAAAAGATGCTGAAGAACATTGACTGTAGTTCGTGATTGCAAACTCTCCCTGTATGATGATCCCATAGGAAAAAGATATAAGGCCAAAGATATAATTAGTTCTGAGGCTGAGAACGCACAGACTGATAAAGAGGGGAGAGCATCTTTGTACTGGGCAACATTCAGAAGAAATCACACCGTGTTCTCTAGTTCGTAGTGTTTGGATTTGCCCTTCCAATTGCTGCAAGCCAGCCTCCATCCGGGAAGGTAAGCTAATTCTCCTCTCTCCTTGATGCTCAAGAAGGTATAGTCCTTCATGGAGAACAGACTTGTGGTTGCCAAGGGGGTGGGGGTGGGGGGAGGGATAGAGTAGGAGGTTAGGGTTATCAGATGTAAGCTATTATATATAGAAGGGATAAACAACAAGGTCCTACTGTATAGCACAGGGAACTATAGTCAATATCCTGTAATAAACCATAATGGAAAAGAATATTAAAAATAGAATGTGTATATGTTTAACTGAATCACTTTGCTATACAGCAGAAATTAACACAACATTGTAAATCAGCTATACTTCAATTAAAAAATAAACAAATAAAAAAAATTTTTAAGAAAGAAGGTATGGCCCTTGGCCAATAACCTGGATGGGTTCAATATATTCAGAATCCTTGGAAATGGCCTTATAGTGGTCTAGAGCTAGACACACAGAAATTTTCCATTACGGAGTAAAATGGGTTCTTTACACAATTGTCACTCAGACCTTTATCCCAAAGGTTTTACCAGGTGAGAGGTCTACACTAAAATCCAGAAGTATGAGTGTTGTTGGTTTGTCTATAAGTCCAGCCCTGGGACAAAAGACAATGCCCATCTCTGGGCAGAGCTCCTCTGGAGAGATGTACTGTGCCAGAGTCCCGGTTAGCTGGGATAAGAACCCTGGCACAGACTACAGACTTCCCTTGTGACCCTCGACATCTGTAAGGAGAATGTGAGAGCAACTCAACAGCCTAAGAAGGTCCAGAGAAAGGAGGTGAGACCCCTCTGCTAGGTCTGGGAAGCAGGGTTAAAAGGGGTTTGGACAGATGTTTTCATACTCTCAGTGGTCTCAGGGCATGGGAGCAGCGGGACTATCAGAGGCTCTGGAGTTAGAACAACTTTGTTTCAAACCCCACCTCTGCCACCTAATAGCCCTATGAGTTTGATCCAATTTCTTAACCTCCCCAGGCTTTCACTTCATCATCTGTAAAACTGGAATTGTTATACCCATGTAAAATGTCACTGTAAAGATCGAATGAGACCATGTTGTGGGAAAATGCAGGGCACTGGACTTGGCAAACAATATGCTCTTTTTTATTAAAAATTTATTTATTTATTTATTTATGGCTGTGTTGGGTCTTCATTTCTGCGCGAGGGCTCTCTCCAGTTGTGGCAAGCGGGGGCCACTCTTCATCACGGTGCGCGGGCCTCTCACTATCGCGGCCTCTCTTTTTTCGGAGCACAGATTCCAGACGCACAGGCTCAGTAATTGTGGCTCATGGGCCTAGCCGCTCTGTGGCATGTGGGATCTTCCCAGACCAGGGCTCGAACCCGTGTCCCCTGCATTAGCAGGCAGATTCTCAACCACTGCGCCACCAGGGAAGCCCCCAATATGCTCTTGATAAATGATAGTTTTCCTCTACCCTTGCACAGCATGGGACTATACAACAGTGAGTCTACAAAACCAAGAATTCTCAGGGTCAGAACTGCCTCTTTTTGATATGCCCCAGTTCTAATAGCAAGGTCTTTGTTTCTGTTTCTAAAGGACCAGTTAGAAACAACACAAGAGGGAGATGGGGCACTTGCTGAGAGGGGGCCTTAAATGGGGTTAGTGCACCATTTTATAAACAAATAATATTAGTTTTACTTTTATCTAAAAAGTAATGCATGCTCCATGTTCATTTTGATGTTGTTAAATTAAATGTTATTTAACACTGTTAGATGGCAATATTACCCAATTTGATCTACACATTCAAAGCAATCTTTGACAAAATACCAGCTGGCTCTTTGCAGACATTACAAGCTTACCCTAAAATTTATATGGAAGTGCAAGAGAGCCAGAATAGCCAAAACAATTTTGAAATGGAAGTACAAAATTGGAGGTCTCCCATTCCTGATTTCAAAACTTACTACAGAACTACAGTAGTCAAGACAGTCTAGTATTGGCATAAAGACAGACTTATAGATCAGTGGAATAGAATTGAGAGCTCAGAAATAAACCCATACATTTGTGGTCAACTGGCTTTCAGTAAGAGTGCCAAAACTATACAATGGTGGAAAGAATAGTCTTTTCAAGAAATGGTGCTAGGACAACTGGATATCCCCACGCAAAAGGATGAATTTGGACCCTTGCCATACATCAACATACAAAAATTAACTCAAAATGGGTCAAAAATCTACATGAAAGAGCTGACACTACAAAACTCTTAGACGAGGACATAGGCATAAATCTTGTGACATTCGATTAGACAGTGGTTCCTTAGATATCACACCAAAACCATAAACAACAAAAGATACAAAAATAGATACATTGGACATCACCAAAATTAAAAACGTTTTTTGCTTCAAAGAACACCATCAAGAAATAGAAAAGACAACCCACAGAATGGGAGGAAATATTTGCAAATCACGTATCTATTAAATGAATTAGATCCAGAATATATAAAGAGAAACTATAACTCAATAATAAAAAGACAACCCAATTAAAAATGGACAAAGGATTTGAATAGACAGTTTTCAAAAAAAGATGTACAAATGGCCAATAAGCACATAAAAAGATGCTCAACATTCTTAGCCATTAGAGAAATGCAAATCAAAACCACAATGAGATATCAACTTCACACCCACTAGGATGGAAATAATTAAGAAGACAGATAATAGCAAGTATTGGCAAGGATGTGGAGAAATTGGAAACTTTATACACTGCTGGTGGGAATGCAAAATGGTGCAGCTGCTTTAGAACACAATCTGTCAGTTACTCAAACAGTTAAGCATACAGTTACTGTGTGATCCAGCAATTCCACTCGTAGATACATACCCAAGAGAATTGAAAATATATGTCCCCACAAAAACGTGTACACAAATGTTCACAGCAGCATTATTCACAATAGCCAAAAAGGGGAAGCAACCCAAATTTCCATCAACTGGTGAATGAATAAATAAAATGTGGTATGTCCATACGATGGAATATTATCTGGAGATAAAAAGAAATGAAGTACTGATCCATGCTACAGTATAGATGAACCTTGAAAATATTGTGCTAAATAAAAGAAGCCAAACACAAAAAGCCACACTTTGTATAACCCTATTTACATGAAATGTCCAGAATAGGCAAATCCATAGACACAGAAAGTAGATTAGTGGTTTCCTAAAGTGGAGGAGAAGGGGATTAGGAGGAAGTGGGGAGTACAGGGTTTCTTTTTGGAAGTGATGTAATTGTTCTAAAATTGATTGTGGTAACGGTTGCTCAACTCTGTAAATAAACCAAAAACCATTGAATTGTACACTTTAAATTGGTGAGTTGTATGATATGTGAATTATATTTTTACTAAAGCTGTTATAATAAAAAATGATACATGTCCATTATAGAAACATGAGAAAATTCAGAAAAGCAAAAAAGAAGAAAAAGAAACTCCATTCACATTAAAAACTTTTTTTTGTTTTTCTCCAATTGTCCTCAGGATTGGTTAAGTCAAAAATGCCTATCCTGAAATATAAGACCTCTCATGATTCGTTCCGTTTACTGCTTGAACGTCATCTTTCATCATTCCCACATTGGCACCATATGTTTCAACCGTAACGAATTGTTTTTCTCCAAACAGTCCATGCTCCCTTGCAAGTCCCTGCACTTGCACACGTCATTCTCACTGCTTGTCACTGTTGGTCCCTCCCTCCTTCATTTGGCCAATTGTATTCATCCATCAGGTTTCGGCTTAGACATCACCTCTTTCAGAAAGCTTTCCCTGACCCCAGGGATTGGGTGTACCTCCTTGGTGTCTAACAGTTCTCTGTGCTTATTTCTATCAAATCATTCACTCCATGTAGATTTTTTTTTAATTAAAATTAAATTATGAACAAAGCTTCCAAGATCTCTGGGGCAATATAAAAATGTCTAACAGTCATGTCACTAAAGGTCCAGAGGGAACAGAAAAAGGAATTGGTGCAGTAAGTAATTTTTGAATAAATAATTACTGAAAACTTCCCAAAATTTGATTAAAGACATATATTTACACATTCAAGAACTCAGTGAACTCCAAACTGTATAAACATAAAGAAAATCACTCCTAGACAGATAATAGTACTGCTGAACACTAAAGATAAAGAAAAATTTTGCAAGAAGATAGAGCAAAATGAAACATAATATATATAAAACAAGAATTTGAATACTGTGGATTTCTCATCAGAAACCACAGAGGGCAGAAGAGAAAGGAATAATGTCTTTAAATCGCTTAAACCTGAATTCTATATCCAGCAAAAATATTCTTCAGGAATGAAAGCAAAATAAGATATTCTCAGATGAAGAAAAACTAAGAGAATTCATCAACAGCTCTAAAAGAAATGCTAAAGGGAGTTCTTCAGGGTGAATATAAATGATACCAAAGAGAATCTTGGAACTTCAGGAATAAAGACGCAAAACAGAAATAGTAAATATAAAATACTATTTTCCTCCCCTTCAGTTCTTTAAAATATGTAGGACTGTTGAAAGAAAAAATTATAACATTGTCTGGAGGAATTTTTAATCTATTCAGATATAATAACTATGAAACTTTAAAAGATTAGAAGGGGATGGTAAAGTGGTTATAAGGCTTCACTTCTTAAAAATTTATTTATAGTAAAATTCAGTTGAGTTTTGAGAAATGCATACAGTCGTGTAACCAACGAGACAACTAAGATACACAATAGTTCCAAAATTATGAACCTAATCATTACTCCCCAAACGTTCCTCTGGTCACTTTGTATTTTTTTCCTCTCTCCCCTCCCCACCTCCCCAGGCAACCAATGAGAAATTTTATGTCGCTACAGAGTAGTTCGCACTTTCGAGGTTTTATGTGAACAGAACTAGGCAGGATGCACCCTTTTTTTCTGCCTTCTTTCAGCCAGCATAATTATTTTGAGAGTCATTTATGTTGTTATCAAATAATACATATTGATACGTATTAGTGCACTGGATTCCTTTTGGGAAGACCAAGTCTACTGACACATTATATGTGTGCATACGTACATATACGCATGAGTATGCAAGTTAGAGAGGTAAAGATTCTGAGAGAAACATTTGGTATTTGCACAGTTCTTGGTACAGTATTATGGATACACAGCTGGTACAGATGGAGGGAAGATGTTACCGCTTTCTGGGGGACAGCATATTTTTATGGAAAAGTTCAAGGTTTAGGAGTCGAATAGACATTATTATCTGATTAATAATCATTATATGATTACTAACAACCTTGAGTTGTTACTTATTTATGTGTTATTTATCCTCTCTGATATGTGTGCTAAATGTTATTTATCCTCTCTGTTATAAGTGTGATAAATGTTATTTATCCTCTCTGTTCCTTCATTTCCTTATTTTTGGAAAACAGAGATAATAACAACACTTCATATGGTTGTTATGTGAATTAAAATGAGATTACATATATAAAGCATTGAGCATGGAGTCTGACACATAGCAGACAATCAAAAACGTGTTAGTTCTTTTTCTTTTCTGCCTTTTTTTTTTTACATCTTTATTGGAGTAGAATTGCTTTACAATGTTGTGTCAGTTTCTGCTGTACAACAAAGTGAATCAGCCATATGTATACATATATCCCCATATCCCCTCCCTCTTGCGTCTCCCTCCCACCCTCCCTATCCCACCCCTCTAGGTGGTCACAAAGCACCGAGCTGATCTCCCTGTGCTATGCGGCTGCTTCCCACTAGCTATCGGTTTTACATTCGGTAGTGTATATATGTCCATGCCACTCTCTCACTTCGTCCCAGCTTACCCTTCCCCCTCCCCGTGTCCTCAAGTCCATTCTCTACGTCTGTGTCTTTATTCTTATTTGGGGAAAAAATTTCTCATCCTTAAAAAGTGGTAGAGCATCTGAGCTTAATCATAATATCATAGTGCCATCTGGTGACCATATAGAACAATTACATTATCTGTATCAGAGACTTCATTTCTGCAAAAGCTCTACCACATCTAAATGCCTGTCTTTAAGATGTCATCTCTAGTGTGTTCTGGCTTAGTATTGCCGGGTCAGGGAATGAGGACTGTGCTTGAGGTCAGTCCTGCTGAGCTTGGATATGCCTCCCCTGTCTGGGCATCCTATCTGGTCAGGAGGAAGAGCTCAAGGAAAAAGGAGAGGAGTTTCCCGCCTAGCCTAACCCTAAAATGGGCAGATGACAAATTAAGTGTGGAAGCAAGTGAATGAAGTCTTCACATCCGTTCTGCTCTCAGGGATATGGTGGGAGGGAGGAGTTGGTATTGTCTCCTGTTGGAAGGCCTGCCCTTGAACGATCTGGCCACTGCTGCTTTGGCCTTGAGTCCAATCTCAGAGGGGTTTCAAAATCATGTAACCCCTGATATCACACAAATACCCCTAAACATGGACTAGAAAAGGACCCCCTCTCCATTCTACCAGCCCCTTCCCCACCTGGATGAATACAGCCAAGGCCTCTGCATCCATCAGACTTAAGCCTGGGCTCCGGTTGCAGGAAGTACCCCTCCTCCCACCCCGACCTCTAACCGCTCGCAAACGAGTCTCAGCAGACGGCCACTCTTACCATCTCTGCTGTACCACCAAATCAAGTCAAGACTGGTCAATTTATTAAACGTGAACTTTATTGTGGTTTGGATTATGTAAGGCAGTGTGGTGAAGGCACTGCGGAAGTTAGACTGAAAAACATGGTAGGAAAAGGAGCGAGCTAAGAGAACTACAAAATAATTTTTTAAATGATCGCGTGCTGGACTAGACTAAGTATACTACAACTAGGTCATTTGATTCATCATTGCAGAAGCGTTGAAATATTCTAGGAGGTGGAGCTTGGGGGATGGGGAAGGGCTTCATGGAGGAGGTGGCATTTGTGCTGGGCCTTGAAGGAGGGGTAGAATGTTGATAGAGGAGGAACATTTCAGAATGACTGACTCTAGAGAAATTTCTATAGAAGGACTGAAAAAACAAGAGGGCAAACAAACACCCCCAGGGAGTGAACGGTCCCAACTGGGAGAAAAGCCTGAGGGGTCTCAAGCCCCCCAGATGGGGTCTTCAGTACCAATGATATTAGGAGGCACAGGACAACGGGCTTGTTTGTAAACCTAGCAGCAGCAGGAGGTTTCACATTTGCAGTCAGGGGCCCCAGACTGGCTGGACTATGCCGGGATGGAGTCTCTCGTCCTTTTATCCTGCGTGGTCCTTATTCGTCCTTCCTCTTGCCCGCTGACTGCCTGAACGGTAGTTCGTGCGCGCCCACGTGCGCGTGTGTGAGTGTAGGTGTGTGTGGATGCGTGGGGGACCGAGGCTTTGTCTCCCACTGCAGCTTCTTCCACTTTTCCCTCTTGTGGCACACAGCTGGCTTCCATGGAGCTGGAGCTCGGGCCCTTCCCACTGTCTGAGCCTCACGGAACTCCAGCTCTTGATTAAGCACCTAGGAAGCTTCCTCAACATGAAGGTAAAACCTACCGTGGGGGGTGACTTGGGTCAGGGCAGGACTACACTTTCCGGAGGTGGTGGGTGGTGGTGGTGGTGGTGATGGCGGTGCCGGCGGTAAGGGCTGGGGATGTATAAACAGGCTCCGGCTGCTGGGTAAAAGGCTGCTGGGACACCTGTAGTGTTCAGTCAGGAGCTGGGATGTCAGGCTAGACCTGCTTGGCCTTGATCACCCCTCCCCCTTCCTCAACGTGCCCTACAGCGGAGACGTTTTGGGCACCTGAAAACAGCTAAGACATCGGTAGGGAATCCAGGCTGTTTTCGTTGTCCTGCATGAATCTCACCCCCGGAAGCCCCAGAGATCTTTCCTTGGCCAACATCTGTCTGATCTCCAGATAGGACTGTCACCTCCCCCTGTCCAGCTGCTGGAGGTATATAGGTTATGTAGCTACTTACGCTACTCGGATCGGGAGGTATGGGGAACTTATCAGAAGAAAGGAAAAATTAATTACTGTGAATTTCTTTCTTTCAAAAGATTATGAATCCTAGATAAGATCTAGCATCTGACAGAAAATAAAAGGATGGGAAAGCTCTGTCAGGATTCCCTGGAGCTGGAGATTTAGAGCTCAGTGAGATCATCACTGGAAATAACCTTGAAGCTGATGTGGCCTTGTTTAACTTTGGCAGTTGGGCCACCCTTCTTACGCAGGTACAGGGACTTCAGATCACGGCAGTCACTGGGGTCAGCATCCAGAGTAACCTGCCCCAAGAACTGATCACAGAACTTTCGTCTGTTCCAGACCTGGAGAGACAAGTCAAGAAAGTGAAGATGAGCAACCCTCTGTAACATCGGACTTTGCCGAGTGGCATCTAGAACCTAATGCCGGGCTTTGAAAGGTCTGTTTAAAAATCAAGAGACTGTATTTCCTGATACCTCTCTGGCTAAGGGGAAAGTACCTCAAAGAGTAGAGACGAAAAGCCACCAGAGTTCAGAATCAACCTTGACCTATGAGATGGCCGCCGAAAGGCAGCTGGTCAGAAGCATTAAGTCAGAAAAACAGCCAAACCACAGTGCTCCATTCTGAGCAGCAGGGCGAGGGGCATGTGAACTGGCATATACTTCCCCACATGCGAAGTTACAGTACCTGTGTTAACATGTGTATCTGCCAGCATGCGGGCTTCTGCCCACAATGAAAGAAACAGAGGAGAGGAGATTTAGGATGGAGATTCATAAGGAAGCGAGTGATTGTGCCTGGTGGGAGGTGTCTTCGAGTACAAAACAAACAAACAAAAAACCAGGATAAGCCTTGCTCTGTATCCTAGACATGTGTGAGGCACTTGAGATCATCCAGTATCTGGTACTGAATATGAGCCACCTGAGGGTCCCTGTTCACATCCTTACCTGCACTATAATAGGAATGTCAGTGGTCCTTCTGTAGAAAATGGCCTGGGTGTCAAAAATGGCATGAACAGTATTCTTTTGGACAGGAGAACGGACTTCCTCCTTTCCACACTTGATGACCAAATATGGGTTTACAGCTGGAACAAAGTAACATTTATTTTTAACACAGTGATTAAAAGTCCTCTTTCTAGATAGTCAAGAAACTATCTCACTAAGTCTATTCTGGGACTTTTAGCATAACACCTGGGTACTAGAATGACCTAGAACTTTGGTTCCTATTTCCCTTTTCTTTTCTATACTTTATATAGGGATATAGAAATGAATATTAGATAGGCCCTTGCCCAAAGACTTTTATATCCCATTTTCTCTTTTTTTAAATTGAAGTATAGTTGATTTACAACATGGTGTTAATTTCTGCTGTACAGCACAGTGATTCAGTTATACACATATACATTCTTTTTAAAATATTCTTTTCCATTGTGGTTTATCACAGGATATTGAATATAGTTCCCTGTGCTATACAGTAGGACCTTGTTGTTTATATATATCCCATTTTCCTACCACGGTTGACAGCCATTCTGACTTTTCTACACGGAAAACACCACTGGAGAGAATCATTTGTGACCATCTTTTCTAACCATATATGCAATAAATGAAACTGAATTTTGCTTTCCCAGACACCCCTGCAGTTCTTACTTTCATTGGCATACTTCTTCTCCAGGCCCTCGGCACTGTGCACTGTGATCTGGGTGACAACCTTGGGGTAGCCACGAGCCAGATTCCAGCAGGACATCTTGGGCATGTCCAGAGTCAGCTCCCTGGAACATCAAAAAGAAGACACGTCATCCATGACGAATGCCCTTTGATGAGGAGATAGGCTCGCCAAAGCAGACCTTGTTGTTGAAAAACATGAAATGCCAAGTGACCTAGCCCATTCCTCCTCAGACATGGCTTATATTTTATGAGGATGTTTTCCTTTCCCCTTGCTTTAAGGCCCAGCAGATAAAGATCAGAGTAGGCAGGGCTGGGGTGAAAAGGTAGCTTTGGTGACCCAGCACTCAGAACATAATAGAGGAGCAGTGAGGAGTGCTAGCTGTTTAAGAGAAGAGAGAGTCAGCCAGAGAACAGAAGATAAAATATAAGTGGAAAAGCTTAGGCTATAGGCCTGTTCTCCTTAAATGGCAGCTCAAAGCACTGAAGCTCTGACCTCCGCAGGGAACTTCTCACAACCCACACCACTCTGAGAAATCTTTCTCCTGCCATCACTGCAGTTAAATCTGACTTGAACAAGTTGTCCCTTTGAGTGTCCACCTAGGGGAAGAGGGCCAAGAGGGTTAGGACTGGAGGCAAAGCACAGAATGGGAGTTGGCAGGGCTGGCCAAGGACACGGCACCTGAGCTGGACAGGCACTTCAGAGAAGATTCTCAAGAGAAACTCGCTGGTGCGGCCATGCTGGAACATAGTTGGGACAAGCACGTAGTTGCCCTTCTTCAGGTACTTGCTCAGAAACACGGTGCGCGTGTCAATATAAGTGGAGGTCCCCGCGCGCTCCTGGATGTACAGGTGGTGGAGGCGGAATTTGCGGTTCATCTCCACCTGGAAATGCAAGAGAAGGAGATGCTCCTCCATTGCACTCAAATCCTAGTTGTTGCGTTGGAAGATCCCAGCTCTTCTACTTTCTTTATCCCTCGACCTTTCTTAATTCCCCTAACCCCAAGCTGTCCTAATTTTGACACTGTTTGCCATCATTCTCTCCGCTCCAAAGGCCCATTCTTACCTTGAAGAGCTCAAAGCCGATGATGTAATTGTCGGGTCTTCCCATGCGGCGGTAAGTGCGCAGGTCCTTTTGCTGCAGAGACATGATGACCTTGTGCCCATCCTCGGGCACAGTGAAGATGTACTAAGGGAAAGAGGCCAGCAAGGAGCTTAGTTAGCACTTCTGTTTCAGACGAGCCAGCTCAAATTTCAGGGAAGAAAACTCTACCTTGCGAAGCAGAGACTTGGGTTATGTTCTGGGCTTTGCCATTGACTTGCTAAATGCAGATCCTAATGTTTGCTTCTCCCTATGGCATTCAGCATGTGTTGAGAGAGCCAACTTCATACCTAGGCCTTTGATGCCAAAGAGGGTATGCTTTGTTTTAATAAGTTCTTGGTAGGATCTTGGGTTTTTTTAAATTGTCGCCTTATGGGCTTCCCTGGTGGCACAGTGGTTAAGAATCTGCCTGCCAATGCAGGGGACACGGGTTCAAGCCCTGGTCTGGGAAGATCCCACATGCCATGGAGCAACTGGGCACGTGTACCACAACTACTGAGCCTGCGCTCTAGAGCCCGCGAGCCACAACTACTGAGCTCATGTGCCACAACTACTGAAGCCCACGTGCCTAGAGCCTGTGCTCCACAACAACAGAAGCCACCACAATGAGAAGCCCTCGCACTGCAACGAAGAGTATCCCCCGCTCGCCGCAACTAGAGAAAGCCCGCACACAGCAACGAAGACCCAATGCAGCCGAAAATAAATAAATTAATTTTTTAAAAATCTTATAAACTGTCCCCTTGTTTTTAAAAGCTGTACACAGGAAAATTTGAGAATCAACAAAGACAGAAAGCATCCTTGCTTGACTTAACCTGACACTGCAGCATTCCCCTAGGCTAGCTTCCTATTGCCAGCCCAGATGCGTGACTTGTGGAAGGGGCCGGATCCATTTCCTTGGTGAATCGATGCTTTGCTATCACCATTTTAAGGATGCTGCAGGCCTGTTCTAGAGACTTCCCAAACATCATCTGGGGAATCATGGTGCCATTGGGAAGTAAGACTAAAAGGCATCAGATTTCTCTCTCTCTCCCCCAACCCTCCCACCAAGAAACAGGAAACAGATGCAGAAACATGCGCTCACGAGGCCCCCGTCGGTCCATCCTGCACAGACACTAACAGTGAAGCCAAAAAGCCCATTTCCCCAGTTTGGTATATGTTCCTGATAGTTAAAGCATTTCCAGGACTGTAAATGAAGGGGGGCGGCAATAGGAGCTTTCTTTTCTTTAGGGACAATTAAGGTGGAAGGAATGGAGAAAACTATGAGTTAAGTAAATCAGCCCACCAGCTTTAGTATCCTTCAAGATGGCTGGCCAATGAAGCTCATGGAAAGAAAAGACACACTCATGTGTAAGGCTGCAATATAGTCAGAAGTCTTGTCTCCTGTGGGTTAGCTCATCAGCAGGTTTGCAGATAAAACCATCAAGGTTATTACAGGTTCAGGCTTTGGATGTTTGGATTTTTTGCTTTGGGGTGTGCCTGGGCTTGACCTCTAATGTGTCATCTGGAATAGCACTGTAATGGGAGATGGATGGAACGGGGTCATTGACAGGGTAGCGATTCAAATCCTGAGAAGAATGACCTGGTATTCTAGATGAGAAAAGGGAGGCCTAATGATGGGGTTCAGAAGAATCACCTGCATGAGAAAGAGGACACATATAGTAAATGTGTACCCAAGGGAGCAATTAGGCAGTAAAGAAATGAAAAAGAATTGAGAAAACGTCAGGGAGCAGATCCTTTCTCTCTAATGTGGGACCATCACAAGGAAGCAGGGAGTGTCAAAGCATACCCAGCAATATGGTCAGGAGAGAGGCAGCCAGAGGAGGTGGCTTGGATTTGATAATGTCACCAAGTCACGTCTCTGCAAAGAGACACAGTCTGCTTTACAGGCATCTGAGCCAATCCCTATGCATCTTGGTTGATGAATATTACACAATAGCTGCAAATGGGAGAAGTGATGTCAAAGAAATACTCCAAGGTGAGACCTGGCTTCCTATTGCCTTGATAACTTGAAGGCAAAGAAAAAGCATTTGATTTAAACCTGGGGATTCTGCAGGAAGGTATCACGGTTGTTATAGCAGCCTCCTGAACGGTTCATCAGGGGATCATCATCCACAGTCCAGCATCCCACCACCGATTCCAGCTCCTTGCGGCCAAAAATAGGGTTGTTCACATTGCGGCAGACATTCAGTTCATGGAAGTTGCGGCAAAAGTCCTCCAGGCTCATCCTGAATGGAAGGAAAGAAATGAAGATGATACTTAATACCTACCCCGGCAGTTCCATGTGGAAGCCCCAATTCCCTTTAGCACAGAAAACCTCTGCTCACCAAAACTCGCCATCATCAGACATAACAAGCCCCAGGTTCTTGCGATCTGCTGCAGTCAGTTGCTGCCACTCTTCAGAACTAAAGGCAAATGAACAAAGGGATAAGCCATTATGTTTGCCATTGACTTCCTACAGTAAGCAGGATGCCAAAGGAACAGAATACATGAGGACTGGGACAGCTTTGTCTCACCATCAGCTAAGTCACAGGCCCCATGTCCGAGAAGGACCCACAGATGTCACTAAGCATTGACAGCCCGCTAGCAGTCTGGAGGGATGGGATTGGAAGAACGTATAGGGCTTTGCGGATGCAGCAATCAAAGTGGAAAACCACTCACATCTCACTCCAGGGCCCACTCCATTCTTGTCTTCCCAAGGGGTTCCTCAGACGAATCATGTACAGCTTCTCAGTACTGAAGACCTCCACGAGTCTTTCTCCAAGACGGATCTTGCGAATATCAGTCATGGTGTACGTATGGCCCTTCAGTAGACCCCAATCAGTTTCAACTTCTTGTTCCTCCTGATTGGGAAACTGAGAGCAAAGAAAGATACATAAGGGCACAAGAATTGGGAGATCCAAGGCTTGGCTCTTCCTCTTCCTTGATTGGTTTACCCAAGTATGGTTGAAACTAGTTCTCTTATGCAGATAGAAATTTGATCCTGCCACCTAACTTGATACAAAGCAAGCCAAGGAAAGGAAATAAAGAATTTAATATAACAACTCAAACAATTCAAATGACCCACGGTAGTACATTGAAGAGCATTGAAATTTGTTGGGGTTGGTTAATTCTTTGAGCAAACAGCTATAACCGCCACACCCAGGAGCAGAGGCAGGAGGGATAATTTAGCAGAGACTATTTACATCAGCTCGGATGCTACATCGGCCTCCAGCGGGATGACTGGTACAAAAGGATAATAGGTTAAAGCTCCTTAGCCTCTGCGCCAGGGCTCAGCGCCTATTGTTAGCTTTCTGAGTTTCATAATGACTTGTCCTGGATCTCCAGGGTAAGGGTGATGTTCTCCACCAAATGTCGTGGTCTCCTCTGCCAGAAGTGAGCGAAGAGTGGTTTTGGTGAGTACAAACCTCAATGGAGCAACAGATCAGACCTCCTTTGGTAAATGTTTTGTACAGTTCTCCAAACAGCTTATACTTCTCCTCAACGAGCTCAGTGTATCTTCCCTTCTGCATGTCAACAGTTTCAGCCAATGTGCCAGTGAAGTCCACGATGATATCAGTAGTGGTCAGACCATCGAGGGCTTCATAACAGCCAAGCAGCCTGGGGGCAAATATGCAAAGTTATCTTTGTAAAAGTATTTTTCCAGGTCAAGGACATCTTGTTCCCCCAAGTTAAAACAGTCCTTGCCCAGCCAGCCTTTACCGGCTAGCTTTTCTCTAGGTACAAAATGAGAGATAGTTTGAGAATATAGTCAGATTTCTAGGTTTAGGCTATGTTGATCTAGGACGGTCCACGCAGAAACTTCTTTCTACAGGTAAATATTAGACAAGGAGAAAATCTGTGGCCATAATTCCATGTGATCTGTAGATCAGCAGCAGGAAGAGGGCACCTGGGAGCAGTAAGGGTTTAATGGAAACTGGAACAGCTGATTTCTTTCTCATCTGGAATTATGGAGGGCCATTCCCAGGTCCAAAGCAATGCCTTGGATCTGACTGATATCCTACCCAATTTAAAGCCCAAGGCTAAGCTGGGAGAGCATGAGTTCCCAAGGATGAATGTGACCTTCCTTTCCTTGTGTAGCCTGACCACTGACTAGCCAACCCCCCTCCTTACTTGGCATAAGCTTTCTCCAACAGAGCATTCCAAAATTCATTCATGGAGGTGGAGAAGGAGAAAACGAGATCTCCATTGATGGTGGGCAGCAAGTCATCAATCACCACCTCGGTCCATTCTCCAAAATGCCAGAAACGGAAGCGAAATATCCCAGCATATTTATCTAGTTTTCGAGGGTCCCATTCCTGTTCCTTATGGTTGGGAATTGTCTGGAAATATAAGAACATTCAATCAACTGTTATTCACCAGACCATATCCAAATATTGAGATTACAGTTGACTTCTGGCAAATCCCATGTGGCAACAGGAAGCACACCAAATACATTTGGTTTGGGTCTAGGTAGGAAGTCCCTGGTAGGGCATTTTTTCCTGCAATTTTTGCTCCCCCAGTTCAGTTTTGCTGAGGATAGTATTACCATGCTTGCCCTGAATACACACAGGGTGACTGGGGGCAGCAAGTTATGGGTTAAACTATTTACCACAGTTAATCTACAAACTCGATCATGAGAGACTGTCTACACAAACATATTCGTGGTTGCATATTTAACCACATAAACAAGGCATTTTAAAAAGCAAAATCAATCAAAACACAAGGCCCCCTGTGGTTTCAGTTTTTAAAGGTCCATCCTAGAGAGTTCGTGCAGATTCTATAGACTATAGATTTTATTCACACCTTGAATAAAATTACATTTGGGAAAGTCTCCTTTTTAAATACAATTACACATTCATCTTCTAAAATTGTTATTTTCTGAAGAAAATGCTCTAATTTTTCCCAGGTCAACACTTCATTGCCTTGAACTCTGCCTAAATGCCAAAGGAATTTTTGTACTCATAACTTATTAGAACCTTTTCAAGGATCTAGTTCTTTCTCACCTTTTCTTTTGTTCATATCTGTCAGTGACTTCCTGGCCCCCAGTGGCTTTTTACCCCAGTAGGTACTGAGAATGCAAGTATGCAGAGCTACTGAGTCAAAGTACTGCAAGTGACAAAAGATCACCTAATATGTGTGACAAAGCAAATGGAGTAAAATGCTAATGGTAGAATCTAGGTGAGTAAATGGGTGTTGACTGTAAAATTCTTTCAACTTTCTGTATTTGTGAAAATTCTCATAATAAAATTGAGGGAAATCACCTGCAATCGTTAATACTTCTGACTTCAGGAATTAAACAATCTGAGACAGTTACGAGCTGACTTTTCCGAAAGTTACTAAAGAAGACAAGGAGGTGGAAACCGAGTGAGGTCGGTACCTTTGTCCAGTGAGACTCCTGAACAGCCAAACAGGAAAACGCAGAGACCATTGGCTTGTGCCCCAGTCTCCCTTGGGTCAGCTGGTGATTGCTGATATGGCCCACAATCAGACGGGGGTCATCGCAGATGTCCTGTGGATACAACAGTTGGTTCTAAGAGTCTGGGAAGTGTTCCCCACGGGTCAGTGTGAGCTCAGCTAGGCAGGACAGACTTCACAGATGAGGTAAGGTGGAAAGATTACCAGGACTTCCACAGGTAGGAGAAAGGAAGGGTTGGGGGGTTGTGGAAACAAACACAAAGCAAGTAGCTCATCAAGACACAGGAAAAAGGGTCATGTGGGAAGGTGGCAGGAGAAATGGAAGGAGAGGATGCGACTGAGACAGGATGAGACGTGCTGGTGGGAGCCCTCAGACATAGCTATCATTGAGGTTTAGAGAGTTTTCACTGCAGCAGTGAGCTTGTAAAGAGGAGAACGAGGGATTAGCACATTACATTCTGATCCTATTTGTCAGGATGAGATTTTCTGAAGCGCCTGTGCTCAGATGGGTGATTGCACTTAAAAGACAAGGCCTGATAGAGGTGGACATTAATGCTTCTCCCTCTCCAGAAAAATGAGTTAGGAGACCTTATACATGAAGCCCTTTCCTAACATAAAGCAAAGGCAACAGCGGTGTCCATGCAACAAGATTTCCCCACATCTTTGGATGAATACAGATGGCAGCAGCACTAATAGCAGGTGGTAATAGACCGCGTCTAGGAGCACTTCAACAGATACTCTTTTCCCACAGCGGATGTTCAGAACCTGGACAGAGTGGGGGAAGTATTTGTTTGAGGCGTATGTGTGTGTCTTTCCCCAATAGATCATTAGCTGTGCCATTCCCACTGCAAGTAGGAAAATGAGGTCCAAATAATACAATTCCAGCACAATGTAATGGAGGAATTTTCAAAGTATAATCAATGCCTAAAGGAAGGATCCCCAAAATTTCCCTGGTGGTAGACAAAATAATTTGAATAGTGGTGGTAATGTTCACGCTGAAGCCTTACGGATGACTAGAGTTAGCAGTTGGACAAGGGAGAGGTATGGAGGCATAAGGAGTAGAGAGACAGTCATGGACAGAGGTATAGTCACATACATGACACCATATAATTGAAGACACGTTTGCGTGACTCAGAGTATCAGCCCTTGCAGAGTTCAAAGGCAGGAAATACCAATGAAGTCTTGGGTAGATGGAGACAGCTTCGTGGAGGAGGCCGTTGGCCAGTACCTTGACATTTTGCTTACCCAGCAGAAATAAATCCTAGTCTCAAATGGAAAGAAAATCTAGACATATATCCTTTAAAAAATTATTAAATAGAGACAGCTATATTTTTCTGGTTCTCAAACCTCTTTTTTTTAATGGACATAATTCTCCTTGATGAAGGGTCTGGTCTACAGAATGAAACATTCCAAATATTCTTTAAAAGCCAAAATAACTCTGGAAAGGAATAGGCATTCTGGGCAAGGACAAGTCCAAACTGAAGATTAATTGGTCATCCCTTTGCCAAAAGGAGAGAGTTAGGTGGGTTGTCGTCAGCTTTGGTTTTCTGGTCTTTTTTTTTTTTTTTAGATGCATGTCTGGTGTCTCATTACTTTTTAGTCTTAGGAGAAGACTTCTATCTTACTAAATTTTTTTCATGCATTGGGAGCTGCCTGTTTTTTCACTTATTGAACATAAAGCAGGTGTGTTGGGTGGATTCAATCCTGATATTCTTTCTCTTCTGATTGTTTCTTTGCCCTTTCTAAGATGAGACGAAACACAGTTTTTCCTTTCTGAGTCAGGCATTACCATTTTATTTGTAGCAAGATGTAAAGTTATACAGTGATTTCTTGGACTTAGATGATGCATATAATAGTTTCCAAGCATGAAAAACCAATAAAGTGAACATCGATATGTGGAAAAGTGTGTTTTTAGATTATTAAGGCAAATTATTTGCTGGTTTTATGTAGAGTTATTAGTGGTTGGGGTTATATTACAGTGTCTTGATTTTCCACAAGGCTTTAATTCACAGCAGGGATCTAGGCTCAGCAAACACTTTTGGCATGTCAACTTCTATTTAAGACCTAAAGGATCATGTAAATAAGCAAAAAGACATGGAAACAGAACTCAAATTGAGGAACTGGATAATTATTCTCCTGTCGACTAATGTGAATGTGATTTTACATTTATATATATATATATATATATATATATATATATATATATATATATAGTGTGTGTGTGTGTGTGTGTGTGTGTGTGTGTGTGTAAAGCTGTGTGTAATCATTGGAGAACATACATTTGGGCAAAAAAAAAACACCTTATTTTCCATTTCCTCTCATAAACTGGCCCATGCCCCAGTTTTACTTCACCACTCTTCATACTTGATGGATGGCTATTTAACAATGGGTTTTTAAAAATGAGTTAACAGTCCATAGACTGTCAAACCTGGAAGGAATTTAGAGACTATTTAGTCAACCTGCTTATTTTACAAATGAGGAAACAGGCTCAGAGAAGGGCAGTAACTTGCCTCTCCTGTCATTTAGCTAGTTAGTAGACCTAGGATTAAAGTTTTAGGTTCTTCATATACAGTTAGAGAAGGAACCTCTAGACATCAGCTGGTTCATCCTTTTGCCTTTAAGTTGATCAATGGTCACCATGCAAAGGATAATACTGTGAAGCTCTTCAGGGATGGAGATGCAACTAATTCTCTCAGTCATCCATCCCAGTGTTTTATGTCTCTTTGCTTAACGCTCACCTAAAAGCTCTCCATCATTCTGGAAGACTGGCTTAACTCATGTCTTAGCTTTTGGTTCTAGGCTAGATATCACCAATGTGCTTTAATCTCCTCAATTTCATCCACGAAATATGAATCAAACTCTTATGTATGTCAGCACCATGATGTGAAGCATGGGAGAACATTTTTATTAAGCCACATTTTTTTTTACCTCTTTAAGGAAGTGAAAGACTAGAAATAGCTAAGGAGGTAGAAAGGGTAGAGGGTAATGAGCCAATGCAAATCTAACAGCCAAATGGACTTTTTGGTGACAAATTTGAAAACAATGAAATGGATATTTATTGAATTTTCCCCTAGATTTAGACAACTGGCTATAATTCCTGCGGGGGTAAGGAAGCAAGGCTGGAGACATTTTCCTGTAAGTCAAAGCTGGGATGCAGAGCGCAGATGGGACGTTGCAGCCCAAGCTCTGCTGAAATGGTAGGGAGTGGAGTTGGAGGAGAGGTCACAGCTCACATAGTCACATATTTGTGTGGCTTGAGAGGTAGGGAAGATTGCTGAACCTCTAATGGTTCCCAGCTGTGTTGGCCTAGTCGACGTGATCCTTGAACTGGGCTGTTTGTCAAGGCAAAATAATTTCTTAGGGGGAAAACACACAACTAGGAAGTCAAGCACCAAGAGTAAATCCAGGAATGGTCTCTGCAGACCCCCATCCCTGAGCCAAAGCCTTCTACTGATACAAGCAAAGCAGCGTCTCTAGGAAGTACGTTCTCTTAGCTGAGCATTGAGAGATCCTCCCATTGTCCTTACCTCATCTCCTTTCCCAGAGATCTCTGGGTGGTGGGGGAGGGAGGCATACAGTTATAAGCCTTGGAGTCCCACACATGTCACTCTATGTGGCTCTCTTCGCACCTACCACATCCACATATTTAGCAATTTTTTTTTTTTTACACAGGTGAAATTTGCTGACAATAAACATTGAGGTCCAGGGTAAACCTCAAGAACCACAGTAAAATGAAAGGCTGCCTAGAAAATCAGCAGCCAGAAGAGTGGAGGCATTTCAAAAGTGCTATGGGCAGTCTAGCAGTCCCATGGGGATGGAGACAGTGTGGACACTCACAAGTGAGGCCGGCCCTGCAGTAGGTACATTAGGACTGAGTCCAAGGCTCTAAGTCGTCCCAGAAGGCCCAGGGCTGCCATTCAGGGCCTGAGGGCTTTATCAGCTAGTCCAAGCAACCATTATCTTATCCTTAGAAAATTGTACCATCTCCAGACACGGCATTTATAGGTGGACCTCGGCTCAGGGACCAATGTTGAACCACCTGCACAAGGAGTCAACTTTACTTGCTGGGGAGTTTTGCTTCTGCATGACGATCTTGTCATTGGTAAAACATTCTCTTCCTTCCTAACCCCTCCAAGGAAAACTCAGTATGGAACCATAGAATAATATCTTAAGCCCAACTTCCACTTCCAAACTGGACAAGCAAGTCACTACAGAATTATCTTCTTCTTTAAACCTTCAGACTTCTGCAAGGAGACTCCGGGTGTAAATCCCAAACTGCTTTATTGGGAAAAATTTATATATCCGTGCAATGGAATACAGTTCGGCGATAAAAAGAAACAGATACATGCTACAACATGGATGATCCTTGAAAATCATGCTAATCTAAAGAAGCCAGTGACTTTTATGATTCCATTTTAAGTGAAATGTCCAGAATAGGCAAATCTAGACAGAAACCGAAAGTACATTACTGGTTGCCTGCGACTGGGGGGAGGAGGGGTTTACTCCCTGCAAATGTGCACAAGGGATTGTATTGGGATGATGCAACTGGTCTAAAACTGGATTGTGGTGATGTTTGCACAACTCTGTAAATTTATTTTAAAAAATCATTGCTTTGTATACTTAAAGCAACTGAATTTTATGGTGTATAAATTGTACTTTGATAAAGCTGTTAGCGTTTTTTAAATTCAGAATCTAAAATAAATAGGACAGATGGCAAGAGTATTGGCCTATTCAACTCTTTTCGATTGTGTCAACAGAAAAAAAACACTTAGGACTATTCACGTGGAGGGACATGATCTCTGGGAAGAAAAAGAAATTCATGAACAGTCTAGGCCAAAACTGCTCTACAGGGGTGTCCCATTCAGCTGGGTGTTGGAAATTTCTATTAGCACAAAGAGAGAAATATTTCCTCCTTTATCGGGGTCCCTCATATGCAATCTCTCTCTGCTTCTAATGTCCCCTCTCAACCGTTCCCTCCCATTCCTCCCACCTTTGCTTTAATCCGGAACCTGATCGGCCTCTTCTCACCCAAGGTAGTGAAAAGACCTGGGCAAGCGCCATGGTAGTGGAGGCTGAACTCAAAACCTGACCAGGAGAGCTGCCAGATCTTGTGCAGGTGCCCTGGCTTCCTCCACAGCTGGCTGTGCAATCCCCAAAAGGCCTTGCTCCATTTTAGCAGGAGACTAGCTGTGTCTGACTCGAAGACACGATTGTAGCTGGGTATGAGTCAGTCAGGAAAAAAGCCAGAGGCGGATAGGAGGGGAGAGTCGCTGCAGGGAGCTGGAGAAGAGATTTTCTGTGGGAATTTGGTGGCTAGATTTCAGCCTAAATATCCTACCTGCTGTCTTAGGATCACACTGTAATTCAGGGGAACTCAGCTCTTAGAATCTGCTAAGACTTTACATGTTGAAGGTCCAGGAGGACAGGGAAGCCCAGGAGGACAGGTCTCAGGCAATATATCTGTGTACCCAGGAAGCTAGTAGCCGGGGTCATTGGACCAATGGAGGTGTTAAGGAGAAGGATCTTCCTCTGAAAGGTATGGGCAGATGAACTGGCACCGAACAACTGCAAAACACTCTCATAATCCCTGCCTATCTAAAGTGGCTCCTTAGGACGCAGCAGGGAAGTGGCAAGTGGGAAGAAGGGGAGCTCAATCCTGCCCTAGGATGGTGGCACTTGACTGCAGTTGGTTGGTTTGATTAGCAGTGGTGTTTACAGACATGGAGGCTTTGCAACCCAGGAGGGAAAGAGACAGAAAATATCTGGTTAATCGTGCTTCTTCCATTTTAGAGACCTCAGAAACTAACCCTGTTTGAGTATGAGGCTGGGTGGCATGCCAAGGGACAAGATGTCTGTAAGCTTCCCTGCAAATGAGGATCTCAACCTTGCCAATGAGGCAGGTGAGTCCAACGACCCATCTGGTCTTCCTGAGCCAATTTAGAGAGGCCTAGGGCTGTCTCTTGGCTTTCCTGATGGGAGGCCAGAGAACTTTGACATGGTTCTTGCCCATAGGCTTGGCCTCCACTCTGGCTAGAGAGGAATCTCCAGCTTTTTGAAGAGGCTCAGATGGTGGTCCGGAACCTTGTTTCTCCCCCTACTCCCCACAAGAGCCCCCCTCCCCAACCACTCCAATCCACCATGATCTCCTTTTCTTCAAAACCCTATATGATTTACTGGCTATATGCCTGAAAATAGCATCTCCTCTCTGCAGCAGTAATTTCTTATTTAACTCTTCGATAGCTCAATATCCATCTCACCAGCTGGAATGGGAGTCCCTCGCCCCAGGCCTCGTCTGCATCTTGCACAGAGGCGGGCATAGAGTAAGCGCTCGATAAATGTTTCTCAACTGACTCTCTCTTTGGGCCTAATTAAGACTAAGCTCAGAGTATGCTCTCAAAAGGCAGAGTATGGATCAATTAATGGGCGTACAGCATCAACACAGTGAGGAGGATGTAAGAACTTACTGGAGGGAAGCTACCTATTTTATCAAAAGAGACACGAGCAAATCTATCTCCCTGACATGGCAGCATGGTAGAGTAAAAACTAATACAGGCTTTGGAGTCAAACCTGGATTCAAATCCCAGCTTGTTAGTAGTCTGACCCTGGGAAAATTCTTACCTTCCCTCTGAGACACAGTTTCCTCATCAATAAAATGAACATAGTATCTACCTTTATTTTTTACACCAGGAAAAAAAGAATTACATCAAAGTGGTTTTTAAGATACCTACCTCACTAAGCTATAGCAAATTAGGATGAAATGGAAAAATGTATAGAAAACTCCCAACACAGTATCTGGGCCCATAGTAGGCATGCCCTAAATGCCTATGCCTTGTTCTACCCCATTCACTCTCTCTTTCTGACACTCCAGTCACCTTGGAAGGGGTATCGCTTGCCTCAGAGGCAAGATGGATTATTGCAGTGGTTATTAAGTTTTTTTCCTTCCCTGCTAATTCATCTAGGACTCAATCCACAGAATTTGGAAGATGAAGGCAAAGGACGAAGGACTGAGCCAAGATGCGGGAGGGAGGATGTGTCTAAAGACAGGCCAATACAGGAAGCACTGTTGGCCTGGCTCACATCAGGAGAATGGCTTCATGTTGGCTTGCGATTTTACTGCCCATCAGATCTCCTGCCACCTCGTCCAGGACCTCACCCCCATCCATTATTCCTTCTTTCTTCTGTGTCTTTAACCTCTCCTTCTTTACTATTTCCTCCTTAGCCTATAAATATGTTCAAGTCTGTCCTATTTGTAAAAGACACCCTCCCCCAGAAAACCTCCCTCAATTTCCTGCCTTCTTTTCAGCTACTTCTGCCCTATTGATCTCCTTTCTTTCATAGCCAACCATCAAAAAAGAGTGGTGGCCCTCATTATCACCATCCATTCATAAGAGTGGATCCCAAACAGCATATTTCTATTTTCTCCATGCATTTGGGGGGGAAAAAATCTTACCTCTCTCCATACTGAATTAGTGGCTAGTGAATTCTGCTCATGTTTTCCAGATTTGTATTGCAGGTCAGTGATCTACAGGGACGTCAACAACTGGAGGCACAGAAACTCAGCAGCAGTGTAATCTTCCTTCTGATGGAGAGAACTTCTCCAACTCTTATATTCTCAGTGGCTATCATACTTTATGGGCAAAAATGGAGACATGTCCTCTGAGTCACATAGAAAACAAGAGCCTTGACGTGACCCATGTATCTTGGCACCCCCTGGTGGCAACCTACATAAACCGAAGTAGCTCTTGTAAGAACTCCCTTTAGGAGTTCAAGCTGTGGAAATTGTTCATTGAAGAAGGCGAACCTTGAGTTGCTGACTGAGATGGTTCCATAATAGTGCATAAAAAAGTTACATCATGAAATAGGATCAGAAGGTCTTCAGGATATTGTGAAAGTCCAAGAATTTTCATTTCGTAACAGCCCTTGGTGGCTTATATACCTGGTCACCTACTTTGGGATGGAGCCCAGGTTGAATATCCTTCTATCTAGTCATACCCTTTAGATATAACCAGGTTACTGTTTATTCTCCAGATTCCAACATCCTATCATTTTGTACATTGACCTCCCACTCATGTAGGACTTGTAAAGGGGTTCTGAGACTTGCTTTAGAGACACAATATACAGATGTTCCACAGAGAACCATAGTAACTATGAAGAGGTGGTGAAAGAGCTACAGTCCTACTTGGATCCCACTTTGCTAATTGTGGGAGAATACAGATGATGGTATCCAAAGAGCAGCAAAGAAGTCTCCCTCCCCCAATTCAAACTCCATCTTGTCCCTGTTGAGTTTATTTCATTTATGCTCACCATATAAGTTTTTCTCTTCAATGGTCTGAGATTATCTTGAAGTTGCTGTCATAGGTAACTCAGTAAAGAAACAAGAGTATAGTTGCTTTCTGAGTTACCAGATTTACTCAAATGAACTTCCAAAAGAAAACAAGCATGGTATATCTCTTTTTTGTTCTTTCTAAATTACGAAATCTGATAAAATGTGACTAAAATTCAAGATTCCTCAAGTTAGAGCCAGAAGCACAAATCCATAAAACTTCCCATTTTAAAGCTGTCTGCTGGGAATTTTTAGGGCAGTGAAAATATTCGGATACTATAATTATGGTTATATGTCATTATACATTTGTCCAAACCCATAGAATGTACAACACTAGGAGTGAACTCTAATGTAAATTATGAACTTTGTGTGATTATGATGTGTCAGTGTAAATTCACCAGTTGTAACACAGGTACCACGCTGAGAGGGGGCATTTGATAATGGGAGACACTCCGTATGTCCGGGGGCAGGGAATACATGGGAAATCTCTATACCTTCCTCTTAATTGTGCTGTGCTCTAAAAATATAAAAAGGATATTAGGCTATAAAAAATAAATAAAGTTGCCTGCTAAACTGGTCTATACGCAGTGGGCTGTGTGAGTGAAATAGCGGACCAAGTAGATTTATGATGAAAGAGATCAAGAGGGAAACAGAAATTGAAACAACAAAGTTACCTGGGGACGTTTCCACACCACCTTCCCAGGAAGCAGTCGGTTGTAGAAAAGTGAATCATTCTCAGGCAAAAAGGTTGGATCACAGAAAAGTCTACCATCCCTGATGCATTCCTGCTTCAGTTCCTGGTACTTCTGGTTTTTGAAGAGCTTCAGAGGAGGACCCATAATGTCAAACTATGTCTAGAATGAGAAAATTGTTGTTACTGAAGGAAGACGTTCTCAAGTCTTTTAAAGATTCCCTGAGATTAGACAAACAGTTGTCATCCATTGATTTATTCCCAGAGCTAGGCACCTCAGTTTTAGCTTTAAAGGAAAAGTCACCATTTTCAGGGAAAGAAGGGCCCAGGGTCTGCAGCAAATTAGTTTGGGGTTTGGGATAAGGCATCTAAACCATTTCTGGGTCTCAGTTTCCTCATCTGCCAAATGGGGTAATACGGGCCTTAACAATCTTATTGGAAAAATAGATAATAAACGTTAAGATTGCTAGTTAAACGTAAGTCATTATAATTTAAAGGGCAATCTTCCATCTTCCACTGGCAGGGAGGAGTTCAAGCACAGAACAATTGTAAATTTGAAGAGAAAGGGGGAAAATCGCTTTACTATATTCAGAATAATTTGGTGCCCTGAAGGGCCACACACTTTGTGCTTGAGGGGAGAAGCAGCCCCTTTCACTTCTAACAAGCCCTTTTACACAATTCCTTCCCTTTTATCATTAAAGAGCTTTGCGTTTTTATTACTGGCCAGGAAGACTAATGCAAGAAACAGAGCTCAGCAGATGGCCTCCAAAGACAAGGAAAGATAGAAAGATTGTATGTGTCTTTCTTCTTCAAAGTCTGGTGTGCAATCATTTGCGCACCATAAAAGGCAGACTCCGAAATTCAGTTACACTAATTTGGTGGATTCTTATCCCATGTCAATACACTGTTGCTTTCTTTTCTTAAAAAAAAACAACAAAACAACTCTCACATGGCTATACATAGAATTAATATAGTGGCTCTTCAGGCAATGTCTATCAGAGTGCCCCACACTCAAATGCCCCTGACCACTGGTTTTTATGAGGATAATTTGAAAGGCAAATTTGATTTTAAACAGCTTTGGGGTGATAATAGGGTTTTCAATGACTTTGCCTGATTCACAAAGATAGATTTGTAATGATTTTAATGATCCTCTGATGACAGTCAATGGTAAATAGAAGGGGGTTGTAAAATCTATATGCACCAAGTATTTCAAAAATGTATTTTAAGGATAACTGTGTCTATATTCTATGATTACATGAGGGTTGAAACAAAACATCTGGCTAAGGTCAGAGTGTCTGCTAAAAAATGGACGAAATTTGAAAAAAAAAAAAGGCTAATTAATTAGCACTTTAAAGAATATCTGTGTAGGTAACACAGCTCAAAACTCAGTTAATAATGAGGCAGTTGCTATTTTATAAAAAGTGTAATATTAATCAGACCTCTCTACTATCTTACTTCCTGTTCCTTTAGTATTACATCGAAATGTCTCACTGGTAAAGAAGTCTCCCCATTTGAAAATCATAAAAAAATTTAATTCGATGTTATTTGCAACCTACAATATGTGTAAACAAACTTACCCTTTCTCTGAATCCAAGGAATAAGAAGCTGAAAATAACCAGTTTTTCCATAGCCTTGTTTATTGGCAATTGTTTTTCAAATGGAAGGCTACAGGAAACTGCAAGTACTGAAATGCTTTCAGTCATCAGATTTAAGTCTGTCCACGGGTTTTAAATATTAACGTGCATTTCACTGTGTTTGAAGTCGTGGACGGTATCAGTAAGAGTTTTCCATTAAGCAGCATCAGAGCCAATCTGAATGTATGCCCAGGGCTCCTTTCTGGGGCCTTTTACAAATGGACCCCAATTTTTACATGTGCTCAAACTTACAACAAACCCTACCGTGCCTCTTGCTTTTCCTGGAAGGTTGGGTGGATTGCCAGAGGCTGGGGGCTGCAAATGGGGGATCGTCTGGGACAATTAGGATATTTAGTTTCCCAGAGCCTCCTAGTCTCTGAACATTTTGGATAAGTGAGTATTTCCTGTTCTTGGGAAGGCCCGTTGCTACTGCCAGTCTACCTTGTTACCTAGTCAAATGGCGAGGCAGGCAAGGCGCCTGCAAAGGGAATCGCTATTATATAAAGAGGCCTGTCTACAGATAGAAACGGCATCAATTGAGAAGAAAATCAAGTTTGATTTTCAAAACCGGTATGATTCCAGTCGACTTTATCAGAGACAGAATGTACAGCTGGTGCAGAGAATTCAAGCTTTTTGGGTGAGGGCACATGCGTTTTGGGGGCACACAGGAAATAAGGAAGAGCCAGCAATAGCCTCAACTTTGACAGGCATTCGTTAGAGTACAATTGCAGTCCCACGCCCCGTCGGACCTGCGGAGTAGAATTGCCCCCTATTTCTGACTAGGTAGCAGAAAACTATATTCCATTTGCTGGGACCTTGGTTTCTTTGTGCCTCAATTTTCTCAACAGGGGAGCGGGGTTATTTATCTTGCCCTCCTTACACTGGGGCTCTCCCTAATGAGATGGTTAGTGTACAGGTGTTTCGAATAAGTAGAAAGGGCTCCATAAGTGCAAGATACACACCGTAAGTCCTCTCACCTAGCCTGGCACAGAGCTAGGTACCCAGCCACTGTTCAGGAAATATTTGTGGAATGGATGAATGTCTTATGTAGAAAATTAATGTTTGTGCGGCAATTTATTGTTTGAAGGGTGCACATCAGCTCATGTTCTCTTCATGGCAGCCATGAAGCCTCGTCTGTGTAACACCCGGTTTAGTGTGCAGCTTCCTATCACACCACACTGCCTTCTTAAAGAAGGGATTTTTTTTTTTTTAGCTCAAATGAGGAAAACCCTCCAACGCAAACATGATACCTAACTTTGAGGCATTCTGCCTAGAATTCATGGCCGTGGTGGATATTGAAAAGGTTCTTTATTTCCATGGTTTGATGAGCATGGGAGAATCCGAACACTTCACATCTCAGGGTTCATCAGTTAAGTCTCAGAAAACTTTTGGAAACTCAGAAATTTGTCTTGGGTTTGTCATCAACAACTTGCCCTGTCAGGGCATAGGAGAGTGGAGAAGGGAATGTTCCTTCTTTGTTATCTTACTGTACCCAGCTGTGAAGACAAGAGAGCCTTTAGGTTAAAGACTACATATAGGAAAGTCGGTAAACAGAAGCAAAGCTGGGGTTTTGAGTATCAACCAAAGAAGGCCTCCAGCTAACAACGGGAACATGCACATTTAAGAAGGGGGACCCTGTGTCCTGAGGGCTAGTATTATGGGTGGTTGGGTGAAAAAGAGTGTGGAGTTTTGTATTGAGATAATGGTCTTAAGAAGTACTGTTTGAGTGGGGATCCTCCATCCAGAGAGAATGAAGAGGCCACAGTTAGGAGAAGGAGCTTTTGCTACTCACCGGACTAGAAAGCTTGGGAAGCTGGACAAAGTCTTAAGAGGAAAAGCACTTGTTCTTTACCTGTGGGTCAGCCTTAGAGTAGAAACCAGATTTTGCTCGTAAAAATGAAATCTGGGGCTTCCCTGGTGGCGCAGTGGTTGGGAATCTGCCTGCCAATGCAGGGCACACGGGTTCGAGCCCTGGTCTGGGAAGATCCCACATGCCACGGAGCAGCTAGGCCCGTGAGCCACAACTACTGAGCCTGCGCGTCTGGAGCCTGTGCTCCGCAACAAGAGAGGCCGCGATAGTGAGAGGCCCGCGCACCGCGATGAAGAGTGGCCCCCGCTTGCCACAACTAGAGAAAGCCCTCGCACAGAGACGAAGACCCAACACAGCCAAAAATAAAGAAACAAATAAACAAAGTAAACAATGCGTTTAAAAAAATACATTTAAAAAAAAAAAAGACTAAAGTTTAAAAAAAAAAATGAAATCTGCCTCAGTTTACTCAAGAGAATTATGATCTGATAAGAAGAAATCCAGTCTGCGGTTTACAACCTGCTTTCAATTGCGGTGAGTGGGAGGGCAGGGGAGGGTATTTAAGGGGGAGAGAGGGAGAGAACAGGGCCCCCGAGGGTGTTGTTCCTGGCTGGTTTCTCCTTTTCCCCAGTTTCCCCCTTGTGTTCTACTTGGGGCAAAATCGGAGGTCAAAGCAATTAGGAGTTTGCAGAGCAAAGTGAATACAGAAGACTTAACTCTGTCCTGGCATGAAGTAGCAGCCACTTTCACCACAATCGGGGGTCCCTATCCTCACCCCTGGGGGTGGTGTGATGACAGAAATGGGGCTTGGAGAAGGCGAAGTAATACAAATTCAGCATCCACATTTTACCCAGAGAAGAGTGCTTTCCATGTCTACACAGGCAGAAGCATAGCCACACCTTAGAGAATGCATCTACCAAGGAACGTATGGTTCTTCAGATTCAGATTGTTGGCCAGATATTCTGAGGTCTGAAAGGGACCACAAAAATCCTCTGATCCAGCCTTATATAGGACACAACTACTCTGCCCAGAGAGAAGACCCTGTTCAAAGAAATTCCAAGAAAAAAGAGTGCACAATTTCCTTTAATTCCATTGTTGCAGAACTCTATCAAAAAATGAAAAGCAATTCAAAATCATGAAAAGAGCACACATAGTCAAGAGATCCAGTCCCAAATACGATCATTTAGTGTAGATAACATCTCTGTCCCTCAGTTTCCCCATAAGAGCAATGGGAATAAAATGGCTGCCCCATATACACCTCAGGGTGTTATTCGGGAGATCTAACAAAATTAGGAATGTGAACGTGCTTTTTAACTATTAAGGATAAGACCAATATAGGGCAGTAGTATTAGGAAGCGCTCGTTCTAAGCAAGTTAAATCCCTTTTCTGTCCTTAGTGGAAAATGAGGAGATTTGATCACATACTTTAAGTAAGACACACACAAACATTTGAAAGACCAATATAAAATGGCCCCTCTGCCATTCAGTACCTCCTCTCTCTTCCACCTCTCCATTTTGGCTGACTTGCCCCACTACCCCTTTTATTTTTCCCTCTTGGCTGGAATAAGCCCATCCTATAAGTCTAATTTTATAACCTTGCGAAAATCTAATTCCAATTTTTCTAGGATGTTACATTGGATGGACTCTTAGAGATAGATCGCTTAGTCCAATTCCTTGCTTCTACAGGAAGGTGAAGGGACTTGTCCAAGGTTGCACAGTTGGTGACAGAGCTAGCACTAAAACCTGGACCTCCTGACTCGTTTTACCACAATTAAAAAAAAAGGGGGGGCTGGAGAATGCCAACACAAAACCTCAAGACATTGCTTTTGAAAATTCTTATTGTCCTCTTCTTACAAGAATGCACTTAGGAGTTTTGTTTTTGAATTGCTGTCAGAAGGTGAGATGATTTCAAATCAAGGCTAATCAAAGAAACACTGTTTTGGGGTCACAAAGGGGCTTTTTCTGCTTTTAATTTAGGGACTGAAAAGTCCCAAGGATACGGAAAGCCTGCTTTTTAACCTATTCCTGACTACACAAGTGTTTAGACTTCTGCCTCGCCTGCTAAGGACTCTAAGGATAAATAAAGAATGCTATTCAAATCCCAAGTATTCATAAACGCACATGCGCGTTTGTGCACACACACTCACATACACACAAACTGCAAGAGGAATGCAAGTTAATTAGGCGTCCCCCGTAGAATCTTTCCCTAAATTCCTTCAGACTATAAAATGTCCTTAATTTCACAACAAATGTTAGCAAATGAGACATTAGTCGAATTTCAATAAAAACATTAATTACAAACCAGGATGCTTTATCCTGAAGCCTGAAGTGACTGTCAGGATGGCAGAATTTGTTTAATTTTCCTACGTGCTTGTCACCATATTTCAAGCTCCAAATCCTCAGAACCAATTTTTAATTGCAATGCTCCAATCCTTTTGCCACCCCGTTCTCACCCCAGCCTGCTCTGGTCAAGTAGTCCAGTTAAGCCCCCAGAACAATGTAGTTGCGGTGGGGACGGATAGAGCCCCCAGCTGCAAATGTAAGTTTACACCAATGCAAGAATCAGAGAAAAACAAAACCAGGCCAGCCAGGGGCTGATCATGAAATAGCCAAGATCAACCTGTCACCAGGACAGGAAGACCCCGGCTCTGCAGACAGGACAGACTCTGCTGCCATTCATTCCCTCCTGTGCAACAGTGTACCACCCATGGACCCCGCTTCCAGGGCTTAAAGACCTTTTGCACACAGTGTGGCTCCAAGATTCTGCCTGCATTTCAATAATTTGCCCACAGTTGGGGGTCAGCAGAAGCTAGAATAAAGCCCTGAAAATGGGGATTCTCCCCCCTCACTCTTGCCTCCCAGGTTTGTCCATCCTTACCAGGTATTTTAAGTAACAGAAGACCAAAAAAAAAAATTAAAAAACCTTAGCAGATATCACCGGAAAAGTCTCATGGCCAGACAACCACAATTACCCCTTAGAGACCCCCCCCAAAAAATAAGCAATCCAAAATTCCATTAGTTTTGAAGTTTCCAAACTGCTATCACACACACACATTCCACTTTACCTATAAAGTGCAAGTTTCTTCATCTCATTGAGATTCTAAGTTATCCAGCAAAGAAAATTGCAGGATGAGTTTGCGAATGTCCTCCCTCCTCACCTGAGTTATCCCGGGAGCCTTGTTGCTGCTGCCGCCGCCGCCGCCGCTGCCACTGCCCTTAGCCAGGTAACCCCTACAAAGTCTGTTCAGTCAGTGCGGCTGAACAAAGATTCTGGCTTTCTTAACCTGAAAACTATTTGGGCTGTACCAAGCTCTGCTCACAGGGGGAGGTGCCTTGCAGAAAATTCAGGAGCCTTTGCCCCGCCTAGCAGTCAGAAACTGATCCAGAGTCATGAGGAAAATCTGGAAAGCACCCCTACCAGATGTGCAGACGGGATGCCCACTCCAGATCCACCCACCAGCAAACTGAAAAACCCAGGAAAACACGTTCGAAAGCTCTTTCTGTTCCAAGGAGAAATAGGACTTTTCAGGGAGGGGTCTGAGAGATTTCTGACTTTTCTATCCCAGGGTTAATAGTGCAGACCTGAGCATGACTCGAGAGAGGACTTGGAGAGAAAACTCTTGAAGCGCTGGCAGAGTTCTTGTGGGCTCGGCCCCGTACACGGATCTGTGCTGGTGATGAGGACTTCAGCAAGTGGGTGGGAGTGAAAGAGGAGCCGGTGGGGCACAGGCAAGAAAAGGTTGCTTCGTGAAGCAACACGTTACATCTGGCCAAGGGCAGAGAGAAGGGAGCCGTTAAGAGGAAAGTGAATGGAGTTTGATTGCACGGCAGCTGTAAGAAACCTAATTTCCAGCAGTGGGGCTGTGAAGAGTCTGCCTGGCGATGTGGTAACCTTTGACCTGAAATTACCACCCTCTGCCCCATCCCTGCACCACATCTGCTGCTGGCTAGTTGAGGAGAGAGACAGAGGGAGAGAGAGTGAGGAGAGAGAGACTTAGAAGGAAAAGAAGTGTGCTTGCCCTACTCACTGGCCCCAATATTTTCATGAAACAGATCTGAGCAGTTCTCTAACTCTGGTCTCTACGACCTCCTCCTTGGCACTTCACCACAACTCCCTCTGTGCCTTCTCGCCCTCTATGCCAAGATGGAAACTGAGCAACAGGTAGGGGGCAATACAAAACCCCAGAACCCGGGAGAATGAGGGCTCTCAATATTGGCACCTGATTTGGTTCCTGAGTGACAGATTTCTCAAGCAGGTATGCCCCATATTGTGGGATTTTGGCTTTGAAACCAAGGGAGGGTGTTTTGTCTGGGTTCATCAGCCATCTTTTCCACCTCCATAACTTTCCAATGAGTCGGGCATCATCGAATCTGAGAATTAGAAGAAACTTTAGGGGTTATATCTACCCTCCCGCTCAGTGCAGGAATATCATCCCGATAATCTGGAAAGCTCATCCCTCTGTAAAGCAGCTTGTTCCACGTTTGGACATCCCCTAATTGTCAAAAGAACGTATTCCTTAGGTTGAGCAAAAAGTTAGCTTTGCATAAACTATTTCTAATTCCTCTTTCACATGACAGATATCTGTCATGTCAGCCCACGTCTTCTGTCCTTCAGGCCAAATATCCTCAGTTCATTTAAATCATGCCTCATGGGACATGGTTTCCAGATCTTTTTCCATTCGGGTTGTCTGCTCAATGTGGAGCTTGTAGCTCAATTAAAACCCTCTTTTGTTTCTTGCACGAACTACTATTATTTGCCTGATTCTATGCTTATAAAATTGACTTTTATTTTAGCCTAGATGCCGGGCTTTACACGCATCCTCGATAACCATCACCTTGTTTATTTTTCGTATTTATTTTTAAATTAAATTAAATTTTATTTTATTTTTTTGGCCACACGCCAGGAATCTTAGTTCCCCGACCAGGGATCGAAACTGCGCCCCCTGCATTGTAACCACAGAGTCTTAACCACTGGACCACCAGCGAAGTCCCACTTTGTTTATTTTTTTATTTCAATTTACCTCCCTTATGATTTTTCTAGATGTTGAGTCTCTCATCTAAAATATCATATTCTTCATACCAATGTTTCTCAACCTTTTTTATTTCCATTTTTACACCTCTAAGGAGCCTTCTAAGACATTTTTCTCTAATCTCTGCCCGTGAAACTTTAATAACACTGATATGCTGTGTATATGTTTATTTACTCTCTACAGGTCTGTGCTCTATATGTAAAAGGTTTTTTTCCCTCCTCAAGAAGCAATTTTGCCCTCTTGGGGGCGATATCGCCTCCATTGAAAGTGCATGCTCTGTATCACCAAGTTTCTTTTATCTGCATATTTGATCAACTCGACTAATAAAAATATTGAATGAGAGAGAGTCCAGGACGGAAGACTGCAGCATGACCTTAGAGTTCTCCCTTTATTAAAAATCATTTTTAATAAGGTTGTTCAAACTTGAAGCAATCCATATAACTTCTGCTACCAACCAGCTCCAATTTTTCCACCTTCTCCACGAGTATAGCGTAAGACTTTTTCAAATGTCTCACTGAAATCCAGATACATTACACTGCGGTATCCCCTTCATCTACCCTTTTAGATATCCATTCAAAAAAGGAAATGGGCTTAGTTAAGCATGACTTGCTTTTAGTGAGCTCATGCTTACCCCTAGTGATTTCCGTTCCCTTTCTAAAGCCTCAAAAATGATCTGCTTAATAGTGCATTCTATGCTTTTGCCAAAGACCAATGCCATGCTCACTGGTCTGCAGTTTCCAGGATATACATTTTGCACTCTGCAACACCAGCCCCCTCCCCTTCAATAAAACTTGGAACAACGTTTGCCTGCCTCTTTGCGTCTCTCACCTATTCCCTTTGCCATGATTTCTCAAAGGTTACTAAGACTGGCTCTGTGATCACATCTGCACATTCTCTCAGTAGCCTCGGATGTAATTTGTCCAGGCCTGGAAACTTGAACTCATTGAAGGCAACTAAGTACTCCCTTATTATCTCCTCATCTATCTTGGGCTTTAATTCTCTTTCCAGTTCAAAGATCATGCTCCTTGATGGAGAGGTTAAGTAACTTGCCCACAGTCACACACCTAGTAAATTGGCAGAGCTGGAATTTAAATCCAGCCGTGTCTGACTTTAAAGTCTGGCTCTTAACCGGCATGCTATCTAGCTTCCAAGTATCAAATGAGTGGTATGGCCCACGAGTGCCATATGAGTTCCAAAGTGGGAGAGAGCTCTTCCAGCAAGAGTAGCCAGCACAGGCTTGGTAAAAGAGGTGAAATTTGAACTGCATCTTTAAGCGTGAGTGGGATTCTAATAGGAAGAAAGGAGTGATGTGTGCATTTGTGGTAGGGTGATACAGGAGATTGAGGATAGCATCCCAGGCAGGGGAAATAATAAATAATCGCCACTTTGGGTCTGCCTCATAGTACATTTGGTTGATCATTATGAACACTGAGTGACCACAAGTGGTCAAGAGATAGCCAGGGTGTCCCTGCCTTCTCTCAGTAAGTAACGATTCAAGCTCTGTTGCTTACTAGTTGTCGTATACCCTTGGGCAAGGAACCATCCTCTTGAGCCTTGCTTTCCTGCTCTATAAAATGGGAATAATAATGAGCCTACTTTAGAGGGCTGCTGTGAAGATCCAATCAGCTAGTTAACACATGTAAATTACTTAGAGCACTGCCTGGGGTACAATTGGGGCTCAATACATATTTATTACTGTCATTGCTATTATTACTGTGATTCATTTATTCATTCAACAAGCATTTACTGAGCTTCTACTATGTGCCAGATACTATGTTAGGTCCCGGGGATATAATGGAGAGCAATAAGAAACATGATCTCAGCCCTCAATGAGTTAAAGACCAGCCATTCATTTATTTTGTGGAAGTTTTCAGTCTGTGCTATTTTTTTGTTTGTTTCACATTCCGGGTAAAGTGGTACATTTGACTTATTCTTGAACAAGTTTTGACCTCCTTCAAAAGTTTGTGGGGATAGTTGTAAGAATCGTTTTGATTCAGTAGCCCAGGATTGGTAGAGCACGTTGGTGGCTACTCTGTCCAAGATGCTATAAGATTCTGGTTAATTCCATCTCAACACACACCCAGGTCTTGGAGTCTGCCCTTTTGCATCCTCCAGCGGCATTCCTCGCCCGATCTCTTCTCCCATCTTGGGCATTTTCCACCCCTAGGTTGTAAAATCGACTTCCCCTATGGGGAAAATCCAGCTGCACCCGGTGTGGAGTGTGGTACGGCCGTGGTGTGGGGCAGCATTTGGTTTTGGCTAGCTGACTGCAGTCCCTGCTTCTTTGGACTTTACAATCCCCCCAAGGCCAGTGAGAGTGCGAACAGAAGCCACGGAAGAGGTTGGACTGTCAGCTTCCAAACCAAATAGCCTTGGGCCGGTGTGGGGTGGAGTTCAACCAAGACTTTAGGAGGGGGTAAATTGGATGTCTTCCCTGTTGGCCTGGTTAACACAAAAATAGTCTTCACTGGGCTGTCGGCAGAATTTCCTTTAATTAGGGGAAGCAACTCATTTTCCTTGTCAACTAAAGGGCTCTAGTTTCTTAATATTAGTCAAAGGAAACCTCTGTCCCTAGTAATAGAAATAAATGGTTACGGTGGTTCCTAATCTCTGACTATATTACACCTGTACCCCTCTGTTTGGTTACCAAGGCCCTTCCTCCACCATGGGATGTCATTTTAGCCATTTCCTGTGATTGATTTCCCCACTACTCCTTGGTGCTGGTCTAGCTGGCCTTTGTGTTCCAAATCTCAAGGCTGGACGTTTTCGGAAACATCACCACCACTGATGGGTGAAGGGGTAGGGAACTCAGGGTTGGGATGGTTGGGTGGGGATGATTCTTTGGATACAGCTGGCATTCAAAACTTAAGCATACATTGTAGCTGAGTGTCAGCCCCAGAGAACTGAGCATTGGGTACCAGGTGAGGGTGGGCGAGGCCATAAGCAGAAGGCAAGACAAGAAGTCAGGAACTGAGGCGACCCAGAGCTCAGGTCAGGAAGCATGATTCAAGCCTCCCCCTGCCCCCATGTTTTTACTCAAGATGTCCCCCTACTGGGACTGTCCTTTCTCACTCCTCCATCTAGCCAAGTCTGGCTTATCCTTTGATTCTCCAACCTTACTTTCTCCATGAAGCCTTCTTCCTCCCTCACTGATCTCCAACCTCTCTGACCAATCATCTCACTCTGAGTCAGTGTCATATCCCACAGGGTTCTTCGTAATCATTCTCCAACTGTTTCATGTGTGTACTTGGGTTTCCTCAAACTGCAAACCCCTTGAGGACAACAGCTCTGGCTTTTGCACTCCCCACAGTGTGAAGCACAGGGCAAGGCCCCAGGTAGATGTGCAGTAAATACTTGGCAATGGATTCCAGAGACATTCGGAATGGAAGTCAGTAGCAACTTAGCAAGACTCCCTGAGATGGACCCATCACACACTCACAGAAAGTGCTTAGAAAATCAAGCAGAACTGTCTTCTGGGATTTCAAAACTTGAGAAACAGGGGCAGTCTGAGGGGAATGATAGTATTGGGCTGGCCAAAAAGTTTGTTCAGGGTTTTCCATGAGATGTTCCAGAAAAACGCGAACGAACTTTTTGGCCAACCCAATATCTCTTTGGCAAAGCTACATATCCATCAATAGCCCTTTGAGTGCAGGGGAAAGCTCATAGAATTAGAACAAAAAGGGTGGAGGCAGCCTTGAGCTGTCATTGAGCAGGAGAGTGAAGGAAAGATTGGGAGGGGGTTAAAAACAAACAGAATTATGAAAGTTTTCCAACATGGGGGAAAGGACTCTTTTTCAATCCCAATAAAACGTCATTCATCTGGGCTCTACTAATCTAGGATTTTTGCAAAATTGGACTAAGGGAGACTGTAGCTTGTTATAGGCAGATCTTGAAAGAAAAGAGCTGCTAAACTAATTAAGCCTCCCCAATGTTGGGAGAGGGCGTGAGGGACGGGACAAGGTCCTGTTTGACTTAGTTAAAAGAAGTCTTCCCAGTTCCCTCCTAGAGCTCTTCAGAAGTCTCATTAAGCTAATTATAAGTCCCAGTTGTACACTCATTCTGGTCCTATTTTCCCCTTGTTGTAAATACTTAGGAGTATTCAAACTGCATTATTAAAATTTACAGTTTCAACTTTTCACTATTTTCGATTCATTCTCCCTCCTCAGCTGGTGTCAAGAAAGAAGGGACTCTGGAAAGCCCCAAAGTACTGGGAGCTTTCATGTGCTATCTCATTTAATCTTCACAAAAACAACTCTGCACAGAGGTTTTGTTTTTCCTGGTAAACAAAGATAGGGGAGATGCTGAGTGGAGGGGGGGTGATGGTGGTGGAGGTGATGGTTATGGAGTGTTAAGTAACCAGCCCCAGGCCATGCAGGAAGGAAATAATGGAGCCCTGTTATTATAAAAAAAACAATTCTCCCAACTCCAAAGCCCTATGGCTTTCTCCTGGCCCGTGTTGCCTCTAAATTGAAAAAAAAAAAAACATTGACTGATAGGAGATTCAAAGACTTCTCCTGACAAATCTTGCTTTAGTAACTCATTTAAAGTGGCCATGAATTCATAAGAACACACTGTCAAAAACAGAGTTGATATTCATAATAGCCGAAACCTGCAACCAGCCCAGATGTCCTAATTTTAGAACTGGAGAACAGATTAGTGTTTGCCACTGGTGGGGAAGAGGGTTGCAGGAGGGATGTGGGTGCAGTCATGAAGGGTAATACCACGAAAGATCCTTGAGGCGATGGTACTGTTCAGTATTTTGACTGTGGTGGAGAATACACAAACCCACGTATGATAAAATTGTAGAGAACTAAATGCACACACAGATGGGTATACGTGAAACAGGAAATCTGAATAATATCTGTGAATTGTATCAACATCAATATCCTAGTTGTGATATAGTAGAGTTTTGCAAAATGTTATTTAAAAAAGCTGGGGAAAGGGTAAACAGAATCTCTCTGTACTAGTTGTTAAAACTGCAGGAGACTCTACAACTATCTCAAACATTTCAATTTTAAAAACAAAAGGAGTGAAATCATACGGTATTTGCTTTTCTCCGTCTGACTTATTTCACTTAGCATAGTACCGTAAAAGTCCATCCATGTTGTTGCAAATGATAAGAATTCATCTTTTTTATGGCTGAGTAGTATTCCACATCTTTTTTTTAACATCTTTATTGTAGTATAATTGCTTTACAATGGTGTGTTAGTTTCTGCTTTATAACAAAGTGAATCAGCTATACGTATACGTATATCCCCATATCTCCTCCCTCTTGCGTCTCCCTCCCACCCTCCCTATCCTACCCCTCTAGGTGGTCACAAAGCACCGAGCTGATCTCCCTGTGCTATGTGACTGCTTCCCACTAGCTATCTATTTTACATTTGGTAGTGTATATATGTCCATGCCACTCTCTCACTTCATCCCAGCTTACCTTCCCCCTCCCCATGTCCTCAAGTCCATTCTCTAGTAGGTCTGCGTCTTTATTCCCGTCCTGCCCCTAGGTTCTTCATGACCGTTTTTTTTTTTTTTAAGATTCCATATGTATGTGTTAACATACGGTATTTGTTTTTCTCTTTCTGACTTACTTCACTCTGTATGACAGACTCTAGGTCCATCCACCTCACTACAAATAACTCAATTTCATTTCTCTTTATGGCTGAGTAATATTGCATTGTATATATGTGCCACATCTCCTTTAACCATTCATCTGTCGATGGACACTTAGGTTGCTTCCATGTCCTGGCTATTGTAAATAGAGCTGCAATGAACATTGTGGTACATGACTCTTTTTGAATTATGGTTTTCTCAGGGTATATGCCCAGTAGTCCTACATCTTCTTTATCCATTCACCCGTTGATGGGCACTTTGGTTGTTTTCATATCTTGGCTACTGTAAATAATGCTGCAATAAACAAGGGGGTGCATATATCTTTTCAAATTTGTGTCTTCATATTCTTTGGATATATACCCAGAAGTGGAATAACTGGATCAGATATGCTAGTTCTAGTTTTAATTTTTCAGGAATCTCCATACTATTTTCCATACTAGCTGTACCAATTTATTCCCACCAACAGTGTATGAGGGTCCCCTTTTCTCCACATCCTCTCCAGCATTCTAAAATGTCTTTCCTCTTTGATTATAGCCATTCTGACAGGTGTGAGGTGATATCTCATGGTGGTTTTGATTTGCATTTTCCTGATAATTAGAGATGTTGAACGTCTTTTCATGTGCCTGTTGGCCATCTGCATATATTACGCTAAGTGAAATAAGCATATATTATGCTTAGTCAAATAAGTCAGAGAAAGACAATTACCGTATGATTTCACTCTTAAGAGGAATTTTAAAAAGTAAAATAAATGAACAAACCAAACCAAGCAAAAACAAACATATAGATACAGAGAACAGAATAGTGGTTCCCACAGGGGAAAGGGGTGTGGGGAGGGCTAAAGGAGTGAAGGGGGTCAACTGCATGGTGACGGATGGAAACTAAACTTTGAGTGGCGAGCACACTGTAGTGTATACAGAAGTAGAAATACAGTGTTGTACACATGAAACTTATATAACGGTATAAACCAATATTACCTCGATTTTTTTAAAAGGAGAATATATGTAGTAGGGAGGTTTATATATGCATCAGATATATTCTGTCTAATCAGACAGAAACCACTTTTGAGAGATGGAGTGCCAGTGGTCTGGTAGAGCTGAGCAATGTAGCCAAGACTTGGAGGTGGCAGGGCTCTGGGCTCAGGGAGAAAGTTCACAAAGGTCACTGAGCCTGACTGACTACAAAAGAATGGGAGTGTGGTGTGAAATTCACAGGAACAGATTTCATGCTTGGGGGCCTTTCATTCAAGGCCATAACTTTGCAGGTTCCTCTGCCCTTTTCTGGGAGACTGAACCCTGCTCCCAGACAGGTGACTAGGATGGGCCTCAGCCCAAAACGGCTACATCATTTGTGAGACCCAGTGCAAAATGAAAATGCAGGGCCGCTTGTTCAAATTTATAAGTCATTTCACGACGGTGATGGCAGAGCATTAAGCCAGGCCCGGGACCTCTTGAAGCACAGGGCCCTGTGTGACTGCACAAGTCCTGGCCCCAGTTAACATTTCTGCTAGATCCCCACAGCTGCAATGTCTAGAGAATACGGACCAGCTCCCACTCCCCAGCCCCTCCCTGCTGGTCTGGATTGACTGGGATGACTGAGGTCTAAGTGGCCCTTTGGAACCTATTACTGTGAAGTCACAGTGCTGGGCACTTGTAAAATCCCTGCTGACTGATCTAGAGCAAAAGAGGGAGGAGGGTGGAGTCCAGAGGGGGAAGGCGGGCTGGAAAACCCTGGGTGCCCACTGGCGAAGGGAAGCTGGTGGGTGAGAGGTAGATCAGGCTGGTGACCATTCCTGACGTGTACGATGAAGGGAGCCCTAAACTAGGGCCTGGAGGCCTGGGCTCAAATGTCAGCTCTGCCACCCCTGGGCAAATTAACTGATCTCTGAGTGTGTCCGTTTCCTCATCGATAAAATGGAGATACTAACAATAGTACCTACCTCATTGGATTGTCATGAAGATCAAATGAAATCCTGGATATAAAAGCACTGGGAAAACTCATGATGTATAGAAATGTAAGACAGGTTTATTACACTCACATCCCGAAACCTCTCCTAGCAGGTGGTGACTGACTTGGGCTCTAATGCCTAAAATGAGACATAAGGTTAAAATTCATGGCCCAGACTTCTGGTTTTGGCCAAAACAGAGGAATACCGTTCTCCCCTCCTTCCCTCCCAGGTCCTCCCTCCTACAACTAAAAAACACTGGACCTACCACAACAAACAAACATAGGAAGACTGAAAGGTGAGAAGAAAGCAGGCAACCTAAGGACCTCAGCACTTGAGGAACAACACAGCCTTGAGTCCCCTGGGTTTTCTTACTTCCTCCCATATATTCCAGATAGGACTCTGCAGAAACCCCTACCCAAAACTTCCAACAGGCACCAACCAAAAAAAAGTTCTAAGGAAAGCCCGTTCCTCCTAGTCAAAGGCCTAGGAAAAGGGTCATCTAATAATAGAACACATTTTGGGGGGCACTTCCCACCCTACTCCAACTAAGCATCAATGGAACAATGGCACACCACTCCCCTGGGGTTTCAGTGGAGCTGAGTGGGGAGCTGATCTTCTGTGCCCTGCTACCAGAGTAGTCTAGCTGTGTGGAGTCTCCACGCCCATCCTGCAGGGAGAAGACTGAACAAGGCAATGTGAGGCAGGGTTAGTGGGCCTCAACGAGCAATTACAAATTCTTCTGAAACAAATGAAAAACATGGGAAATCCCAGGACAGAAATAGAAAATGTAAAGAAGAACTAAAGGTAAATTATAGAACTGAAAAACACAATGACAGCAACAACAAAAATACTTACTGGATGGGCTCAATAGTAGAGTGGAGATAACAGGATAGAATCAGTGAATGTGAAGACAGATGAATAGAACTTACCCAATCTGAAAAGCAGAGAGAAAATAGACTGAAAAAAAAAGTGAACAGGGCCTCAGGGATCTGTGGGATAATAGCAGAAGAATTAATGTTTGTATCATTGGAATCTCAGAAGGAGAGAATAAGGAGTGTGGGGCTGAAAAAATATTTGAAGAAATAGTGGCTAAGAATTTTCCAAATTTGTCAAAAGATATAAACCTACAAATTAAAGAAGCTGAGTGAACCCCAAACAGAATAAGCCTAAAGAAATCCAAGGCACATGATAATTAGACTTCTGAAAACTGGAAGTCATGGTCCAAAGGAGAGAGTAGGTTTGGGGGAATTCAGTACGGAAGATCTTCAGGGCTGTCAGTCTCCCCTTTCTGCCTCTTGCCAGGAAAGGAGAAATCTCAATTACTTCAAACCCTAGCTTCCTCTGGGCTCTATCCCCAGCCCCACTCATCAAATCTACCATTCAGTGATTCAACAAACATTTATGAGCACCTAATATTTACCAGTCATTCACCTAACTGCTGGGGAGACAACAGTGAACCAGCCGGAGTCCCTGCCCTCATGGAACTACAATCTAATAGATGGAGAGAGACACACAGAGAATGTGTTGGGAAAGAGAGTAATTAAATAGAGCAGTAGCTATTTAGATACACACTTTTCCCAGAAAAGGTTCTTGGACATTCAGATAATTCATTCAATGTTTGTTAAGCACTCAAGCACTCACAGTATCTGAGAACCTGCTGGACCTTGGAGAGAGAGACCATAGTCATTCTTGTAGGACAGGATTTCTCATCTTTGGTACTATTGACATGAGGGACTGGGCAGTTCTTTGTTGTGGGGGCTGTTCAGTATGTTGTACCATGTTCAGCAATATTCCTGGCCCCCTACTGACTGGATGCCAGTAGCATCTTCCAAGTTATGACAACTAAAAATGTCCACAGACCTGGCCAAGGTTCTCATAGAGGGCAAAACCACTGGGTGAGAACCAGTGCTGGAGGAAAAACTGACAAGTGGACAGATAGTTGATAGAAAATATGTTCACTGCTAGCATAGAGAAAGCTCCCTCGGCTCCCATTGCTTACAGGATACGATTGAGATTCTTCAGCTTCAAAAACCAGGCCCTTCAGAGGTGGCCTCACTCTCCATCTCCAGCCATATTTCCTGTTGTGTGGCCAAAGCTTGCACTATACAGTGCTCTAATCATCTTCAGAACATGGCATGACTTTCCCTTTCCCCAGGTCTTTCCAAGTGCCCTTTTCTCTACCTTGAATACCTGACCCTGGCCAGCGACCTCAAATGGCATAGCACTCCTCTTAAATCTTTCTTCGAGGTGTTTACCCCCCTTTGAGGACAGGGACGGTGTCAAGTTCATCTCTAGCCCCAGAGCCTGGCATAATGCTTGCTCCTTGAAGGAATGCAAGGATATGGAAAAGAGAGAAGATTTGACTGGCCCCAGTTCTCAGATTGCCTCCATGCTTCCTGGAAATGAAACAATCACATTCATACAACCAGGCTTGTTAAGGGTGAATATGTGTGGGATGTATTAACAATGATAGAGCATGGGAGGAGGATTCATGTGATGAGGAATTTGAATGGGGCCTTGAAGGATAAGTCTGGCTTTGATAAGATGAAGGGGAGGAAGGAATAGCTAAGGGATGGGGGTGGGAAAAGATAGTGGAGCACAGCACACTCAACAAAAACCAAAGCCCAGAGAGTACAGGCCTGAGACCTGCCTCGTGGTACGCAAGAGGTCTTCTCCCACCTTGAGGTCTGGCTAAATCTTGGCTCCTTTAAGCAGGCAGCAAAGGGAGAGGGTTACAAGAGTGGTGGGAGTTTGGGACTAGTGGAAAACATTGGGAGTAACAGGTTTAGAGAATGAACACAAGCACACTGCCCCCCAAATGAGCTGATATTCCAAGCACAGGAAGCAAATTCTTCCTTAGCACCTCTGCTTCAGCTGATTTTGATGGAACATGTGTCATGCACAGTGTGCTTCCTGTATATCATCATGTTTAGTTTTCACAATAGTAAGATGGGTCTTTCTGTGGCAGAGCTGAGATTCAAATCCCGGCTTTTGGGTGGAAGGCCTGGCCACTTCCATTGTGCCATACTGCCATGGTTAGCTGGGCCCAAGTTTGGGGTCTGGAGGCAATCTTAGTGAACTTCTTCCTTCCTTCCTTCCCTTCCACCCTCTATAGAGCTCTAATCCTAAGTAAGACACCCTCTTCAGAAGAGCATACATACCCTCAGGAACAGGGCATGCACAAACACTTCCAAGACTGGTGAGGGAATTACACCTCGATACAAGGATTCCTCTGGAAGATTCCCAGGCTGGTGCCTCATCGCTTTGGAGCCCCTTGCCCTAAGTGAAGTTCAACTGTGAGCTGTCAGACAAAGGCCTATGCCTGGTAGCTTTCTTCATGCCTTGGTGCCGCTTGGCGGCTGTGCCCCAGCACGGGGACCATGGGAGACGTCAAGTTGGAGATGTCAACAGTGGGTGATGTTGCTGCTTCCTCTGACAGAAAGATACTCAGCATAGTTTTTCCTATTTAACAGAATCCTACTTGGAGAGTGAAACTTCCTAAAGCTAGAGAACCATGGGAAGAAGGTCAGTAGCCAAGACACAAGAGCACTCAAAAAAGCCAAACACTTATAGTGAGGATATCAGTTTTTGAAGGCATCTAAGGTGCTTACTCCAAGTCTTGGTGAAGGTTCCTGTGGTCCTGAACTTAGAATTACTCTTCTGAAGGCTGACTTTGCATACAACTGAACCCATCAGCTCTTGGGAGGAGGCAAGCGTGGTGGGAATGAAAGGGGGCACCAGGGGCTTCCTAAGCGGCCAAGAGAAAATGTGATCTGGGGACTCTCTTGTCATGCGGGCCCCCAGCAATGAGCTTCTTGCTTCCCTTGAGGTGAGGGGTAGTGCCTGTCCCTCAGTAGGGAAGACCCTAAGGCTTCTGTAGTTTGTGACTTACAGAATGTGGGTGCATTTCTCCTTCTCTCTCCCCTTTCCAGAAGCTAAGGAGTGATTGCTGTCTACCAAGTGGTACTTTGTCCAGCTTGGCCTTCAACCAAGATAGTGCTTCCTCTCTTCATTTCCAAACAGTCCCTGTAGCCTGGCCCCCACCAGGAAGTCAGACCTCTTCCTTTCCCAACACTCCTACAGACATTCACTCTTCTCCTCCACCCCAGGGGCACTTTGCTCAAGCTGCGTATTTCTGTTTCTCTGTCAGAGCTTTTCCCTATAGAATCTTCAACCTAAAGAAACAGGGACAAACCCTCCATCAGCCCTTACTGCCTCTTGGATCATGTCTAAGACCCTGGAACAGAAGGGAGCAACCCTGTGCCAGGTGCCTTACATGCATTATTTTTCATTCAATTTCTCCATTAGCCCAATGAGGTAAGTACTGTTCATTTCCCCATTTTAGAGATATGGAGACTGAGGTTCAAAGAAGTTGAATGATTCAACCATAATTTTGCAGCTAGTAAGTAGCAGGACCAGGATTTGAATCTATGTGCTTCATTCATCACACTTTTACTATAATTGTCTATTTTATTTCCTATATCCTCCAGTAGATTGTGCGTTTTTAATTTTTGTTTTCATTTTGCAGAATTTAGAATTGTCTGGAACTTCTTCAGCAGTAGATGAGACTTGAGCTGGGCCTGAAAGGATCATAGTGCTTTGAGAGAAAGTAGGTATTTGGGGAATGGGGTAGAGAGATCTGCAGCATTTCAGGCCCTGAGTCAGCCAGATGGAAATGTGGTGTGTGTTGGGGATGAGCTTCAGGAAAGAACAGCGAGGTAGATTGGCGGGGCTGGGTTTCAGAGTTCATGTTGGCAAATAATGGGAGATCAGACTGGGGATAGCCTAAATCTGGAGGAGTGAGGAGTTTACGTGAGTTCCCCAAGCTGGTATTTGTAGACACAGGAGGCTGACTAGCCAAATATAGTTGTAGACGGTCATGGATTAGTTGACTGGGGCAGCTGGGAAGGCTGCCACTGAGAATGGGTATAATAGAAACTTCTTTCGTACCAAGCTCCTCTGGAATGGAGACAGTGAGCAAGGGCCCACCTAGGGCAAAATGATGTGCCACGGGTCTCCTCACCTGCATGTTTCGCCCTCCTCCCTTCTCTCTCTCTCTCTCTTTTTTTTTTTTTTTTTGGCAACACCATGTAGGCTTGTGGGATCTTAGTTCCCAGACCAGGGATCGAACTCGGGTCCAGAGCAATGAAAGCCGAAGTCTTAACTGCTGGACCACCAGGGAATTCCCATCACCATCCTTTCTCTTTGGATGGCAATAGAGCCATCCTGCCTTCTCCATGCAGAACTCTCACCTTCTATCACTGGCAAAGTCTCACTCAGGACCGCCTTCTCTACGCAGCATCTTTTTCTCTTACTTTCCTCCATCCAAACCATATCGTTTTTTTCCTCTGGGCTCTATCATGTTACAAGCGTAAATCTGATAGAAAAATGCACAGTAGATGTTAACGGTTGATAATGTCTTAATAACGTTTTAATTTGAATGGGAGCTTACAATGCTTTTGCTAGAAGCAGGGGTTATCAGGGGACTTCGGGCTGAGAGAAGAGGGCGATGGGGATGGGGTGAGGATTGGGGTAGAGGTGGGAATTTGAGAAGGGGGTATTTGGGTGACCTTTGCATAAGGATAGTCCTGGTTATTTCTTAAATATTTGAAAAGGGGCTCTCCCCATTCCCCTCCCTGCCCCCTCCACGTTCTGCCCACCTTGTTCCTGCATTCCAGTATCCTTCCAGGAATAACTGTATTAATTAAAACAACCCTTAGATGCAGAGAAAATGTCCAATTTGGTTTGGGGATAGGAACTCTTCCTGAGTTGTCAAGGACCCCACAGAACTGGAGCTGCTGCTATGAGAGCTCATGTTCACAGCTCCCTTGGACACTAAATTTAACAGATGGGACACTTCAATCCAGGCCACAGTTGTCAAAAACCACAGTTTAAATCAGTCACAGACAACTGTTTCATTCCCCACACTTGCCTGGGTGTAACAACTGCAGGAATGCCTCTGCTTAAATTACACCCAGTGACACCACAGGGAGAGACATGTCTCGGCCGCATTCATTCTCTGTCCTTTCTGAGCTTCTTTTATAGCAGGGGTCAGTGCCCTTTCCAAAATGGGGTGCCAGGGCTCTGAACCATGCTCTTTTATCGGCCCGGTGCATGTTGGTGTATATATTCAATCATGCCAAGGTGGGAGGGTGATGAGGTAGGAGGGAGAGGACAGAGCTATACTGAGTGTTGCAGAAGCGAGTGTTTAGCCAAGGATTAGCCAGAGACATGGCAGCCCCGGGTGATGACTTACAAAAATAAATGGTGGGGAGCGGTTCTACCTGTGGCCCGTGACCTGTGTGCCTGTAATAACCAGTCTGTGCTTCATCACCGGCTGTCCAGCCGCAGGGTACCAGCTCCTGCATTATGGAATCCATTCATGCATGCATCCACCCAGGCATTTATTGAGTGACTGCTCTGTGCCATATGGTGTGCCAGGCACTGGGAACACAGACATGAATAAGATAGTGTCTGCCCTTAAGGAGCTCACAGTCTAGTTCCCAAGAGTTCAACTATTTACTCAGCCTAGAATTCACTGCTGTTCATTCCACTAGCACTTGCCGGTGCCTGGCACTGCACCATGCTGCTTGGTGGAGGTGTAGAGTTACAGAGAAAAATAGGACCAAGTTGTTGACCTCAAGAGGATTCCAGTTTAGTAGCGTAGACAGACACATAGACGTGTCCATTTGTATTCCATGTGGGAAGGGACGTTTGGCTTAGATGACGCCCTCTGACCAAAGATCCTCAATCCAGAGGCAGCATGACTTAGAACTGGGGAGCAGGGGATCTGGGGGAGGCAGACTTTGCCTGAGACTTGTCCTGTCACAGCACCAGACATCTAGGTAGGGGCTTGGTAAACATTTGTTATTTTTGTTTGGGGAACAATCTCTTTCATCACTCCCTTTGCATGGGGGGAAAAAAAAAAACGAAACACTTCAGCTAGTGAAATAAAGCAGGGAGGCCCCCTGATGAACAGATTCTGTTCTACTCGTGGTTCATGGGATTTGGAGCTTCTTCAGCTGATAGTCAGCCTGTCAGAGCTTCCACTACCTTGTACTGGCAGTTCTCAATCTGGAGGTCTCTAAAGGGAGTAAGTGGTGTTCTTAAGCTATTTTTTAAAATATTTTTTAAAAAGCCTAATAGAAATGGCACATTCAGCCAAGACAAAGCCACAGAGAGCTAAGTACAATATCATGTTTCTTTGCTTTTGACTGAAATCATATTAGCTTGGTGTGGTTATCTCACGCAGCTCAGAAGCACTGAGTGAGTAAAAAATTGGGAAAATGAATTATTCCATAATAAATGTAGCTTTGCTAGATAAAAATTTTTCCAAATGTGAGGCCCGCAGGGGAAAAAGTAATAAAAGGGATCCTTGGTGGTGAAAAGGTTGGAAATCACTGGCCTCTACGTCTGGATGCCAAAGTTTGGCTGCAGATTCAAAGCCTATGACCACAGAATCCTGGGATTATTGGCATCTGACACCCCTGATGTGGTTCCTGTTGGAAAAGCAAACATGCTCCCTGCCCAGCTTTCTAAAGTGTTATACATTAACCAGCTTACAAAGCACCATTCACGGGTGGACAGGGTTTTTTTGGATGGTGGTTTACTGTGTTTTTGTACCTGCAGTGAAAGAACATTTCAGAGGAAGCATAGGCTTGCCTGAAATCTACAAAGCTATGCTATTGCTGGACAAGCGCAGAGCTCCTTGTAACTTACAGGGCTGGAACAAGCTGTCCACACCTTTCTCCTCATCAACAGCCTTCATCCAGTACCTCTGAGAACGCACATTCCATGAACACACTGGAAATGGGCTAAGAACATCCATCGGGTGTAAGCGAAAGAGGAGGGACTCTACAGGCTGGGGAGGGAGGGAGGAGATTTGGAAGTGGCCTGGTCAGAGAATCATTCCCACTCTTCCCATTGTCTGAAAAAGTTTTCTGGAAGAGGCTCAGAAAAACAGGGGAAAGTGGAGCTGAGGTTTCTACAGAGAGAAGGAACTCCCCGAAACATCGATTCCAGCCCACATTTAATATTTTTTAAAGACTGTAATTGTGATAAAATATACTTAACATAATATTTACCATCTTAATCTTTTTTAAGTACAGTTGGCCCTTGAACAACATAGGGGTTAAGGGGTGCTGACCCTCTGGGCAGTTGAAAATCCACCCTCCATATCCACAGTTCTGCACTCACAGATTCAACCAACTGAGAATCATAATACTATAATATGTATCTATTGAAAAAAAATCCATGTATTAGGTAGACCTGACAGTTCAAACCCATGTTGTTCAAGGGTTAACTGTACAGGGTTCAGTAGTATTAAGTATATTTACATTGTTCTGAAACAGATATCCAGAAATTTTTATCTTTGCATGACTGCAATTCTAGACCCATTAAACAACTCCCCTTTTCTCCTGCCCCCAGCCCGTGGTAACCACCATTCTACCTTCTGTTTCTATGAATATGACTATTTTAGATACTTCGTAGAGATGAAGCATACAGCATTTGCCTTTTCATGACTGGCTTCTTTCACTTAGCATAATGCCCTCCAGGTTCATCCATATTGTAGCATGTCAGAATTTTCTTCTTTTTCAAGGCTGAATAATATTCCATTCTATGTTTATGCCACATTTTGTTTATCCATTTGTCTGTCTGTGGACACTTGGGTTGCTTCCACCTTTTGGCTCTTCTGAATAATGCTGCTATGAACATAGGCATGCAAATATCTCACTGAGACCCTGCTTTCAATTCTTGTGGATATATACTCATAAATGGGATTAATGAATCATATGGTAATCCTATTTTTAAGTTTTTTTGGAACTGCCATACTGTTTTCCATAGTGGCTGCAGCATTCCCAGCAGCAATGCACAGGGTTCCAATTTCTCCACATCATTGCCAACGCTTGTTATTTTCTGGGTGTTTTTTTTAATAGCAGCCATCCTAATGGGTGTGAAGGGGTATCTCATTGTGGTTTTGATTAATAATTAGTGACGTTGAGCATCTTTTCATGTGCTTCCTGGCCATTTGTATATCTTCTTGGGAGAAATGTCTATTCAAGTCCTTTGCCTATATTTTAATTGGGTTATTCGGTTGTTGTTGAAGTGTAAGAGCTCTTTATGTATCCTGCATATTAACCCCATATCAGATATATGATTTGCAAATATTTTCTCCCATGCCATATGTTGCCTTTTCACTTTGCTGACTGTGCCCTTTGATACTCCAGCCCACATTTTTAAAAACAAGGAAAATATGATAAAATGAAGAAAGAACCCAGCAGGAATGATGCCTGCGGGCCTCATTAGGTGATTTCTCCAAGTCCTTTGAACTCTGTGTTCTTGAATTCCAGCTCTCCTGGTGATGTTCCTCCCAAGCTCTTTGTACACTGCTTTGTCTTTACCCCATTAGCTCCAGACTGCTTCTAGAGAGAATGTGCCCCATTCTAAGTACCATGTGCCTTTAACACCCCATAACTTTCTTGCTGCTTCCTCCATGCCTGTGAGATGTGCCTTTTCATCCTGCAGCATCTTCAGCCTTGGGTGTTGTAATACAGCATCCTCAAATACACTTGCAACCTCTCTGCCATCCCAGGCAGAGACGAGTTTAAACTCTGCTTTTGTGGCAGCCATAGTGGTGGGACTGAGTGTAGAGGCCATTTGATGTAGGTATCAAAATTTCTCTGAGGAACAAGGTCTAATGGAAAGACCATCAAACCATCACTTCCTGGCTGTGTGACTGTTGACAGGTCACTTCACCTCTCTGAGCCCCCATTTTCTATCTGTAAGCATGAGGGTAGCACACCCACCCTGCTGGCGTTTGATGAGCCTTGTTCGGGATAAAGCATGTGCGGTGCCGAGCTCAGTTCCTGGCGCATCTCGGGAGAGCTGGGCCGTTGGTAGTTTCTCCTTCTGGGCCCAGACCCTTCAGACAGAAGGAAGCTCACCCAGCCAGGGCCGGGTCCACACAGAGGCTGCACAGCGCTGAGGGGCGGGAACAGAAGTCCCTCAGCCGCCTCTGGCCTCTGGTAGCCCTGTGCCCCAAAGAGCCCAGGCTGCGTGAGAGGCTGCCACTGCCCAGCAGGAGGCCCCCAGATATCCCTCCCTCGGTGACACCTTTCAGTGGCCCTCAGCTCTCCCTGGCCTGGAGTTCTTCCTATCCTCTGACTCACTTCCCTCTAACCAGAAATAAAACCTTTTCTCCCTCACCTTCCCACAGATTTCATCCCTTACCAAGCCCTGTAGATTCCCCGTCCTGCTCCCCGGCACTGCCATTACCCTTGTCCAAGCCGTTATCAGTTCTCTCCTGGATCAAGGACATCAATGCCCCGGGCAGATGCTCTCCTTATCTCCTGTTCCTGGGTCCCTTCAGTCCAGTCTCCACAGGGCAGCAGCAGAAAGGATCTATCTACAACTTTTATCTGCTCATCTCACTCTCCTGCTTAAAGCTTTTAAATACCTCCCTGGGTGCTCTTCAAAGGGGAAGTTCAAACTCCTTAACGTAGCCTACAGGCCCCGTGTGTTCTGGCCTCTGCCCGCCTCTGGCTTCATTGCTCACGGCCTCTCCTCCATCACACTCCACAGTGCAACCATACTGGATTTCTTTCGGTTGCTCCAACTAACTTTTCTCAGGGCTTTCACATATTCTTTCCCCTAACCTGGAACATTCTTCCTCCCTCTGGCTTTTATTCATCTGTAAGTTTCCGTTCAGATGTCACTTTCTCTGGGAAGGCTCTCCTAACTCGTCCTCAGGCTGAATTAGGTGCCCTATATGATTCCCCTGCCGTTTTGCATTTTCTCGAGTCACACTGTGTTATCATTACTGTCTCCCTTAGCTAGACTTGGAGCTCTGTGAGGTCAGGGGCCGTGTCTGTTTACCCCCCAGGGCCCAATACAGTGCCCAGCATGAAGCATGTTGTATGTTTGTCAGATGAATGAATCCCGATTTCCCTTTGCAACGTGGTCTTCATCCACTCACTCCCCTGCCCTCTACACCCCTCCACCTCACTGAAGGACTTTCTGATCCCCAGATACATTGGACGCGGATCAGACCCTTTGCCTTTGTGCATACAGGTCTTTCTGGCTGGAAGGCCCCCCCCCCCCACCTTCACCAAACAAACTCCAACTTGTTGAAGCCTCGGCTCAAGTTTCATCTCAGTGAAGCCCGTGCCTGAAGGGGACCATTAAAATAAAGATTTACTCTAGGCAGGGTAATTCTTAGCTCATTCTTCATCATTAATGCTTTATTATTCTAACTCCAATATCTAGCAGCCTTCATTAGCCCACCCCAGCAGCCAAACTGCCCCTCCTCTGGGCTCTCCCATCTCCTTGCAGCACCTCCATTATGGCACTTTCCCAAGGTTTTGGGTGATGGTTTTTTGTTTGTTTGGTTAGTTGGTTGGTTTAATTTAGTTTAGTTTAGTTTTTTTTTTTTTTTTTTTTTTCCTGGAGGAGGTAGGAGGACATTGTGTGACCTTAACCCTCCTGGCTCCTTGTAAGGGGACCTTGGCTCATTTCTTCAATTAAAATGAGACATAAATTCTGTCCCCTCCCCCATCCTTTGTCCCCTCCCTGCTAGTGTGTCCACTCATTACTGAGACAAACCAGGGCTGCTTCCCTTTCAGGAGGCATCATTTTTCCAATTAGCCTTTGATTGGAAACAGTACCATTACAGCTGGGCTGCTTTCAGTGACTGCTGGTGATAGGCAGCGTGGCCATATGGAAAGACCACCGGCCCAGGAGTCCCCAGTGCTAGCCCATCTCTGCCTCTACCCAAGCGTCTGGATGTGGGTAACCTCCTTTCCTTCCCTGGACCTCAGTTTCCTCCTCTTCTGAACGATGAGGAGTTTGAATGTAATGTTTTGCTACTTAAAGTATGATCCGTGCACCAGGAGCATGGAGCAGCCGTGGGTAACTTGTTAGAAATGCAGAATCTGTGCCGCACCCCAAACCTTGTATATCAGAAGCTTCTTTTTAACAAGATCCTCAGGTGATTCAATCCACAGTAAAGTTTGGGAAGCGCTGGGAACTTCGCAGATGAGAGAATCACTGAGGCTCTTGTTAAACATACAGTTTCCCCGGCCACTGTCCTGGAGCCCTAATCAAGTGGGACTGGGATGGGGTCCCAGAACTTGTATTTGTGACAAGTACCCCATGTGACTCACATCCCTGAGGAAGTTTGGGCAACATTGGACAAATGGTTTATAAGGGCCCTTGCACCTTTGACATTCTGCAATTCTGTATGCAACTGGTTCACTACTGGGGATAGTAAATAGTGATACATAATGCAGACCCCTAGGACTTACCCTTCTTTAAATTGGGTAAAGTATTTTTAGAAGCATCTAGGGTTGTGCAGGTGGGGTGGAGGGAAGGAAGAGGGATTACAACAACTTAAGCCAAGTCTTCTTGATTGGAGAAAATCAGTAGCCTCCGGGGTTCAAAGAGAAATTACCTGCTTACTCAAGACTGTCTCCTTGAAGCAGTCAGGCTTGATACAATCAGGCTACCTGAAAGACCCTCTTGGAGCATTGAAAAGGGAGGATTAGAGATAGAGGGGGCAGCGTCTCTCTCACACTGGCGATGGGATCGAGGAGACGGGGCCAGACAAGTTGACAAGGAAACCTGGGGAAAAGCCTCTCCCGGAAAAGAGTCACATTTTCCAAACCCTCATTGCGGATGTGTGTCCTGACAAGGGATGTTTTCCCATTTGTTGAGTGTATTTATATAAAAACTTTAAGAAAGGTCTAAAAATGAAATCACATTTAGTTATATGTTTAACAAATCACCTTTATTTGGAAACAGAAAAAAATTACCTAAGATCAGGACGGCCCTGGAAAGTCCAGGAGAGGAAGTCGCCAGTTTTTCTCCATGTTTGGATTTGTTTTTCTTATAAATATGCCTTAAGTTCCGTTGCTGGTAGGTTTTGGCTACATCTGAGATTTAGACAGGTGGAGAGAATGTGGAAGGGCATTCAGAGGGTATTTTTCTGGGCAGAGAAAGAAGGGTAGACTCTGTCAGCAAGAGTGAAGTGTGAATGAGCATGGCACAGCCAGGGCCCGAGTCAGGGGAGGAGCTGGATGAGAAGGAGACTGCTGAACTGTCCAGAGCAGAGGACCAAGTCTGGGCACAGCGGAAACTAGGACAGAATTGCTCAAGTCGGGGCTTTCCCTTTTTCATATTATCCCATATACCCGGTCCGGCCACCAGATCCAGACGCTTCTGTATCAATAGCTCCCTCCTCTCTACCTCCACTGCTCTGGCCTTAACTCAGGCTCTTTTCATGTCCCCTTCTGGACTCTTGCAACAGTTGCAAAGATCCATTCTCAATATGTCTTTACGTATGCAAGCTTTTTCTCAAGCTTGAAAAGGCCGTCTTCCTTCAGAAAACGGAATATAAAGAGATCTTATCAAAGTCAACAGCCTCTTGAGTCTTAGTTCTACTAGGCAAGATGCAAACTGCTCTAATTCAAACGGCCCATGAGCTCCTATAGGCTACTTAGATCCTCACTGAGTCCTGGTGAAAAGGAAGTGGAATTCACAAGAGCAGGGGTTCTCAAGCTAGAGAGGTTCTCAGAATTCTCCAGAGAGCTTATAAAAACAGGAATCGCTGGGCCCTACTCCCCCAGTTTCTGATCCGGTGTAGGTGGTGTAGGACCTGAGGATTTGCATTTCTGGCAAGTGCCTGGGTGGTGCTAATGCTCTGTGAGCACCTTGAAGGTAGAAACCCTGCTTTATCTCTATATCCCCATGGCCTTTGCATAGGGTCTGGAGTGTGGGAGGCTTTCAGTAGCCACTGTTGAAAGAAGGAAACCATAAAAGAGAGAGAGAGAGTGTGTAGTACTCCTAGGAAGAACTTCTTTCAAATACCAAACACCTTCTTTCTTTCAACTTAGCTCATACTGGTTTCTCCATTTCCTTATTCTTTTAGTCTAAACCAGTGGTTGCCAAACTTCTAGAGTTCACAGATCATCCAATTCTAAGAAGAAAAGAAATATCGATTTGATTTGAGCCTCTCCTAGGTTTACTCACTTTTTAGTTTGCCTTGTTAGGACATTAAAAGACAAACACACACGTGTCTTCTACCATGACCAACATTTCATAAAAGAAAGAACATTTTAATAACAAAAGTGTTAAAAGGCTATGATCGCAAAACAAAAGATAGTCCTTTAAATGGAGTACATTTCTTTCTATGAAAAACCACATGATATTTCCTTAGTTTTCTCTTTCCACCACAATCTGGTGAACGTTTTATTGCAGATTACCACTGGGTGCTGTACCAGCATTTGGGAACCACTGGTCTAAACCCACCCAAACTATAATTCCTCCCAGAACCCTGTGTACGGGGCCTATAACCTTGCCACCTCAGGTGATTTTTGGTTCTCAGGGAGGGCCATTTCTCATGCTATTCCGTCTGCTTGGAATGCTTGCTGCCCACCTAGAAAGCCCTTAATCTGTTCTCAAATCCTGCCAGTTCCGTGATGTTTTCCTGACCTTCATCATCCTGGGACAGTAATTGCCCCACACTTGGTGTTTCCATAGCACTCGCTCGTTTGCACTGGGCTCATTTATTAACAGGTCTAGGCTAGAACTCCTGGAGTCCTAAGACCAAGACCTCGATCTTGCAGATACCTGGGCAGGGAACCTGGAACATAGTTATTGCTCCAGAGATGTTTTGATAAAAACCATGAAAAGGAGCTGGACTTGATCTGATAGGCAATAGACAACGATCATAAGTCCCTGGTCAGAGGAATGACACAATCAAAATGATTCTTTAGAAAGATTTTACTTGCAGTGGAGACCAGGATAGACCAAGGTGGGAGAAAGTGACATCATGAGAAATCAGTGATGAGAAGGGCCTGATGATACTGGGGATGAAGACTGGCCTGGCCAGTCTTATTGTTGTATCTAACTTCTCTTTGGATTAGGAACACTAAGAAGTCCTCCCCATATACTTTCATTGTCTCCACCAGAGTGATGGTCACGGGGCTAGTTGATAAAATACTGTATGGAGGAATCATCCTCAATCATCTTAGTCCTTGCGAATACCTAGGCTGCTGGCATCTTTGCTTCTCCAGACACAGGTCAGATGGGAGCTGTAGGGTTGGCCTGCCCAGTGAAGTTGGCCAAACTGTTTTCCAGGATCTCCGCCTCCTCTTTCTGTGCCCTTTCCTCCCTCCCTCTCCATCAACCTCTTCACAAGCCCAGTACCTTGTGTTCTGTTAATAAAACCCTATCTGAGAAAAATATTCAATTTGTCACTTATGCCTGAGGGTGAATAAGATACGTAGGTGTTCCCTCTCCCAGAGAGTAGCTGCACATCAACCTACGGAGGGAGAAGAGCTACACTGTCCAAGGAATTGCAGGCAGCAGGTAGAGGTATTTTCAAGGAACCCACACGGAGTCTTCCTTGGGCCTCTGAAATCACAGCACTAGAAGTGACCACCTATGCCGTTGGCACAGACTGACCTTGGCCAAAGCATGGTAAGCATAAAGAGTCCATTTGATTCCTGCTCAGCTCTGGAAGGGAGATCTGAGATCTTATATGTTGCAAATGTGCTGTGCTGTTAGTTATGGTGTTTCCATCATACATTGATTCTCAGCTTCCTCATCTATAAAATTAAGGGGTCGGATAAAATATAAAATAATGTCGAAGTTTTTCTGCCAGCTTGGACATTTTGTGGTTATATGATCATCGGTTCAATGCTTTAAAAAAAAAAAAAAAAAAAGAGAGAGAGAGAGAGAATGTCAGCCAGAAATATTGAAATCAAATTTTATTTTTGGAAAATGACATTACACACATCTTGCAAATGTACACAGAAATGAGAATGAAATGAAGAACAGAGCTTGAGAGCCAAAATGATTGCAAGAGCAGCTCTGTGGCTGCCCCGTATTGAACGCTGTGAATCCGCAGCGTTCACAGTTCACAACACGTTACACACATGGGGAACTTCTCTAGACTTTGAAGTCCTCTGACCAAAGAAAGCCCTCATCAAATTGTGGAGGGAGGAAGAGGGATATTAACAGGCACAGGAGATGAAAAGGGTCTGCTCCAGCTGGTTTACATGGGCCTCGCCAAACCTATCAGTTCAAGTGGGAACAGCAAACCATAAAGGAAGATGCCTTCTTGGAACACTGCTCTTGAATCACAGCCTAAGAGCGGGCTAGGCATTGCGTGCGAAACCAACAGCAATGTATAAAAACCCATGTCCTTGTCTTTTCTGGCTATAACTATTCTAAAGGGGCAGCTAAAAATCCCTAAATATCTATCGTCTTTCTCTGTTTTCCTTTTCTGTTTTAGAAATAATTATTGGTCATTGGTCAAGCAGAGCCTTCTCAGGGCCTCTGAATATTTCAAAACTTCTGCAAGGATAAGGGACATCTTTGTCCACTGTCTTTAGATTATATGTGATTCTGAGAACTATTCAATGCTGCAGTGTCATCAAATGGCCAAAGAGGCTCCCAAGTTGCCACTGATTTTTATGCAAAGGGGAGCTGAGTCTTTGATCACAATGCCAATCTTTGGGAAATGGTCAATAACTACCGAGAGAATGTTGAGAAATATCTTCCCCCCCTTTTCGGTTTGTTTGTTCTTTGCTGACTTGACTTGGCAGAAATTATTGGCCCCTAAATCAGTTATTTACAACCGTAAGACACCTGGGAGCAGGGGGAGGGAGAAGGCAAGGGAGGGAAGAGGGACCACAAGGAAGAATATATTCTTTTCCGAGGTTAAAATGAGTTATTTAAGAAATGTGATGTACAATACCATGCATTTACTCTCCAAAGCTAGTCACTAGCAAGCTAACGCCTCTAACACTACAACCACCAATTACAGCTGTTTTGCTACAGTAACTGAGTTCTAACTACAGCTATAGGGCAGAAAGGGTGGGCTGTTTCCATTTTAAACTTTCTCCCTTGGAAAATGGCCATAAAAGCGTTTTCTGTACAAGTTTAATGGCACAAAAAGGTGACCGAAAACGTTTTCAAGAACTTACCACACATGAGAAATGCGAAATTCAATCAAAACATGCATTAGTTGTGTACAAGTCATAAGGGATCATTGGCTTCAAGCTGCAATGTATTACAGGACCGTACGTTGGAGACATTTTGGTATAACCTCTTACTTGCTCAAATCCCTTTAAGAGAACTTATAAAGAAACGGCATTGGAAAGGGCATTCCATATGGCATCGCTAAGCAGTGACATTCCCAAGGGCTGTGCACCCTGTTGAATAAATTAGCACCTACAAGATGGCTTCTTTAGTTCCATTAATTACTCTTATATGGACTGCCTGCCAGGATTATGAACAGTTCATGTCAATAGTAAATGCTTAGGTGGATTTAGTAACAGAAGGAAAAATACAATTCAATTATGTGACTTTCTTTTTATATTATGGAATTGCTAAATACGCTTAACATTTAAACCAACCCCAACTGCCTATCGGTTTAACTTTAAAAAATTCAATATTTGGCAAGCCTTATGTTTATAAGGTTATTATAGAGAGCTTATTGTGTAACAGTAAAACTTTAAACAAATTGTTCCCCCACCCAACGCCAAATGACAGGAGAAATTACCTGTGGTTTCTCACTATATTATATTGCAGCTTTTAAAGTTGTGAGCAAATTAAACAAAATCAATTCATAGTATTTAGCTGATATGAATCCATGGGTGGATTCTTCTGTTCAGCTGATTATTTCTCTGAGCACACTTCACTGCTCCACAAAACGGTGGACCAGAAGGAACCACAAAGTGTTCTGTACAATGCTTGGAAGGCAAAGACCCAAAGGTACGTGAGCTATAGGGAAACTGCTTCGGGGAATCACAACTGAAAATGTTGGAAGAAAGGGCCAGGATCGGATTGATTGCCACCAACAAACTTCTAACGGGACTCAGGTAGGATCAGGGCTCGTTGAGTCTGAAGATAACCTCTCATCACCAAGGCAAAATCACAGGGCTAAGAAGAGGCATATGCCCAACACCTAGATAAGGAGGAAGGAAAAAATTAAAAAGGGAGAGAATAAAAGAGAGAAGAATTGCAGAGGACAAAGGAGAGATGTTTGTAGTGTGGAAAGAGAGTGTGCTAAAACAGAGTATAAAACTGAGAGCAAATATGGTGAAATAGAGAGAGAAAGAAAAGACTAAGAGATACACAGGGGAGGTAAGGTAGAGAGCGGCAAAAAGCCATTGATTTCCTCAGGTTATTAACCCATAAATGAAGAGTTCCAGTGCCTCTAAGTCTTCGTCTTAGTTTACAAGATGTTTGCTCTGACTTCTGCTGTGCCATCTGTCCTCTCCCAACTAGTCCGTCCTTCTCATCAGGAGCAGGAAGATGCCTTAATTCCCAATGAGAATTCCATACTCCCCTAGCCCCGGGCATCCAATGTAAGACAAGATTGCTTCTGATTCCAGAAGATGTTGAAGCCTATAAACTAAGGGATAAAAAGTTAGGCAGTTAGAAGGGATGGGGGCTCAAGAGTCTTGTCATATGATAACCAGTGTCGCACTGCCTAGGCCACAGTGGGAGGCCTGCTTGGATCCTTAACAGAAAACAAGCAGGAAGAAACACCAAGACCACACTAGATCTTTGAGGATGGAGATAAGCTTGGGGACCAGGGTGGGAGACACAGAAGAGGAAGTCACCCTCTCCTGAAGAGACAGGAGGAGCAAACTTCTTTAGCCAGACATACTGAAAGACCGGCTGATGGAGAAGGAGCCTCCTGGTCTCTGAAAAGGAAAAGTGGAAAATGTTGGAGATGTATCTCCAGCCAAAAGGTAGGCGAGAGGAATCCAGGCAGTACCCTTGTTCCAGGTGGTCACAACTATAAAGAAGAGGAAATCCTGCATGGAATCATAGCACAGTGGATGAGGCTACCTATGGGGTCTCCTTCTTGGGCAGAGGCAGAAATGTGACAGCCTCAAAGTTTCATACCAGGAGAGAGACCTAGGAAGCCCAGCAATTGCAAGGCTCCGTGGCTACACAGGAGGTCTCAGGTCACTTCTGGCATATCAACGGCTAGGCCTTCATTCTATCTAGTTTCCTGGTACTCAGACATAGGACTCTAACCCCTCCCCAGTCCCAGATGAGCTTCAAAACACTGATGGTTTACTTAGGAAGCCAGCCTAGGCCTCAAAGCCAAATCTCTTAACGCAATGAAGACAGTACATGAGTGAGGCCTGGTCTTAGAAATCCAAGTGGCCCCGTGTGGCCAAGGACAAGCTCCAATGTGTTTTTTAAAAGAAATATCCATGCTTTTTATTCCCATGGCAAACTGGACAGTGAAGGAGGTCATTCAAACCCCACTGCCCCAGTGCATCAGTCTGGGGAAGTCTCTAGGCATAGATGTTTTTGAGGTGTGCTGAGTTTGGGGAACATTCTCATCAGTGTGCTGGAGCTCATCTTGGAGAATTGGGCATGCTTGTGCCCTTGTCCAAGGGAGATGCATTTTTTTAAAAAAAGATAAGCTATTTAGAAAAAAATCTGAGGGGGATTGGGGACACGTCCATCCAGAGTACTGAAGGGACTAAGAAGTAGACACAATTTTGTCCAAGGCAAGCACTGGATTGCTGGTCTAAGACTTGGGTTGGGTGATTCAAAGAAGGATCTAGAGGCTCAGACCCCTTCTTCTTGCCTTCTTCTGATAACAACACATCTCCTTTAAGGTTCCTTGGTTACTTCTGATTGAGGAGGAAAAGCAGGAAGGAGAGAGAATTTCCTGAGGACTGGGGTAAGCCCAGAAGGAGGTCTTTTGGAACTGAACTAATGAATACCTAGTTCCCAGGAAGAACCTTGCTGTGAGGAAAACTACGTCTTCAGACCTCGTTGTCCTGGTTTCTGCCATGGAAGGCCACAGGAGCAGTGTACACAAGAAGATAAGTATGGTGTGTACCAGCACATAGCTTGCTATTTTAGTGCAAACACAAGGAGTCAATGTTTAACATCAGCCAGGGTACATTTTAGTCACAAAGCCCCTTGCTTATACCTGGAAATTGTCTGCATCAGGGCAGGATGGCTATGGGGACATTGTGGATGCGGGCAACCATGACAAGGTCAGGTCATTTTCTCTAGCTAGTCTCACTCCCATATTTTAAAAGAAATCATTGCCAGTGAATGGTAGCCACACTCATTTAAAAAAAAAAATACTTAAGAGTCATCTCAGAAAGTCAGGATGAACAAAGCTATTATTCTTCCCTCCCTCCCTCCCTCCCTCCCTCCCTTTCTCCCTCCCTTCCTCCTTTCCCCTGCTCTAGGAACAAGAAACATTTTTCTCAGCCTACAAAGACCAACCAGTATGAGATGAGATGAAGTGAGCTGACAGGGGACACCAGTCTTCCCCCATCCCATCTGAACGGGGCAGGAGCTCCGGGGACTGTTCTGAGGGCTCCTCAAGGCAGGGCAGTGATCCCCTGTGTTGGATAGACAAGGTCAGCAACCCCACTGTTCCTGTTGGTCCCCAATGCCTCCTTCTCTTTGGGGACATCTGCAGTCCATGTGGATGGGAACCATGTGAATATAGGGAGAAAGAGCCGTATTAGGTTGCTGGGTGGATTTCCCACTGAGATCGGGGCAGCAGCATATGGCTCCAAGATGCAACATGACCCTGGGAAAGAATTCTCAGGAGCCTAGTGGAAGGCAATACAGTTCAGTGGGAAAAGGCCTTGGAATAAGAGCCAGGAGATGTGGGTTCTAATCCTAGCTCTGCCCCTAGCCAGCTGTGTGACCTTGGGGAAATTACTTTACCTCTGCATCTCCGTTCCTGGCCTGAAAATGAGGAATTTGGAGTAGACGATATGATCTTAAGGTTCCTTCCAGCTAGAAAACTCTATGATTCAATCTAGGCTAACACTAAAGTCCTTAAGGACACAAAGCAGTCATGCTAATGGCTATCCTTTCCAAAACAGTGAAGAGAAAAGGAACTTTTCTCTCAATTTACCCCTAGTTAACACTACTTATGAAGTTGTTCAGCCCAGCCCCATATATACATTTTCCCTTTCTTTGTCCCTATTTCTATTTCTGTAAGGAAGAAAAATCAGGAGGTAGGAACAAGCAACAGATGGATTGTGTGTGTGTCTGTGTGTGTGTCCAAGAGGGAGGGAGACTGGGGCGGGGGGGGGGGGGGAGTGGCGGCAAATCCTTGCTGAGCGACGTGCTACTTGCTGACTGTGCAGAAGGTAACACAATGGGACTTTCGTAGTAAAACCGGATTGGATAAAATTGAGAACCAATGACAGGGGTGAAGGTGCTCAGTAACAACCAGATTTCTTTTTGCCTTGAAAATGGGCCAATTTAAAATGCAATTGTTAAAGGCTTGAATTTTGAACTACACCAAACTCCCCTAAAGTGGCAGTACAGAAACATTTCCTTATAATTGATTTTTTTAAAAGATAGAAATTCTATTCTTATTATAGAAGATTATTATTATAGAAGATAATAATAGGAATTCTTTGATTATTATAGAAGGTTGAAAGATCATTCTAAAGAAAATATGGCCACTGAATATTTTCTAATGGTACATATGCCACAAGCAAGGGAACGCTCAGAGGTGTAGCACAGGGCGTGGACATGAGGAAATCTGAGTTTCTCCTCTGGTCCGGCTCTTTACCAGTAGGTCGTTTAGCTGCCTCAGCCTGCATTTCATCTTAAATCGAAGGAATTGGACTAAATGAGATCTGGGGAAAGATTGTGGGTGAAATCTTTGGGGAATCGGGCCTGCAGTTTAGAAACAGACCTCCTACCACTCTCTACATCCTCCAACCCAAGTACCAATTTTTCCCAATTAACTACAAATTGCTCTGGCAGGCACTAAGCAAACCTTGAACTTCTAGAAAGAAGTAGGGGGTAAGTACAATGGGCTTCTTAATGGTTTCTAACAGCCTACGAATAAAGGAGAGGGGCAAAAAGAGGTTCTCATCATTTTGGGTTCTTCAATGACCAGTTTTACCAGGAATCAATACTACCAACATCTGGACTTTCCTTGAACCAAAACTGTTTTATGTAGCTAAGGACGCCTGAAGCTTGTCTAGGGGCATCTGATCTACCCCTTCCATCACGAGTTTCCTCCTACCCAGTGCACATCAGCAATGCCACCAAGTTGTCACTGATCCATGTCGGGGTGTCCTGTAATATCTCCTAATTATGAAGTGGCTGCACACACACACACACACACACACACACACACACAGCAAGCTCATTCTAGTTAAAGTGGAGGAACAAATGCAAGTCATTCAATAGCCAAACAGCAGCTTGGCTTCAAATGCTGCGCCTTTCCAACTATCTGAACAATTACAAAGAAATAAGGACATCTTCATATCTGCTAAAAGCAAACACAGAATTGGCATGCATGGCTTTCACTTGATTTAGTTGTCTTTGCCATTATGGGCTATGATTACAGACAAAAAGCAGTGTTATGAACCTGTACCTCAAAGACTGAGAACTATTTCAAATGATCAGTCCTTAGCAAAGAGAAATCCTTTCTAGTGTTAAAGACAAGTGAAAGGACTCTCTGTCTTCAGTATGAAATATCAGGATTATAGATAAAAAAGAGCTGCTTAAAATATGCCATAACATTTCATTTAAAATATAATCAGAATGTCTGGTCCACATTGAAATTATTAATGTAAGCATAACTGTTAAAAAGTTATCAAAAGACTGATTCTATTGAATTGGCCTCTGCTATTCATTTTGTTTTTTCCTGGAGGTTTCTGTTTGGCAGTGACAGCATGATTTCTAAACTACGTTATTCTTCTGCATTTTTTTTTTTTTGGTAAATTTTCTGCATGTGTTTTTTAGACAAAAGAAAAATCACCAGTTTATAAAAAAGGAGCCTGAAGAGTTTGCTCCTGAAATATAGACACGAGGTTTTATAAAAAGGATATTGGTTTCTTGCTATAAAAAGCGACCGAAAGGTGTCAGACCTGAAAACAAATTCTCACAGTGTTTTCAGTGTTAGCTGTTGACAAGGCATTCAATAGAACAGAGATAGATGGATACCGTACGGTTTGTGTTAGACAGCCTCCTAGAGGAATCAGGTATATGGAAGCCGCTGACCCCCAACTCTTATTAATTGCTTATTGATTCTAAATTGCCCCAGTGGAGATGTTGACAAGGAATTCACTGTGCTGTATAAACACTACTGAAATGTCTACAGTGTTTTCCAATTTTGCCTGGTTTCTTTAAGGTAGCCCTGCACCGGGGTCCTAAGCATCTGGTGTCAGAATGACAAGTTGCTGGTGTTTCTCCCCCTTGACAGCCAGAATTGGCGCTAAACAACAAACTGGGGGTTCAATCAGGAGTGAAGAGCCAGGCTGGGGAGCTGCCTTGCCGTCTTCCCAGGATCCTCCAGCATTCTTGAGATGGGGAGACAAGGGGCACTTGTATTTGTCACTCTTGGATTTGCCAATGAGTTTTCTTCCCCCACACACACATCTTAAGTGCCATGTATGTAAACAACTCTCTACAGAAGGAAGACTGTCATGTATGAGCAAAGCGAGACGGGGAAAAATAACGCAGGCGCCTAAGTATTCAATAGAAAGGTCATGGACTAGCACATTTTGCATCGTTGGAAAGTTACCCCAAAGGATGCTTATCAATCTATCTCTTATAATTGGTAACTGTGGATCAGTGGCCCAGAGGAGAAATCACAGGAAAATAAACCCAACATATTACAGTGTGTTTTTAAAAGTAACAACAACAAAATAAAAACTTGAAAGCACCAGTAGCCCTGTTGGCCGCTTGACCAGAAGTACCCTATTGTAACGGTAAGCTTGGATTTGTACTCTGGACTCTGAATACTCTCCTCCTTCACATGGAATCGCCAAGTGAGTCTGAGTCATCCAAGGACAGAGGCAGGTACAGGTCCTGTAAGAAGATAAGAGATAAAGTTAACTCCCCTTTTCTTAACATCTTGGGCTCTGCAATGGGCAAGATTATATGGATGCTTTTTAAAAAACTAATATTTTCTCTAATTTTTATTTTGAAATAATTATAGATTCACAGGAAGTTGAAGTACAGGGAGGTAGCCTTGTACAATGTACCCTTCATTCAATTTCCCCCAGTGGTAACATCTGCAGTTTTCCATGCACTCATGTGTGTGTGTGTGTGTGTGTGTGTGTGTGTGTGTGTGTAGTGTAGTCCTATGGGACTTTACCATATGTGTATATTTGTGTGACCATCATCACAGTCAAGATACAGAACTGTAGCCTCACTAAAGGGCTCCCTCGTGCTACCCCTTTATAACTATATCCACCCCTACCCCATCCCTAAGCCTTGGCAACCAATATTCTGTTTTCCACCTCTACCATTTTGTCATTTCAGATGTTATACAAATGGAATCATACAGTATGTAACTTTTTGGGATTGGCCTTTCCCATCAGCATAATTCCCTGGAGATTCATCAAGTTGCTGCCTTTAACAGTAGTTCACTCCTTCATATTGCCGAGCAATATTCCATAGTGTGGATGTACCACAGTTTGTTTAACCATTCATCGGTTGAAGGGCATGTGGGATGATTCCAGTTTTAGGCTATTACAAATAACACAGCTATAAACATCCATGTACAGGTTTTTGGGTTAACATAGTTTTCACTTCTCTGGGATAAATGCTCAAGAGTACAACTTCTAAGTTGTGTATTATTGCATGTTTAGTTTTGTAAGAACTGCCATATGTTTTCCAGAATGACTGTACCATTTATATTCTCACCAGAAAAGTATTAGTGATCCAGTTTATTCACATCCTCACCAGTATTTGGTGTTTTCACTACTTTTTATTTTAGCCAGTCTTGTGGGTTTGTAGTGATACCTCATTGTGGTTTTAATTTGCATTTCTCTGATGACTATGACGTTAAACATTTTTTCATGTGCATAGTTGACATCTATAATTCCTCCTGAGTTCAACTGAAGAAACAATTCCTCAGAAGTGTTTCTTCATGTCTTTTGTTCATTTTCTAATTGGATTTTTCTTATTGTTGAGTTTTAACAGTTATTTTCATATTCTATATATGGCTCTGGTTAGATATGTGGCTTGCAGTCTGTAGCTTGTCTTTTCATAACTTTTGCATGGTCTTTGACAGAGCAAAAGTTTTTAATTTTGATGAGGTCCAATTTATCCAATTTATCATTTTTTTCTTTTATGGGTTGCACTTTTGTTGTCAAATCTAAGAACTCTTGGCCTAGCCAAAGATCAGAAGATTTCCTATGTTTCCTTTCTAAATGCTTTACAGTTACATCTATAATCCATTTTTGAGTTAATTTTTACATAAGATATGAGGTTTGGGTTAGGGGTCATTTTTTTGCCTAGGGATATCTAATTGCTCCAGCACCATTTATTGAAAAAGCTATCTTTCTTCCACTGATTGACTTTTGTACCTTTGTCAAAAATCAGTTGTGGATGTGTATCAGTTGTGGGTTCATTTCAGGCTCCCAGAGAGCTGCCAGGCCCTGAACAAATGGCTAACCCAGAAAATGTACCCCATCACCTAAGTCCAATTTATTTCTTAATGCTTCCATTTCCCACCAGGAATTAGGATTCATGGCTCCAATACTGCCCCAAGCCTTGTCTATGTCTTGGGGAGATGGGATGATATGGCATTGGTTTTTTCCCACCGTTCCCAGAGCTCTATTTGGAGATCCTTGTGATTATTCCTGGACTTACTTCACCCATTGTCTAAATCAGAGCTTTTCAAATTTCTCTCTCCATCTCTCTCTCGCTTCTCTTTTAAATTCTCTATTCAAATGAAATTTTTCTTGGAAGCCAAATATATGAAATAAATAAAAGTGTAGTTGTTTTGGTTGAACCAGACATGGGGGAGGCAGAATCTCACCCATCCCCAAATGAAACACAGTTTGAAAACCACTGTTTTCATTTACATTATCAGCAAAATACTAAAGGAAACTGGAAATTTTAGGGTCAAGTCTCTGGATATTTAAGAGACTCTCTTTGGTAATGGAACCAGAGAACTTCAGTAGTGGATTGTCCAAGAAAATTAGAGAATGCAGCTTCTCCTTGAGGTAAAGGAAAAAGTGAAGATGAGGAAGGGGGACAAGAATGGGGAGGAGAGGGACTTACTTATCTAACACTGAGAATGCTTTTTGCTGAGAAAGAAGGGGCAGGAAGTCTGTTAGGCCACTTAGAATGGAAAGAGAAGTAAAGTGTATTCAGAAACTTGAGGTCTTAGTCCTGGTTAAGTAGTACTGTGACACTGAATAAGTCTTTGAGTCTTGGTTTCTTCATCAAGAAAATACAGAATGTACAATCTGTAAGGTCTCTACCAGCTCTGAGGACTCTCAAAGAAAGACTGATTCATTAAAAAACACAACAAAGGCAACTATAGCAAATAAATTCACTTCTCACCAACCCATAATCCCTACACTGTAAATCAGGGGTTGGAAAACTTGCTCTGTAAAGGGATAGACAGTAAATATTTTAGGCTCTCTTTGCTGGTCACATATGGTCTCTGTCATACAGTTTGTTTGTTTGGGTTTTGTTTCTTTTACAACGCTTTAAAGATGTAAGAAAGATTTTTTCACATCGGGGGGCCATCCAAAACGACCAGGCCATACACATGATTTGGTACCCTTGCTCTAAACTACCAAATAACATTTCTTAGAAAACTGATAAACAGGTAGGAAGTACAACACTGAGGAAACAATAGGAGGGCAATTTAAAAAACACATAAAATTGAATTGAGGCAAAGTGGCATACAATGGAGTTGCATCTCTGAAGGCATTTAGTTCTCCACAAATTGAGTAAAGTGAAAATTGAACATAGTCAAAGTATCTTTGAGCTCTAGACTTCAAGAATAGTGGAGAAAGACTCTCTGAAAATCTACTCCTACATAAATGCAGTAACACTGGAAAAAATTGTCAAAATCAACTTTTTCAGAACTCTGGAAATTAACCAAAGGCTTGCAACAATCCAAAAAATGTTTATTCAAGAAAAATGGCCTAATCTCAGTAAGAATACCGAAATTTGGGGTGCTTTAACTTGCCCTATTTCTATTCTCCCTCTCCCCAGCTCCAGGGTATCTCTGAAAACCAACAGCCTCCCAACTACAGTATCTGAAAAAAACCTAGCAGCCACTGGAGGATGCAGAATGGGCTTGGAGCTCCCCCAAATGCCCTATTCCCAGAGAACTGTCACTATTTGACCTGTCTGGTAGCTCCCACTTGTGGGGCTCTTCTTTATTTGACCTGACTCAGAGCACACTCACTGTGAACAGCCTTTTCAGGGAGCATTAATCAGCTGCAATTGTTTAAAATCACAGCTGCCTAACACGGGGGAAACCGTTGGGGCAAATGAAGCTGCTCAAAACCTTAAAAGGAAAAGCTGGAGAATTCATGTCCATAGGGGACTTTGAAAACTTCTGAAAATATTCCCAGGAATCTCTAAGGCCAGGCACGTGTTCAGGACTGGGTATATTTGAAAAGTTCTGAAAATATTCCCAGGAATCTCTAAGGCCAGGCACATGTTCAGGACTGGGTACATTCTCAGAAAAGACCTGAGAAGTTCCTAATCTCTCACCTCTGGTTGGCCTTGAGGCCCTGTGCAAACAGCAAGTGAAGGCTGAGGCAAACTGCCTGACAGAGCATTGAAATCAGGCTCCAACACACACACACACACACACACACACACACACACACACACACACACAGCCCTTCAGCAAAGGCTGGGAGACTTATTGGATCAAAGCATTTAAGGAAATCTAGGAAAATTATCCTTCAAGAATGAAGGAGAAATCAACACATTCCCAGATAAACAAAGACAGAGCTAGCAGACATGTCCTATAAGCAATACTAAAGAGAACCCTTCAGGGAGAAATGAAAGGACAGTAGACAGCAATCCACATAAGAAATAGAGAACACTGGTAAAGGTAAATACATAGGTCAATACAAAAGAAATTATAAATTAATTTTTCTAACTCTTTTCTTCTATTATCCAATTCAAAAGACAACTGCATGGACTAGTAATTATCAAGATGTGTTGATGGACTTATTATGCATGAAGATGTAATTTGTATGTGAATAGGAGCACAAAGGGGGGGGGAGGAACAGAGATATATCAATACAATAGCAAAAATTTTATATAAAATTGAAATTAAGTAGATTATGTTAAAATGTTAATTGTAATCCCCAGGGCAACCACTAAGAAAATAACTCGAAATAAAATTAGTAAAAATACAACAAGGGAATTAAAATGGTATACTGGAAAAATATCTAAGACAAAAAGGGCAGAAATCCAGGAGTGAAGGGACAAAAAAAAGACATAAGACATATAGAAAATAGCAAATGGCAGATGTAATTCCTAATTTACCAATAATTACATTAAACATAAGTAGATTAAACACTCAAATGAAAAGGCAGAGATTGGCAGAATGGATTTAAAAACATTCAGCGCTATGCTGTTTGAAAGAGACATAATTTACATTCAAAAACATAAATAGGTTGAAAGTAAAATGATGAAAAAGATTTGCCATGCAGTTAGTAACCAAAAGGGAACTGGAGTGGCTATACTAATATCAGAAAAAAATAGATTTTAAGACAAAACTTGTTACTAGAGACAAAGAAGAACATTTCATAATGATAAAATATAACAATTAAAACATATCTGTGCCTTAACAACAGAGCACCAAAATACATGAAGCACGAAATGATTGAATTGAAGTGAGGAATAAACAATTCAACTATAATGGTCAAAAACTTCAATACCCCACCTTCAGTAATGGATAGAATAACTAGGCAGAAGACCAACAAGGAAAGAGAAGACTTGAATGACAGACACTACAAATAATTACACATCTAATCTACTCCATCCAACAACAGCAGAATACACATTCTTCTCAAGGTCCCATGTAATGTTCTACATGACAGATCATATAACAAACATCAACAAATCCATAAAACAAATCTCAATAAATGTGAAAGGATTTAAATCATACAAAGTATGTCCTTCAACTACAGTGGAATTAAATTAGGAAGTAATAACAGAAAGATATTTGGGAAATTCACAAATATGTGGAAATTAAACAGCACACTGCTAAATAATCAGTGGGTCAAAGAAGAAATCACAAAGGAAATTAGAAAATACTGTGAGATAAAGGAAAATGAAATAACAATATACCAAAAGTTATGGGATGCAGCTAAAGCAGTGTTCAGAGGAAAATTTATATGAAAGGTTCAGAATATGCTAACTCACAGAAACAGAGAGTAGATTAGTGGTTGCCAAGGGGGTGGGTGGAGGGGGAAGAGGCTGTGACTACTGATGGGCATAGGATTTCTTTTGAAGGTGATGAATACATTCTTGCACAGCTTTATGATTATTCTAAAAACCACTAAACTGCGTACCTTAAAAAAGGTGAATTTTATCTCAATGTTATTTTAAAAAATAGTACTTTTAAAAATCCTTTACATTGACAATTGAATACTTTTTAAATTTTTTTTATTGAAGTATAGTTGATTTACAGTGTTGTGTTAATTTCTGCTATACAGCAAAGTGACTCAGTTATACACATATATTCTTTTTCATATTCTTTTGCATTATGGTTTATCACAGCATATTGAATATAGTTCCCTGTGCTATACAGTAGGACCTTGTTGTTTATCCATTCTCTATACACCAGTTTGCATCTGCTAATCCCAAACTCCTGCTCCTACCCTCTTCCACCCCCCTCCCCCTTGGCAACCACCAGTCTGTTCTCTATGTCCCTGATTCTGTTTCTGTTTCATAGACAGGTTCTGAATACTGTTTATATGATTCCTGAGCAGGTAACCCTATATAGCAATATGCATGTATCGGTGCATAGTGTATACAGTAATATTCAGTAAGTAATGATGTGTAGAAATGTAAGAGGCGGTTTTGTAGCAGTTTTGTTCTATGACTATATCGTGACCACTGATGAATTCCATAAGTTAAACTTACACATAATGCAAGTCCACTGTAATAGAAACAGCACAGGATTAAGAGCCAGGAGACCTAGGTCCTAAGCCTAACTTCCCCTTTCAGGGTCTTTGCTTCTGTATCTGAAAATTGAGGAAGATGTAGACTATAACATCTTTAAGTTTCCTTCTAGCTCTAAAATTCTATAAAATATAACTTGGATCATTACATTTTGTTTTTCTCTAGTTATACCAAAGCAAGGGAAAGGAGGCAGGCACTACCAAGTTAGTGAACTCCCTGGGCATTTTTCAGGCAGCACACAAGGGCCTTTTCATTATGGAAGCCACTTTGGGTCCCGCCACACTGAATCATTGGGCTTCAGCATTCACCCCTGTTCTGCATCATTCATGTAACAGATCCTTCAGTGTAGCTGGTTGGTTAGTGGAAATAATTATCCGAGAAAGATTGTTCCAGACTGTTATCTCAGAGGAAGAGGGGACAGGCCTGGGGGTAGAATTGGGAGGCGACTCCACTTGCAGCTGCTGTGACTTGGAATGGGTGGGGTGAGGCGCAGGCTATGGAGAAAATCCAGAGGACTAGGCCTAGGTATGACCTTCTGTACTTCTGTCCTCCATCAATTTATTTAGTATTCAAAATATATTTTCTTGTATGGGTAGAACAATGTTCAGGAAAAGGAATTATCTCAACATTCTGTTTTTGTTGATTGATATGTAGAAATACAGAAACCCACATATTGCTTAACAATACAAATAATTTGCACCTGAAATTCATTTGCTTAGTCCCCTGGAGCCCTACAGAACAAAATGTTTGTAACAAATACAGCTGTGCTGGCGATACTATTGCGTTAGAGAAAACAAAAACTTGGTCTCTGGTCCAAGAAACTTATAGTCCAAAGGAAGTCAGAGAGAAGTTTTGAGAAACCTGGCTTCTAGTTTGGGTTTACTTTTTCCCAAATGTGCCCTGTGCTTTTCTGATGGTGTGGCTTTGTTCTTGTAGATTTTTGTAAAAGCTGGAATGCCCGTTCTCTTCACCAGCCATCAAAAGCCTAGCCAGGCTTCAAGGTCCCACTTAAATGTCACCTAGTCTATAAAGCTTTCGTGTCTCCCACCCTCCCACAGTCCGACGTCTTTCCTACCCTCCTTTGTGTGCTCCTGCAGTTCTTTTTTCGCTCTTGATTACACTACCAAAATCCACTTAGAGTGGTGTCTGTGATGTAAGATTCAGGACCCTGCTTTATTCATCAAACTATCTCTCTAAGCACTTACAGGATGACAGAAAAAAAAAAAAAGTCTGGAAACACAGAGGGAAATGTATATTTAAATAATGTTAGTTATGTTTCCAAATAATATGTCAAATATATTTTCCTTCAATCTCCAGGCAACTTGGCAAGCGAAATGTCTCCAAATTTAAAGCCATGAGGGCAATCACTAATCTGGAAAAAAAAAATTTTAAATAAATGAAAAAGCGTCCCTGTGTTTCTAGGCATTTTGAACATCTTTAATATGGTACCTTCTCTGAATTGTTGAATCATACTGGGGTTGTCTTTAACCTCGGCATCTCCTTTTTCTCATCTGTAAAATGGAAATGCTAACCTGCCCTATCTCTTTCACAGGGTTATCACTAGGGTAAATGAGAAAATGGCTATGCAGAAAGATAAAGCAGTATGAAAATGCAAAATGTTGTTCTCATTAACTATACCAGGATTTACTTCGTGTCCATATTGCAGCACTTGAGTATGCGGACTTTGGCTAACCTCATCGCAGCTGCATTAAAAAGGATTCTCCATGAGTTGCTTAAGAGGAGAAGCCAAGAGGCTGATTACAGCTTAGGGCCCTGCCACAACTGTCAAAAGTTACCAAAGGGATGCTGGGACTTCAAGTTTGTTTCCAATTGTGCAGGAGGAAAGTCATGGCCTCAGCCACCTGCTTCCTGTCTCCATCATGACTCACACCTTTCAGGTCCACTTGGATGGAAGTTCAGGTGAGATCTGCTTAGGCCCACTGCCCAAGGACCTCGATGGTGCTAAGGCTCAAGTAACTTTGTGAAAGGAGGAGCAAGAAGCTGAGCCTGAGCCCCAGGGGGACTGAGGCAAGGTCACAACACACTTTTTAGCTTATTCAGAAAACCCAGCTCATCCTCCATCATTGGTGGTATAAGCATGAGGCTACTGCCTCCTGATAGGATGCACTGAGCGAGATGCAACATCACTTCTATGACATTTCTTGTCCCAAATGCACAATCTGTTCACCACAAGGAAACATCAGACAAACCTAAATCGAAGGACGTTTTACCAAATAACTAGCCTGTGCTCTTCATTTCTACAATATACTGTCTTGAAGATTTTTTAGAAGACTCAAGAACTTTTCTAGATCAAAGAAGACTAAAGAGACACGACCACTGAAGGCAATGTGTGATCCTAGATTGGATCCTGGACCAGAAAAAAAGAACGCTCTTGGGGCAATTGATAAAATTTGAATATGGACGGCAGAGTATATAACAGTATTGAATCAGTGCAAACTTCCTGATTTTATAATTGTACTATGGTTATGAAAGAAAATGTCCTTATTCTTAGGAAATACATACTGAAGTATTTAGAGGTAAAAGGGCATGATGTCTTAAACAATTTCAAATGGTTAAAAAATTTAGTGAAGTGTGTGTGTGTGTGTGTGTGTGTGTGGAGACAGAGAGAACACAAAAAATAAAGTAAAAGGGAAAAAAATAAACTGGTGAATCTTTATAAAGAGTATACAGAAGTTCTTTGTATTAATCTTACAACTCTGTAAGTTTGAAATATCAAAGTAAAAAGTAAAAAATTAGTGAAAATTATACCAAAATCCAAATGTTTTTTAAAGTTTGCTCTAGAAAATTATATAATTTATTATTTAATGTTTGTTTGCTTAACTGCCATTAAAAAAGGGTAATTTGAAAAATAAAATGATACACTGAAAACTCAATAATACAAAGAAAATAGGCTCGGACAAGGCTGCCACCTGTAGCTTGTTCTGGTCCTTCAATGGTGAAATTCATTTTTAGAATTGAGTCCAAAACAAAAACAAAACAAAACAAACAACCACACACACACACACACACAAAGCCTGCAAACCCAACCAGATGAAACGGTTCAACAATGCACTCACCTCAATGGGTTTATGGATGGTGGGGCCTCAGCCTAAATGAACTGAACATGTCAATTACAAAGCGGAAGGACTCAAGTGTGCAGACCAAATAAATGCCCAGGCTGCCCTCTGCCCTTCGGAGAAGGTACCGGTGGAAGGTGCTGGGGTAGGCCACACTTCCCAGAAGGAAAGTGTGGGCAGAAATGCATAGAGCAAAGACACAGTAAGAAACAGTGGAGCATCCCCAGGAGGTTCTGTGTGGACAGTAGAACAACTGAAGTAGGCTACTCCTCGTCTTGGAATGTCCACACTGACAAGCTTTGCTGCTCAGAAGAATCACTGAAAGCTGACTGCAAAAGCAATTTTCATCCATCTCACAATCTCTGGGTACCGTTGGTTACACAGACAGTTCAGCAGATCTTCCTTTGGGGAAACCAAATAGCTCAACAGAACAATTCGAAGGTTCTGGTCAGGGTCAGTACCAGAAGCTAAAGAAGTCAATAAAGGAATGGAATGGGCATTAGGAATGATGGAGCAGGTAATGGTCAAGTTAACCAGGAAATTAAAAATCCTGATGTAGAGAAAAGGAAATGAAAATAGGTGTCAGGCAGCGGTGTGCTGTTAAATGTGTAACAACCGACTTCCTGTGGGAGAAAACAACAACCTTGATTTGTAGTGTTTGCTGAATTCTAGGGTGCAAATATTCCCATCATGGCTGAGCTCTAGGTACCAACACGATGTCACCGAACACAGAGTTGGGAAGCGATGTACACAATCAGCTCTCAGGAGCTAGTGCGAACTGGCTGCAGGAAACCACTGGTAGCAACCTGGGTGCCAGTCTTACGTCTGCTGCTACCTAGCTATGTCACCCCAGTAAGTAACTTCGTTCTGGGTCTCAGTTTTCTCATCTGGAAAACATCAATCTCACAAGATTATTGAGAGAATCAAATGAAACGAATTTATCTCCATCTCAGATCTCTTGTAGCTCTTACCCTCTATGGTTCTGTGATGGAGTTGGCCACATTGGTGGCTTTTTGCCTTTCTCCATCTCTCGCCAAGTCTTGTGAGCTGGGAGAAGACAAGAGAATCCTAGAGGAAGCTGCTCTAGGGTGTGGTAATCAGAGCAGAAACCACGTTCACATGGCCTCAGAGATGAGGCTGAAGGCAGTGGCCACTCCAGATTTTTGATACAGAAGAGACTTCTGGGTGGGAATCAGTTTGGAGAGCGGGGGTAGAGAATTGCTACACGTCTATTATTTTAATGGTATATTTATTGGGGATGACTTAGAGGTGTAAAGGGTGCCCAGGGCCAATGCAATGTATATATGCCCTCTCTTCCTACACTGTACCAGAATCTGCCTGGTAATGAAGAATATACAGTGAAACTAGGGCCTGTTCATACTGTGATGTCCTGCGAATCTAAAGGGAGTAACTTAGGGCTAACTTTCTTTATGTCATTTGTTGGAGCCTGGGGCCATAAGTTGCCCTCAATGCCCTCTTTGCTGTGCCCCTGAGCCGTCATTTGGTGACACTATTAGCTCAGAATGGTTATTTGGGCCCTTCATACCTCTTCCTTTTGGTTAAATATAACCAGAATTAAATAAACTGGGGGTCAGAAGAATAAATAAAAGTGACTGGAAGCTTAGCCCCTGCTGGGATACCCAGCGCTTCAAGCTAATGGACCAAACGAAGGGAAATTCTGGCCTGGATGTGCTGCTGAGGCGGATGGAAGAGAAAACCCTCACCAGCCATTCCAAAAAGTCCAAGTGCAAAGGGGTTTAGTAAGGTATAAGAGACATAATACCTTGTGCTTCCGGAGGCTGCCAGGACTGGTGGGCGTAGAGATGGGAGACTGCTTAGACTTGGGGGTAGAGAGCTGGCTGCTGGAGGTTCCGTTTGCTAGCCCAAGGCAAGAGAAAAGGAAGGGATAAAAATCAACAGCATACAAAGGAACACGTTATCCTTCCCCTCCGAAGACACTGAGAACATTCAAACGAGCTATACAGACAACCAAGTGATGTGACGAGTGGAACAAAGGTGAAAAGAAATACATTCCTCAGAAAGGCAAGAACTGAAATGCTCAGTTAATTAGATCCCCATACGGTGCAAGGCGGTAATCCACCCACCCATTCCCCCGTGCGCTTCCAATTACAGGGGTCTGGTTCTTTTCAAACCTTTTTCATATTCATTCCCAAGTCTGACCCTAGCAACATCTCCGGGAGGTAGTCTGGGAACATATTACTTTGTTTCAATTTTATAAGTGAGACAAAATTGAGGCACAAAGAGATTATGCTGCCTTACCTTAAAGGGGAAGAAATATGGGTGATTTGGACCAGGGCACATCCCCTTTGGTGACAGATGATGTGGCAGCTGCAGGACAGCCCCCCGTTGTCTATCTCTCCCCCCTCTCTCTTTTCCTGCTCATCTTTCCTCCCACTCTCTCTTCCTTACCTCATTCTGGGTGCAAAGAACAGAAGGAAAAAAAAAGAGAGAGGGAGCTAATTAGGAAGAAGAATGAAAAAGAAAGTGGAGGAGAAACAGAGTGTGAAACATAAAGAGAGGTGCCTACAGCAAAATGGGCAGAGGAGAGAATCGAGAAAGAGGGAGAGAAGGAGATCAGGAATGGAGAAGACGAGACGGGAGACAAGAGATTCTTGGGGAAGAGAAGAAGGGGGAAGTTTGAAATCGGGAGAAAGGCTTAGAGACAGAAAAAGGATGACGGTAGCCAGAGTCAGGGTGCACCCGCATTTGTCTCTAGTCAGTAAAATGCTGAAAATGAGATGGTTTAGTATTTAACATCTCCATATTCCACTGTGTTTGCAAAATTGTCTTATATTCCCTTGCTGACTAGATTTTTTAAAGATCCAATCATGTAAAGAAATGTGGTGCACTGAAACAGAACAATTAAACAGCTTTCAAAGGGGATTCATGTTCAGACATCTCATCTAAAGTTAATCTCTTTTAAAATCTAAGGACCTACATTGTTCATCAGATATTCTGAAACGTGCTTTAAAAATAAGGGCAAATATCCCAAGGGTGTTGGTGGAGTGGGGGAAGGAGAAGAGAAAGAAGGAGGAAGGGAAGACAGGAGGGGGCGGGGAAGGAAATTGAAAAAGTTAAGCAGGAAGATGGCCTGAGAGTGTTGTTATTAGTCCCACAGGTAAAGCTTAAACTGGTGTATCATGAGTATTTCCTGAGGATATACTTCCTCTGCACCACTTATGGTAATGTCTCCCTAGGTTCTGGAACCTGCATGTCAACTGTAGAGATGAAAGAGACATCAGTGTGGTGGTTGATGAGTTTGTCCAAGTGCAAGTGAGCTGAAAAATGGGCACTTAGGAATCCACCGTCTGGCCTTGCCTGTGTATTCACTCATCTCTAACCCACTCACTGAGACGCCTTTCTCCCTGTCAGGGCTTCCTGGAAGTCATTCATTCAGTTGGCCAGTAGCTACAGAGTACTTTCTCTAAGCGAAGCCAAGTATTAGACATTGAGGTTTCAGAGATGAGTAAGTCACTTCCAGTGGGGTGGCAGGTAAGAATACAGTGGGAATAAGTGCTACGACAGAGCCATACGAGGGGTATTATTGGAGCCCAGTGGAGAGGCTTTGAAATCAGGGGACTAGGAGGCAACACCTGAAAAAAGTCTTGAAAGGTGACTCTGGAATAGACAAATCCATAGAGACAGAAAGTAGATCAATGGTTGCCAGGGGCTGGCCAGCAGGGGGCAAGGAGGAATTAAGCAGGGCAGGATGGAGAGGTCTGCTAATAGGTACAGAGTTTCTTTGAGGGAATAAAGATGCTCTGGCATTAAATAGTGGTGATTGTTGCACAACTCTATGGCTAAACTAAAATCCAGCGAATTGTACATTTTAAATGAGTGAATTGTTTGTTATGTCAATTACATCTCAATAAAGCCATTGAGACGATGAATTGGAGCTAGTTAGGCAGAGAGGGTAGAAAGGGTATTCCAGACTTCAGAATTACACCAGTAGGGGCAAAGACATGGCGGTGTGAAAGAATACAGTATGTTTACAGAAGTGCAAATAGCTCCAAATGGCTCAAGCATAGGATGCCAGCAGTGAATTCTGAGAGATGAGACTGGAGTTGAGGATAAACACCAGACCCCGGGGGCCTTTTGTGAAGTCTGGGTTTGATGTGTGAAAGAAATCTGGGAGTGATACCATCAAATTTGCATTTAAAAACTATGACTCCAGATGCAGTGGGAAGACTGGGGTGAGGTGGGGTGGGTGTGGGATGGTTAAAGGTAGAAGCAAAGAGATTGGTTAGAAGACAATGCATTAGTCCAGGTGAGAGGTGGTGATGGCTTAAATTAAAGCACTCGGGAGGGAGAGAAGGGATCGGGAGAAGATGGAGGCCTAGAGGCCAGGCAAGCTTGGAGCGAGCGTGATGTGCACGTACCATGCAAGCCACTCAAGGAGAAACATGACCTGTGCCAAACAGCACACAGACTGGGGGAGCTAGGCTTTGCCAGGGCACTAGGCTTTCTGGTGAAGAAAAGAGGCACTTTGGAAAAGGCAAGAGTCTGTGAAGCCACAGTGAGGCAAAGGAGTCATTTACTCTGCAGGAAAAGGAAGGAGTTACTGGACCACCTATAGTGCCTGGGGGTCTCCAAACAGGACCTGGCCCCTAGTATTCAAGATGGAGAGCAATCTTGGTGATCAGTGTGAGCTGACATAATGAACGTCTTCCAAAAGACCCCTGACCCCAGCCAGGAAGTCTAACAGATGTAGGCATCCCCAGGTAAGTTCTGGCATCTTGTTCCACATGGTCACTGTATCTTTCGGCAACAACAGATTCTAGTTTCCCAGCATTTGTCAGCCATGCTACAAAAGGATGGCTACTATACTTCCAGTGTGAAAACTGTCTTTTTCACCTACCCTCTTATCTAGCTTCTTATCTGAGAATGAGCCCACTGGTCTTGGCAAAATGTGGAAAATTATTAACCAAAGCTTATCTGTATGGGAGTCAGTCTCCACTTATTGGTCATAGATCTGCACATACAGGTTTCTTTTGCAATTTCTAGTTCTTTTCTCAACATCCTCTGTAACTCTCTCATCTGCAAACTTTACGGGTAATACATAAATACATATTCCATGTATACCTCTCTCTCTATTCTCTGTATGTCTGTATATGTTTATATATGTTCCACTGCCACTCCCCCAATCAATCAATCCCCAGATCAATCTTAAGCTGCTTATAAGTAAAGGATTTAATTTTGTCATCAACATTCAATAAGCATTTGGAAAATCAGTTTTTAACCATTTAACTACAATTAATTTAATTGTTGAAAAAAACGCAGACACTTTCCCAGACTTCCCTGATGGAGTCAAACGCAAAGATGGACATAGAGAAATGAGAAAATATAGACACGTACAGGCAAATGTCAATTCCTTACAAGCTGAAGGAGCAGACTACATAAAAATATATTCTCATACGCATTTCTTCTAGGGGTTCTGTGGGAAAAAAAATCTGGGAGGGTGCCATTTCATTTGAATTCTGAAGCCAATTCGTATAAATGTCACGTAAAAGAAGTAGCAGGGAAAGATGAAAATAGGGTCTGACGAACTGTGCATAGTCTTGGATTGGCAAATCCACATGGAAAGCTGTCACAGTTCATTTTGAGAGTGACTGGAAATAACACCGGTTTGGTAGCCCTCATTTTCCTTTATTCTGCTTTACTAAACATCTTTAGCTCCTGTCTCCGATGTTCCAGTTCTCAGCTGCAATTTGAGAATGTATGGGGGGAGTGTTTGCCCTCTTTTACTTGTCTCTCTCATTTCCCTCCTCAGAACCACAGCACTGCCTCACTGTCGTCACCTTTTATTTATTCAAAGTCCAAATCCTTTTATTTCTTTCTTCTCATCGTGCAGTTCATTTTTTCCCCTCTACAGCAAGGTACATCAGGAACTTTTCAATCTCCTAGGCTGTCTTTTATCAATAAAAACCAGGATAATAATGCTTATTGTGCGTCTGTGATAAGCCAGGCACTCTTTTCTCTCTTTCCATTCTCTCTCTCTCTCTCTCTCTCTCTCTCTCTCTCTCTCTCTCACACACACACACACACACACACACACACACACACACACACACACAGAGCCTCATCTAGTCGTATTCTAATTTCTGTTGGGGAAATAGAGGCTCGCTCCAGTTAGGGGTAGCAAAGTCAGGATTTGAACACAGGTCTCTCTGATTCCAAAGCCTATGTGTGTTTTGGTTTGTTTTCAGTTTTTGCTACATTGCTCTTCCTTTTTTATGTGATTTGCTTCTGGGACTCCTACTTATGACAACTTTCTGATGGCGGGTAGGAAGGAAGGAGAAGAGTTGTGGCAGAGAAAAAAAAGAAAGAAATAGGAGCAGGTAGAAGCAGACACCAGAGCTTATGCTCGTCTTCTAGACTTTTATCCTACTTGATCTAGTTTAGATTAGAAAGTGATTAGCAAGAGCTATCTTCCATTCACCCTACCAACTGGGTTTCATAGAAAATGTCATGAAACAATAGCAGACAGAGCAGCCAGACAGACGTGTAACTACCCTCATGCCACATGCCTCTGGGAAGATGGTACCTGTGCCCTGTCACTCCCCTCAGGTATGCAGCACGATTGCCAAGCTTGGCCTGGCACAGTCTTGGCTAACTAGCTTCTCTGAATGATTATACCTGCCCATTCCCCAGCGCTTGTTTTTAAATCCTTGGCTCCATCAGAATGGAACAGGACAAGCCCAAACAAGAGATGGCGGGTAAGGTAACTAGGCTGAATTAACTAGATTTGCAGGGATTTAAATGTGTAGGGGAATACGGGTTCCTAGGAGTGAGGAACAAGGTGGACGGAGTCAGTTCCCAAAGAACAAGGAGAAAGTTCAGTTCCTTGCATGGGCGGCCAAGGACAGAGTATGGTCACCAGCCTGACAAGTTGATGCTGAGCTCTTAAGACTATGGATTCCCTTGTCTGGAGGCTGGACTGATCCCTGGAAATCAGGATGCAACTGTGTGTAAGGTGGATGTAAGTAGCCCCAGGTACAGTGATTAAAGAATTGTCTGGGCAATGAGTTAGATAAGTCATTATACTTTCTGGGTTCAAGTTTGCATGGCACAGGAAGAAAAGGGCCAGTTTGACATATGTTTTCACCCAACCTTTGACTGGAGAGCAAACTGATTTAATACTCATTCACTTAGCTCTGGTTTTTCCCTCCCATTCTAATCCCAACACTTAAGCTCAACTCAAAATCAAGTCTACTGGTTTTGGTTTGATGTCTATTTTGAAATACTGCTCACTGAAAATAAATAACTCAGTCTACAAAAAAAAAAGCCATGACAATAATTTCAGAGCCACCTTAATAATTGCAGATGTATTTCTACAATTGTTTTCAAAGCATTTTGCAATATATGAATTCACATGATTCTCCTGATAACCCCAAGAGATGGTAGCCAGGAATTAATGGTCTCCTTTTAATCACAAGGATATAGAGGCTCAGCGAGTGTAGGACTTCCTTAAAGGGTATAAACTGCTTCTTCTCAATGGATGGTGGACTTGAGGATTTGCTCACAGATTCATTTCAAAATTCCCTCAAAGTTAGCATATCACATACCACCATGACCTTTTAGTGACTGGTTCCCTGTCTTGTCTTTTCTAATTCCCTAATGCCTTGCAGAGGGAGATCTCAATATACGATTCAGCCACTTCCTCATTTTTTTCTCATATTGAGATGCTCTAAGTGTTCCTTCATTCCAGTCCAAAGACACCCTGGTTTCTCCCTACTTATACAGGGAGGTTTTCTGGAAGGCCATCCAAGTAGAACCAAAGTGGTTTCAACTTACTTCAGAACAAGGCCAAGAGACAGGGCCTGTGGTTTTCACACATTCATTCCAAAGAGCCCTTGGGCGGGGTGTATGGATTGGTTTGGCTAATTGTTTCTGCTCAGTGGAAATCCTTTGTCCCTCTCCCCAGAACCATCCAGTAGGGAAGCAAGAACAAAGGGGCCCAAAAACAATTCTTCACTGATTTGATCATAGGGCCAGTTCTCAGACCAAATTCAATCATAAGTTGTGAGATACCGTAAGTTCAGAAGTTGGAATTTGAACTTTAAATCTATTCCCTTCAGAGTCTTGAACAGCATGCAGTGGTGAATCTTTTAAATAAAGGAGAGAAGAGATTTCCCTGTTGCAAAACAAATATGTGATGCTGGAGAGGGTGTGGAGAAAAGGGAACCCTCCTACACTGTTGGTGGGAATGTAAATTGATACAGCCACTATGGAGAACAGCATGGAGGTTCCTTAAAAAACTAAAAATATCACTGATGAACATAGATGCAAAAATCCTCAACAAAATACTAGCAAACAGAATTCAACAGCACATTAAAAGCATCATACACCATGATCAAGTGAGGTTTATCCCAGAAATGCAAGGATTCTGCAATATATGCAAATCAATCAATGTGATACCCCATATTAACAAACTGAAGGAGAAAAACCAGATGATCATCTCAGTAGATGCAGAAAAGCTTTCGACAAAATTCAACACCCATTTATGATAAAAACCCTCCAGAAAGTGGGCATAGAGGGAACTTACCTCAACATAATAAAAGCCATATATGACAAACCCACAGCCAACATCATCCTCAATGGTGAAAAACTGAAACCATTTCCACTAAGATCAGGAAGAAGACAAGGTTGCCCACTCTTACCACTATTATTCAACATAGTTTTGGAAGTTTTAGCCACAGCAAGTAGAGACGAAAAAGAAATAAAAGGAATCCAAATCAGAAAAGAAGACGTAAAACTGGCACTGTTTGTAGATGACATGATACTATACACAGAGAATCCTAAAGATGCTACCAGAAAACTACTAGAGCTAATCAATGAATTTGGTAAAGTAGCAGAACACAAAATTAATGCACAGAAATCTCTTGCATTCTTATACACTAATGATGAAAAGTCTGAAAGACAAATTAAGGAAACACTCCCATTTGCCATGGCAACAAAAAGAATAAAATACCTAGGAATAAACCTACCTAGGGAGACAAAAGACCTGTATGCAGAAAACTATAAGACACTGATGAAAGAAATTAAAGATGATACAAACAGATTCAGAGATATACCATGTTCTTGGATTAGAAGAATCAACATTGTGAAAATGACTATACTACCCAAAGCAATCTACAGATTCAGTGCAATCCCTATCAAACTACCAATGGCATTTTTCACAGAACTAGAACAAAAAATTTCACAATTTGTATGGAAACACAAGAGACCCCAAAGAGCCAAAGCAATCTTGAGAAAGAAAAACAGAGCTGGAGGAATCAGGCTCCCTGACTTCAGACTACTACAAAGCTACAGTAATCAAGACAGCATGGTACTGGCACAAAAACAGAAATATAGATCAATGGAACAGGACAGAAAGCCCAGAGATAAACCCACGCACATATGGTCACCTTATCTTTGATAAAGGAGGAAAGAATATACAATGGAGAAAAGACAGCCTCTTCAATAAGTGGTGCTGGAAAACTGGGCAGCTACATGTAAAAGAATGAAATTAGAACACTTCCTAACACCATACACAAAAATAAACTCAAAATGGATTAAAGACCTAAATGTAAGGCCAGACACTATAAAACTCTTAGAGGAAAACATAGGCACAACACTCTATGACATAAATCACAGCAAGATCCTTTTTGACCCACCTCCTAGAGAAATGGAAATAAAAACAAAAATAAACACATGGGACCTAATGAAACTTAAAAAGCTTTTGCACAGCAAAGGAAACCATGAACAAGACGAAAAGACAACCTTCAAAATGGGAGAAAATATTTGCAAACAAAGCCACTGACAAAGGTTTAATCTCCAAAATATAAAAGCAGCTCATGCAGCTCAATATCAAGAAAACAAACAACCCAATCCAAAAATGGGCAGAAGACCTAAATAGACATTTCTCCAAAAAAGATATACAGATTGCCAACAAACACGTGAAAGGATGCTCAACATCACTAATTAGAGAAACGCAAATCAAAACTACAATGAGGTATCACCTCATACCAGTCAGAATGGCCATCATCCAAAAATCTACAAACAATAAATGCTGGAGAGGGTGTGGAGAAAAGGGAACCCTCTTGCACTGTTGGTGGGAATGTAAATTGATACAGCCACTATGGAGAACAGTATGGAGGTTCCTTTAAAAACTAGAAATAGAACTACCATACGACCCAGCAATCCCACTACTGGGCCTATACCCTGAGAAAACCATAATTCAATTCACAGTGTTCACTGCAGCTCTATTTACAATAGCCAGGACATGGCAGCAACCTAAGTGTCCATCAACAGATGAATGGATAAAGAAGATGTGGCACATATATACAATGGAATATTACTCAGCCATAAAAAGTAACAAAATTGAGTTATTTGTAGTGAGCTGGATGGACCTAGAGTCTGTCATACAGAGTGAAGTAAGTCAGAAAGAGAAAAACAAATACCGTATGCTAACACATATATATGGAATCTAAAGAAAAAAAAATGGTTCTGAAGAACCTAGGGGCAGGGCTTCCCTGGTGGCGCAGTGGTTGAGAATCCGCCTGCCAATGCAGGGGACACGGGTTCGAGCCCTGGTCCAGGAAGATCCCACATGCCGCAGAGCAACTAATCCCGTGAGCCACAACTACTGAGCCTGCGCTCTGGAGCCATTGAGGCACAACTGCTGAGGCCCGCGTGCCTGGAGCCCATGCTCTGCAGCGGGAGAAGCCACCGCAGTGGGAGGCCCGCGCACCGCGGCGAGGAGTGACCCCTGCTCGCTGCAACTAGAGAGAAGCCCACATGCAGCAACGAAGACCCAACGCAGCCAAAAATAGAAATAAATCAATCAATAAATTTATTTAAAAAAAAAGAACCTAGGGGCAGGACAGGAATACAGATGCAGACGTAGAGAATGGACTTGAGGATATGGGGAGGGGGGAGGGTAAGCTGGGACGAAGTGAGAGCGTGGCATGGACATATATACACTACCAAACGTAAAATAGATAGCTAGTGGGAAGCAGCCGCATGGCACAGGGAGATCAGCTCGGTGCTTTGTGACCACCTAGGGGGGTGGGATAGGGAGGGTGGAGGGAAATGCAAGAGGGAGGGGATATGGGGATATATGTATATGCATAGCTGATTCCCTTTGTTATACAGCAGCAACTAACACACCATTGTAAAGCAATTATACTCCAATAAAGATGTTAAAAAAAACAAAACAAACAAACAAAAGAACAAATATGTGTACTCAGTTGTATAATATTTTGGCACAGGTCAGTTTCCCTCAAGAAGAGGGCGTCTGTAAGACGGCTGCTGGATGTGCCAAGATTATTTTCTCAGGCTTGACAATGCTGACAACGTTTATTTGCAGTCGAAGGGGGTTCTGCTGGGGACATGTTTCTGGTGGAGCACGCCTGTTGCCAACGCTCACTCCCAATTTTATGGGGCAGGAACTAGAAGAAACTACACTGCTCTTATTTGTGGAAAGAACATATGCTTTGGAATCAGTCAGGGTTTTAAACCCTGGCTTAGCCATTTCCTAGATGTGTGACCTTGGGTGTAACCTACCCTCTGTGAGTCTGTTTCCTCAACTGTAACATTTGAATAAAAAGAGTGCATATGTCAATCGTTGTTGCTCTGAGGAGTACATGAGAGACTACATATAAAATACTTAGCCAGGTGCCTTAGCAGATAGGGAGGGCTCAGTAATGACATCTTCTATTGCTATTACTACTGCCATTATTAGAAATGGAAGGAATTGAAGCACCAAGTTAGGAAATCCCCTTCCACAGGGGGTGATTTATCAACCTATGCCAGCTGAACACTAATTCTTTAGCTAGCAGGTCAGGCATTAGAGGACTGAAGTTTTCCCGAGCGAAGCCCATAATTCTGGTTTTTGCATGTTATTGCTGTGCTCCCCAGAACAGTCTTCAGCTGTCGGCTCTTCTCTCTTTTTACTCGCTCAGCCTTACCATGGGGGCGGGGGTGATCAGTGAACTCAATGTGGAAGCACTGAAGGTATTGGAGCAGGAAAGTTACACAATGGCCATGTTTTAGGATGAGAAATGTAGTGGCACCACAGCAGATGTGTAAGTGGACGGAGATTTGAAGCGGAGATACTATGTAGGCGTGTGCTGAGTAATCCAGGCATCAGGTGATGAGGGAAAGGAAGGGACTTCTGTGTGGGAAAGGTGAGGATGTTTCAAAGGTTCAACAGGAACAGAATATGGTGGGCATGAAGGATTAAAGAGTGGGAAGAGTCAAAGATAACGCCAAGGTGTTGGGCCTGGGGAATAGAAGAGAATTGATTCTGCTGTCAGGGAGTTGGGGAGAGGAAATGTTTTTGACTTTTAGACACTTTGCATTTGGCACATATAAGCAGAATTGTCTGGTAAGCATTCATGGCACTGACATGCAGAAGGAAGGTTGGGGCTGGAGATGTAGATTTAATGGTCGCCTCTCTGTACCCCAATATGCTATATTCATCACCACCTCTGCTCTTTTGTCCATGCTTTCTCTGCTGCCAGAAATATCCATTTCCTTATCAATTGAAATCTAATTCTCCTTCAAGCCCCAGTTCTTCCAGGAAGCCTTCCCTTAGCACCCTAGCCCCCAATGAACTCTCTTTCCCACAAACTCCAGTACTTCCAATAGCACTTACTGCCTGTATCTCTCATGCACTTGGCATTTAAACAAACCATTATCATTAAGTCTTATTTAGCATCTCACTGCAATGGTTACATTGTGGACTGTGGAGCCAGATTGCCTGGATTCAAATCCCAGCTCTACCACTTACTAGCTGTGTGATCTTGGACAGGTCACATCGTTCATATGCCCTAGTTTCTTCATTTGCAAATGGGGATAATAGCACCTACCTCGTAAAGTTGTTGTAAGGATTAAACTAGTTAATACACGTAAAGTGATTAGAATGGTTGCTTGGCACATATGAACTATGTAAGTATTTGTAAATAAAAATTTTTGTTAAATTTATATGCATACTGGTTCCCCAAATACATCATAAGCTTCTTAGTGACAGGTAATTCATCTTATCATTTCTTTTCCTCATAGCACCTAGCATTACTAGTTACTCCACCAAAAATTTGCGGAATCAGTTGTATTTAAACACAAGTCCCGGGACTTCCCTGGTGGCGCAGTGGTTGAGAATCCGCCTGCCAATGCAGGGGACATGGGTTCGAGCCCTGGTCTGGGAAGATCCCACATGCCGCGGAGCAACTAAGCCCGTGCGCCACAACTACTGAACCTGCGCTATAGAGCCTGCGAGCCACAACTACTGAGCCCGCGTGCCACAACTACTGAAGCCCGTGTGCCCTAGAGAAGCCACCACAATGAGAAGCCCGCGCTCTACAACGAAGAGTAGCCCCTGCTCGCCACAACTAGAGAAAAGCCCATGCGCAGCAATGAAGACCCAACGCAGCCAAAAAACACACAAGTCCCCGGCTGCAGCAGGTTGCTAGGACTGCTACTGCAGGGAGATGGCTTAGCACGGCCGCATCCCATGCTGTGTGGAGTGCTTGGGGACAGGGACAGGGACGGGGGGTGGCATTTGACTGCTTGCTCCAACCATTTACTAAACGGCTCTCCAATGGCAATGGAAAAGTTGCCTTATATATAGGACAGTTCTTCCACTTAAACTAGACGTAAGCTGTGGTTTTAGAAAGAATCAGAATGGGGGAGGAGGCAAGGGAAGTTTTTCTCTTCCCATAGCTTCGCCAAGGGCACCACTTCCCCTTGGACTGACAGTAGGGGAGCTGATGGAGTGTCTAGGACTGGGCACTGGAAACAAAGGCGCTTAATTACTCATGGCTTGCTCTATGCTGCACAAAGAGAACGACACAGATACCACCCCCCTCTCCCAGACTCTCCACATCCCTTGCCTGGAGGTGGGGGAAGGTGGAAGGAAGCAGAGAAGCAAGGACCATGCAACAGAGATCGTTTCTTCACCACTCTGGAGCTTCTACACCCTGATTTAAGGGCAATGCAAGGACCGCCTACCTGGGAGTCAGGAGAGCTGGGCTCTCGTTCTTGAGTACTAAATAGATATCGGGAAGACTGAAAGATTTACTGAACCTCTTTAGATCTTAGTTCTCCAATCTAAAAAAAACTGGATAATTTTCCTTTCCCAATTTAAGCCATGGTGCTATTATGAGTGACAACTGAGATGATAGGTTTGGAAATATTTTGCAAAGTGTAGAGCATTTACTTCATGTAAAAGATCATTATCTGGAACTTCTCTCAGTTGCAGAAGAAGGGTATTATGCTGTCTACTAGTCACATATGGCTAGTGAGCATTTGAAGCGTGGCTAGTCAGAATTGAGGTGTGCTGTAAGTGTAAAATACAATCCCATTTCAACAAATGTAAAATATCTCAACAATTTCTTACATTGGTTACATGATGAAATGATAAGATTTCAGATATATTCAGTAAAATAAAATACATTATCAAAACTAATTTCACCTGTTTCTTTGAGCTTAACTGTGGCTGCTAGAAGCTTTAAAATTACATACAAGGCTTGCATTTGTGGCTTGCACTCTATTTTTATTAGACCGAGCTGGTACATCCGGACAGTCACATTCAGGAAGGTCAGAATATCCAGGTCCCTCCATCTTAGGCAACCCAAAGCAGCGTCTTTGGTTCAGAAGAGGACTCCCGGATACTATTCTCTCATGGGCACCCTCACCTGGCTGTTTTGTGGCCCTTGACCTCCCCTTTCAAAAGCTGTGTATTTTGGTAGAGAAGACATTCATTCTTGGGAGTTTGGGAACAGGGAAGATTTGACTTTCAGGAATAGGTGCACATAGGTTGGGGGAAGGAGGGTGGAGAACATCGGGTTGCTACAACAATGACATATTATAGCAAACTAATTATCACATTACAATCCTCTCAGGTGGGAACTAGCTTCCTTGGAGGCTCCTTTAAAAAAAAAAAAAGGGCTTCCCTGGTGGCGCAGTGGTTGAGAGTCTGCCTGCCGATGCGGGGGGCACGGGTTCGAGCCCTGGTCTGGGAGGATCCCACATGCCGCGGAGCAACTGGGCCCGTGAGCCACAACTGCTGAGCCTGAGCGTCTGGAGCCTCTGCTCCGCAACAAGAGAGGCCGCGATAGTGACAGGCCCGCGCACCGCGATGAAGAGTGGCCCCCACTCGCCGCAACTGGAGAAAGCCCTCACACAGAAACGAAGACCCAACACAGCCAAAAATAAACATAATAAATAAATAATAAATAAAAATTTAAAAAAAAATAAAATAAAAAAAAATTAAAAAAAAAAGAAAGAAAAGGAAAAGATTCCTTCCCAGCAACTAGCTGACTTTGTCCTTTTAATTCAATTCAATTCAATTGGGGGGGTAGCTGCATAAAGAGAAAAATTAACACATTAATGGCTAAAATGGAAATAGAGAGAGACACAGAAATGTCTTCCTTTAGTTCTGAAGCCAGGCTTACCCTTGCCCATCAAATGGCAAGTCGTAGGTTAATCAAAAGGGAGCACTGCACAAACTTCCTTCAAACATTCCATAGGAGTCTTCTGGGCTCAGGTTTCATCTGTTTACCACACAATCCCTTGCCCTACTTTAAAGACAAACTTGGCTAATGGGACTTGGATTCTCAGAGTCCGTCAGCTCTGCCCAGTGAGAATAAGAGCTCCTTATAGCAATATCGTATAGACAATCAAATCCTTCCTTAACTCAAGTTTAGGGCTTAGCAACAGACATTCCCTTTGGGGGCAAACTCAATACTGGCAGGAGTAGGGACTGAACTTGAAGGGAATAAAGTAGAAGGACTTTGATTTATTCATGGGCAGAATGGGAAAGAGACAACTTAAGGACTAAGGAACAAACAATCAAATTATGACGCAAATTACAGACCAAATAGCATCAATTTCCTAAACCTCAAGTCAAACTGAACCCAGATATTAACTGAACCATGAACTGGACCAAATATATATATTTATATATATACATATATTATATATATATATAATATATATATATTTGAAAAGCTAGCAAACTTGTTCAAACCAGAATCAAACCTATATATTTTCTAATGAACTAGAACATCAAAACATTCCTTTAACTGAACCTGAACTGAGCCAATGTTTCATTTGGTTTGAATCCCGGCTAAAGAGGAACATTTTTGGCTTTCGTTTGCCATCAAAGGAAGGTAGTTAAAATTCCCTGGAAATGGCCTATCTTCCACAACCTTTAGTCATTCAGGTTGAATGAAGAAATGTGGATCCATCCACAAGTCTCAGACCTAAGACAGACTGACACAGAATGGAAACAGGGTGGTACTACCATGTACTACAAAAGAACAGAGAATTTCAGCCCCACACAATGCCATTATTCTTTGGTTAAATGTATATTAATCTGTATATGTCCCTTGCTAACAGCTCAGAAAACCTTGATACTTTATGAAACAATTCTTTCTTTATGTTTGTAAGGAGAAATTTATGCTAATGCAAAACTATGCATTGTCTATAGCTCACCCTTCTTGTTACCTGATTCTGATTCTGTGGAAGCTATTTTACAACCCTGGAAATCACTGATAACAATGGAAAATGACTTTTGTCTAGACATGCAAATTCTGTCTTATCCAAAATGGAAACCAAGTCTTAGACGAGGTAAGAAACTTGTCCCAAGTCACAAAGCTGGGAAGTGGTATACTTGGGTTTTCCTAGAGAGATGTCTCTCCCTCCTCTTCCATATCCTATCCCCCTACACCTCCCAGCTTGAGATGGTCCTGAGTGAGGAGGGGGTGGAAAAGGGAAAATGGGTATGTCAAATCTAAACCTTACCTAAAGTCCTGTTTGCCTGAGATCAGCTTTGCCCTTGTGCAATGTTCACTGAGTGGATGTCCTAGACTTGGCCCTAAACTCCCATGGCATGGGCAAGGTTGTGTTATGTGAATCCTTTTACCCTTTGGGGCAGAAATCATGTGGAGGCTCTAAATACATCATCTAAGATAAGCTCAGATGTTCTGGAAATTGCCATGAAGGTTGGCTAGACTAGAGTTTGACTTCATTTATGTTCATGAACTATCTGAAATGAAGATTTAAATTCTCTCTACTGAGGATACCACTTTAGATTTTTTACTGGTAGGAAACTGGGGCTGCTTGTAAGTCTGATATCTGCCAAGTAAGGTCCCATTTTCCTGCCTCAAATTGGTTACTTTGTTTATCTTGTGTGTGTGAATACATCCTCATTCCTTCTTTTAGCAAGGGAGTTCTGAAGGAATAAGAGTAGATCTTGCCTGCCTAAGCCTAGGTTGGGATCTATTATAACTCCTTTCAATTTGACACATATTCATTGAGTCCTAATGCATTCCTTCTCTGTCTCCAACATCTTAGAATCAGTGAAGTGCATACATTTTAGAAGGGAAATTCTGCATGTAGTATGCTGGAGATCAATTATTTGACACATGTTTAAACTGTGTTTAATTACAGGTGGTTGGGTTCATGTGTGCTGGGTAATCCAATTGGATACAGCCTGCAAAGAGAATCGATTTACTTCAAACTGCTGCCACTCCAGCATTTCTAACTAATGGGTTATGTGATGGTTTAAAAATAGGTCCCCTCCCCTTGAATGTGGGCTGGCCTTAGTGACTGCTTCTAATGAATAGACTAAAACAGAAGTGACAGTGTGTAGCTTTGGAGAGTAGATCATAAAAGGCACCACATCTTCTTCCTTATTCACCCTCTTGAATTGCCGTCTGGGGGGAAGATCCTGCCAATGGCCATCTTGGAAGTGGATCCTACAGTCCCAGTTGAGCCTTCAGATGACTGCAGCCCCTACTAATACCTTGACCTCAACTACATGAGAGATCCTGAGCTGGACACAACCACCTAGCTAAGCCACCCCAGAATTCCTGACCCACAGAAACTGTGAGATAAAAAAGGTTTGTTGTTTTAAGCTACTATGTTTCAGAGTAATTTGTTTTATAGCAAGAGATAAGTAATACAGGTTAGAAATCCCAGAAATAGCCAGTGATACTTCTGAAAAAATGATCAGCTAAGTGGTTATTGCCAGACTTTAGGAACCTTGATCAACTGTTTAAAGTCCATTTTTTTGGCAAGGCCCTGCTTAGAACCTGTACAAACAATTTCATTCTCAATCCAAGTGTTAAAATCTAGGTCTTTGTAGTTCGAGCAATATGAATTTGCTTAGATAGATTCATGTGCTGCTCTGTACGTTTAATCAAAATATCACCAAACACATGCATTTTTTATTCCTTCCGCAAATATTACCTACATGCTTATTAGATCTCTAGTACCATGCTGGGTGAAATAGGTGCTCTTATGCATCTATTCATTCACAAGCATTATCTGAGCATCTACTAGGACCCAGGTACTGTGCTCAGCACTGAGGATACAGAAATGAACATGACACCTTGCCCTTGAGGGAACCAGCATTTAGTTGAGGAAGTAAATACATACAAGTAAATACATACTTTACAACACAGTTGTGGTGAATATTACCCCAGAGATATGAATAACGTGCTATGATGTTGCAGAGAATGGAACAACTATTTCTATTTGAGGTGTTGAAGGATGAATAGGAGTTTTCAAGCAAAGAAGAGTGGCAGGTTTGAGGGATGGCATTCCAGGTGCGGGAGAACAGGGTATGCAAAGACATGGAAGTATGAAAAGCCTGAGCTGCCTCTTCACAGTTGAGTTCCTTCTGCTTGAGAATAAAGAGATGGCCGGTGATAGGCATGGTAGTGTGAGGCCAGCAGGACTGGCTTTTTTTCCAGGCCACGGGCATTTCAAAGCCAATAGGCTGCTCAAGCTGCCTCAAATTGAAGAAGCGATAAAGAGTGCTTTTGCTCTCTGCCCCAAGGCTCTCAGGCTAGAAGAATTCTCATGGTGAACCCTGAGCTTTGGGAGGACAAATGTGTAAATCTTCTGGAGCATATCATTTCTTTACCATGAAGGACTCAAATTGTCTGTGCATGAGTCTACTAAGCTTCTAAACTTGGCCTTCTGTGCCCTTTTGCCTTTTAGATCAGTGCCACTCAAGCTATGGGTGCAAGACCTCGTACCAGAACGTAAACCAGCACACTGCTGCCTTTATCAGTGAAATCATGCTATGAAGTAAATGGTTTGCTCAGTGGCATGACTTACATTTGCCACAAGCTCCTAATCTCATCACACACTGATAAATAGTTCATGGGTCAGCAGTGATCCCTAGACCACATTTTTTAGATTGTTGACTATCCACTAAATAAAATCCTATATGACAAATGTCTTTATTTCCTTTCAGAGCCTGGCCTATATGTCCCTTTTCTCCTGTGAGAATGATGCAGTTTATTTTGTTTCTCTTTTGGTTTTGACTTCTAAAAAATTCAAAGTCAAGTTTGAAGCTCAAGGGCATCCACCATGTTGACACTTTGAGGGAGGCGGCTTATTTTTTTACCTTTTGTTTTTGATTCAGATTTTCTATCTCAAATTTATGTTTGACTTGATTATTTCATTGACTATGCATTGGCTGGATGATGTTGAGAAAGATGGCAATGAACACAACCATGACAAATAGCATGACAGCAGGCACGGCAAGTGGGCCAGATTTCTGGTCTGCATCCATTTGAGTAGAATCGGTGTCGTAGCTGTGTCTCCATGACCCCAAACAAGTTGAACTGGTTAGTCTCTGAATTGATAGAATTGGTCTCATGGAGACACAAATGGTGTTCATGAGGAACTCATTCCTCTGCATGCAGAGGGTACTGGCCTCTGTAAATGAAGTCAGCGTGCACAGTTAGGAGAAGAGCACTCACCGTCTTGGTCGTTACCTGAGTCAGCTGGAGACTTGCTCCGGCGCATGGGGCCAGGGCTCTTGGCTGAACTCTTCTGAGGTGTTGGGGATGCCTTCGGGCCAGCTGTGGCTGATGGGTTTCCCTTCATGACTCGGCATTCTGGTGGAAAAGGACACAGCCAGCTTAGGAGAGCCGGGGAGAACCAAGACTCAGCATCTTACCAACCTCTGGAAACTGCAGTAAGCACCACATACCAAAGCACCTTCGGACTCAGGACTACAAGGTGGTTCTCATTGTTTGAAGGAACGATGGCTCTGGAGAGGGAGGCATGGGAGAAACTTTCAAAAGTCACCTGGGCTAAGCCAGGTGTTTAAATTCCTGAATCATGGAAACAAGGGAAGGAGTAGAAAAGCAGTTCGGGCAGGTCATTCAATAGTCAAGTCAATCATTTTTGGATAACCCAGTCATGTCTCAGAATAGCACCTGTTGACATAATTAATTAATTTCCTTGGAGAAGAGATTGACAGCTCAGAGGTTGCAGCCACGCAGATGAAACATTCATGAGTAAGTTAAAGGGGGGGGGGGAGGGAGCTATTCTTTATTATTCATCGCATGCCATGTATTGTAATAGGCGTATTAAGGATGTCATGCCATCTTATAAAGAAGCACTACTACCACCACCACCATCTTGCATTTATAGAGTTCTTTTCGATTTTCAATGCATGTTATCATAATCTGCTATGCTGGTTTAATGAATAAATGGACCAGCAGTGACTATGCCACTCAGAACTTACAGAAAGCCCCTGGGTGTGTAGGAGAGTCTGCCAAATGTTCCTGCAACTTCCCCAACCCCAATCTGACACGTTCAGAGCACCTTTTCTATGCAGGTCACTCAGCATCCCTACAATGGTAATTTGGGGGCACTGATTGTACTAATATATTAGGAGGATTATTATACTCATTTTGTGGATGAGAATACAAAGAGCTTCAGCCTCTTGCTTAGGGTCACAAAGGAAGAAAACAGCAGAATAAAGATGATCAGTCAGGTCTCCTGAGTCCCAGTCTAGAGTTCTTTCCACGATACTTTCCCCAACCTCATGTGATCATGCTCAAAGTGGAACCAAACAGCTAGGCACAGGGTTGTCTCTTCATTGGACACCTCCTTGTCACCTTCTACTTACAGATACATTGAAAATATCAGTCACTCAGAAAGATTAGATCTTTTCCGGTAAATTAAGTTTTTCAGGAAACTGAGGTAAGCAGAAAGCTCATTTTTGTTTGTTTTACTTCTTGTTTTGATGGATAAACTTTAGTGATCACTGTCCAGAGCTGAAGATGTAGAAGATACAACAAACTGGACACAGCCTGAGATTTGTTTCGCTATTTTATGGTCATTTGCCTCTTCTCAAAGTGAACACAGCAGAAATGCCACCTCTTTCAGGGTCCTTGTCACTTGAGTTGTTTGCAGACTCTATATTAGTACAACTTGATTTGTTTTTTCCCCACACTTTATTCGTCGTTATTGGGAAATATGTTTTGACTGTGTCTTTCCATTGGGATCATACCCTAGTCCTGTGGCTGTGTGAGCTAATTCACCGTGAACTTACACGTGGAGCTTGGACTCAAGCAAAGGGAGATGGGCAGATGCTCACCTCCTTCCTGAACTTAACAATCTTCTGGAATCTTGAGCCACAAATCAGGGGGAATGGGGCAACAAGCCAGAAGGTGGGAAGAGGGAAAATGTTTGACACTAACAACACAATGGAAAATATTTCTAAAATGGAGCCATCAACATGGGCCAAAGAGCTGGAGGATGTTGACCAGAAAAAAAAAAAAACATATGCATACAATATTCAAGTTCTGAATCCAAATGTTCCTTCCCGTGGTCTGATTGAGCCTGTCAGCCCATGTGACATAATATATGGTTCAAGAAATATGGCCACTATTGGGGCAGGTAGTGAGTCTTATTGAGTCTGGAGGCCAAACATCTGAGATATGCAATCAACTTTCACTCAGAGACTCATGTATCCAACTATACAAGAGAAAGGGACCATGCATGGATGTTTTCCAGGCCATATAAGCCCATGGAAATCCTAAGGGATAGAAGGAGCGAGAACAATGGAACAATAAAATTCAGTGGTTGTCCTTACCATTTTCATCCAGAGAAAAGTCATCCTGAGCATAACGAAATTTTTCAGGACCGCAGGCAATAAACACATCGTCATCACCAAAGAAATCATGGAGACAGGTTACCTACAGAGAAAGTGGAAACATTGAATTGATATTTGATGGTCTTGTGACAATGAACTTCATGCCATGTTTGCACGGGAAAAAAGTTTCACATCTGGGCCATCATTTTAGCCCTCAGGGATCTCCTCTTTCTCAAAATACCAGGCTCAGAGTCTGCACCACAGCCCCTCGTGAGTAAAGATATACTGAGTGCCATTTTCTTTCCATGTTGCATGTGTGGTATCTTGTTTCCATTTCACCAAGAGTAACTTCAAGTCCATGTCCAAATGGAATGTTCCCCTCTGAATAAAAGTCAGCAAGTAGATGACCCTACAAATGTCACCTTTCCTCAGATCCTCAAAGACAAGAGTGCTGTTAGCCCAAGTCTGGGGGCAGGGGTGTAGGCCAAGGAAGATGAGAAAGACCTTCTGTAACCTGAGATGGACAGATTCTGGCTGACCGAGATGTGGAAGTCCCTCTCTCTATCTTCATGAGTTTTGAAAGAAGGACACCGGTTTTTAACCGCTTTGGACCCACAAAAATTGGACTTTTTGCTAAAAGTGAACTGAGCACCTGGTAGCAGCCCAGAATACCATTCCTCTCTGAAAAAAAAAGGAGGGGAAAACCGTCCTAACCACTTAAAATTTAATCAAGAGCAATGGGTCCCTGTAGGCTTGAGGGTCTGCTGGAAAAGTCGTGTTCCCAGGACCCTTCCCGCCCTCTAGCGCCCTATGCATTGCGGCTTCTCCACAACAGAGAGACAGTCCTCCCCAACTCCTTTTCTGCACAAAGAAATGAGGGTCCCTGGGAAAGTATGCTGCTCCCTGCAGTCTCCCCACTTCTCAGCTTTCCTAATTACATTTGATAATTAGTCCAGCACACCAGGGAAAGCCCAGGAGAAACCATAGAGTCAAAACATTCTTATCCCAATCCTTAGCTTGAAAGTGTTCAAAGCTTCTAATTGTTCTAAGCTACCCATTCAAGCTGCTAGTAATGACTTTCCAAAGGCACCGTGCTCACAAACTAACAACTGCTTGCTGGGTGCAGAGATCAATATGTTACATTTGAAAAATGTTTGTATTAATAACATCATCACCCACCCAGGGTCTATTCAATCCCTGTTCCCCCAGCCAAGATGATTGCAAGCCTTACACAAAGCAAGAAATGCTTAAACATTATCCACATTGTCTCAGCTTCCCAATCACCCAAAGGATGCCAAGGGAAGAGAGGGAGACTTGGAGGGCTGCTGGGTTCACCCCTATTAAGCCTCTTCCCAGCCCTGGGTCCTGACCTCATCAAATAGGCCACCATCCTTCTTCAGCCCACTCGTCCTCACCCATTCATTCCACAATCATGTAATAACAAAGAGAGCTACCACTAATTGAATGCTTACTCTGAACAGGCACTCTGCTAAGTACTTCCAAATCTGTCATCCCATTTTACTCTCACAACAATTCCTAGAAGTTGGCATTATTATCATCACTATTTTACAGATGAGAAAACTGAGGTCCAGAGACAATAAGTAAATTACTCAGGTGGAAAGCGATGAAGCCAAATAAGCGCAGATCGATGTGACGCCAAAGCCTGTGCTTTTAGCCACTCAGTAGTACAAAGCACTTACATATGGCTCAGGCACTGGGGAGACAAAGATGAGTAAGACTCAGGCCATGACTTCATGGAGCTCATAATCTGATGGAATGAGATACACTGAAACAGAACATTTCAATATCATGTCATGAGTGCTAGGAGTATCTGCAGTTGCCTTGGGAGCTATTTAGTACCACCTCCAAGTGACCCAGTCACTAACTGGCATGTTAGTTCAGTAAGCAGCCTGCATATTGCCCTGGTAGTGGATCCAACGATAGAGGCTACATACATGGCTTTGAACCCTTCTGCAGATGCCCACTGACATCTTGGACCAATACAATTTGGAGCCCCTAACTATGATACGTTGTGTGCCTCTGAGTTGTTTATCCCTTGCCACCTCTTGACCCTGAAGATCTCTGCCATGCTCTGTGTTTGAGGTTGCCCCTGACTCTGACTGGCTTCATTTAGTTTTGGTCATGAGTGAGGGAAGCCCCTCCCTTGGGCATCCCTCCACTAGTGGTCTCTAGCATTTAGCACTGTTTCAAAACCCGCCTGTATTTTCATGAATATTCACCTAGTCCTTCCCATTAAATCACAGCTCTCCTGAATGTAAAGACCAAGTTTATCGCTCCCTATATATCTTCCCGTGGTTCCTGGTAGAGCACTTAATCGCATAGTGAGAATTTAGCCAGGGCTGTTTTTGCCTCAACTGAATGTAAAGAAAATAAGAAGGAGGCTTTGTAAGGCTATACAAAGGCAGAAAAGTAGAAACAAAAAGGAAGAAATCAATAGTGGCAGACAATAGGACCTAGCATTCAAAGGTTTTGAAAGGTAACACAAATATATAAATTTAGGAACAAGAAAGGAGCAATGACTGTGAATTCAGAAGTTATTATTTGCATAACTATGACAATTAGTTTGAAAACAGATGAAATGGATCATTTTTTAAAGGAAAACATACATAAAGAAATTAGCTCAAAAAGAAATAGAAAACCTCAACCAACTACTGGTCATAAAAGGAATTTAGTAAATACTTCAAACAGCAACTCTTCCCCCAGAGGTACCAGACCATTCATTTTGGAGGTATTTGTGGAAATCACTTCCCAAGAAGAAAAACCGAAACCTCAAAAGCAGCCATCGCAGTGACATGCCATGCTATCCTATTGTAGGACAACAAAGCCTTCACAGACTGCTCTGGGGGTTGCTGTTACAGTGACCCACCCTCCTCCAACTCCAAGCCTCTCTGCCCCCGCCCAGGCTTTGGGAAAAGCCTTTGGATAACCCCTTCTCTGGGGAGCTTCTAAGAAAGGCAAAGCCCCTATGCTTCTGACAAATTCACAGTGGTGTGGCTGGCTTCAAACACATTCATTTTGCAATCCAGCTGTTCAGCATCAGGTTTCTTGTGTGATCCCACCCCACATTTTACTGGTTCCCAAATGTAGACAAATTCATATTGTGCATGTGGATACCCAGCTTTCCCAAATGCCTTGGATACTGAGACACAGCAGCCCTCCCCTGCTTTGTTACAGAGCTGGGAAAATAGAAAGCCCTCCATCTTAAATATGAGGAACCCAAAACACAGAATGCCAAAGTGGCTGAAGGATACACAGATGGATCATGGCACAGTTGAGACTAGCACTCAGGTGTCCTGATTCAATTCGGGACAAAACAACTCAATTGCCTGAGAGAACGTGCCTTCCTAATCCCTGATTTCAAAGGCTTGTACACAGCTTAGGCAGGAGAGTCACCTTTTGTCCTCATCAATGCCTGATACGCATTAGAACATTTTATTGGACTCAAAAAAGATAACATCTTTATGGATCACATTTTAAATCTATGGATGAGAAAACTCCTATTCATTACCGTAACTGGTAACTGAGTATGCAGTAGAGAAGGAGGACAAGGAAGAGGGGAAGGAGGAGGAAAGGAAGAAAGAGGAAGAAGGAAAAGAAAGAGACGAATGGAGGGTAAGACATACTTTCCAAATGAAACTCACACTCACATCTGCTTTTTAAAATTCCATTCAGTTAACATGATACAAAATCCACCTTAGGTTACGTTGCAAATATATAATTTTGCAAACCATTTTTTTGTGGTAAAATTTCTGTCATGAGGTGGCAACAAAAGTGATAAAAATAATAATCATTATGATACCACTTACAGCATCCTCAGAGATCAAGGGTCTTGCTGACATCAGCTTTTGTTTGAAACACACTTGGGTATTTAAGTCAGAGGAGAGAACACAAAAGCGTGACACCCGTCTTTGTAATTAATCAACTGCCAGCACAAAATCAATAAAGTCAATCAACTCACGTGAACACTGAACCATTTACTCAATGTTCTTCCTTTAAAAAAAAAAAACAGCATGAGTTGGGGGAAGGGAAGCTAGCTTGGTTATGCATTAGCGCGAACAATAGATTATATGGACCATCCAGTGGCTTAAATGCCGAAGTACAAATGGGGAAACAGAGACAACAGATCACTGTGTGTGGCAGTCCATTAGCTGCAAATGGCAAATTCACTCTGTGATTTGATTTAAGCTTGATTAGATTCTCCATCCACATATTACAGATGCTGGCAGTGAGTTCTCATACGTGTCTGCTGCTGGTAGATTCTACATTTCACTATCTAACTGTTCAGAAAGAAATGTAAGTAAGGTCTTGCTCGTATATCTATGAGACTCACCTCCAACGTGCAAAATATTTTCATTGAAAGTTCAATTCCACTAATATTCACTCATAAAACACTTGCTATGGCAAAGGAACTATGTGAGAGATACAGAAATGTACAGAAAAAGGCCCCTGTCTTCCGAGTTGACAGCATAAGAAGGAGTCAGAACCTCACAAATAATTGGAATACAAGGCATACTGTTTTTAGCACCATTACAGAGGCACAAAAAGCAAGAGGAGCACAGGTGACAAAGAGAAGAATTCTAATCATGAGAAGTGGGGAAGGCTGCACAGTGAAGATGACACAAAGTCTGACTCTTGAAGGGCATGTGGGATATAGGTTGATGGAGACAGGAGTAAAAGGGATTCCAGGTAACTGCATAAATAAAGGAAAAGAAGCAGGAACTTGCTTTTTCTTAATAGCCCTGGAAGAAGAACTGCATCTTATTGACTATAGTCACAGAGATTCTAACTCTCTATAGCACAACTGCCCGGACCCATCTGCCAGCCTTCTGCACAGACAAAACATACAGTTGTCTACTGGTGGAATTCAGGGTGAAGGAAAGGGCAGAGAGTGTCTATGGGGAGAGGAGTGGCCCCAGGGGCGCAGAAGAGGGAACTCTGTGGCAAGGAAGACAAACCACACTGATTTCCCCGTCTTGCCAACAGTGTGCCCTGCCCATAGTGTGGCTGGCAAGCTTTGCAAAATGAGTTAATGAAAGATTCAGTAAACATTACGGATGAGGCTTTTTCTAAAAGTTACTGCCACTCTCATTCTGGAACATTTCCTGCCTGCCTGCCCTGGATGGGCTCCAGTCACAGGCTGGCGCAGGGTTGGCGTGGTGAGCGGAGACAATGTTTATCTCTAGACTCCTATATTCAACTACCTGCTTGGCAGCTCCGTTTGGTTATCTGACAGGCATCCCAGATTTAATATGCCCCAAACCGAATTCTTACCGCTCCCTCTCCAAATCCCACTTCCCTCCAGCTTTCCTCATCTCAGTCACTGGTACCACAATTCCGCCAGCTGCCCAAACCAGAAATCTGGGAGTCATTTTTTCACTAGAAGTCACATTTTATCTTGCCCATTGTCACCAGAGGCAGAATAAAATCCACTTTCTGTCTTGGCTGTATATTACCCAATCTCTTGTGCCACATATGCTACCTAGCTCCAGTCACACTGGCCTTCTTCCTGCTTCTCAAACACATCAAGATCTTTCGTGCTTCACAGCCTCACTCTTGCAGCTCCCTCTACATAGAAAGTACTCTTCCCAGAGTCACAGGCCTAGAGCTGCGTCTTCCCCATCAAATCTTCACCACATACTGGGGGACGTCCCTGGTGGTCCAGTGGTTAGAACTCCGTGCCTCCACTGCTGGGGACCCAGGTTCAATTCCTGGTCAGGAAACTAAGATCCCGTAAGCTGCACGGCGTGGCCAAAAACAAAAACCCCAAAACAACAACAGCAACAAAAATAAAATAAAGTACCACATACCGTATTTAAGTCTGAGCAACCCTCAATTTACATGCCATTGTTGCTTAGAATTTCAGATCTTTTCTTTAACCCCACAAATTAGTCATTATTATTTTAATTATTTTATATAGTTAATATTATTTAAGTTTATCTACACATATATTTACCAGTCTATTTGATCACCATTTCTCGTTACACCATTTCTCTGGGGTCATTTGAAAATTAGGAACATGTTTGACCTTCCCACTCTATCTTCCATATCTCTGTCTCACTTTCATATTTTCCATCTTCTTATCTCTTAGGGCTACATTCTGGAAAATATCTTCAAATCTGCCACTTTGCTCTTTCTTTCTTCAGATGTATTTAATTTGCTGTTTAACCCACTCAAAGAGCTTCGAATTTCAATGATAATAATTTTGACTTTTAGAAATTCTATTTCATTGTTTTACTCAAATTTGCCTGGTCATAGCTGATAGTCTCTTTTTCTTATCCCATTTTGGTTACATGTTTTGTTTATTTAAATAATCCATATTAAGTTATTTTAGGTCCTTATCTGATCGTTGTAATATCTTATGTCCTTGAGAATCCAAATCTGTTGTTCCTGCTAACTCTCCCTCATGGTGACTGGTTTCCTTTTGTGTTTGATAATTTTTAAAATTATGAGCTCATATTTGATTAAATTAAATCTTTGGGAATCCTCAGGGGTCTAGGTTGGGGATGCTTTTCTCTGAAAAAGACATGAATTTGTTTCTGCCAGGTGCCAGGGTTCACTAACAATATGGGGGCAGCACCTTTTTTCAGCTATGGTTTCCCTTGTGACATGAGTAGTATGAATCTGAATTCCAGACCTGTGTCAGAGCAAGCTTTGGGCTGCAAATTCTCAAGAGGATACTTGGCTAGCACCAGCCACAGCAGCAGTAACAGTAGTACTCTTGTTTATTTTGTTTCCTACCTGGAGTCATGACAGAGACAAACAAGTTTACAGGTAGGTTTTTGGTATATCCCCTTTTAAGGGTCCTGGCTTAATGCGGAGGTTGCAGCTTCAGGTCCCTCACTTTTCAAGGACCTTGTGTCAACTGAAAAAAAAAAAAACCCCAAAACCCTGCACAACATAAAAAGCTTGAGTCAAGTTTATTCAGTATCTTACTGAGGACTATAGCCCAGGAGACAGCCTCTCACACAGCTCTGAGAAATTGTTTTCAAGAGGTAAGGGGTGGGGGGGTTAGTATATATGTGATTTTGGTGAAGGAGGTACGTGCAACTAAGCACACATCTCGGTAGAAGGTTGCTGATAGTCACGAGGAACAGATACCTTAGTTAATGGTTTTAGTGCTTTTCTAAGTATAGAAAGATGCAAGAATCCAGTTTCATAAAAAAAAACTTCTCCTGAAAATATCTATCTGAAGGCCTGTTCTGCCAGTTTTCCCAGAGCACTGAGTACCTCATTCTTGATCTCCATCATGAACTCCTTTCAGGGTGGGTTGAAGGTCAGCGACTGAAGTAGCTAATGACTCAATCCTTGTAGAGCCAGATGATGAGTGACATTCTTTAGTTGGCACTTGCATGTCCTGCACTTCTGATAATATCCAAAGCACCGGGCTCCGATTATGGGTTTTGCCCTCAGGGAAGCTCAGGCCTTTACATACTGCCTGCTGCTCTAGTTTCAACTTCTGGTCCCTCTTTCTCCTGCCTTTCTTTTCCGGAAGCTTAGAAAAACATTTTAAAATGTTTGTTGCAGGTTCCTCAAAACACTAAACACAGAATTACGTATAACTGGGTCCCTGGACCCAATTTTAACATGTGAGGGTGTGTGTGTGTGTGAAGTGGTTTCTCCACACCTCTAATAAGCAAAGCTTGGATACCAGCAGGGTGTCCTACAATTCCACTGAATTCTGACACTATCTATCTACCTGGAGATAGCATCAGATTCCATGGGTTATGGGTTCAGTCCTACAAGACTGCCCCCCACCCTTTAGAGATCAGTCACAAGCCTAGGTTGTTGTTACCTGGACTTCTGACCAACTGGCTATAGATCAGAGGTTAAATTTCTTCCAATTGGAGTAAACAGAGCAGACTTGTTTGGGATCCTCTAATGCTGGGGAACCAACAGGAGGCCGCTTTGACCCCATCAATGTCTAACCCCATTTCTTTTTTTTTTTTTTTAATAAATTTATTTATTAATTGATTGATTTTTTTTTTGGGTGTGTTGGGTCTTCGTTTCTGTGCGAGGGCTTTCTCTAGTTGTGGCGAGTGGGGGCCATTCTTCATCGCGGTGCGCGGGCCTCTCACTATCGCGGCCTCTCTTGTTGAGGAGCACGGGCTCCAGACGCGCAGGCTCAGTAGTTGTGGCTCACGGGCCCAGTTGCTCCGCGGCATGTGGGATCTTCCCGGACCAGGGCTCGAACCCGTGTCCCCTGCATCGGCAGGCAGATTCTCAACCACTGCGCCACCAGGGAAGCCCTAACCCCATTTCTTAATAACCATCTAAAGATTTCCACCTTGCTGGGACAACTCTTCCGTCTCCGTTTACTCTTTGTTTCACTCCTATCGATATTTGCTTTATTCACCTTATTTCTCATAACCATTTCAACATTTCCACCTTGTTGGGAAGAGTCCTGTGACTCTCCCCTCAGCCCCTCCTAATTCCCTTGTTAATTAACCTAATGTTTTTATTAGCATCTGTAAGACCCCTGAGGGGAAGCTGAGGCAGCAAATTCCATAACGCTTCCAGAACTGTTTTTTATGTTTTCCAACATTAAGATTATAAGGGGTGCCCATGTGCAAGTGCCCTGGATAACAGGTATATTCAGCCGGGTGAATATTCCGGTCATCACAAAGCCAGTACTACGTGGCTTGCATACAAGCATCAGCTGCTTCATTTGGGGTGTTCTACTTGACATTCATAAGGGGAGACAGACAGCCCCTCTTTTCAGGGTAAACAGACCTTACAGCGGCGTTTATCCAGCCCACCATGCTGGCTGCTCCCTCGGGAATAAGCTGCTTTGTGTCTGGATCACATATAGCCATCTGTGATTGTTTCATAGTGACCTGTGGGGCCTGCATCAACCCAAACATGTTCTTCCACCAAAACCAAAGACAAAGACACAGCTTCTAAAGTAGTCACTCTCACAATCCATTTTGGTAAAGGTTCTCCAGGAAGCTGATGATACTGATTCACAAAATGAAACAACTCCTTCATACCACACTCCCTGGTTTCAGTAGTTTCTTGCTTTTGCCCTCTCCCCATGCTAACTTCTTGGTAACCAGAGGTCTTAGAGGTACTTTGTGTTGTCCCTGCACAATTTTTACCTTGGCAGGGGGTGGGGGGAGGCAGCTGAAGTTCTGAGTCACTGAAATCTGCTTTTGGTCTAGCATCAAAATCGGACACACTATTCTCTTTTAGTTTATCTATTATAGATCACAATACCCAAGGGAGTGAATATTTTGCCTCGCTCTTATCAGTTTACATTTCCTTATGCATCCAGTGAATTAACTCCCCAGGAGTTGGAGCCATCACTAAATTCCACTGGTAACTTTTACCTTTAGGAAGTGATTGCAGCATAGCTGCTGCTTCGTACTGTGGGTGACCACGTGGCCACACAGGAATCAAAGGTTCATCATTCTCCTGTCCATTCATCCTTTCTCTTCCAAACCACAAGTTTCTGTGAGCCAGGGCTGTTCTAGCAAATCCCACTTCATTGACACCAGTCGTCAATTCCAGTGTGTGTGTGTGTGTGTTCATGGGGAGGTTCCCCACACCAACAAACAATTCTTGGACACCAGCTGGATGTCCTACAATTCAAGTCTGACACTATCTACCCAGACATAGTGTCAGATCCCACAGGTTAAGGGCTCAGTCCCACAAGACTGCCCCCAGCTCCTCCATTTCAGATGCCAATCACAAGTCCAGGTTCTCACCTGTACTTCTGACTGTTATAAATCAGAGGCTCCCAAGACCGCTTCCTTAAGTTTGATTAACTTGCTAGAGTGGCTCACAGAACTCAAGAAAACCATTTACTCACTAGATTACTGGTTTATTATAAAAGGATATAACTCAGGAACAGCTAGATGGAAGAGATGCTTAGGGCAAGGTATGGGGAAAGGGCACGGAGTGTCCATGCTTTCTCTGAGTCAATCTCCCTTGCTCTCCACGTGTTCACCAACCTGGAAGCTCTCCAAACGCTCTCCTTTGGGTTTTCATGGAAGTTTGATTATATAGGCATGATTAATTAAATCATTGGCCATTGGCGATCCATTCAATCTCCAGCCCCTCTCCCCTCCCAAGAGGTCTGGGTGTGGGACTGAAAATTCTAACCCTTTAATCACATGGTTGATTCTCCTGGCAACCAGCCCCCATCCTCAGGTGCTTTCCAAAAGTTACTTCATTGACATAATAGAAACACCTTTATAGCTCTCATCACTTAGAAAATTCCAAGGGTTTTTGGAGTTCTTTTGCCAGAAATAGGGACAAAGACCAAATATATATTTCTTATTATAAATCACAATATCACACCTAAAGACCCAGCAATTCTACTTCTAGGTATATATACCAAAAAATTGAAAGTAGTGACTCAAATAGATACCTGTATGCAATGTCCATTACGGCATTATTTGCAATAGCCAAAAGGTAGAAACAATCCAAGTATCCACCAACAGATGAATGTATAAACAAAATGTGGTATATACATACGAGTCACATTGTATTAATGTATTCATACAATTCAACCACAAAAAGAATGCAGTTGATACATGCAAATTGGACCTTGAAAACATTATGCTAAATGAAATCAACTAGACACAAAAGGACAAATATTGTAGGATTCTACTTATGTGAGGTATCTAGAATAGACAACATCATTGAGACACAAAGTAGACTAGAGGTTACCAGAGTCTAGGAGAAAGGGGATTGGGGAGTTACTGCTTAAAGATTACAGAGTCTCTATGTAGGGCGATGAAAAAATTCTTGAACTGGGTAGTAGCGATGGTTGAACAACATTGCGAAGGTAATTAATGCCACTGAATTGCACACATGAAATGGTTAAAATGACAAATTTTTTGTAATGTATATTTTACCATAATTAAAAATATTAATAATGTAATATACCCAAAACCATTGAATTATACTCTAAATGGATGAACTTATATTATGTGGATTATATCAATATATCAATAAAGCTGTTTAAAAAAGGGAAATGTAAAGAAAAATTTTGCTATAATTTATCCAGGATATAGTTGTATTGTAGCGGGAAGACTTTTCAGAAGACTTAGTCTGCCATATTGCAGAAGCAGAAGTCAAATTTCACCTATTCAGTGAGGTCTTCCTTATCTCCCAATCTAAGCTAGAACCACCACCACCACCATATAAGATCCAAGAGAGTAGAACCCTCATTTGTTTTGTTCACCATTGTATCTCCACTAAGTCTAAGTCTAAAAAGTCAAATATTTAAAAAATATTATTATCACCAGTAATAACAAGAGTAGGAAGAGTCTAAGAACCATAATAATTAAAACTGTTTCATAATTAAGGATATTACAGTATAATAAGATTATTCTAGACCACTAGTGATCATTGTCTACTGCACCACATATTAGAGAAAGTCCTAAGAGATAAAGATTGACTTGTTTACTAAATTCTAGATCTATTTGTTTTCTAATTATATGCATTGAAAAACACGTCCACCCCCTCCCCAACTAAAGACCATTTCTTTAAGCACGTAAATTACCCTATGGGTTTTGCCCTTTCTCTCTCTTTCATCCATCAAGGCATGCATTTCTTGAAGGCACTAACCGTGATTTGCCTCATGGTACCTTAGGAAACAGTGTTGACTGGCTGATTGTGCAGGGAGGGACTGATATTCTCTTCCCACTATCTTGCGCCACCCTCTGGAAATTCTCTGCCCCTCTGCAAGCTAGTTTATTCCTATGGCAAGTCATGTTGAGGCTGATTCCCTCTGATCTCCAGCACTAGATCTGATTGGATCTCTCTTCTTCTTTTTCTGGTGAAGAGTGACTAGTCCTTAGAAGCTCTTCTCATAGGTTTCTAGGAAATAAAGTATCATGTGAAACTGCAGGAATAAATCACATTTCTGTCAACTGATTCCTTCCACTGGTCTTAGACTCAAAGCCAGTGGTGACTTTTCTTCCCACTTCATTCTAGAATTTCCCCCAGAAAACCCAGTTAGACTGAAATCTAGGCAGCCAGATCTCAGCTGAGCCATTGTCCCTCAAGGTTATTCTTTTCAACTTTTAAAATAATTTTTCTTTGAGTGGTGAAAGGACATAATAACCCCACATAGCTTTTGTTGTGTTGCCTTTGTCAAGTGATCTCACCTCCATTACGTCATTTGGTTCATTAGCCCCATGTTTTATTAATGAAGCATGAAAGCTCATCAAGATTAAGTGACTTGTACAAGATCACATTGCTAGTTAGTTACAGAGCTGATACTGGAATTCCAGACTGCTTTTATTCTGCCACACTGGGTACCTAAGCTATACAGCAAAGGTACTCATTTCCTACATGGGGAGACCGAGGTAAGGAAATACAGTAGGGGACTCTGGGTAGTATGAAAATACCTGTGACCTGGGAAAGAGGGCCATAGAAGGGAAGATGGGAAGGAATAAGACTTTTTACCCTATTTTACCAGGAGCTAGTGTGATTTAATAACCTGAGCAAGGCTGTGCCAGCTCCCCTGGAAGCCTGGCAACCCCTCAGTGCTCCAGGGTGTTTTTTCCTTAGCTTTTCTTTGCCATTTTCCAAGAGTCTCTGTGTTAGCTCCCACTGGGGGCCTCACAGGGATGAGAACAGCTGCAGAGGCGCTGGAGTTGGGCTGCTGAGTCCATGCCCGGGACCGACACCTGCCCCTCCACAGGGCCCTGGGGACACGTTGGCTCAGAGAAACAGGGACGAGACAGAACTCCATTCATCAGAGAGAACTGGGGTGGAAAAACCCTGCCTGCTCCCTTGGCACCACTAAGCTCTATGGTTGGCCCTGAGCCCCACGCAGCTCCAGATTCTGTTTGGTAGGGTCAGTTAAAAGAAGCAAGTGTGCTTCTAGGGCCCAATGCCGTTATCAATTGCATTTAACAGTTATCTGGTATCTACTGTGCACAAAGTATAGTGGGAGTATGGCTTTGGAATTCAGTAGAGGAAGGAGAGGTTTGTTTTAAAAAACGGGGGGAGTTCACCTCTACCTTGGTTCTAGGTTAAACCCTGCCATTGACTTACTGTGAAATCTTGGATAAGTAAGTTGCTTTCTCTCTGGGCCTCAGTTTCCTCTGCTGTAAGGTGTGGATGCTGTTCTAGAGCCATCTGAGGTCTAGGTCTCTTTTCTGTTACAAGCCCTTTTGAGAATTTGATGAAAGCTATGGATTTTCTTCCCAGAAAAAAAAACGCATATGTGCACACAGATAGTTAATTTTGCATATAATATAGGGAGTTTAAGGATTTCCCTAAAGCCCATCGATAGATCTTAAGTTTAGAACCTCTGAACTAGTTGATTTCTGAGGTATCTTCTAGTTCTGACAGTCTACAAAACATTCCAGGTTGGACACGGTTAATAAGCAGAGACACCAGGGCCAGAATGCTGGCAGCTGTCATGGAATCCCAGAGGCTTAACTGTACCCCCCTTCCCAGGCTTCCTGAGACTCCAGTCCAAGGGAAGCAAAAGGATGTAAGCTCATTCTCTGCAAACTCAGTCCAAAGGAAGCAAAGGGGTGCAAACTGATTTACAGCAAACCAGAGACTGGAGTGTGCATCAGACAGTTGCCTCCCAGGTTGCTGGAATTTAGCAAGGATACGAACTTCGTGAGAGACAGTAGGCACGAGAGTCACGGCCTCTAAATGTCCCTCAATGGTTGGTTGCAGATAGGACAAAGAGAATGGACTGTCCAATTGATAAGAAACATACAGCTTGATTATAGATGTTCAGAGGTGGTGACTCAGGAGCTAATTCTCAACATGATTGGACAGAATACTAATGGCCATAAACCTACTGCATTTCCTTACATAATGTCCCCTCCTTTACAAGTATATATTTTACTACAATAGAAACATCAAGGGAGAAGAAAAGGAAGAGACTTGGCGGGTATATCAGTCAGGGTGCTAGTAAAAAACACATGACATACTCAGAGTAGATAAATTGAGTAAAGTTTAACAAAGGCAACTGATTACAAAAGTATGGGCAGTATATAAAGAAACCATAGGAAATGCTGAAGTATCCCAGGACTAGTAATAATGGGGTCCATTACCACCCTTACGCCTGAAAGAGAGAGGAGAGGTAGCAGATACCAGAAACCAGAGGGAGGAGAGAACATGAAAATTATACGAAGAGAGCTTCCTGATAGGAGCTGTGACCTTCAGTGAAGGGAAGTCCAGCATCCTTGCAGGCAGGGTACCAGGGAATAAATAGCCTAACCTCACTCCTCTCCTCCCTGCCAGTGCTTCCCTTTCCAAACACAACTGGAATCCTGAAGACAAGGTAGCCTGTTGATATGGGTCAGCCTCCAAGGGCACAGAGCAGGGTGGAATAGGGTAGAAAGTAGATAGTAGATCTGGAGAGGAAGGCCTAGAGAGTAGGTCTGTCACTGCAGGCAAGAGAAAGGAACTGTTGTTACAGCCTTGACTATGACATCTATCCAGTGGATATTGTGACACTTGGGTAAGAATAATTGAAGAGGCGTGACTACAATTAAGCAATAATATTAATATCATTTTGCATTTGTAAAAGCTTTTACATGTTTCATGCTGCTTTCACCCCACTGTATCTTTTGAACCATATAGTTACCATGGAGACAAACAGGTAGTTCTATTTTACACATGAGGAAACTGAGGTCCAGCCAAGGTAAGGTGATTTGCAAGATCAAATGTCTATAAAGAGGGAAAGAGACTAGAACTTGGGTTTGGACTCCTGGTCCAAGGCCATTTCCACTATATCCTGTTGCTTTTTCTATATCATGTTTCAGTCCACAAAACTGTTCTGACAGGCCTTCAGAGGACTCCTACTTCTGACAGACATGAAAAGCCACCACAAGAGCAACAATGAGGAAAAAGAGTGCACAGACTTCTTCCTCATGTTTTTAAGGAAGGTGGTAAGAAAAGAGGCTGAGGTGGAAGACAGATAAGCAGGTACAATATCCTTTGCAAGTATTTCCCAGAGCGGAGGTTCTTAGGCCCAGTTCCTGGCATCTGGGTACCCCACCTCATCAGCTATACACTTGCATTGTGAAGGATATGGTTGAATGAAAGTAGGAAAGGAATGGAAATGAAGAAATTAAAGTTCAAGATAAAAAGAAAACAGAAACTTAACATGTCTTTTAGAACTCAATTGCAAAAAGTAAAAAGTATTTTCACATTTGTCCCAAGAATGAAAACCATGAGGAGATCTACCTTTCCGTTTGCAATTAAGTAGGATTTCCAGAAAATTCCAAGGGTTCACTCTTCTTAGGAACCGCAATAGTGCCGAATGGGAGAGGTGAGCCAGGCACTAGATGTGAAAGAACATTTGGGAAGGATGGGATTACCTTCCCAACAGATGCTTATACCTGCTACCCTAGATCTCCTGCTCCGAAAATAATTCAGAAGTCTGTGGACCCTAGAAGGCTTGAGACCAATAAGCTTTCACAATCCATAGCTTCTAGAGCAGTGGTTCTCAACCCCGGGGCCATCTTACCTCTCCCTAACTCCCCAAGGGACACTGAACGTTATCTGGAAGCATTTTTGGTTGTGACAACTTGGATGGATGCTACTGACATCTAGTGGGTAGAGGCCAGAGATGCTGCTGAATGTCCTACAATGCGCAGAACAGCGCCACACGACAAAGAGCTAACTCTGGACCAAAATGTCAATAGTACCAGGGTTGAGGAACCGTGCTCTAGGACATTTCTCGACTGTCAAGAGAGCACCTTTGCTGTGACCACCACTCTCCGCTCCCGACCCGTAAAGATGGCTTTCTTACTCCCACCTATGGATCTCAGGCTGGCCACTCCCTAGAATCAGCTCCATTTTAGCAGGCTTCTGGGCGAAAGCAGACTTTGATCTCATTTCCTAAGGCAGTATTGTTTTTACTATTGTTTTACTATTGTTTTTACTATTGTTTTACTATTGTCCATTGCTATTTCGTTTTTGACCCTTGGCCTTGCTTTCACCCCAGTAAGAAGCTTATTTCCTAATTCCTAACTGCTTTTTTAGTTAATGACTCACAGCCTGCCTAGACCTCTGGTTTTTGCAAAGTCCTTGGCTCTTCCAGTCCTGGCATCCATCCCAGGCTCTGAGGTCCAGCTTCATCCATGGTTTCAGTACAACACTGCCTTACTCATTCCATTCTGGGACACCAAATAGGGTTTGGACTGGTAATTAACACTAGATCTGCTGCCTCTTGAATCTGTGTGAGAAGGTTGCCAGCCCCAGGAAGGAAAGGACTCAATAAACTATCAGCCAATACAAGAGGTCCTCCTGCTGTGATTGTCAAAGAAAGCTGTAAGAGGAAGAGAAGATGCATTCTGGGGCAATACATTTCAGAAGACCTCTGTGTCAGCTGGCTTAAGCAGAGACAGAAAGATGTCCTGCCCAATGTTGTTATAAATCTAGTTAAGTGCGCACTTCACATTTGAAGGGAAAAAAGCTGAGGATAAATTGATACTCCACAGTTGAGATAATGTCTGATTTGGCCATTTCTCAAGTGTCAGCCTCATAGGCCTAGAATGGAGTATAAAGAAGGAATTGGAAACAATATAAAAAGTATGAGGATTATAACCATGAAGGCAGTAGGACTATCTGCTGTTTTCCTAACAAACGTCCATTCCTGAGTTTTGAGACTTGGGATTGACTTCTAGTTCTGGTTCAGTCACACATTGCTATATGATCATGAGCAAGTCACTCAAATACTCTGTACCTCAGGTTCCTCATCTGAAAAATGGAACTAATACTACTCTGACTGCTTCACAGTAGGGGTTTTTTCCAATTTAGAACAAAAAGAGATAGTGCGTATGAAAATGCGTTGAAAAGTACTAGTGCTGTATGAATGCAAATTATTATAATTACTTTGCAAAAGCTGTATGACCTAAGGGGAAATGAGGTGGGCCAAGAAAAGCTGGTAAAGTTTATTTAATTTTTTTTCCCTTTTTCTTTTTTTAACATCTTTATTGGAGTATAATTGCTTTACAATGGTGTGTTAGTTTCTGCTTTATAACAAAGTGAATCAGTTATACATATACATATGTCCCCATATCTCTTCCCTCTTGCATCTCCCTCCCTCCCACCCTCCCTATCCCACCCCTCTAGGTGGTCACAAAGCACTGAGCTGATCTCCCTGTGCTATGCGGCTGCTTCCCACTAGCTATCTATTTTACGTTTGGTAGTGTATGTATGTCCATGCCACTCTCTCACTTTGTCCCAGCTTACCCTTCCCCCTCCCCATGTCCTCAAGCCCATTCTCTAGTAGGTCTGCGTCTTTTCAAATATACTTCAATTAAAAAAAAAAAGAAAAGCTGGTAAAGTAAATCAGGTTTTGGCAAAGAAAGAGAGACAGACACACACAGACACACACACAGAGGGAGAGGGGGAGAGAGAGAGAGAGAGAGAGAACCCAATACAAACTCTCTTCACCATTTCATAGCACCCAAGGCCTAGAAGGAAAATCCACCGTCTTTCTCTGCCGCTACAGAACACTTTACTTCCACATCCTGGGCATAGTAGTACCTATCTTCTTTCATAAAATCCCTACAATAAAGGACTCCCCAATATTATTTGGTAATGCACTCCAGAATCGATCTTTCAGTCAAGAAATTGTTCTGAATTTGTTTACTAATTGAATACCATTCACTGAATGCTCATGGGAATTCAGCCACCATGGTAACTGTCAGGGATACAGAAAGAATAAGACACAGCTCCCATCCTCAAGGAGCTGCTAGTCTGGTGGACATTTCTTGGTTGAGTCCCTTCTGTAACAATTTAATTCTCTTCTTGCATCTGACCTACATTTAATGGCCTGAAAAATTGACTTTTGGACCTTGTTTATACAATCATCTAAACTGCTTAGCCATTCCAAGTTTTGACTCATACCAATTGCTTTTTGAGCCTGTTAAGATTGCGAACTTACACAATTAAATTAGTTTCCCTTAAGAACGGGGGAAATCATCCAAGTCAAATGTACTGGCAAGGAAGGCCAACTGGTTGCTGGGAAACGATCAGTTGACTGCAAATTTCTGATAAGCTAAATCATGCTAGAGTGTTCATAGCTTAATCTGCATCCCGCCCAGGGTTGGAGGTATTGCCATAACTGAACCCTAAGGAATAAAGCTCTAATAGCGGACGTCTCACGTTCCTTAAGATCTGGTGAAAGATATTTGAGGGCTTTTGATGGCCCCTTCGAATCACTCTCTTCATGTAAACCGTCTTTAAAGTTCTGTTTCCACCTTCTTCTTGCCATTCATCTTCCCATTACGCCAATCATCATTTTTTAATGAGCCAAATTGGTTCAAACTCAGCTAAAAGTCAAATACACAAAGAAGTAAGGCTGATGTCTGTACTAAATGAGAGCTTCTATGACAACCCTCAAGGAGGCCAGGAGACAAAATGCTTCTCTGAAGACATCCAGGAGGAAGAGCTAGTGAAAGTCCTGTATTCTCCCCCTCCTCACAAAAAGCCTTTCTTTCCTCCTCTTCAAATCCATTCCGCCACACAGAGAGCCAGGACTAGTGGCAAGTTTAAGCAGGAATGCAAATTGAGGGATGTGTACAGGAAGACAGAAATAGACTGTATAAAATGGCAGCCAGTGTGATCGCCTGGAAGGAGCTCAAATCAAACCTTTCCACTGAGAGCAAAGCATCTCCTGTTTACATTTGTCCCTTGCGTGAGCTGCTGGGACCAGCAGTCAGGCTTTTGATGGTTTATAGCAACAGGACACAACCCCTTGGAGGGCTGAAGGCCCACTTCTCACTGTACCTCTTACCAAATAAGTGGTAAGATCCACACTGAAGGCACAAGAACCTGAGCTAGACTGAACCTGCATGATGAGATTTCCCAGTCCCAATAAAAACCAGGCTTGCTGCAGCTTCTACAAAGCAACCCACAGCACTGGGTGGGGAGACAAGCTGCAGTCATAGCAATGTCATTTTCTTGGCATGTACAGTAGATCAAGGGTCATTTAATTAACACATAGTTGGAACAGAGAGTTTAGATGAATTGCATTTTTCGGTTATTGAAGGTTAGCCTTTTAAAAAATTCACTCATATTTTGGTTCCAATCTTGTTAAAGAAAAGGCTTTAAAAAAAATAATAAGACCGAACACCAGATTTTGGGTATATGTCATTCTCTTATTAAGGTAGAAGATTTTAAAAAATTATTGCAACATCTTTAGGATCATGTCTTTCCATCCTCCCAGTGTCTAGCACAGGACTGGGCACATGGTAGATTCACAGAAAATTCGGTTGCTTTTAGTATTCTAATGAATCATCATTTTACTGTATTTTTTGTGTGTCTACGCAGCTGATATCCTCTCTTTGTCACATATGTACAGCTGAAGTGTATCTATTATTAATCTAATATCTGCAATTTCTTGAAATTGTTTTGTTTATTATCTCTGTCACTAACAGTCACTGACATAGGTCCTCATCCGGAACTCAAGGGCAGATGTGCATTCTTCTGGTCATTTTTGTGCTGAGGTTACACTTTAGCCATCCAAATTCAGCTCAGAGGAGACAAACTAGAGCAAGAGAAGAACATGGAGCCAAGAGAAGGGGAAGGGAAGAGAGACAGGAAGAGCCATCTAAAATGCTTGCTGGGCCATGGTTCAGAGAAAACTGCCTCCCTAGACTTGGCTGTCTTTCTAGGCCAGGCCTCTGTCAATAACACATTTATTGGCCATCCTGACTTCAGCCTCTGATTTGCCCAATTCAAATAGACTTTTTCCAAGAAACAGCTCTCCTAGTCATGGCCCCTGACCATTACAAACAATGCTGTTGAAAGGTCCGAGTGAAAGGGGCCATTTTCTCCAAATGAGTCACCACCACCTGGAAAGTTCTTGGAAAATGGAAGAGGCGCCAAAAGGCTAAAGACAAGGAAATGTTGTCCTACTTTTCTGAAAAGGGGAAGAAGTATATCTCAGAAAATATAAACCAATAATTAACTCGATGCTGATACCCAGGAAAAAATATCTAAAAAGGGTTATTAGAATATTGTTTGTGAACACTCAAGAGAAATTATGATCGGTAGACACAAACAAGGGTTGACACAAGCCATGCCCAGCTTATTTTTCTTTTGATAAAGTTACTAGACATCTCAGGGTACGGGTGCAAAAATACATTTAAAAACGTATTTTGAGTACTGACTATGCCCTGGGCCAGGGTTGGCAAAATACTTGTCTCCTGAGCTCATGGCAGAAATCATTAACTCCTCACAATGCTCTTGCCACTGAGTTCCTACCCAACCTCACAGTCTTCCTCAGTAGGTAGTCACCATGGTCCACCTGCCATCCTAGGCTCAGGTCCTGGGGACGCAAAGAACACATAAGACCCTAAAGGAATTCATAAAATAACAGAGGAAGTATGTTAGTTATTACAATCCTATTATATAGAAATGGGACCTGTCAACACTGCTTCAAGGATGACGAATGTGGACCCAGTAACACATCACAGAGGAGGTGACAATTGAAATGGGTCTCAATAGATGAGTAGGAATTCTCCAGGTAAGGGAGGAGAAGAGCCATAAAAAAAATGTAAGTCTGAAGTTTTTGAAATTAGGTCTTGGTTATACATTTGTTGGCAAATTAAAGAACTAGGGGTTGAATGTCAGTACGAGTTAGAGTCTTACTTGAGTGGCCCTGCCAAAAGAAACTGATTGATGTTGGATGACAGAATCAAGATTTAGAAAGTTTTTTAAAGGCAGGACTAATGGGCCAAAACAAAAGATTTCTAATGCTCCTTTGAGTTCTAGGAGAGAGTATATTTAATACATTTAATAAATACAGATTTCCAAAATTCAACTGTGTAAGATGGAACAAAATGGATATTAACAGTGGCCCTAGGATTTTAGTTGATCCTAAGATGAATATGAGTCATTAAGGTGGGGTGGGGTAATAGTAAGGAATAGTATGACATAGTGAAAAGATCTCTGGAATGGAAATTGAGACCCAAGTTTAGTTCTGTCAGTTTTGCTAAGTAACTGTGTGATCTCAGTAAGTCATTTCTCATCTCTGGGCCACATCGTATTTAAAGGAGTTGGACTCAATGCATGGTTTTCAAACTATGTTCTTCAGATCCTCAGGATTCTCCTTGGGCTGGCTACCTTGGGGGACAAAAAGGAAGTTGAAATGATAAAGGTTCTATAACCTCTGACCCTCCTTTCATTTCAACAAGAGAAACTTCACTCTTAACTGTTTTAAGGATTAGGGTTCTAAGAGTTCATTAATAAAAGGATTCCACTGCAAACAAAATATTTTAAAACCATTTAGCTCTAACATTGTAATCTATAGTTGCTGTATGTTCTGCAATGGTCAGACAACATCTGAACTCTCTTCCACTCTGGACATCACGTTTTGAGAGGGACATTTACAAAATGGAGTGCATTTAAAAAAAGATGACTCTGGGTGGGAAAGGTATATATATTGAAGATGACAGAGTTGCTTATCTTGGAAACCTGAAGATGTGGGGCGCATGATAAACATATTCAAATATTTGAAGGGTTATCCTGTAGAAGAAGGGTTTATCTTACTCTGTTTAGCTCTTAAAAACTGAACTGAAACTACTGGGCAAAAAAACTCAGAAGAGATTTTGACTTATAAGAAGCAACTTTTAAACATGTAGGCTTACAAAGTAATGAGAATACAATAAGAGTAGAAAGTGAGGTATAAATTTTGCAAAATAAAAGAAAAAAATACCACTATTTTCATACTGTATGATTGTCTACTCAGAAAATTCCAGAAAATTAACTAAAAAAACATTTGCTCCAGAAAGATAGTTCAGCAGGGTGGCCACATACAAGATCAACATACAAAAATAACAGTTTTCCTGTACTCCAGAAATAGTCAATTACAAAAAAAGTTATAGTAAAAGCATTCCATTTACAAAAGCAAGCAAAATTATAAGATATCTAGGAATAAATCTGTAAGAAATGCATTGGACCTACTTGGTGAAAACTATACAAGTCTTTATTGAAGAAAATAAAGATATATTCATTTAAAAAATACTTTAAAAATGTCAAATCTCACTAAACATAGATATAAAATTCAAAGCAATCCCAATAAAAGTCTCAGTTGAACATTTATGAAAACTGACAATCTGATTCTAATGTACAAGAATAGCGAATGATATTTGGAAGGAAAAATCCTGAGAAGTGGGGACTTAGAACATCAGACATCAAAATAGACTATAGTATTTTAAACAGGGTAATATTAGGCCAGGAACCGAGAGAAATAAGTCCATATAACAGAGATTATAGATGAATTGATAGTTAAGATGAAATTTCTTATCAATAAAGAAAGAAGCAATTATTTCATAAATTTGACTGAGACCTTGCCTATCTATTTGGAAAAAAGGTAGACCCCTCCCCCCAGCTCACACCAAAAACACACAAAAAAGAGATGAACATAGAAGAAAAAAACAACAATAATGTTTGAAGAAAATATAGAAAAAAATTTTTTTATCATCTTTGGGTAAGGAAGGCCTTCTTCAGCAAGACCCAAAGCACAGCAGTCATAAGATAAAAGAACAATAAATTTGATTATGCCAAAATTAAAATATTTTAATTTTCTACAAAAAAGACAGTAAATAAATCTAAAATACAAGCTATAAGACAGAAAATATTGGCAACGTAGTCAGCAAAGGATTACCTTCCAAAATACATCATATAAAATTTTTAAAAAGAACAAACAATCCAATAGAAAAATAGGCAAAGTAAATAAACAGGTAATTATTCCGTTAACTAATTAATTTTAAATGACCAAAAGTCATGTTCACTCAATCTTGATAGTACCAGAGCAATGCAAATTACAGCAGTAATTACATATAATTTTTTACCCATAAGACTGGTAAAAATCTAAAAGATTAATAAAAGTGTTGCTGACGGTATGAGAAAACAGCATTCTTAAACACTGTGGATAGGAATATACATTTATAAAGCCTTTTGGGAGAGAAATTTGTCAGAATTATCAAAACAGAAAATACACATAATCTTTGATTAGGTAATTCTCCTTCTAAAACTCTACCTAATAGATGATATATGTACAAAGATGCTTATTGCAGTATTGTATGTAATTGCAAAAATTGGAACCAACCTAAATATCCACCAACAGGGGACTGTTTAATAAACTACAATATATCTGTACTAGAGAATACTATGCAACTGTTAAAAGGAATGTGGTGGAAATATATGTACTCACATGGAAGAGTTCGAAATGGCGCAAAAGCAGAACACAGAAAAATGGAGATTGTGATCCTATTTCTTTATGATGAAAAGTTATATTTATAATCTCCACCTCCATCTTTATGTATATATCAGGGTTTCTCAACCTTGACACTATTGACATTTGGGGCCAGATCATTCTTGTTTTGTGAGGAGTTGTCCTGCGCATTGTGGGATGTTAAGCGGCATCCCTGGCTTCAATCAACTAGGTGCCAGAAGCATCTTACCTCCAGCTACGACAACCAAAAATGTCCCCAGACACTGCCAAATGTCCCCTGGGGGGCAACGTCGCCCTGACTGAGAACCACGGATATAAATGTATAAAAAAGGGGCTAGAAGGAACAGTTAACAATGGTCACCTCTGAAGGGAGAAGGGAGGAGTGGAAGAGGGGAGAACAGGACTTTCACATAGTCTCTGTATGCTTTTGGATTGCTTGAATCACCTAAAAATGATAATGGACTAACATATTATGTGTGTTTTTTCTTAAAGACAATAAAAAGCAATGAGTTTCTTGATCCAGAGGTGTTCAGAGTTTCAAAGATCACTGGTAAGAGAGTTCTTACCTTGCATGGTAGATGAGACTGGGTGACTCCATAAGTTTTACTCTTTGGCCCTAAAAAGTTTCATGCTTCTAAAAGGGGAAATTGTCAGTATCTTTAAAATAGCTAGGCTTCAAACTCTTGCTTTCATTTTTATACATTTTGAAGTTTGGTTTTATTAATTTCACCTAAGTTCCTAAACTGTCATTATAAATCCAATCTTCAGGCCTATTGGGAGCTATCTCCTTATAAAATGTGAAAAATAAACCAATCCCAAATACCCAACTAAGGAAATAAACAAGTTATTTTCCAGCAAAGGTTCACTCGTAGCTTCTTGTTTCCTCTATAACTGACTTCAAATCATCTGTACATTTCATTTACAGTAAAATTTACAGCTACAATACACAATGCTAATCCAGGGTTTACCCATATCATAGCTGACTTGTTTTTGTCCCTCAATGAATGACGGCAAACATAAGCATGAAAATGAAATTAGTGATACCCAAGCCAACTGCTTTATCTACGTCTTGAGTTTATAGGATTAGCAATGGTCTCCCTGGAAATCTCTGGGTTTTATAAATAAGAGTTATTCCAGTTAGTAGCAACTGTGGAGCTGATGTGGTAAAAGCATTCATGATTTCAGCTTGCTTCTCATTTCTGCATCAGGATCCTGAGTCATATGGGAGAGGCTGGGGATTCACTTAGAATCTTATTTTTGCTGTCGATGGGCAGAAATATAAGGAAGGCCTTGCAAGAATTCAGGGTAATAGATAAGAGGTCAAGAGAAGGATTGCGGGAAAAGAGCAGGGTTTGAAGAGATAAAATGGGATAGTTGAGAAGAGGTGGAGAAAGCATCACTACTTCAGTTCATAATAATTCTCTAGAATCAAAGTTTGAGTCAAAGTTTGTTCAAAATGCCAACTTTGTTCCATTTCCAGCATCTTTGCATCACCCTTCATCCTTTTCTCCTTCCATGTCAATTCTCTTTGAGAGGCATTGAGTGATATATTGGCAGATTCCAGGAGCAGTTATGATACAAGAAATGTACTGGTACGTCCTTGTTGCAATTTTAATGGAAATACAGTCTCCAAGCTACTCAGTTCCCCCGCCATCTCAGCTCCACAACTTACTGGCACAATTTTACCCCAAGGTCCCAAGGAGCAAGATGGGCTTGTGTCTGCTAATGAGCATCTGTTCTGGAGAGAACAGTGGCTTTGAGATCACAGGAAAATAGTAAACTATCAAAGGTAGGATTCATTCTCCATCCTAGGTGAAAGCACTCTTGGCAGGTTCAGGGGATAGCTGTGGCTAGGGACAGCCTTATACCAAGGTGGGCTCACATGGTGAGATGTCTCCCTGTGGTAAGAGTAGAGAGATGGTGAGATGCCCTACCCCTCACAAATGCCTCTTCCCGTACTCCTGCCTGAATACCTGGCTTTTCCTCATTTTAAGAACATCAGAGCCACAACTGTCTGGTTTTTCAGTCAACAAATTCTATTTAGCACCTATGTGGCATGCTAAGTGCTGGAGATATACTGGTAAACAAAAACAGACACGGTTTGGGCGCCCATGTTGCTTACAGGCTGGTAGGGCAGACTGGTATTGATCAAATAGTCACCCAAACAAATGGAAAATTACAACTGTGGTAAGGGTACCAAGGTGAGATACATGATGCATACACAAAGGAACATAATTTAGACTACTTGTCTACCTATCTACCTCCCTACCTCACCCCCCCACCCCCACTGACTTAGAAAAGAAGACCATCACCATAGTAGTTGATGGTCAGGAAGAACTTAACCTGCCTAAACTCAGATAAAGATGCAGAAGGCCTTGCCCTTCTCCTAATACCTCTTTGGAACTGGTGAGAACGGTCTGCTCCATCACAGATACAAGCCAACTGGGAGAGTGATAAGGCAGAAGATGTCCTGCATGTGTGAGGCAGAAGGATGGCAGTCAAGCAACATGTTGGTAGCAGTGATTTGAAATGTTTTATATTCACAGTCCTCTGGCAAAGATCAGGGCCCCAGGGGACACAGTAGGAGGGTGTATGGGATGGGGCAACCAAAAGAGCTGGAGGGGACCAGAAAGGCCCAGGGCCAGTTTTGGTTGAGTCTCTGGAACCCCCCTGTGATCCTGAAATTCACTAGGACTAATCAATCATCTTCTTCACCACAAAGGGCCATAGCTTACAAGCACTCCGGTTTCAAATAATGCCCAAGAGTCTTGAAGAAGCCTTACATCTACTTTGGGGGGGGGGGCAAGAAACTAGTTGATACAACTACTTATTTGGAGTGGTCACAATCACCCAAACCCATCTTTGGTTTTCGCATGCGGGCTAGACAACAGATGTTCTTAATGAAGATTAACTGAAATTTAATGGTCCTAATTGCCATTTGCACGGGCAGCAGATAACATTCAGTTCACACGCTGCCTTTCATGGTCCTTTATGCTTCATCACATATCAGATTTGTATTTGACTGGAGCGAATCTGACTGGCAGTACCTGCTGGCTATTCAGTGTCAAGATGCTGGCACAGCAGACTCACAGCCCAGGGAAATACAGAACAGTGGTGAGAATGGGCCTGGCTAATTTGTTTCCTAATATAGCTGCTTTCTTGGGTTCTCAGTGATGGCAAGAAAGGGTCATTTTGGTCTGGGTGGGACTCAGGATCTGTCTTAGGTAGGATGGGCAGACAAGACACTGGGTAGACTGACTTCTGTGTTTTTATACAACCTGATTCTGCTCTCTTCTGTTTTAAAAAACTATTGGAAAGGTCTTATGATACAAAAGTGAGCAAGGGATGTGAACACCACTGAGGAGAAGATATGACAGGTTCAACAAATACATGAAGAGGTGCTCAATTTCAGCAGTAACAAGGGAAATGCAAATTAAAACAAAAGATACTATTTATCAACCATCTGATTGGCAAATGTGAAAAACAAAGTAAATATCAAGTGTTGGTGAGGTTTTCAGGAAATTCAATTTGTGGACTCTTTGGAAGGCAATTGGTAGTAGCTGATAAAATTTTAAATGTGTGTTTTTCATAACCCAGCAATTTTCATAGCCTTACCCACTTCTGGAAACGCTGGCAAGCATGTTCAAGGAGACATGTACAATGCAGCATCTGTCATAATGGCACCAGACTGGAAGCAAACTAAATGTTCATCAGTAGGGAAACAGATAAACTACAGAATACTATACTGTGAAACTGTAAAAAACAATGATATAGTAGATACATTTCCATAGTTGCACATAATATGTATAAATGTGTAGTAAAACTCTGAAAAGTCATATCCACAAATCTTGTTACCTCTAGGAAGGGGACTGAGGTGGAAGAAGCTAGGTTGGCCAAGGATGTCTTCAGTCTTATCTGTAATACTGTAATATTTTACGAGCAGAATGTGTTCACATATTATTTATGTAATTCAAAATTAATTTAAAAATTTAAAGGCAACATAGTTGTATTAGAAAATTTATAAACCAGAGAAAAGAAAAAAAGATGCATTATTCTGCCACCCAGACACTCCCCGGTTAAAACTATGATGTGTACCCTTCCAGTCTTTTTTTAATATTTCATACAGTTGTGATCTATAATTTGTATCTTGTGTCTTTAACACAGACATTTGAATTGGATAATTCTTTGTTATGGGGGGCTGTCCTGTGTATTGTAGGATGTTTAGCAGTATCCTCGACCACTATTCACTAAATGGCAGTAGCAACAATCAAAAAAGTATGTCCAGACATTATGAAATGGCCCCTGGCAAAACCACCCCTGGTTGAGAACCACCGATTGAATACATCATTAGCATAACGTTATGATATGAATCTTCATAACCTATCCCATGTTTCCAAACTTAATGCCTGTGTGTTGTCTCTATTCCACTCTCAGATCCTGGCCTGTGGATCTCAAGCCTGGCCTTGACAACCTGACCTTGCTTTCTGACTGCTCCTTTTCTAGGTAAATTGACTTGGGATTCCTTAACCCGGAACTGTACTCTGACTTATCACCACTAAAGCAATTAGACAGTAAAAGCCAAGCCTCTTCTCCTGACATCTGTGGACTAATGTTCAGATCATGGGTCATGGAACAGGGATAGTAATCAGGAAACCCAATAAGACTGTAGAAAGTAATCAGTCCAGAGACACAGCTGTGGGTCAAAACCACCGGGCTAAGGGCCAAGGCTGAGAAGAGGAAGCCAACTTGATCTCACCCCAGAATCAGCTCTCAGAACAATCAGAAGCACGGTTGCTTGGCTAACAATGCTTCCCTCTTCCTGTCTGTTTTATGTAGACGTTTTCCAGGCTCCCAGGGCATAATCAATTCAGAGGCCATGGAGGGGATGGCATCTGCCTGATGAGGTCAAGAGACAGAGTCCCCTATGCTTATATGCCAAGTCGATACGGAGAGGTTAATGCCAGTGGCCAGGCTTACTCTTTAAAGACACGTTTTCTGAGCACCACATATCAAACACTGCCGGGTGTTGAGGATGCCAAAATGACTCTGGGATGATTTAGTCTAAAATCTATTTGCCACATAATCGCCAGAGAAAAACATCCCTCAGGAATCAGAATGTAAAGAGAGTGAGAGCTCCTTTCAGTTTGAGCCCTTCATTAGCCCATGTAGCACTAGCCATGCTTCTGCCCTCAGTATCTCACTTTGCCTTCTACAGGGTATTGGGAGTGAAAATTGCATCGTGAGGCTCTGTGGCTCCGAGACCCCGATTCAAAGAGAGGACTGAGTTCATTTCCAGAGCATAGGGAGGGTGGTATCAGATTTCATCCCGTTAGCTTGCAACATGGAAATTGGAATTTCCTGCTCCCTACACTCCAAAAACGCTCTTGCGGCCCAGGTTTCTGCAGCTCTGAGCTAAGTTGGAGGTACCTCCTCCTGCGTCACTGTCTGTCAGGCCCCTCACTCCAGTGCCCTGAGGGAGTGGAGCTCGGCTGAGCACTTTATTTCCTCAGGGGCTGGGTCACTTCCCTGCCTGCCCATCTGGCCTTTTCCTGACAAGATGTTCCCTGACAATTTGAGATCTGCAGACACAAAGAAAACAGAGCCAAGTGAGACTGACCCTGGTGTGAAATCTGGAGAGATGATAAAATCTCTTCTTAGCAGGAAAGGGAACATGGCAGGATATCATTGTGCCTTGTAAATAACCCACTGTCCTCTAAAGAGCAAGATGAGTTCAATCAGAGGAGTTTTCACAATGCTTTCTTGAAATACCCAGGGTCAGTCACAGGCCAACTGGCGTCCAATAGAGATAATTCTTTGCTGTGAAATACATATTTAAAACCTCTACCGAATGCCTATTTTCTTTGTCTTCTAGTAGTCTTTCCTTTGTCCTGGGTTTCTCTGGCACTAATGGGGCCTAAGGGAGTGACAAATAAAAAACAATGTGCTGTGTAGTAAGTCACTCAGTGGCCCCTGGAGGCAGATTCACAATACTGGGTCCCGGTAATAGCCCCTTCTTAATTTATATTTCCAAGTCCAAGAATTACTGGTCACAGTCACAGATAGGGGAAGCCTAGAGCAAAACTGAGAAAAAGACCAGTTTGTTTTGTTAGCCCCCAAACTCCTAATTGTCATTCCCTTCCCCCAGTGCTGGGCCGTTCTTTTCCTGAGATGGACAAAGGATCATGCCCTACTCCCAAGATCCTTTATTCATAGCAAGATGTAAACACTGATAATAGCTAAATACGCTATTTTTCCTTTCAAGGCATTTCAAGCCACAAGTTGGAGGATGGGAGAGAGCTCTTTACTACGTTTAAAACCGTACTACTTGTGTGTTCTACTAGCATGAGCTCAGCCCTAGGAATAGGGGTTCTAGGTCCCAGGCCCTGCCATTTCTATTTTCTTAAACAGATTTATTGAAGTGGCCCTGTTATTTATGCTTCAATCGTGACATGCCAAACTATTAAAATTACAGTGGGTTCATGGAAAGCCCCTGTGGAGAGACAGGGGTTCTCTCTCTGTGGTTTTGGAGCCTCTGGCCACAAGGCTATATGAGATAATTGTGGTTTTAACATCGCCTCTTCCAAAACCGTAGTCTCCATTTCAATGTAAAAAAAAATTCATTTTTCTCAGGCCTCAGGTCCTGCAGCTCTCTGTAGGAAGCAACAATGGTCCAAGTGGCTTGATCTAATTTACAGAGCTTCCAGAACCACGGGGACACTGCCAAACCCTATGCTTTATTAATTATGCCATGATTATTTTATCTTAGGGGACGTGGCTCTCTTTGTTCACCACATTCAAATATTTCCTGGCTGCTATGAATCTCGTATTGGACAACTTGATAACAACTGGGGTAACTGGCAGTTGGATTCAAGAGAGTAGAAATAGGTTTATGGAGAGTTGAAAACTGAAGAATCCCAATTCCTACCCTGTAGCTCTTGTTCCAATGTCTCCTTCCCTGTCGATGGAACCATCCCTTCTCCCCTACCATGCGGTTCTCCAGGGTTCCCCCAGTTATCTCTTAATCTGTATCTCCTAATTTAATCCATGTATTTGTATATCTTTATAACAGCTTTACTGAGATATAATTCACATGCTATACAATTACCCATTTAAAGTATACAATTCAATGGGTTTAACATATTCACAGACTTGTGCAACCATGACCACAATCAATTTTAGGACACTTTCATCACTCCAAAAAGAAACCTTGTAACTATTAGCAGTCACTCCCCATTCCCTCCAATCTCCCCAGCCCTAGGCAACCAACCAATCTACTATATCTATATATAGTTCCATATATTTTAACAAGAACTTTTAGAAAACCTGCATTATCCAAGGGGATGGTCCCCAAAGGGGTGCTTTTCAAGTATGTGACAGGTGCATGAAAGGGAACATGTGGCGCAGTAGTGGCCCTATGGCTGGTACACCTCAAATCACATAATCTATTAGCACACATTTCCAAGAGTCAAAGGTAATGCGAAGAGGTACACTGACAGATTAAGCCAGCACAGCTGGATAATTCCCGTCTTTGGCCCAGTTCCTTCTCCTAGGTCCTGGGTCTTCAGTCCTTACTGCAAAGCTTCCTTTCTGACAAAGGAACAGGTAAAGTACCCTCCCACCACATACCACACTCACCGTGTGCTATATAGATTTCTAACTTACCACAAAGGAGACTGAGAACAAGAAACTTTCTAAATGATCCTGCTGCCATCCAGGGGATAAGAAGTATATCCTAGGAGGATGCATCCAATTTAATGCTACCCATTCAAACGCAAAGATGCTGAAGGGCATTCTTTTCTGGCCTTGAAGAGGTTCACAACAGTGGTCCACCCCGGTAGATACCTTCCTTTGCTGCTCTAACACCCATCTACAGAGCTATGGATAACTTGTCAATTGGTTCAACAAACACATTTTGGGCATCTATTAATACTTTGAGCTTGGCACTGTGCTGAGTTCCAGGCATATGAAAATGAATAAAACAGCTTCTACAAACCCAGCCCTGGTGCACCTGGCTTCTACTGAAAATTCTGTCTATTCTCCAAAAAAGTACCCCAGAGCAAAATGCATCTCTCTTTTTAGCTATGCTTAGTTCCTGAAATTATCACCCCAATTAATCTTTGGTTTAAGATTTGATGGCCCTGCTAATTGCAAGAAACACATTAATCTATTTTCAGCCATTACTCTTTAGTAGTTTCTCAGAATAACCAAACCCTGAGTAGACGCTTGAGAGAATGGAACTCTAAATAGGCAGCATGTGGTAGAGGGATAAAGAGGGAAGTTACAGGTCCTTGTTACTCAATGTGTGGTCCATGGAACAGCAGTACGGGCATCACCTAAGGGCTTGTCAGAAGTAGGAATCTTAGACCTCACCTCAGACTTCCTGAATCAGAAGCTGCACTTTAACAAGATTCCTATGTGACTCATATGCACTTCTGAGAAGACTGGTCTGCAGCAGTTTCTCAACCTTAGCACTACTGACATTTGGGACCAGATGATTCTTTCTTAGCAGGGGTGGGGGAACTGCCCTGTGTACTTTAGTAAGCTTATTACTATCCCTAGTCTATACCTACTGGATGCCAGTAGCACCCCTCCCCCCAAGTTGTGACAACCAAAACCATCTCCAGACATTGCCAAATATCCCATTGCTGGGGGTGAGGGTGGTCACCTCGGATTGAAAACCACTGGTCTATAGCAGGCTTTACTAATCTTCAGTCATTTGAGTACCACCCTTTATAATTTTTGCCATCTCCACATATACTTTTTTTAAAAATGACTATTTTTTTGTCTATAGAAATTAGCCTCATCCCTAGCGGTAATACTGATGAAGTACTAGGACTGGTGTGCCATTTTTTCTAATACATCTAAAACCAAGTATAACTATTAGAATTTGAAATGCTTATCTAGGAAAGCCATAAAAATACCATGCACCACAGGTGGAATGTCTACCATCTTTTAGAAAACCCTGGCCCAGAGTATATTTCTGCAGTAGGGCAGGCCCAAGGCATTGGGAGAATCTAGGTTGCCAGAAATGCTAACAGGATACGTGGTGCTTGGAAGTAGAAAGGAGCCATTAAAAGCAAATTTATTTTTTCTACTCAACTTTGTTTCTGGCCAGGCCAAGTTAGTAGGTTTAGATATTAGAACACTACACCTACCTACATTTTGGAGACTCCAGGAGCAGCTATTTTGACTTGATCTAACATATGGCTCTAATTTCATTTCCCTCTGAACTACTGGTGACTACACTGGTTCCCAAAATGATTCCACTGTAGTCTGACACAAATTTCACATAACCCTTATTTGGCCATATGTCAGCCTAATTAAAGAGTCTCTGCTTCTCCTGGCAGAAATGCCTTCCATATGCAGGGGAGAAACAATTCCATCCATGAGTTACATCAATGATAAAAAGACCCGGTTCACTGCTTCTCAGCTGAATCAGCAGCCTGTGACCCCTGGCACACTGACTGCAGAAGGAACTATTTTTATGGCACTTTAACTTATGGGTCATTTACAACATGAGTTTCTTCCCACGTATATGCCATTATAGATCCATGAAACTTGAACAGGGGGGAAGAGAGGGAGACAGAGAGGGAGAGGGAGGGATGGGGGAGAGACAGGGAGGAGAGAGGGCGCAGGGGGAGAGAGAGGGGGAGAAAGAAATCCTGAGTAGGGTTGGCAGAAAATATATGCTAAGTGCACTTAGGAGAGCCCACAGGCTGAAACTCTGGGATCCTGGGGCTTCCGGTCCTCTAGAAGAAACCTAAATAATGCTTGTTGATAACAATCCCAGACAGCTCCTTACAAACAAGAGGCAACAAGACAAAAGCTTAAATCCAGGCAACATTGAGCTCTCCTTTCCATGATCCCACACCCTGCGCTCAGCCCTGTCTGGTCTACCACTCAGCCAAAAGATGACTGTCTGCCTCTCCAGCAGCTGTTAAGTGGAGGCCTAGATGGGGCAGAACCTGGGGCAATGATCTAGTGGATGGGAGTGGGTGGGAGAGGGAGGTGGCTTCCACCTATAATTTAGCTGACACTGTTCATTACAATTCTTCTCAGTGCTGCTTTCAGTTAGAGGAAATGTCTGAAGCTAGGGGTAGAGGGTAGGGAGTGGAGATATACAAGTGAGAAGGAGGGTTGGGCTATCACTGACTGACGTGTCATCAAGACACTTTTCAGTTTCGGACCCAGGGACACATTGTGAATTGGCTTTGAGAGTCCCGAGTACACTGTGTTTGTTTTAAAGGCCCTTTAGATTCACCTTAGGAGTTTTAAAAAAAACCCACACCTGGGCCCCCTACTCCAGACTAATTTACTTCTGAAGCTCCGAGGGGATCCTATAGCATCCTATGCATCAGTATTTTTTAAAAAGCTCCCCAAGTGATTCTAATTTATTTTTCCAACAGTTTATCATGAACATATTCAAACACACAATACAGTCTGTATTACCTAGCGTCTACAATTAGCATTTGCTATATTGCTTTATCATATACCTGTCCCTCTATCAACCCATCTTCTTTTTTGATGCATTTCAATAGGTTGTAGACATCAGTACATGTCACCCGTAAACACTTCTGCAAGCATATAATTAATTAGAGTTCAATATTTGTTTCAGGTTCCTTTTCATTAGATAACATTTACATACAGTGACATGTATAAATTGTAAATGTACCATTTGATGAATTTTGACAAATGCAGACACTTGTATAGTACAAACCCTTATCAAGATATAGAAAAATCCCCTCATGCATCTTCCCAGTAAACACTCACCCCCACCCCTGAGGGGAAATCAGTGTTCTGTTCTGATTTTTTCCAGACAATTTCAATTTGTAGGTGAGGAGGAGAACCCCTTAAGGAGAGACACACAAACTCCAGCTCCCCAGCCCTTTGTAATTGAGGCAGCAGAGGTTGTTGGTTGACAGCTCCGGAGTCAGCTAGCTTGAGGCCAAGTCCAGCTCAACCAATTGCTATTTGTGAGATGTTAGGCAAGTTAACCTCTATGAACCCCTGTTTCCTCACCTATAAAATAGGGATCATAATAGTAGCTATCACACCAGGTTGATTGGAAGACCTAAATGAGATAATATAAATAAATTAGTAATAAAGTTAACGTTTATTAAGTTACCATGCTTACAATTGGCTAGACACTAAGCTAATTGCATGGATTATCTCATCGAATCCTCCCCTACAGTTAGGATCCCCATGACAGATAGGAAAAGAGGCTTAGAAAGGGTAAGTACCTCGCCTAGAATCACACAGCCAATAATTGGGAGAGCCAGAATATAATCCCAAAGTGCTTTGATTTTAAAGACCACACTCCCACCCTGTTAACCACCACGCTTCCTTCTCTATGCCTGACACACATAGTAAGAGCTCAAAAATGCTATATATTTATTACATGCACATTGTATTATATATTATATATATTTACCTATTATTTATAATTTGTTCAGCTACAGAGTCCAAATCAAGACATGGGACCTCTGACCCAAAGACACAAAAAGCTTAAATATCTCAGCAGCCCAACATTGCTGGTCCACACCTTGGCGTGAGCATCTGTATCTGTTGTGTTCCTAATAACGCCCTTTCCATGGTGACTTTGAGAAACACCAGCAATAAGACCAGCCACTGTCCTGAACAACACACAAAGCTCCCAGTGACAACATCCCTCTGGAAGAAAGAACGAGGGGAAGCGCTTTTTTTCCCATTAACACATTCAGCTCCCTGGTGCTCTGTTCTGCAGCTGTCTGAGTGCTGCAGTCACTCAGACAAAGGGCTTGCTGGAAAATCAGTTACATCATCCGCTTCAGCTCTGACAGACTTGCCAGGAGCTGCATGATTAACATCTCCACAGAAGCAGAGAACGGGCAGGGCTCACTCAAGCTACAATGTGCTACTCTTCCTTCTAATGAAAATCCCATTAAATTGGACAATTATCGATACCCTATTCAAGGTGGCTTTTTATGCTCATCAGAGCCCATTTTCTTCCTAAGTAAGGCAGCATCACACAGAGCCATCTTACCCTTCAGTCTCTCTTATTGGGCCACTCATTTCTAGCAGGCTAGATAATACTAGTTTGTTGGCAAGGGGAAGAGAGTGGCATGCTTTGGGCAGGGCAGCAGATCGGTGTCTAGTAGTAAACTCTGTAGCTGAGGCTTAAGAGGAAGCACGGTGACAGCTGAAAACAGAACAGTACTTCTTTTGTCACCATCAGAAAACCTATGAATGGCTGGTAAATCAATTTCAAAGCTTTGGAAGCTCTGTTCAGCAGGCAGGCAGCAAAGAGAGTGGGAAGAAGACGAGGAGGGGTGCTAAGACTTCAAGCTCAGTGGCTCCTTTGGAATCTCAGATTGCCAGGCTTCTTTTAACCATGTGAAGGCTATTAGGGACCCTTCCGCCAGGGAAGGGAAAGAGCTGGCAATTTATTGCTAACTAAACAAGTGCCTGGGGTTATGATGAAGTCAGCAATCAAGAGATTCTTTCCAGTACGAAAGCTGATAACACAACAAAATGAGGTTCTCTGTTAGGAAGGTCAATGTTCCATTATCACAACACCCATGGAGCTAACGTCCCCAGAGTAATCATTACTATAATTTGATACTATCAGCTACTGGATTTGTGGCCAAAACACAGCAAGGCTGGCTCTTCTAGCCATTATCCTTCTATTATCCTTCTACTCCCAAAGCAGCTGAGCATTCCATTTGGGTATAAAGCTGTAGGAACACAGGAACCAAGTTCAAGCCACCAGAAATACCTTCCCTGGTTTTCCTGATTCCACAGAAGAGAGAAAAAATATTTGTTTGAATTTTGACCAACAATAACTGACTCAGTCCTTTAGCAGATTTTGCCTGTGTGGATACTTTGACTCTCAACCTAAGGAGTCATATATCTTAGGAATTGCTCTGGTCCTCATTCAGGGTTATTAGTACACAAAAATGGTGTTTGCTGAGCCAAGAAATGGGAAGAATTGGTTGTATTTACTCTTGTTTCTAGGAAAAATTGTGGTTCCTGGGACACATTTGTTGGACCTGCTAAGAGCTAATATTAGGCAGCATTAACTCCTGGCCAAAAAAAGTCCGATCCATCATGCATGGCCCAACTGAATCCAGGTCCCCTCAGAAGTAAAGTAAATTTTAAAAATCAATAATAATATTAATAGATGCAATTTTTGAGTGCCCACTATGCACCAGGCACTCTATAACAGCTATATCTAATTATCACAAGAGCCTTGGGATAGTGTCTGGCATACTGTAACTACTCAGTAAATACTACCTAGTAAGTATCATTGTACCCATTTTACAGATGATAAAACTGAGGCTCAAAGATGCTTAGTAACGTACTTAGGGTGACAATCTATAATTGAATGTGACACTTTAAAGAGCTTTGGCATTGGATACATCCTGCCTTGTTCTCTCCTAGACAAACCCAGGCTCCTTAGATTAACAGCCATGGGCTCCCTGCATCTGTCCTTTTCTTACTTTGATCCCCTGATTGTAGAGTCCATAAAATTACACGGAAATTTGAAAGTAGGTGCCTATGCGGGATACACCACCACTATGGACACAAAGGAGTTTGCTCCCAAAGTTATTAAAGTAGAGCCCATGCCATAATGAGAACCCCAAAGGAGGTGAAGAAAACCAAGGCCCATTGGGCAGGGCTAGAAGGAGTGTTAGGGTTAGCTAATCTCCTCTATTTATCTGGATCCCACCGTCCACCCACTCAAGCATAGCCCAGAGTAGATTTAAGAAGCTTTCTGTGAATAGCCTATGCAGCACTAAGGCAGCAGTCTTGAGTTTCCTTACCCTTCAGGTTGATTGATGGTTAAGATGACTTGTGAGTCCTATTCTTGATTGCTAACTTCATATTTTAGGGTTCTCCCCACTCATTTATATTTACAGTGCAGCACTTGGAGAATGATCTGTTGCTCTTAAGTAAATACACACTTTACATTAGTTAGAGTCCCCTCTGTCAGAATAAAATATAGTTACCCAGGCTGGAAGCACCTTTCTCTTCTACTCCACTAGAAAAGCACAAGGGAAAGGCACTGGCCCATAGAACAATATGATTGCCTTGGTCATCTTGACTAAGTGGCATGATGTGATTACCAAATTCATTAGGTTGTCTCCAGTGGGAAGTGAAACAAACAAAGGATAGACTACTACAACAATCCAACTTCCCCTTCTTTGCCTGCACTTCCCACAAAGATTTCCAAAGTTAGGATTGACAACAACATTCAGCACCATGGACAACACCACTGGGTGAGAACCAGGCTATGGGGCGCATCTAAGCTCCCTGAGTTTCTCTTCTTGATGCTGCTTGCCTCCCTTAGTAACCAGGTATTTATGAAGACAGTGGAGTGGTGTTCTATACTGTTCTATAGGAAGAACCAGGAATGAAGCAGGGGAGGGGCTTTAGGAAACAGGGTTTTAAGGAAAAATCACAATTGAAGGCAGCCGTGCTTCAAAACAACTTAAGTGGATTGAGATGTGTCCTTAGCCAGTTATTCCTGCATACCAACACTCCCACAGACAGAGCCTTTAGCCTAGTGATGAGGTGGAGCATGCAAGCAGCAGTAAAGCCTTGCTGACCCTTCCAGAAACCTTCACCTTGACACCGGCCTCTTGGCAAAACGGTCCTTAGAAGTCCTTGTCAAAGCTGTCTAAGGGGCTTCCCTGGTGGCGCAGTGGTTGAGAATCTGCCTGCCAATGCAGGGGACACGGGTTCGAGCCCTGGTCTGGGAAGATCCCACATGCCGCGGAGCAACTAAGCCCCGTGAGCCACAACTACTGAGCCTGCGCGTCTGGAGCCTGTGCTCCGCAACAAGAGAGGCCGCGATAGTGAGAGGCCCGCGCACCGTGATTAAGAGTGGCCCCCACTTGCCGCAACTAGAGAAAGCCCTCGCACAGAAACGAAGACCCAACACAGCCATAAATAAATAAATTAATTTTTTAAAAAAAAGCCTACTTAAAAAAAAAGCTGCCTAAGGAGGAGAGAGAATGTATGAAAATAAGAGAGGCTACAAGGACAAATAAAGGTGAACATATAACAGAGACTTCTGTACTATGAAACAGAGCCGAAACAAACTAATTTGGAATAAATCCCTAAGGAGGGTGGGAATGAGGAGAATGTGCCATTTCAAATAACCAGTTGGCCACTGGGTCTTGCCAAACAGTAAACAGAACCAACGAAAGCGAGAGCTGAAAGGGTCCTTACAAATCCTCTAGCTCAGTGGTTCTCAAATGTGAGCTTGCATCAGAATCAACTGGAGGACTTGTTAAACCAGATTGAGGGCTCCACCCCTAGAGTTTCTGATTCAGAAGGTGTCGTGTAATCTGGTAATCTGCACTTCTACAAATTCCCAAGTGATGCTGAAGCTGCTGATGGAGGAGGGGGCACACTTTGAAAACCATGCTCTAGTCCAACCCCTTTTAGGGCAAAGGAAAGGCAACTGAGGCCCTAAAAGAGCAGTGACTTGTCCAAGATCACACAGCTGGTTAACAGTCCATCCACCGAGTCCTACAACCCGGGCCTCCTGATTTCCAATCATGTGTTTTTATTTCAGAGCACCACAATCAGATTTAGCCACTATAATAGCATCTGATGGAAAACTATAAGGGAAGGTAACAGCAATAGAAATGGATTCAGCCTTTTCTTTGCTTCAGCTTCTAGCACACTTGTCAAAGCACTGCCAAGCCAGGTCTGAGGCTTGATTCTCCATAACAGTACCAGAATGGGTCTGTCTCTACTTCTATTACTCTTTTGGTATCAATCCCACACAAAATTCACACCAAATTGATTGCATACTAGGTAGGGTTGCCAGGTTTAGCAAATAAAAATCCAGTTACATTTGAATTTCTCATTGTTTATCTGCAACTCAAATTGTAACTGGGTGTCCTGTATTTAATCTGGCAACCCTAATCCTAGGAAACTGCTGGTCAATTTGAAAAAAGGGAGTTACCTTCTCAGCTCATGGTTCAACTATGCCCTCCCCAACCCAGACGCTAAGAGGCTAAGAAACAAGTGACCCCTCCACCTCCCGCCTCCACCTGCCGCCTGCCAAGCTTGTTGGGGCTCTATTGAGCCAGAGTAGAAAGGCTGTGATTTGAAGAGCAGCAAAAAAAAAAAAAAAGCAGCAGCAGCTGAACTGGTATCCTCCAGCATTTTTCATTTTTATGAAAAGTTTGATTCTGGTTTCATGCCCTGTGATTAACCAAAACAAGAGGAAGACAAATAAAAATTCTGTACAGCTGTTTCACACTGACAGACCTGACCTTCCCAGCTGAGGGTTCTTTGTGCTGGGAAATTGTTACCTAGCAACCAGGCCTTGCAGCTGCCAGACTCTAAACACTGAAAGCATGACTTACAGAAAAGAAGCCAGGAGAAGCAGGGTGGGGTGGGGATTGCTTCAATCTGAGCTTTATCCTAGAGTCTAATACTATATTCCAGTGAGAGAAGACAAGCAGGAATCGAAGCCCCTTCCTGTTGTGATTCATTTGCCAATCAGGCTGCTTGAGCCAGCTTCCTGTCACCTCTACCTGCTCTAGCAGTTAACCCTGGGAGGGTTGAGGGAGGAGTGGGACTGAAGATGCTTCCCAGAGATGTCAAATATTCTGTGTGGTACACATGGCTCTTATTCTTTGGCAATGGAGCACATCTTCAATAATTGGGCATTTCTTTCTTCTTCTCCTCCTCCTCCTTTCTTCTTCTTCTCCTTCCTCTTCCTCCTCCTCTTCCTCCTCCTTCTTCTTTTCTCTCTCTTTCTCTCCCCCTCTCTCCCTCCCCCCCTCTTTCTCTCTCTTTTTAAATTACAAATAGAGGGGCCCTCTATCTGTATTTTGTAACAGCAGAAGGTGAAGGATTAGCTCAGTAGATTTCAAATATTAGCACCTAGATGAGTCACCTGGCCAGCATCTTAAAATGCAGAGTTCTGAGTCCCACCCACTAAGCAAATCTGATTTAGTAGGTTTGGGGTGGGGTCCAGGAAATCTGCGTTTTTAACAAGCTCCCCACATGGATAGAGATTTTGCACAACAGAATACTGGTTTATGGTGTCTTTTGACATAAAAGTTTTTCTTTTTAATTTTATGTGTTCAAATAATATTCTTCACACCACCCAACAATCTCCCTTAGATAACCATCTTCCAGCTTCATATGTCCAATTAGGTAGTGGCCCAGTTTCTGTCTCCGGGCATGGAGAGCCTCTTTAGGGGGCGTTACTAGCTTGCCCTGCTAGTATACCCACAGCTGTCTGTGTCTAAGCATCCATTTTGTCTCTGTTGACTGCACTGCGCATTCAAAGACTTCATGTCGGTTACATTGTTATTGCGTTATTCAGCTCGCAGTCCTTTAGCAACAGCAAATGCATAATTTCGGATGCAAAACATAGACCCCACATGCTAACTCCATCTTGGCTGCTCCATCCCATTCTCATAGATGCTTGTGTAGTAGTTTTCTAATGCTGAATAACAAATTTAGCAGCTTTAAACAACACCTATTCATTATCTCACATTTTCCAGGGATCGGGAGTCCTTGCACAGCTTAACTGGGACCTCTGCTCAAGAGTTTCTCAAGGCTGCAATCAAGGTATCAGCTGTATTGCAATTCTCACCTGGGCTCTGGGTTCTCTTCCAAGCTCATCCAGGTTGTCATCAGAATTCAGTTGCTTGTGGTTATAAGACTGAGGTCCTCATTTTCTTGTTGACAGTCAGCCAGGGGCCACTCTCAGCTCCTAAAAGCCACCCGCTCAACAGGCACTGTCCCATGATGATAATTTACTTCTTCTTCACAAGCAAAAGAAAAGCTTGTCTGACTTCTATCTCTGACCTCCAGGCCCTCCAATAATTTTACTTTAACTCTGTCGTTCTGTGTGACCACTAGGAGATTTTGTGTTTAAAATTTAAAACACTGAAGCATTGCAAACTGTGATGTATAATATTTTTAGTCGATAAGTATACATTGTAATTCATACATGAACTATATTACTGAACTTGAATATTTTAAAAATAGAAACTACCACAACATCAAATTTAGAATATTCTTGTTACCCCCAAAAGAAACTCCATACCTATTAGCAGTCACTCCCCATTTCTCCCCAAAACTCCAACCCTAGGCAACCACTAATCTAGTTTCTGTCACTCTGAATTTGCCTATTCTGGACACTTTATATAAATAAAATCATACGGTTTTGTGCCTAGCTTCCTGAACTTACCATAATATTTCCACAGTTCATTCATTGTTGTAGTATGTATTGGTACTTCATTTCTTTTTTTGACTGAATAATGTTCCATTTTATGAATGTAGCACGTTTCGTTTATCCATTCGTCCATTGATGGGCATTTGGGTTGTTTCCACCTTTTGGCTATTATGAATAATGCTGCTATGAACATTTGTGTGCAAGTTTTTCTGTAGACATATACTTTCATTTCTCTGGGGTATTCACTTAAGAGTAGAATTGCTGGGTCATATGGTAACTCTATGTTTCTATGTTTCCAGACTGTTTCCAAAGTGGATGCATCATTTTACATTTCCACAAGCAGTTTGTGAGGGTTCTAATTTCTCCGTATCCTTGCCAACACTTTCTATTATCTGTCATTTTAATTATTGCCATCCTAATGGGTATGAAGTGGTATCTAATTGTGGTTTTAATTTGCATTTCCCTGATGGCTAATGATGCTGAGCATCTTTTCATAGGCTTATTGGTCATTTGTATATCTTTTTTGGAGAAATGTCTAGTCAAACCCTTAGCACATTTTCAATCAGAGTAATTATCATTTTTTACCATTGATTTGTAAGATTTCTTTATATATATTCTAGATGCAAGTCCCTAATCAAACATGATTTCCAAATATTTTTTTCCCATTTTATGAGTTATCTTTCCACTTTCTTGATGGTATTGTTTATCGCACAAGTCCCCCCCCCCCCCCGCCTCAGGTTTTTTGGTTTTTTTTTTTTTTTTTTTTTGGCCGTGCCACGTGGCTTGTGGTATCTTTCCCTGACCAGGGATTGAACCCGGCCATGGCAGTGAAAACCCAGAATCCTAACCACTAGGCCACCAGGGAACTCCCTAGCACAAGTTTTTAATTGTGATGAAGTCCAATTTTTCTTTGGTTGCTTGTACTCTTGGTGTCATATATAAGAAACCATTGCCTAATCTAAATTCAAAATTTATATATATATGTATGTTTTCTTCTAAAAGTTTTATATATATATATATATATATATATATATATATATATATATATATATATATTTGCCCTTACATTTAGACCTTTGATTCATTTTGAGTTAATTTTTTGGATATTGTTTTAGATAGGGGTCTAACTTTTTATATTTTTAATTTTTGCATATGGATATCCAGTTGTCCAAGCATCATTTGTTGAAAAGAGTATTGTTTCCTCATTGAATTGTCTTGGTGCTCTTTTTGAAAGCAATTGACTATAAGTGTGAGGGTTTACTTCTGGACTCTCAATTCTATTCCATTGATCTGTATGTGTGTCTTTATGCCAATACCACACTGTTTTGATTAATGTAGCATTGTGGTAAATTTTGAAATTAGGAAGTGTGAGTCCTTCCATTTTGTTCTTCTTTTTCAAGATTGTTTGGCTACTCTGGATCCCTTGAGTTTCCAAATGAATTTTAGTATTAGCTTACTAATTTCTGCAAAGAAGCCAGCTAGGATTTTTATAGGGATTTTATTGAATCTGTAGATCAATTTAAGGATTATTGTCATCTTAACAATATTATGTATTCTCTTTCTCTTTTGAACTGGTTTATAATATCTGGTTCCCTCACTGATTGTGAGTTAAATAAATATTTAACACATGTTCATTTCTTTATCTGTGCAAGAGTCCAGACTTTACCCTTTTTTGAAAAATATCTTTCAGTATAGTAGTTTAGTTAGAGTAAGCATATTTCCCCCCTTTCATAGATGCGGAAACTGACATCCTAAGAGGTTAAGCGTCTGGCTTATGGCTTGAATTGCAACCTAATGATAGAGCTGCTACTGAAACCCTGGTTTTCTGACTCCCAGTCAAAGATGTTTTCATCAGACCACATGTTCTTCCTTTGTTTCTTAATTTAAAAAAAAAATTTAAATGGCATAAATGATGTTGTTGAAGTAATTCTGTTAGGTTTCTGCTTGGAACACAATTCCTTTTTCCCCTCTTTCCCCTTCTCCAAACTCTTTATTAACAATAAGAAATTTTTACTGTGCCAATTTGATGTCCTTATGTTTTCAGCTATATATTTATTATAGATGAATTTATCAGGTTTGAAATATTTGTGTAGCATTTGTTTCCTGGATCAAAAGATATTTGGAGAATCCAAAATCTGGTGCAAAGTATTGGACAGAAGACAGTGTTGAATGAAAGTACCAGTGAAGCATAGTCCATGACACAGGGAACCCCAAAGGAATATACCAAATGGGGGAACTTTAAACAGAATTTGGGTGATAGAAAATTATCTGTGTGTAGTGTTACGGTGTGAGGTGCTTGTGGTAGGGAGTGGGGAAGCTGGCACGGAAAAATGCAGAACTGCCCTCAAGACTCAAGCAGGCAGCCATTTGTTCTGCCTATTACATGAAGAAGACAGCCCTTTCCAGAACCTATGTCAAAATCATCTTCTTTAGAAAACAAGCTTATCTTATCCTTCAGTTTTGTCTGTTCAAGCAAAATATTTCATTCTCTAGCATTTACTTGCAAATAGGAATGTCTGTGTTGAGATGTAAGTCCCAGGAACTGTGGTTGTCCAAAGTTGAAACTCCTCAATACCCGCCTACTCTGAAAATTAGGCTATGTGTCAAAAAAACAAAATTCAACAGAAAAGAAGAGGCCTCCAGTTGCAGTTTGTATTAAAAGATATAAAGTTCTTATTTATAATCCATTCCACAGGGCTTTCGATGATGCAAGAATATTATTCTGTTTTCCTCATGTAGCTATCTTATGCAAGCCTTTGATTCTTGAAATGTACATGTAATCCAACTGCCTGCCAGCAGTTGATAAGGCTTCTGATATATAGAAATTCAAAACAGAGGAGTTTAGCTATGTCTCTCTGACAGTTGCTGTATGCTTTAATTCAAGCAGATGAATAAAAGCTGGACAGGTTTAAGATTTTTAAAGAAGGCTTCAGCTTGTTTCACATCTGTGCTTGTAGTAACCTAATTAGCATGTAGTGAATATCTGAAATGACTTTTACTTGATCAGTCAGCATGGTATGGGGCAAAGAACACTGACCTAGGAGTCAAGAGATCTGGATTCTAGTTATGGCTCCGCCATTAATCAGTTCTGTGACCTTAGGTGAGTCCCTTCACTTCACTGAATGTCAGATCCTGCGTCTATCAAATGGGGATAATCATATCCACGGAGGCTATCTCACAGAGTTGTTGTGACGATTAAAACAGATGACGGAAGTGAAAGCACTTCTAAAAGCATGAAGCACAAGACACGTGTAATTCACATCTTTCATCTTTTACCAGGGGAATGTCTGCTAAAGCTTAAGGACTTTAGAGAACTACTCCAAAATGCAAAATGTAAGAAAAAGGGGCAGGATTTGCTCAGAACCATAAATTTGCAACATACTTTACAGTTCGCAGAGCACTTTCACATTCACTATCTCATTTAAAAGATCCACAATAACCTTATTCATTAGGCAAGGCAACAGTGAATTCTTCAAGGGCAGAGAATTACTCATCTTAATATATTCCCATCACCTAATGGAATGCCTGGCAAAATAAGTGTTTGTTGAATTAATGTGTATTATTTCTATCCCCATTTTATAGATGAGAAAACTAAGTTCCAGGGAGAGTAGGGACAGAGCTGAGATTTGAACTCAAGTTTTTCAAATCCACTGCACCACACCAGTGTACCTTACTACTAGTGTTATTTACAGTAGCGGTTCTCAGACTTTGGTGAGGATCAAAAGCACCCATTAGGATTGTCGGAACCCAGATTGCTGGGCCTCACCCCAGAGTTTTGGATTCAGTAGATCCAGAGTGGGAACTGACAATTTGTTTTCTAGTAAGTTCCCAGATGACTCTCATGTGGCTGGTCCAGGGACCGCACGCTGAGAACCACTACACCTTACAGTCTTGTTTGGTCTTCTGACCAGCAGAATCAGCACCACCTGGGAACTTGTCAGAAATGCAAAAGCTTGCATATAAAGTAAAGTTTGAGAAGCACGAGGGAACCACGAGGTCAGTTCTGGCTGCACATCAGAATCATTTGGGGGAGCTTTGACATATATAGATTCTCAGGCCCCTCCCTAGAGACTCTGGATCCCAAGTGATTCTGATGCCCAGCCACTTTGGGGAAACATTGCTCTAGACTAGTGATATACCAATATATTTTTATCACAGCTCCCCTACTTTCCCCTTCCCCACATCTTATCCTCCCAGCAGTTTCCCTGGGTGGTAAATGAGCCCAGCAGAGATGCATTTTACTGAGGTCCTGGAAGGCCTTTAGCAGCTGGTAGTTGCCCATATAAACGGCCTAAGCTTTGATTTTTGTAAAAACAATATTCTAAATACTGGGGTATGCTGAGGGATAAAGCGAGTGCAAGACAGGATCTGCTGGGGAGACAGACCTATCACACATTAGAATATTTACAAAACAATGAATGATAAACTCCCTGGCATTCTCAGTATGATTTATATGGAAACAAGATATGTGAATTAGGGCTTCCCTGGTGGCTCAGTGGTTGAGAATCTGCCTGCCAATGCAGGGGACACGGGTTCGAGCCCTGGCCTGGGAGGATCCCACATGCCGCGGAGCAACTAGGCCCTTGAGCCACAACTACTGAGCCTGCACGTCTGGAGCCTGTGCTCCGCAACAAGAGAGGCCGCGATAGTGAGAGGCCCGCGCACCATGATGAAGAGTGGCCCCCGCTCGCCGCAACTAGAGAAAGCCCTTGCACAGAAATGAAGACCCGACACAGCCAAAAATAAATAAATAAATAAATAAACTTGAAAAAAGGCCACAAGCAAAAATTATAAAAAAAAAAAAAAAGATGTGAATTGGAATAGTCAAGAAAGCTTCACAAAAGATGTGGACAATGGAACTGCATAAAAATTTATCTTACATTTTAATTGCTTTTTTCCCCTAGGAAATCATTCAACAAATAGCCTCTCAGACAAAGAATAAATATAACTCAACAACAGGAGCTAAACAGGGGAAATAGAAAATGCACTTAACACCCGACCTCACACTCTTGTATAGAAGGATGAATTACAAAGAGTGGATCTGATTAAATAAGGAAAGGGTAGGAATGGGGAAATGTATTTTGAAAGGAAATTACCCTGACTTTTCATCCCCTGCAAAGTGAAGCGTCTTCAAGCTCAATGCAAGCCGAAGTCTCTCAAGCCAGGAGCAAGCGAAGGCCCTTCTAAGAAAAAGGGCCTGATACCATGCTAAAACCTCATTCCAAACTTCATTCCTCTACCTCCAGGCATGACCATGCCCCAAACAGATGCTATCGGCTGGAAATATGCTAGAACTAGGCTCAACAGTTCCCCCTGGTATGGATCCGTGAACTCCTACATTTACACTATGCTTATGTTTCTTCTTGAAAAACTGTGAATTTTCAGGGCAATGTATGCCATCTTTATTTACCAATAATTCAATCTAATAATCCATATTCTAGTTTTTGGAATGGAACATTTACTCATTTGCTAACTCAGGGAGACCTGGAAAATCAAAATAATGTGTTATGTTATTAGGAGCACTTTCACAGCTATTTTGATATCTAAGGTCCTTTTTACCTCTGAAGTTTCATGATCTAATATTATCCTTCAAATGGCCCTGTGAGGTAGGATGAACAAGGTTCCTTAACCTGCTCTGGGCCTCAGTTTATTTATCTATAAAATGAGAGGGTTGGACTAGAGCAATGGTTTTCAATCTTGGCTGAACATTGCCTTGCCCAGGGATATTTTAAAAATACTGATACTGATACCTGAGCCCACTTCCAAAGATTCTGATATCATTGGTGTGGTGCCAGGCCTGAGCACGGGGCCTTCTAAAATTTCTCCAAGTGTTTCTAATGGGCAGCCAGGACTGAAACCCCCTGGACCAGATGAGGTCTAAGGTTTCTCCCATCTCTGACATTCTGAGTCTGGATGTCATTTGCATTATATGGATGAGGGTATTGAGGCACAGAGAAGTTAAATGACTGCCAACAGTTAAAAATTAAGGCAATTCTAAGGTGGGAGATAGAGCCTATGTCTTTCTACTTCAAATCTTAGACCTCTGTTTCAGGCTGCCTTTAGTTTACCTAATGTCCAAACATGTATGGTACTTAAATTAACACTGTGTATCTTTATGTATAGAAATCCAGCATTTCAGAAATATTACCCTTGGGCTATTGGCTTCCTCTTTTGAGTTCACTATACCCTCTCCTCCATTAGAAGGCCTTCCCAAATTTGCTTCCACCAGGCCCTCATCTAAGAGTGCACGCTTTCCTTCAGTACTTGCTACTCACTAAGTCATCCTCCACTCTTTCGTTCATTCAACATATATACTGAGCATATACCACTTTTCTAGGTCCTGAGAATATGTCTGTGAACAAGTCAATGCCCATGGCCCCAACAGTTTTTTTTTTTTAACATCTTTATTGGAGTATAGTTGCTTTACAATGGCGTGTTATTTTCTGCTGTATCACAAATTGAATCAGCTATACGTATACATATATCCCCATATCCCCTCCCTCTTGCGTCTCTGTCCCCCCAACAGTTGTTTGTGTTTTATTCTACAAGATTTAAGACTTTATTCTGGGTATGGAGCATGTCTACCTAACTAGATTATAAGCACCTCAAGACTAGATACTCTGTTTTCTAGTGCTTGCATAGAGTACCCCAAAGTGCCTTGTACACTACAAATAATAGATGTGTCTCTTATTTAATGATTATAGAGGACTGTCACAGTCAGTTATCCTTAACAGAATCTACTATTAAGAAAACCACCAATAAAATTGGAAAGATTGGGCATTTTGTTTATTCTGTATGTTATAGGTAATTAAAATTTACTGATATCTGAGATTCTTGCCAGTGTGGAATACTTTCTAGACATCAACAGGAAGCAGCTTAAGCTTGCCTATCTGGGATCTTCCAGATTTGAGTTATGTAATCATAGAATTTTAAGTATAGAAAAGACTAAAGTGCATAGAATGTTTGCTTTGTGGAGGGAACTTTTGGGGCAATCTATTCTACAAAATAGAAACTGAGATCCAGTGAGGAGCAGTGGTTTATTCTAGATTACCCAGCTTTTTAATTGCAGAGCAAAAGTCTCGGGGTCCCTTGCCCAAGGCTCTTTTCCATTATTCCTTCCTCTATTTCATGGGTTAGCAAACAGTTTCTGTAAAAGGCCATACCTTCAGATTCCAGATTGAAACATCAACTCTTCACTGGGTGTCCTGCCTGCTAGCCTGCCCTGCACATTTCAGATTTTCCAGGTCCCACAATCACCTGGGCCAATTCCTTAAAACAAATCTCTTTATATATACATGCATATATATATATATATATATATATATATATATATATCTCACATTGGTTCTGTTTCTCTGAAGAACCCTGGCTAACATAGGCCATATAATAAATATACTGGGCTTTATGATCCCAACCAGTCTCTGTTGCATATTTTTCTTCCTTTTTACTTTTAAACCTATAGTTTGCAGACCCTTGAGCTATTGTATCGTGAGTAATGGAAAATCAAGTTCTCTTTTGTATTCCAAAGGAAAGTTTCCTAGAGACTGCAAACTCTGATCAACCTTAATTCTTTCTAATTATATTTCACTCTGATTACTCTTGCTTTGTATCCTCACTAGCTCTGCCTTTTGTGTGAAGATTTCCAGGGTCTGTATCTCTGCATTCATGCTGTATGTGTTACATACACAAACCCAGCTACCCCACACCATTCTGTTCTACCTCAGTCCAGGACCTGACAAGGGCAAGGGCAGTATGGAACAGATGCTGTCATCCTTGAAAGCCACATTCAGCCAGGGGGATGGAAACATATTGATTTAAACAGAATTTCTGCTTTACAAGAAGGGAGGGGGAGAGATCGCTCAATCTGAACTCAAGGTCTCAGCAAGGTCCCTGTGGAGTAGCCAAACTCCATACCACTCAGTGAACTGAACCAGAGCCAGGACTGTTAAGCTAAGTGGGGGGCTAGGAGGTTTTTAGCCCGCTCAGTAACAGCTGTTTCCTCTAGAGTCTGAGTCCTAGCCCTAGTCCCACTTGGAGGAAAATCTGAAAGCAAGGGTGGCTATGTAAAGTAAACCCTATGGAGGGGGGACCCTTCTAAGCTCTCATCTTCTACATAAGTTCTACCCAATTCCAGCCACCATCAATTTCCAGATGGGGCTTACTGGTAAACCTTTAGCCAACAAATTCTTCAGCACCCAACGTAACGGCAGTGGTAGCATGCAGAACCTCATTCCAGGGTGGGGTGGCTGTTGCTAAGGAAGATTCTGGTTGGGGTTGAGATAGAGGTGTCTATATTGACTACCACTAAAAATAGACATGGGGGGGCTTCCCTGGTGGTGCAGTGGTTGAGAGTCTGCCTGCCAATGCAGGAGACACGGGTTCGAGCCCTGGTCTGGGAGGATCCCACATGCCGCGGAGCAACTGGGCCCGTGAGCCACAACTACTGAGCCTGCGCGTCTGGAGCCTGTGCTCCGCAACAAGAGAGGCCGCGACAGTGAGAGGCCCGCGCACCGCGATGAAGAGTGGCCCCCACTTGCCACAACTAGAGAAAGCCCTCGCACAGAAATGAAGACCCAACACAGCCATAAATAAATAAATTTAAAAATTAAAAAAAAAATTTAAAAAAAATAGACATGGGGGACCCCTGGCGGTCCAGTGGTTAAGACTCCGTGCTTCCACTGCCAGGGGCGTGGGGTCCATCCCTGGTCGGGGAACTAAGATCCCACATCCCATGGGCCGGCCAAAAAATAAAAATTAAAAAAAAAAATTACCATGGATTAAAGCCAGCCCCAACCCTGTTTTCTCTGGATGAGCTGCAGTAATCTATCTCACTGTTAATCAATTTCCACACCCCCTTTCACTCAGCTGCCTTCTGCAGTGCTGCAGGCTAAATGACAGAAGCAGTTCCAGCCTGGAAATGAATGATGCCATTCATCAGTCCCAGAAGTCTCTCCTTGAAGATGCTGAGGAGGCAGATTCTTATTCCCAACAATCAGTTTACCAAGCCTGAGAAAATGCTAACTACGGACAGCATTTTATCATGCTTTGTACAGTGGGTAAAATATGTTAGAACCGAACTAGGAGAAGGGTCCTACTTGGTACCTCTCAATTATTAGTCGGGAGGTCTAAGAAGCTACTGCTCTCTTGGACTGAATCCTCAGTCATAGCATTCTCATTCACTGCTTAGCTCAGCTGAGCTCACAATGCCAGCCCAGGAAAGAGCCCATTATATCTAGGGCTGATTATCCATTAGGTACAGAAGGCACAGTGCCTAGGGCCCATCATATTTTTATGGATCCCTGAATATTATTTAATTTCTTTTAAAACCAGAAAAAAAAGAACTTTTAGATTATAGAAAATGTTTAAATGTGTAATATTAATATATTCATACCAATACGTGGCAATTATTTTTTAAGTGGGGGAAGGGGTCCACAGAGGCAAAAGTTGCCTAGGGCCCACAAAAGTCATAATGCTTCTGTAAGTATATCAACTATCACCGAAGATCTGAAATCTAAAGGGTAGGATAGCCTACTGGAGAACCCACGCTTCTTTTAATCAGAGGAGTCCCTGGAAAAGCACAGCATCAATTCCCAGCAGGCGACAAGCCAAACACTTGAAACTCCAAGGAAGGCAAGGCCCCATCCTCTTTGCAAACAGCGAGAGGAAGTTCACCTATCAACTGCCATATTAAATAAACTGTGGAGGCAAAGACTGCCAGAGGGAAGCTTTTTATCAAGGCTGTAATGTCTCTGGTGAGTAAGACCAGAAATGTCCTGACATATAAATATTTATATACGACTTCATCAGATGAGACAGCCAGTACTTAAAAGAAACAGGGGCACAGACATGCATATGCAGACATAAAGAGACTTCAGGAGGTACTGGTCTCTGGCCCAAAACCTCTTTTAAAGGATATTATCGTGCTGGGTGAGCCATTCAAACCCCTAGGGTCCGCCAAATTGTTGCCAGCTGGAGAAGCACGGACTTGGTGCAATAGAAAGTGCCTACATAAATGGCAAGCACTACTTACCGCAGTTAAGTCTAATTAGTAAACCTGTCTCTGATTCCTCCAGTGAGACTCTGCAGCATGGAGTAGTGGAAGGAGTGCTGGTTTATATAGGACTAAATCTACTGTGAAGGTTCTAAACCTGGCAATGGAATTGATGTTGCTGCCTCTTTGTCACTATGGTTAGAGAAGCCGAACTTGAATGCCTGTGACCAAAAGGATTTTCCTAATCTCTTACAACTTTGGGGGACTCTTGAAACATCTAGACAAATCTCCCCTTTTGGTCAATTTCTTCTTTTCCCTCTAGAATCTATATCAGAGATAAGTGCTCTCAAGCCCTACCCTGAACATGGGTAAAAAGGTGTTACCTTTGTGGTGACTGTGGATACTCTATCTACAAAGGCCCTCATGCCCCAGTTTATCACCCCTGTCAAAATGTAATGGTGCCTGTTTTCTTTCCATTTAGTTATTCCTTTGGGCCTTGAAGGCTTTTTTCTTTTCAAGCTTCTCTAATTAAAATGCAAATAAATAACCGAGGCAGAGGCCAATGATTCCCAAAGTGCTTTCTACCATATGGTCATGGTTTGGTTTTTTTTTAAAAAAATAGGTTTGGTGTTCAAACAAGTTTGGGGAACACTGGACTAAACAAAATCAAGCAGGTTTCTCTACAGAGGGCTTATAGGAGTCTTTTTCTAAGAAGGGAATATACTATGCAATGTTACTAAACTTATTTGATCAGACTAGTATTACATATAATACAATTTGGGAAATGTGCTCTAAACTGATAGGAGCTAACATTATAGAGAAGATTGATTTGTTAGAGCCTTACCAACTGAATCCGTGATCTAAGATGAAGGCTCTGAAAAAATCAGATCAAAAAGGGTCTGACTTATCTGGGGATAAGGCTTTAAGTTATAAGGTAGGACAGAGCACATTGGACAAAGGGCTAGCTCTGTATATTAAAATGCATACATGACATAAGTTATATCAGAAGGGCATTTTGGTAACCACGTATAACACAGGAGCTGGCAGAGAGTAAAGCCTTAGGAAAATGAAACACTGCACAGGCAAGTTATGATAGATCTGGAGCATGGGGAACTGCCAGAAAACATCAAATCCCATAGCCTGACCCACTCATGACTCCATCTGCCTAGGTATCTCTGAGGGCCTTCCTGAGTCAGCCCCTGCCCTCTGATTGATTGGAAAATTTTGCCTCCTGTTTCCAGCAATAGTGATTGTTCAAATTACCTGGATTGGACTGGTTTAATAACCTAAATCATCATTTGAAACAGATATTTTCTGTCACATTTGACGCAGCTGCACACTCCTGTCTCAAAACTATTCTCTTAGCCTCTCTGGACACATCATCTAGTTATCCACAGTTCTCTTTAACAATTCCTGGGCTCCTCCTCCTACCCATGCCCTTAATGCAAATATCCCCCATGGTCTTTTCCTGGAACAGCTTCTCACATGAACCCTTGGTGAGCTCATCTACTTGCCTGAATTTAACCACAACTGTTTGCAGATTATTCCAAAATCTGTATCTCCAACCTAGAACTCTCTCCTGATTCCAGACCCATATATACCACTACATCTTGGAGACTCCACTTAGATGTAGCAAGGCATCCCAAGTTCAATATATCTAAGCTCTGCTTCTTGCCCTGGATTTCCCTACTCTACTGAATGGTTCTACCATCCACCCGTACATCTCAGCCATAAACCTCAGAGTCACCTGAATCCTCCTCCTCCCTCACCTATGGTAGGCAAAATTCTAAGAATGATCCTTGCCCTTGTAATCTCCTCCCCTTGAGTACAGTAGGAACCTGTGAATATGATATGTTATTTCTATGATTACATTATGTTACAAGGCAAAAGGGGACTTTTCAGATGTAATTAGGGTTAAAAATCAGTTGACTTCAGGTTAGTCAAGGGGGAGATTATCCAGGTAGGAGCAATCTGATCACATGAGCCCTTTAAAAGCAGAGAGTTTGCTCTGACTGGTGGCAGAAGGGGAAATTAGAGAGATTCTGAGCGTGAGAAGGATTTGATGTACCTTTGATGGTTTGAAGATAGAGAGAGCCAAGAATGTTGGTAGCCTATAGAAACTGAAAATGGCTCCCAGCTAACAATCAGCAAGAAAGTGGGGACCTCAGACCTACAGGTCAAGGAACTGAATTCTGCCGAAAAACCTGGATGAGCTTGGACCTAGATCCATCCTCAGAGCCTCCCAGTAAAAGCTTAGCCCATCTGACACTGTGACGTTAGCCTTGTGAGACCCTAAACAGAGAACCCAGTCAAGTCTGCTTTAACTCTGACCTACAGAACTGTGAGATAATAAATGGCTGGTTCTCTAAACGACTACATTTGTAGTAATTTATTACACAGCAGTAGAAAAATAACACACCCTCAAATTCTATGTCTACTACCACTGCCTGGGTTTAGATCCTTCTATTTTCTTTCCTATACTACCACACAACCTCCTACCTGGTCTGCCTACAGGTTTTGTCTTCCTCAAATCCAGAACAACAGAGTGACTAACCCAAACTGCAAATCTGATCATGTTATTCCTCTGCTTAAAATTCTTCAGTGGTTTCTATCCCTAGAGGATAACATCCAAGCTCCTTAACATAGTTTACAAGGTTATTCCTGAATCTTGCCCTTGACTTCCTCTCAGATTCATCTTCTGCCATGTCTGCCTTGCACTTTATCCTGTAACACAGTTTCTCAACCATAGCCCTACTGACATTTTGGGTCAGATAACTCTTTGTTGTAGGGAACTGTTCTGTGCATTGTAGGATGTTTAGTAGCATTCCCGGCCTCTACCAACCAGACGTCAGTAGCACCCCACCCTCATTTACGACAACCAACAATGTCTCTAGATATTGCCAAATGCCTCCTGGGGGGTGCACAACTGCCCTGGATAAAGACCACTGAGCTAATAATACAGAACTACAGTGTCTCCCTATACCCAAGCTGGTTTTTTTTCCCCCCCCTCAGGAGCTAATATCACAAGACCTGGAAAGGGTAGAGTCTGTGGTATCAAGAATAAAAATATTGTAAATCTAGAAAAAACAGATGCTCTCTAATAGATGGACTGGGGTTCTGGTTTTAAAGTTAAGAAGCTTTGGGGAGATAGCTTCAAGATGGCAGAGGAGTAAGACGTAGAGGTCACTTTCCTCCCCACAAATACATCAGAAATACATCTACATGTGGAACAACTTCTATAGAACACCTACTGAACGCTGGCAGAAGACCTCAGACTTCCCAAAAGGCAGGAAACTCCCCACGTACCTGGGTAGGGCAAAAGAAAGAAGAAAAACCAGAGACAAAAGAATAGGGACGGGACCTGCACCTCGGGGAGGGAGCTGTGAAGGAGGAAAAGTTTCCACACACTAGGAAGCCCCTTCACTGGCGGAGACTGCAGGTGGCAGAGGGGAGAGCTTTGGAGCCACGGAGGAGAGTGCAGCAACAGGGGTGCGGAGGGCAAAGCAGAGAGATTCCCGCACAGAGGATCGGTGCCGACCAGCACTCACCAGCCTGAGAGGCTTGTCTGCTCACCCGCCAGGGCGGGCAGGGGCTGAGAGCTGAGGCTTGGGCTTCAGAGGTCAGATCCCAGGGAGAGGACTGGGGTTGGCTGCGTGAACACAGCCTGAAGGGGGCTAGTGCGCCACAATTGGCCGGGAGGCAGTCTGGGAAAAAATCTGGAGCTGCCGAAGAGGCAAGAGACCATTGTTTCCGGGTGCGCGAGGAGAGGGGATTCAGAGCACCGCCTAAACGAGCTCCAGAGATGGGCGCGAGCCGCGGCTATCAGCACGGACCCCAGAGACGGGCATGAGATGCTAAGGCTGCTGCTGCAGCCACCAAGAAGCCTGTGTGCAAGCACAGGTCACTCTCCACTCCTCCCCTCCCGGGAGCCTGTGCAGCCCGCCACTGCCAGGGTCCCGTGATCCAGGGACAACTTCCCCGGGAGAACACACGGTGCACTTCAGGCTGCTGCAACGTCACGCCAGCCTCTGCTGCCACAGGCTCGTCCCCCATTCGCAGCCCTCCCTCCCCCCGGCCTGAGTGAGCCAGAGCCCCCGAATCAGCTGCTACTTTAACCCCGTCCTGTCTGGGCAGGAAACAGATGCCCTCAGGCGACCTACACGCAGGGGCGGGGACCAAATCCAAACCTGAACCCCAGGTGCTGTGAGAACAAAGAAGAGAAAGGGAAATCTCTCCCAGCAACCTCAGGAGCAGTGGATTAAATCTCCACAATCAACTTGATGTACTGTGCATCTGTGGAATACCTGAATAGACAACGAACCATCCCAAAATTGAGGCGTTGGATTTTGGGAGCAAATGTAGACTTGGGGTTTGCTTTCTACATCTAATTTGTTTCTGGTTTTATGTTTATCTTAGTTTAGTATTTAGAATTTATTATCATTGGTAAATATGTTTATTGATTTGATTGCTCACTTCCTTTTTTTTCTTTTTATATATATATATTTTTTCCTTTTTCTCCTTTTGTGAGTGTGTATGTGTATGCTTCTTTGTGTGGTTTTGTCAGTATAGCTTTGCTTTTACCATTTGTCCTAGGGTTCTGTATGTCTGTTATTTTTTGTTTGTTTGTTTGTTTTTTGAAGTATAGTTTTTAGCACTTGTTATCACTTGTGGATTTGTTTTTTGGTTTGGTTGCTCTCTTCTTTCTTTCTTTGTTTCTTTTAATTATTTTTTAATTTTTTTATTTTTAATAATATATTTTTTATTTTAATAACTTTCTTTCTTTCTCCCTTCCTTCCTTCCTTTCTCTCTCTCTCCCTCTCTCTCTCTCTCTTTATTTCTTTTTCTCCCTTTTCTTCTGAGCTGTGTGGCTGACAGGGTCTTGGTGCTCCAGCCAGGTGTCAGGCCTGAGCCTCTGAGGTGGGAGAGCAGAGTTCAGGACATTGGACCACCAGAGATCTCCCAGCCCCTCGTAATATCAAATGGTGAAAGCTATCTCAGAGATCTCAGTCTCAACACTAAGACCCAGCTCCACTCAACGACCAGCAAGCTACAGTGCTGGACACCCTATGCCAAACAACTAGCAAGACAGGAACACAGCCCCATCCATTAGCAGAGAGGCTGCCTAAAATCCTAATAAGGTCACAGACAGCCCAAAACACACCACCAGATGCGGTCCTGCCCACCAGAAAGACAAGATCCAGCCTCATCCACCAGAACATGGGCACCAGTCCCCTCCACCAGGAAGCCTACACAACCCACTGAACCAACCTCACCCACTTGGGGCAGACACCAAAAAAAATGGGAAGTACGAACCTGCAGCCTGCAGAAAGGAGACCCCAAACACAGTAAGTTAAGCAAAATGAGAAGACAGAGAAATACACAGCAGATGACGGAGCAAGGTAAAAACCCACCACACCAAACAAATGAAGAGGAAATAGGTGGTCTACCTGAAAAAGAATTCAGAGTAATGATAGTAAAGATGATCCAAAATCTTGGAAACAGAATGGAGAAAATACAGTAAACGTTTAACAAGCACCTAGAAGAACTAAAGAGCAAACAAACAATGATGAACAACACAATAAATGAAATTAAAAATTCTCTAGAAGGAATCAATAACAGAATAACTCAGGCAGAAGAATGGATAAGTGACCTGGAAGATAAAATAGCGGAAATAACTACCGCAGGGCAGAATAAAGAAAAAAAAAGGGAAAAGAATTGAGGACAGTCTCCGAGACCTCTGGGACAACAATAAACGCACCAACATTCGAATTATAGGGGTCCCAGAAGAAGAGCAAAAAAAAGGGAATGAGAAAATATTTGAAGAGATTATAGTTGAAAACTTCCCTAACATGGGAAAGGAAATAGTCAATCAAGTCCAGGAAGCACAGAGAGTCCCATACAGGATAAATCCAAGGAGAAACACGCCAAGACACATATTAATCAAACTATCAAAAATTAAATACAAAGAAAAAATATTAAAAGAAGCAAGGGAAAAGTAACAAATAACATACAACGGAACACCCATAAGGTTAACAGCTGATCTTTCAGCAGAAACTCTGCAAGCCAGAAGGGAGTGGCAGGACACATTTAAAGTGATGAAAGAGAAAAACCTACAACCAAGATTACTCTACCCAGCAAGGATCTCATTCAGATTCGACGGAGAAATTAAAACCTTTACAGACAAGCAAAAGCTAAGAGAATTCAGCACTACCAAACCAGCTTTACAACAAATGCTAAAGGAACTTCTCTAGGCAGGAAACACAAGAGAAGGAAAACACCTACAATAACAAACCAAAAACAATTAAGAAAATGGTAATAGGAACACGCATATCGACAACTACCTTAAATGTAAATGGATTAAATGCCCCAACCAAAAGACTCAGACTGGCTGAATGGATACAAAAACAAGACCTGTATATATGCTGTCTACAAGAGACCCACTTCAGACCTAGGGACACATACAGACTGAAAATGAGGGCATGGAAAAAGATATTCCATGCAAATGGAAATCAAAAGAAAGCTGGCTTAGCAATTCTCATATCAGAAAAAATAGACTTTAAAATAAAGACTATTACAAGAGACAGAGAAGGACACTACATAATGATGAAGGGATCAATCCAAGAAGAAGATATAACAATTCTAAATATATATGCACCCAACATAGGAGCACCTCAACACATAAGGGAACTGCTAACAGCTATAAAAGGGGAAATCGACAGTAACACAGTAATAGTGGGGGACTTTAACACCTCACTTACACCAAAGGACAGATCATCCAAAATGAAAATAAATAAGGAAACGGAAGCTTTAAATGACACAATAGACCAGATAGATTGAATTGATATTTATAGGACATTCCATCCAAAAACAGCAGATTACACTTTCTTCTCAAGTGCGCATGGAACGTTCTCCAGGATAGATCACATCTTGTGTCACGAATCAAGCCTCGGTAAATTTAAGAAAATTGAAATCATATCAAGCATCTTTTCTGACCTTAATGCTATGAGATTAGAAATCAATTACAGGGGAAAAAAGGTAAAAACCACAAACACATGGAGGCTAAACAATACGTTACTAAATAACCAAGAGATCACTGAAGAAATCAAAGAGGAAAGCAAAAAATACCTAGAAACAAATGACAATGAAAACATGACAACCCAAAACCTATGGGATGCAGCAAAAGCAGTTCTAAAAGGGAAGTTTATGGCAATACAATCCTATCTCAAGAAACAAGAAACATCTCAAATAAACAACCTAACCTTACACCTCAAGCAATTAGAAAAAGAAGAACAAAAAACCCACAAATTTAGCAGAAGGAAAGAAATCATAAAGCTCAGATCAGAAATAAATGAAAAAGAAATTAAGGAAACAATAGCTAAGATCAATAAAACTAAAAGCTGGTTCTTTGAGAAGATAAACAAAATTGATAAACCACTAGCCAGACTCATCAAGAAAAAAAGAGAGAAGACTCAAATCAATAGAATTAGAAATGAAAAAGAAGTAACAACTGACAATGCAGAAATACAAAGGATCATGAGAGATTACTATAAGGAACTATATACCAATAAAATGGACAACCTGGAAGAAATGGACAAATTCTTAGAAAAGCACAACCTCCTGAGACTGAATCAGGAAGAAATAGAAAATATAAACAGACCAATCATAAGCACTGAAATTGAAACTGTGATTAAAAATCTTCCAACAAACAAAAGCCCAGGACCAGATGGTTTCACAGGCGAATTCTATCAAACATTTAGAGAAGAGCTAACACCTATCCTTCTCAAACTTCCAAAATATAGCAGAGGGAGGAACACTCGCAAACACATTCTACGAGGCCACCATCACCCTAATACCAAACCAGACAACGATGTCACACAAAAAGAAAACTACAGACCAATATCACTGATGAACATAGATGCAAATATCCTCAACAAAATACTAGCAAACAGAATCCAACAGCACATTAAAAGGATCATACACCATAATCAAGTGGGGTTTATCCCAGAAATGCAAGGATTCTGCAATATACACAAATCAATCAATGTGATACACCATATTAACAAACTGAAGGAGAAAAACCATATGATCATCTCAGTAGATGCAAAAAAAGCTTTTGACAAAATTCAACACCCATTTATGATAAAAACACCCCAGAAAGTACGCATAGAAGGAACTTACCTCAACATAATAAAGGCCATATATGACAATCCCACAGCCAACATCGTTCTCAATGGTGAAAAACTGAAACCCTTTCCACTAAGATCAGGAACAACACAAGGCTGCCCACTCTCACCACTATTATTCAACATGGTTTTGGAAGTTTTAGCCACAGTAATCAGAGAAGAAAAAGAAATAAAAGGAATCCAAATCAGAAAAGAAGAAGTAAAGTTGTCACTGTTTGCAGATGACATGATACTATACATAGAGAATCCTAAAGATGCTACCAGAAAACTACTAGAGCTAATCAATGAATTTGGTAAAGTAGCAGGATACAAACTTAATGCACAGAAATCCCTTGTATTCCTATACACTAATGATGAAAAATCTGAAAGAGAAATTAAGTAAACACTCCCATTTACTATTGCAACAAAAAGAATAAAATACCTAGGAATAAACCTACCTAAGGAGACAAAAGACTTGTATGCAGAAAACTATAAGACACTGATGAAAGAAATTAAAGATGATACAAACAGATGGACAGATATACCATGTTCTTGGATTGGAAGAATCAACATTGTGAAAATGACTATACCACCCAAAGCAATCTACAGGTTCAATGCAATCCCTATCAAACTACCACTGGCATTTTTCACAGAACTAGAACAAAAAAATTCACAATTTGTATGGAAACACAAAAGACCCCGAATAGCCAAAGCAGTCTTGAGAAAGAAAAACGGAGCTGGAGGAATCAGGCTCCCTGACTTCAGACTATACTACAAGCCTACAGTAATCAAGACAGTATGGTACTGGCACAAAAACAGAAATATAGATCAATGGAACAGGACAGAAAGCCCAGAGATAAACCCAAACACATACGGTCACCTTATCTTTGATAAAGGAGGCAAGACTATACAATGGAGAAAAGACAACCTCTTCAATAAGTGGTGCGGGGAAAACTGGACAGTTACATGTAAAAGAAAGAAAGTAGAACACTCCCTAACACCATACACAAAAATAAACTCAAAATGGATTAAAGACCTAAATGTAAGGCCAGACACTATAAAACTCTCAGAGGAAAACATAGGCAGAACACTATGACATAAATCACAGCAAGATCCTTTTTGATCCACCTCCTAGAGAAATGGAAATAAAAACAAAAATAAACTAATGGGACCTAATGAAACTTAAAAGCTTTTGCACAGCAAAAGAAACCATAAACAAGACGAAAAGACAACCCTCAGAATGGGAGAAAATATCTGCAAATAAAGCAACTGACAAAGGATTAATCTCCAAAATATACAAGCAGCTCATGCTGCTCAGTATCAAAAAAACAAACAACCCAATCCAAAAATGGGCAGACGACCTAAATAGACATTTCTCCAAAGAAGATATACAGACTGCCAACAAACACATGAAAGGATGCTCAACATCACTAATCATTAGAGAAATGCAAATCAAAAGTACAATGAGGGGGGCTTCCCTCGTGGCGCAGTGGTTGAGAATCTGCCTGCCAATGCAGGGGACACGGGTTGGAGCCCTGGTCTGGGAAGATCCCACATGCCGCGGAGCAACTAGGCCCGTGAGCCACAACTACTGAGCCTGCGCGCCTGGAGCCTGTGCCCCGCAACAAGAGAGGCCGCGATAGTGAGAGGCCCGCGCACCGCGATTAAGAGTGGCCCCTGCTTGCCACAACTAGAGAAAGCCCTCGCACAGAAACGAAGACCCAACACAGCCAAAAATAAATAAATAAATTTAAAAAAAAAGTAACAAATGTTCAAGTACAACTGGTGTCTTTAAAAAAAAACTACAATGAGGTATCACCTCACACCAGTCAGAATGGCCATCATCAAAAAATCTACAAACAATAAATGCTGGAGAGGGTGTGCAGAAAAGGGAATCTTCTTGCACTGTTGGTGGGAATGTAAATTGATACAGCCACCATGGAGAACAGTATGGAGGCTCCTTAAAAAACTAAAAATAGAACTACCTTATGACCCAGCAATCCCAATACTGGACATATACCCTGAGAAAACCATAATTCAAAAAGAGTCATGTACCCCAGTGTTCACTGCAGCTCTATTTACAATAGCCAAGACATGGAAGCAACCTAAGTGTCCATCGACAGATGAATGGATAAAGAAGATGTGGCACATATATACAATGGAATATTACTCAGCCATAAAAAGAAATGAAATTGAGTTAATTGTCATGACGTGGATGGACCTAGAGACTGTCATACAGAGTGAAGTAAGTCAGAAAGAGAAAAACAAATACCGTATGTTAACACATATATATGGAATCTAAAAGAAAAAAAAAAAAACTCGTTCTGAAGAACCTAGGGGCAGGACAGGAAGAAAGATGTAGATGTAGAGAATGGACATGAGGACAGGGGAAGGGGAAGGGTAAGCTGGGATGAAGTGAGAGAGTGGCATGGACATATATGCACTACCAAATGTAAAATAGCTAGCTAGTGGGAAGCAGCCGCATAGCACAGGGAGACCAGCTCGGTGCTTTGTGACCACCTAGAGGGGCGGGATAGGGAGGATGGGAGGGAGATGCAAGAGGGAGGAGATATGGGGATGTATGTTTATGTATAGCTGATTCACTTTGTTATACAGCAGAAACTAACACACCACTGTAAAGCAATTATACTCCAATAAAGATGTTAAAAAAAAATAGAAGTTTGGTAGTTTGGGAGGAGCCTGTGACTCTTTGTATTAGAAGTTCCTTCTGTTTAGAAAGAATGTTTGACTCTGGAGAGTTAGAAAGGCCAGGTGGGACTAAGATAAAAAGAAGAGGGAAATGGCTTTTTTGTATTTGCTCTAGCTTTAAGAAAAAGTGTTAAAGGGACCTTCATGTTTCCTTCCAGTATATTGTTTAGGCAAGAACTCTGAGCCAAATCTCTACACATATAAAAGAGTGTGAATTTGTTTGTTTGGAGCATCCTTTTGGGTACGTGCTTTCGAAACATGAATTTGGTGGTTAGGCAACAGGAGAAACCCCAGCACCCAAGAATTCTATTACTAGGTATATACTCAAGAGAATAAAAATATATGTCCAGATATGGGGATATATGTGTATGTATAGCTGATTCACTTTGTTATAAAGCAGAAACTAACACACCATTGTAAAGCAATTATACTACAACAAAGATGTTAAAATATGTCCACACAAGAACTTACACATATGTTCTTAGCAGCATTAGTAATAGTAGTCAAAAGATGGAAACAACTCAAATGTCCATCAGCCAATGAATGGATAAATAAAACGTGGTATATCCATATAATGGAATGTTATTCATCCATAAAAAGGAACGAAATCCAAATACATGCCACAACATGGATGAGCCTTGAAACATTATGCTAAGTGAAAGAAACCAGTCACAAAGGACTATATATTGTGAGATTCATCTGCATAAAATGCCCAGAAAAGGCAAATCTATTGATACAGAAAGTAGGTTAGTGGTTGCTTAGGGCTAGGGCAAATAGGGGGTAGGAGATTGGTAGCTAAAAGGTATAGGATTTCTTTTTGAGATGATGAATGTTTAAAAATTGACTATGGCAATGGCTGCACATATCTATGAATACACTAAAAAATCATTGAATTGTACACTTTGAATGGGTGAAGTATATGGTATGTGAATTATATCTCAATTAAGCTTTTACCAAAAAAAAGTAATCCAAGCAATTCTTGGCATCTCCTTACTCCTCTGCCCCAATCCTGCTTAACACTACCCTGAAGGGATAGGACATGGAAACAAGCAGGTTTGGATGGGTCTGGGGTGAGAACATCAGGAGTCTAGAGCAAGGGGGCACCGCCAAGGAACTTTTAACTTCTCTTGAGCCCTCTAGTTTTTCTCTACTTAGTGAGGCTTAGCCAACCTCACTCTTGTAGCTTTGGATTGAGTCACTGTTCCAGAGCACCTATATAGGAGAAACTTCTGTGCCATTAGTTCACATCCACAGTTCTTGGAAGTTCTAGAAAACTTAAGAGAATTTGGCTGCTAACTTTTGATTTCAAGGTACTCGCTGGATATATGGGCCACTGCTATTTCTAACTCTCAGATTAAATTCAAATATACACTACCAAACGTAAAATAGATAGCTAGTGGGAAGCAGCCGCATAGCACAGGGAGATCAGCTCGGTGGTCTGTGACCACCTAGAGGGGTGGGATAGGGAGGGTGGGAGGGAGGGAGATGCAAGAGGGAAGAGATATGGGAACATATATATGTGTATAACTGATGCCCTTTGTTATAAAGCAGAAACTAACACACCATTGTAAAGCAATTATACTCCAATAAAGATGTTTAAAAAAAAAAATTCAAGGGCTTCCCAGGTGGCGCAGTGGTTAAGAATCCGCCTGCCAATGCGGGGGACACAAGTTTGAGCCCTGGTCCAGGAAGATCCTACGTGCCAGGGAGCAACTAAGCCCGTGTGCTACAACTGAGCCTGTGCTCTAGAGCCCAAGAGCCACAACTACTAAAGCCCCCAAGCCTAGAGCCCATGCTCCACAACAAGAGAAGCCACTGCAATGAGAAGCCCGCGCAACCCAATGAAGACCCAATGCAGCCAAAAGTAAATAGATAAATTAATTTAAAAAAAAATTCAAAATTTTAAAAACCTATCTTATCTTTTCAACAAATGGTGCTGGAAAAATCAGATATACATTTGCAAAAAAAGGAAGGAAGGAAAGAGGGAGGGAGGGAGGGAGGAAGGGAGGGGGGAGAAAGGGAAGGAAGGAAGGAAGAAAGAAAGAGAAAGGAAGGAAGGAAGAAAAGCAAAACCTTGACCCTTACCTCATACCATACACAAAAATTAATAAATTGGATTTCACCAAAATGTAAAAAATTTGCTCTTGAAAAATTAAGACAGCCATTAAAAAGATGGAAACACATACTACAGACTGGGAGAAAATATTTGCAAATTACATATATGTGATAAAAGACTTGTATCCAGAATATATAAAGAACTCTTGTAACTCAATAATAAGAAGACAATTCAATTTTTTAAACAGCAAGGATCAAAATAGACAGTTTAACAAAGAAGATACACAAATATCCAATAAGCATGTGAAAATACATTTGATATCATTAGTTATTAGGGACATGCAAATAAAAAAAAACACAATGAGATACCATTTTATACCCACCAGAATGACTCTGATAAAAAAGATAGACAATAACAAGTGTTGGCAAGATGTGAAGAAACTGGAATCCTCATACATTGCTAGTAGGGATGTAAAATGGTGCAGCCATTTTAGAAAATAGTCTGGCAGTTTCTTAAAATTTTAAACATATACATACTATGTAACCCAGCAATACTATTCTTAGGTATTTACCCAAGATAAATGAAGACATATGTCCACATAAAAATCTGAACATGAATGTTCATAGCAGCTTTATTCATAATAGCCAAAAGGTTGAAACAACCCAAATGTCCATCAAATGATGAATAAATAAATAAAATATTTATTTTTATATTTGTTTTTAAATACATTTAATATATTTTATATAAATATATATATTTTTTATTTTTATATTTATATAAATCTATATTTATTTATGTATGGTATATCCATACAATGTAATATTATTCAGCCATAAAGAGGAATGAAGTAGTGCTATGCTACAACATGATGAACCTTGAAAACATGCTAAGTAAAGAAGTCAGCCACAATAGATCACGTATGGCATGATTTCATTCATTAAAATTCCAGAATGAGCAAATCTGTAGAGACAGAAAGTAGATAAGTGATTGCCTAGCAATGGGGGGACTGGGGGATTGGAGCATGATGTCTAAAGGGTGTAGAGTTTCTTTTCGTGGTGATGAAAATTTTCTAAAATTGATCCTGGTGATGGATGCACAACTCTGTGAACATACTAAAAGCCATTGGATTGTACACAAAATGGGTGAATTGTATGGTATGGAGGTTATATCTCAATGAAGCTATTTTTAAAACCGTATTTGGAGAAAACGCATTTTCTTCCACTTTGAGGGAATGGCAATAATGAGAAAGATGAAAGTAAAGAACAAGAGGCCAGTTACTTCAATGGCTGCTAATGGAACAGCCTGCATCCCTGGATCAGTCCCCAGTTAATGATCCTCCTCAGTTTACTCAAGAAATAGCTCTGATGCTAACCTCTCCCACTGTCAATAATTCTTTACAGCACTGAAAATAGCACCACTATGTTGAAGACACCTTAATAATGGCACTGTCAAATGCTTGACAGTTAGCAGGCTGGCTTTCATCTTGCTTTGTTTTGTGATTTCTCCACCCTCTGCTTCTCATATCATCCACACTGGAAAGAAAAGGAGGTCAAATCAAAATTACAAGTTTGAAAATATTCTTTGGTCATGTCATCACAGGTGTCAGGAAAGATCTGAACATAAGAACTGTGCAAATACCTTTAGGGACCATCCTAGAAAACAACATATCCACCATGGTGATTACTATATCAGGCTGGAGATCCTAGGAGCATAGAGAGGTGGAGGGCATTGAGAAGAGTAGCAGCTTAGTGAAAAATATCTAAACAGAAGCAACACTGTAAGATGAATACTCTGTTAACATGGAGCCAGAAGTACTCTTATAGGTCATGTACTTATCTCAAAAACTGAGGTCCAGAGAAGAGATGTGATTGGCCCCCATAACACATAGCTAGTGGAGAACACAGTGAAGACGAGAACTCAGGTCTTTGAATCCCAGTTTAGGGCTCTTTCCATATGCTAATGTTGGATATTGATAGACTAGTCAGTGTGGGAGACTGGAATACTGTGCCAAAGCTTTCGATTGAAAGGACCAAGCCCCAGCTCAATCACTGCTCAGAGCCAAGAGCAGCTCATCAAGAATAAAACTCTAAGATGATAAATTACTGAAGAAATAAACAATCACCAGACTACACTTGGTCCTTTCTTTCCAGAAGAACAACAGCATATTCGATGTTTGGCCACTTCCATCTTTTTTTTTTTTTGGCCATGCTGCGTGGCTTGCAGGATCTTAGTTCCCCGACCAGGGATCAAACCCAGGCCACCGCAGTGAAAGTGTTGAGTCCTAACCGCTGGACCACCAGCAAATTCCCTTAAGCCTTCTTTTAAAGCATAAAATCTACCTCAGTGTGAGACATCTTGAAGTCTATATTACATATAGCAAGGTAGTTTGCAAACTACCTCCTTTCAAAGAGCCCAACCTGGCTTCCCTTCTTTGCTATTTTCTACTTCACGTTCAAGCCAATCCTCTCAAATCCTGTCTCCAGGAATCAAATCTGTGGAAGGTTGAGGAGGGGGAACTTTTGGTAATGCAAACATTACCTTTCCAGCCTTGGTCTTCTCAAGCGAAGGTCAATGATAAATGACCTCCCTTTTGGGGCATAATTTATGTCCACGTGGCCTTTTCTATTGAACCCAAGGTTGACTAACAGGACACAGCACTAGGAGGAGAGAGAGGTTGGTTCTGGGAGACCTGGAGGCCAGGGAGTATAAGTAAGACCAGATGTGGCTGAAGGGGGCAGAGGTGGGGGGCATGGAGAAAAACCGGCTACACAAGCAAAATAAAGTCACATCCACCTTGGGAAATGCACTCAACATTTCCAAGGCTAAATCCAACTTGTCTTCCTGTGTTTCCTGCAATTACCTTTGTGCTTCCAGCACCCAGTTATTTAGTATAGCAAGATGGAAGGGGCAAGTCTTTCCCGGAATACTTAGCAGCAGTTCAAACATCCTTCATGCTCTCATTTTCCTATTCTACCATCCTATGGTTCAAAACATTTCTTAAAACTCCTGTTCTAGCTTCCAAGGCTATGGGTAATCTTGGAATCAGCTTAAACCTCTTTTCTGTTATTCTGAGACCTAAAATTCCTGGTTCAAGTAGTTAGTACTAGAAAGATATAGACAGAAACGCAAAATAAATTCATCCAATTTAAAACTGGCCCAACAAAGCTAACACAAATCCTAAAGGCCATACTTATCCCTTAGGCAGGGATCTTGAGGCAACAGTGAATCTTTGCACAGAACCTGAATATGGACAAAACTGAGAATAGAGATGCCAATAAGTATAGAATAAAAATGGATGGTGTGAGGACCAGCTGTAGCCCTGTGTAAGATGCCAAAAAGCTAAATGTCTGTTATTAAAGCTCTGCATCTCTAACAAACAGAAGCACCATGCCCTGTGCTTTACAGAAATGAATTTAAGGCTAGACCATGTATCTACTGAGCCACTACTACCAAGTGAACCAGAAATTTGGGTTCCAGTTTTTATGCATCCATGACGTTTAAGCATAAAGGTCCATATGTGACTTGATTATAGAAATTAATAGTTGGATAATTTTGTCAACACACTTCAATCACTCCAGCTGCCAAGGAATCAAAAGAACAACTTCACCTGAGAGTGAACTAATATACATCGTCATCTAACTCTTCATCGTGTCTTCCCTGACCTCCTAGAAATCCATTGCAGCCCGTGGGAGTAGCCAGAGCCCTACTAACTACTCCTTATTCCATTAGCAATTTCTTATCGAGGTGAGGAATAAACTGGGACCTCGTCCTACTAGCGATGGCTAGCTTCCCTGCCTACACAGACCACAAATATCTCTGAGGAAACTGGTCTTCTATACCGGCAAAACATAAGCCCTGAAAAGATCAAAGGCTCCAAAAGCACATCCACACAAAATAAAAACAGAAAGAGATGAGAGCCATGTCCGCAGATTTCTTATCAATCAGCATAAGCCAATCAGTCAAATGGCACACATGAGAACAGAAGCAACAATAAAGCTGGTATAATCAACTGGGCTGTTTTAACTGATCATTATTTAAACAATGGGGGAGAAAACTACTTGATTTGGTCTGTTTGGGATCCAGTTAGAGCAAGACTGAAACCAAGTGATGGCCTTGACTTCATGATAAAAACGTTCCATAACAAATAGCCTTGGCCATACTTTGTCCTTTCTGCCTGGTGCCACATTTAGCCAAAGACAGGCATGGAATCTCATCCAAGCAAGTCCGAGCCATTGCAACACATGTGCCTTCAGCCTGCACAGAGGAAGATCATATTCCCAAGTAGTAAGAATACCCACCAGTAATCAAAGTGACTGACAGGTGTTAACATTAGGGCTGTCATCACTAGAACTGGGAGATGGGCTGGGCTCCAAAATTTTGAATTTGGCACCAAATTTCAGTATACTCAGCACCTATTTTGTAATTAGTAGGTTTTGTCCTTGCACCCCCAAATTTTGTTATTTAATGTCCTTGCTGTAACCGCACAGCAATGTTTGATTTGTGGGTTACCCCATGCATACCAGTGAGGTTAGAGGAGTTAGCTCCTAATCATTCAGCATATTCTGTAAACAGCATTTCCTAGTATGCTCCTAGAGAGCATGTGTATGTGTGCGTGTGTGCGTGTATCTGTGTATTCCCTATGTTTGCGGTTAAATAAGATTGGGAAGTCCCGGGTCTAAATTAAATGGGTTTCCTTTCTGCAGGACTTCTCAGAACAGAATTTAATGTGCCAATGAGCAATGTGAATCTCTAAGAAAGGCATATAATTTGCAGCATTTCACAACTTTATTTGACCACAAAACCCTTTTATGAAGAGCTCCTGGGGGTGGGGAGATGGGGGCAGTTCTCAGAATACACTTTGGGAAAAACTGCTTTAAAAGTCTGCTCTCGGGCTTCCCTGGTGGCGCAGTGGTTGGGAGTCTGCCTGCCAATGCAGGGGACACGGGTTCGCGCCCTGGTCTGGGAAGATCCCACATGCCGCGAAGCGGCTGGGCCCGTGAGCCACAATTACTGAGCCTGCGTGTCTGGAGCCTGTGCTCCGCAACGAGAGGCCGCGATAGTGAGAGGCCCGCACACAGCGATGAAGAGTGGCCCCCGCTTGCCGCAACTGGAGAAAGCCCTCGCACAGAAACGAAGACCCAACACAGCCAAAAATAAATAAATAAAAATTAAAAAAAAAAAAAAAGTCTGCTCTCAGTGACTTCCAAGTGAGTAATAGATCGGAGCTGCCCAGGTGGAATATGCACTCCTTTGGAAGCCCCCCTGTGTCTTCTGATAGACCTAAGGATAGCGTCTGGGACATTGAAAACAGAGGGCTTCTCAGAACAGCTACCTGGGCCATGTGAGAATCTCCTTATGTCAACAAACATTTATAGAGCATCCACCATGAACCAGGAGCTAAGCATTTAAAAAAAAAAAAAGGTTAAGATTACTTTAACTTTGCATGGTGGAGACAGAGAAGTTTTCAGAAATAACATGATATTTGAAGTAGGGCTTAAAAGATGACCCCCAGGGGTCAGGGTAGGCAGAGGGAGACATTGTAAAGAGAAGGAACTGTACATGCAGAGGCACCGATGCCTGCTCCCTTGCACACCCCTCCCTGACGTGTCTGTACACACACCATATCATACTCTGGCATTGCCTAACGTGCTCCTCAAAGAAATGAGAACCAATGCTTGAAAGGAGTTGGAAAGCTTGCTGTAGGATGAAAATCCACCCATCACTGGACTGCAGCTTGTTTACCTAAGAGGTGGAGGTGTCCCTTTATTTATTATTAGGAACAATCACAGAATGCTGAGGTATGGTACATCCCACAGAACGCTGGAAATTTGTGGTAAGAATGATGAAGGTAAAGTAGGGGGAAGAGTGCTAACATTTATTAATATATATGTAAATTGTCTGGCAGTTTACATATTTTATCTCAATGATGAACTGTATGCATACATATTTACATTGCGTGTTGTGATTTACAGAGTGCTTTCATATCCATGATTTCATTTGATCTTCATGAGAATCCTGTGCGCATGGGTAGGGCAGGTGTGATTAGCCCCTTTGTACAGAGGAGAAGTGTGAGCCTCAGGACAGTTACGTGGTTAGCCCAACGTCACAGAGTAAGTGGCAATATCCAGATTAGAAACTAAGTCTTCTAAATCCCAGTCTTACATCCTTGATTTGTATTTGTCCTGTACTTCTTCAAGAGGCTGAAGGTACAGGGAAGCAGAATTATGCCTAATGTTAGAAAAATCTTTCTAAAAATCACAGCTGTTCAACAGTGAAATGGGCTGTTTTATGAAATTGAAATGACTGTAGAGTACATCCTTGCCATAGGAGGGAGATTAAATGTCATGGCTTCTAGAGTTAAGGTCACCCTCAACTCTAAGATCCACTGATCATAAAATTCCTAGACCCTACTTCTCCGAGGTGAGGTTTATGATGATTAATCCTGTTCCTGGACAGCTCCTGTTCATCATACACTTGGTCCTCAAAAAAGAGATATTCTTAGATGCTTAAGAGTTAGAACTTTTCCCATCGCAGATAAACCCATTGCTGTGGTACAACAAACACAGATCACATACAACCAATACCTCCAGGTTTCTCTCAGATAGAAGCCACACATTTATCCAAATTACCATGCATATGAGTTCGTGTTTTTCCCAGAAACTTAAAATCTTGCAGCACACAGTATATATCAGAAATTATGGGAGGAGGCACAGTTCTGCATTTGAACACTCATCATCCTCATATGGTGAATCTATTTTTTTTTTAAGAATCTATATAGTTGCTCAAACACCAAAGGTATTTTAAGAGGTAGAAAGTATGGACTGATAATAATCCACACTTGTCTTGTCTGATGAGGGACCAGGATTCTCTTTAGAGCCAAAGAAACCAGCCACTGTTCCAATTCCCTTGGAACATTTTTTGTCATATATTTACAGCTCCCTGTGCTCAAGAGAATGGTGCATCTGTCTGATGGAGACGCCTGGCTGCATTCTTTCCCAGATATTAATATAGGTGGCACTTTAGTAGCATAACCAATGACATGAAGAACCTGATTTGGAGAGAAACAGATGGCACCATCTTTCTTGGGCTAATTTTAGGATCCTGAAATAGTCCCTTTCCACACAAACCATCAGTGGAACCAGATTAAGACAGCTATGTCACATGGAAAAGGGAGAGAGAAAAAATGTGGTCTAGTGTGAGGCAAAGACAACGAACCAGAAACCTCAGTGCTTCCCTTCATATTCTCCTTTCATAGAATATGAGGGTCACTTCCACCTCTTTTCATCAGAATGGATGCTGAGTACCAATGTAAGAGTATCTAAGAAGAAATGAGTGGGCAAATCTCATTTCTAGTCACATACATTGAACCATCCAGGTTGCATCATGCACTAGCTAAATTCATATTCCAAGGAGTTCGTAGGACCTAGGCTCCAACACATCTTTTCTTAGCAGATAAGGAAGCTAATAAGTGACCATTCTACCTGGTGAGTCAGAAACAGATTGAATTTCAAAGCCTCACATTCCTGGTCCATTGCTTTGTCTGCTGAAAAGACCTTTCTCCCAAATGAGACATAATATATCAGGTAGGGCTGATGAGAGGTGGAGGAAGGGTCTCCCAACCAGAAATGATGTCCGAGGTATGAGACGGTCAGCCAAGGATTTAGAACAAATGAGAAGAGGTGTAATCGGGGGATAAAGCACCTACCTGTTTTCCATCCAGAGTGTAGAGTTTTTTGACAACCCCGGTCTCTAGTTTGATGGCTTCAGTGATATCAGTGAGGACTTGCTCAAAGGAGTGGGCTGTCTTCTTGTTCAGAAGCACACGCACAGCCTTCCGAGGCTTCACCCCACTGCGGATGATGGTCACCAGCTTGGGGCGCACAAAGTCCTTGTTCTCTCTGGCCTGGGCACTGTTGCTGCTAGCCAGGGACTGAGGGGCTTTCATATTAGCAGATGTCTTCACATTGACAGACCAGTTGGGATTGACATTCTTGGTGTACTCCACCTTTTTAAAGAAGTTGTCTGAGGAGCACACATAGCTTTCCCCTAAGGGAAGAAATAAGTGGTGATTAGTTTAACAGCAGGTATACGGACTATTCTAACCAAACTAATACACACTGACCTTGGAGTAGGACTTCTGGAAAAATGGTGATAATAACAAACTTCATGTGCAATTCCTAATTAGGCCCTCTAACAACTTGGCTCATTCAAATTCAAGAGCAAGTAATCAGCAAACTATTCTTCATCATAATGAAAAAATCCTGTAAAGCTAAGGGTCCCAGGGATAATGAACATACCTAAGTATAATCCAACAAGTGGGGTTCTCAAGCTTGATATGATTTCATTTGAATTGAAATGTTTACATTAACTCCTAGGATGTGTGTTAATGTCTAGGGGCATTACTAGAGCGTTTTTAACACGTCTCTTTCTTAATGTTCCTGTCCTATTTCTGGACTCACAGCCCTATTTGTTATATTATGAACTGAAGAGAACTTTCAAAATCAATACATTTTTATTCCAAGTCAAAGTGACCAAAGTAACCTTGTGTATTGGGCATACAGGGCAAACTCGCCAAGAAGCCCGATTGTACTTTGTACAGAGTATATGGCTAAGCAGTAGAATACTAAAATGTGAAATGTGTGTGTGTGGTGAATGTATGTATGTGTGTATAATTGTGTCTTTTACCCCCATACCCAGGTGGAGAAACTATCTAAATAACAACCTGTAGACACACACACACACACACACACTATTCCTTGTGTTTGCAAGTCTAGCTCTTGCTTGAGAAATGCTCTCCCCTGTTTCCACCACCCACCCCTCATCTTTCCATCTTCCTGAATGCCACACACTAGCTCGGTGTATTCAGGGCCGTCTTCACCACTGCTCACCCTTGGCTGCCACAAGTAATGAGGTGGAGATGTGAGAATACACCGTACAGCCTGATTTATGGATTGGAGGGATCTAGTGTAATTTTCACATTTACCATGGGCTAGAGGAAATGACTAGTACAGCGGAAGCAATGCAGGGGCCAGAGGCAAGAGGAGGGGATTAGACACCTGGGACTAGAAGCTGGAGAAAAGAGGAAGAGAGGTAGGCTCAGCCTGGGGGAGAGACTATCGGAAAAGATTGAATTTTTTGAGTAAAACACATTACCCTCAAGGTATACAAAAGTTCATCCAGAGGTTGAGATGCAGAAAACCAGTGGGATTTAATCAGGCTTAACTCATCAGTAATAACGCTAAATCGATCAATCAATCAATCAACCCGAGCCCTTGCAAAGGAAGCATTAAACACAATTATAATCTGATGGCTCTTCTTCCTTTGGTCTCAGCAGGAGAACCGAGCAGAGACATTCACAAACCCTGGGCTGATGATTCAGTCCCTGTGCAAATATTGATTGCTTTGCTGTAGCACCAAAGCCTTTTAAGTCGTGTTAATTGATAAATTTCTCGGTTAGTGCTCAGAGAAGATTCGGTGAGAGTCTGGAGGGCACCTTTGAGGACATTTATATGCGTGTGTGGAGCGGGAAGGTAAGTGGCTTGTAACGTATGCAAAGTGGCTTCCAACACTGCTCTGAGTCCCAGATGCTGCTGGTGTTCTGTCTTGACAAGGGGACCAAGGCATGGTTTGTAGATGAGCACGGGCCCTCACTCCTGCACCTGGTGCAGGCATGCACAGCCAGGATGGGGCGGTCAAAGACCGCAGCCAAAAGAAACCCTAATTTCTCTGGCTGCCACTGGCTAATCCAATCCTACGCAAGTGATTAGAGGATGTGGCCTTTAATTTTTGACTTAAAGGATGAAGGGACCCTCTCAATTCCCCCATATATTCACAGCCAGTATTCCCCATACCCTAGAAATGGCACTCTACCAGATGCACGGGCACCTTCCAAGAGGTCACTGCCTTTGAGTCAGATGTTTTCCGTAATTTGTCATGTACTTTAAAACTCTGTCAGACAACTGGTGGTGTGCAAATGTATGAGGCTATATATTTATGATTTCACTCATCCACAGTCTCCTCTGGAGAGTCAGCTGTGCAGCCCTATTAGGACTCTGGACTTTTTTTGCTCCCATCTCTTAAACCTCTTAAGCCTCTGAACTATGAGTATGATTAACCACTCCACATGAAAATGAACATGATGGCAGACAGCTATAGTATCATATGGCGCCCAAGAACTTTTCAGAGGGCCCAGCTCTCAGCCAAATCTATGTTGAACACTTTCCAACAGTGCATTTTAGTCTCTCCACTCTCTTTCCTTTCGGCCCCAATATGAAGTAATGGAAAAAGGGCAGCTGATGTGATGCCAGTCACAATGGGGTTCCCCAATATTTCCTAGTTGTGTGCCCTTGGGCAAACTAACCTCCCTTGGCTTCAGTTATTTGTCTGCAAAGTGGGGATGATGGTAACAAGACCTACCTCTTAAGGTTGTTCTGAGGCTCAGAGCAGGTGATGCATGATCTGCAGGGCTGAGCCCAGAGTCTGCCACATAGTAAGCACTTGATAAATGCCAGCTATCGTTATTATTAAGGCCCTAACCTGAAGGAATAGAGAGAGAACAAGAAAAACGGGCCAAGATGGAAAGGAGGAAGAAAGGGTGGAGAGAAAGGAGATGAAAAGAGGAAGAGTAGAAGCTGAAGGAAAGAAAAGCAGCAGCAGCAAGGGCAACCATCTTGGAACTGAGCTAGAATCATTATATAACATGAGCACTGCCCGGGACCCAGGCTTCAAAGATCATATTTCCTGCTGGTTGAAAGGAGGCCTCCAGTTGCGTCAAAGGCCAAATGTGGTAGCTTCATGGATAACACCTAGCAAAGCCACTTGCTGCCTCTGCTGGTGCACACTGAGGGCAGAATATCTTTTAAGACTATCTTTTTTTTAGAGCAGCTCTAAGGTTCACAGCAAAATTAAGGGGAAGGTACAGAGATTTTCCATACGCCCCCTGCTCCCACACATGCCTCCCCCGTTATCTGCATCCCCTAGCAGAGGGCAGGATGTCTGTGGTGGTTGAGGGGGAGTCAGATAGACCTGGATTTAAATCCCAGCCAGGCATTTACAAGCTGTATGACATCAGGCAAATCATTTAATCTCTGAGTCTCAGCTTTTCTGTCTACAAATTGAAGCTATTGTGCTAGGTGACATCTAAGTCCCTTCCAGCTCTTAAGGTCTATAAGAAGGAATTTTCTTCTCTTTTCCATCTCAAACAGGCTCTAGGAGATAAAGTTGTTATGGTAATTACATGTTAAAGAAAAGAAGTAGGTGCCCACCACTGAGGACTCTCCCCTTGTACTACTGGAAAGACATCAAATGTGCTGCTTCTCTCGACCAAAGCTTCCTGGTTCTGATTTTGCAATTGTCTGCAACGTGTGCTGCCAGAGCTCGGTGCTTTCCTGCACGTCCAGCTGCCTGGCACTTGGAGCTGGGTGAGGTGTGTTGCACCTTTACACAGCTGGGTTCCCATCCTGCCACAGCTTCCAGGGGCCATTTCCCACTCATTAGAAGCCTAGAAGGAAAGCTGGCTTCAGAGCCAAGCAAGGTGACAATTTGCTGGAATCGACAATCTGCTTCAGGGCGAGGGGGTAAGGAAATGAAGTCATGGAAGCACAGCTGAAAGGGCAGGAAGGGAACAAGCTATGGGCTCAAGATGACCTAATGTCTACCTCCCTTCACTTTCAGGAGAGCTCCATTTTCAAAAACATTAAACATGTTTATAGCTGCTCAGTGCAAAAGCACTTCTGCCTGGGCTTTCTCTTCTTTTCCTGGGCTTTCTCCCTCAAGAAGGAAAATATTCAATGGCAGTTTATTGTATTATCAGATCTATTAGTGATGTATCACTCTCCCAGGTATCTTAAAATCCTCGTCTTTGGCAGTGTGCTTGCTTTAGTAGTTAGAGGATAAATTGAGAAAGTGGTTTCATCTCATTGGAACAAATGAGCTATGGCAAAGAAAGTGGATCATAGCTGGTGTCACCATACAGATCTTCCAACAAGACTGTCACAATTGTAAATATTCTGTCCCATGGTCTGCATAATAATGCTCAAAAGGACACCCCTAAGATTGATCTGGGTACTTACATACAAGGAAGTGGGGAAGGAATCAGACAGTACATGAAGAAAGAATAATTCTCCAGTGAAAGACTAAACAAGACCAAACGAAAAGTCACTGGTGGATTTCATTCACTGACCCACTGGGAATATAGCTAATACATATATGGCCACATTCTGTCTGGCTTCACGAAGACTGTTTGTGTACCCAAGGAGCTGTGGGAAAGCTGACATCGATAACCTGACTTTGGTCCAAAATGGTCCCCCCCTTAATACTTTCAGTATCTAGCAGCAGACAGTAGACTAGAGGCATTTAGACAAAGGAGTGCCACAAGGCCAGAGTGATTATTAACCAATTGCTTTCTATTTCATTTTATTTTAGGCTAAATGCTTAATAATGTGGCCATTTGGAAACATAGTATGTTCTATGCTCCATTATTCCTTTAAGATCTACAAATCAAAAAACAAAAACAAAGATTTATGTATTCCTAGGAATTCCCACCATTGTACGTAGCTGAAGAGGACCGTCAAGATCACTTCATCTAGTACTTCCCAACTTTAAGTGCTCATAAGACTCACCTGGGGAAATCTGTGAAAACAGACTCTGGAGCACTAGCCCTGAAAATTCTGAGTCAACAAATCCAGGGTGTGGCCCAGGAATTGATATTTTTCTAAAGCTCTGAAAGATTCTGAAAGGCAGCCAGGTTTGGGAGCCACTGGCTATTCCAACTCTTCACTAGCATCATCATATTGTTTTATTAGAGTATAATTGCTATACAATGTTGTTAGTTTCTGCTGTACAATGAAGTGAATCAGCTATATGTATACCTATATCCCCTCCCTCTTGGACCTCCCTTCCCACCCACCCCCCATCCCACCCATCTAGGTCATCACAGAGCACCAAGCTGAGCTTCCTGTGCTTTATAGCATGTTCCCACTAGCTATCTATTTTACGCATGGTAGTGTATATGTCATTCCTAATCTCCCAATTCGTCCCCCCCTCCCCTTCCCCACCCCCCGTGTCCACATGTCCGTTCTCTACGTCTATGTCTCTATTCCTGCCCTGCAAATAGGTTCATCTGTACCATTTTTCTTATTACTATTATTTTTTTTACATCATGAACAATAATAGTCCCTTGTAGCTGTAGTTTTACCTTGTCAATGTGTTTCCATATTTATCATCTAATTTTATCCTCACAATCACTCTAATAGATAAAGAAGGCAGGTATTACTAGTCTCATTTTACAGATAAGAATATTACAATAGATATACAAAATGTGGTCTCTACATACAATGAAATATTATTCCTCAGAAACAAAAGGAATGAAGTGTTGATACATGGTATAGCACGGACAAACCTTGGAAACATTTTCTAAGCGAAAGAAGCCAGTCACAAAAAACCACATAGTATATGATTCAATTTACATAAAATGTCCAGAATAGGCAAATCTGTAGAGACATAAGGTAGATAAGTTGTCACCTAGAGCTGGAGAGAATACGGGAAATGGGCAGTGACAGCTCATTGGTACAGGGTTTCTTTTTGGGGTGATGGAAATGGTATAAAATTAGATTATGGTGATGGTCTCACCACTTGTAAATTTTCTAAAAGTCATTGAACTGTACACTTAAGTTGGTGAATTTTACAGTATGCAAGTTATACCTTAATAAAGTTGGTTTTTTTACGTTGTTTTAAAAAGAGAGAACATTAGTCACAGTGATGATAAGGACAAACTTAGAGTCATGTAGCTTAACCAGCTATAAACTAGGATGACTCAAATAGTACCAGCCACCCTTTATTGAATGCTATCATGGGCCAGGCAGAACACTAAACACTTCGTATCCATTGTTTTATTTAATCCTCAAAGCAGTTATTCCCACTTTACAGATGAACAACTGAGGCTCATGGAGTCTAAATGGTTTCCCCTGAGTTCACACAAGCTAGCAGGTGGCAGAACTGGAATTTGAACCAAATCGGATTCCAAAGATTTCTTTTCCTATTATAATCTTCTGCCTCTAAGATGAGAACCCAATGCCTCTGACTCTTCACCCAGGGACCTTTCCAAACCTTTTCAATTTGAAGTCTCTTGGGAAGCAACATGTATGAATTACTATTTTAAAATCTTTCTTTTAACCTCTTCCAAAGGTGAAGAAAGTAAAGGACTTCTGTCCTCCATTCCTACAGTTGCAAAGGACAAAAAATAGGAGAGAAAAAGACCCTTTTTCTTTACCCTCTTCATATCTGTACCTTTTCCCATCTGGCTCTGTGGTAGTGGGATATTGGTCACATTTCTCAATGCTGTCCCAGAGATACCCCAGAATTTCCTTGACTGAATGGGCCATACTCAGTACTGAAAGGGCACTGAGGGCCACTGCAGTTTGTGGTTGTACGTGACTTGTGGATAAATGCAACTGAGCCTTATTTACATTCTGCATAGTCCAGAAATTCACCAGGAAGTACTACTACTGCACCCGGGAGTGGTAGATGAGAAGAGGAGTCCAATCTAGCAGGACTCAAAAGATCAAGAGAAAAGAAAGCTGCAGTCTTCAAAATTGTATTTATTACCTATATTGAGCTAAGATTATCACAACACACACTCCAATACACACACACACACACACACACACACACACAGAAATCCAGGGAGGAAAATCAATATCAAGGGCTAGTCCTTGAGCAAGACATGTTAAAAAATGGATTTGGGGGAGTGGGCAATCTGTGTATGATACCACTCTTATATCAGACACAAGAACATTCTAATCCTTGCTCCAAATACAATGTCACTTGATTCAGAATTCTGCCCGAGCATATATTGTGGTCTTTAAAAGATCGCAGCTAGTGGAAATGAGGACATACTGGGTGATTCAGGGTGCTTTGTTTATGAAAATTATTACAGAGAAACCCCTCCAGTTTGACTGAGATGTGGATTTTACAGTGACAAAAGACACACACCCTATCGATTACGCTGTTGGACAGCTCCCTCAGCCTAGCTTCAAGTCCTTCAAGTTTGCCCTGACTCTCCTTTATTTTAAGATATTTGCTAGGATGGCCAATCCTTCAGTGTTCAGAAGAAGCCTAAGATTAACCTCTACCTGGCCATCCAGCACCTGATAATCTAAGCCTCCTGAGCATTGTTTCTCAAGGTCAGCTTGGAGAAAAACCACAGACTTGAACCCCGAGACCCAGATCCAGTAGCCATATGGACACTGTCTTATAAGTAACTAGCCCCAAATCACTCAACCTGACTTGAGAAACAGCAGCTACTTGCGAGAATGTGGTCTTGCACACGGGAAGCCCTCATGCTCCTTTGTCTAGGAACACAAGAAACCTAGAAGCAGTGAAGCAGAGGCGGGGCACTCCCATCCATACCAAGTCCTTGAATGTGCTGTTTCTCCTTCCTTGCCGGTTGTTTCAGAGAGATCTGCCTGTTCTAAACCCATCTTTGCTTGGGGGAATGGAAAGAATGAGGAGGGAGGGCTGGACAGTGGGAAGAGGTTTTGGGGGGAACATTTTCATTATCACCACTCCTGAGTGCTGTCCTTTAAAGTATTGTCAGGTTAAACTGATCACATATATTACACCCATTAAAAGGTGGGGTAGGGAGGCATCCTCAAAATACTTGATTTGATAAAGTAAAATATTAAGACCATGTCCCAGGATCTATTTTTCTAAATGATCACAAAAAAGACTTCATGGCTGGGCAAGTTTTGGTAAGAGCTGGGATTTTCCCTATTTTTGAGTTGGGTACACAGGTTGTCAGGATTCTCAGCAATCTTGTCATAAAATTCGATTGCAAAACCAAAATCTGAAAAGGATTTAAACAGATTTAGGTACAGTGAGTCAGTTCCTATTCTAATAGGAATAGTCTTTATTAAAATACCAGGCATACCTACAGCTTTTTTTGGTATTTCTCTCAATGACCTCAGCCTTAGGGACACACCCTGAAGTGGGCTTTTTAGAAGCAACAGCTGAGCAGTGACCACTTACCTAAAAGTATAATCCTTTGTGAATAGGTCCAGGAAGTCCAGCTTTTAGGGTGCGTATTTCCATGAGTTGCAATTCACAAAGAGTCTCTCAGCAGTTCAAAGGATATTAGCATGTAATATTTTCTCTCTGTTAACCCAACCAATCTTCCTTCCTCATTTTATACCCCTAATGGTTTTATGGTCTGCCTCAATAGTGCTATTTAGAGTTAACTATGAACACATTCTAGAGAAAATGACACAATTCAGATTTTTCTTTGTATACCCTGGGAGATAAACACAATGCATTATCATCACCAGCCCCACTTCGACGCCAGCCGAAACTGAAGACCATGAAGGGTAATGGCTAATGATTCTGTCAATGCCTATAGAATTAGAAGTCTAAGCAGCAACCTTGTGTTTTTACAAACACATTTCCCAATTCCTTTTAATAAAAAATCCAAGAAACGTACCCGTAACTAACGATGCCACCTCCCACTAAGGGCCACCACCCACTCCTTGAATTACCTTCTTCCAGTTCATCCATGCTTCCGATTTTCCTGGATCCATCAATGGTGTAAATGTAACGCACTCCCTGAGGCAGGTTGATGTTGTCAGACAGAGATCGTGTCAGGTCAGCCAGCAAGGCGTCGAAGCTGCGAAAACGGTCAGAGGACACAGCGTACACAATCCCCTTGAAGTAGCGGTCCCCATTGCGGTAGAAACGTACCTTCTTGGCTTTCTTCTCGTTGCTCAGTGCCTGCAAGGTTCGGGTTCGGTAGAAGCTACAATGGGCGCTGTGAGTGGGGCTAGGCAGCCCATTCATCCGTGAGCCTCTCATGTTCCTGGATGTCTTATCTCTTTCATCAAAATGTCCAAAATCAAGTTCCATATTTTGGTGGAACCTCAGAGACCTGAGTGTTGGAGAAAAGGGTGGGGATGAAAAGAAGCAAAGAAAAAGGGGTGAGGAGGGAAAAAAAAAAAAGAAAGGAATTCAAATATTAGCCAGATCCAGATCTGCAATCTGCTGCTTGTGAAAAGAACTGGTTGAAAAAAGCCCGTGACCCATCTGCTGCTTGCCCCTGACCTGCAGGAATATTGATTTTAATAGAAAAGAAGGAGGGGCTGGAGGGGTGCTGCTGGCTGTGGGCATTGGGGTGAGAGATGGGGAGGGAGGCACTTCTGGCACTGTTCCAAACACAGGAGAGGGAGGGATTTTGAAATAGCTTAAAATCCTGGGACTTCCTGACACTGGCTCCTATCAAATTGTAACTTCGGGCTAAATACATTAAAACTGGCATCTGTTTCCTCACACATGCCCACATGACTAACGCTTGTAAATGAATCCACAGCCTGACAAAATCCCCCTTGAAGGGAACAGAAGGACCTAGCCAAGGTTAGCATCTCCAGCTCAGGAAGCAATCTTTGCATCTTAGTAAAATGACTATGAAGGGGAGTGTTTTAATTTTATCCCAAACCCTCTTTCCTACTCTAATGTGTGCATCCCCTCCCCCCAGAATAAACTGGGATTCTCCTTTAAAGGGACGGCCTCTAGGGAATAGCCAGAGTCTTTGTGCTATTCATCAAACCCCTTCCCCACCAAGCTGGTGCAGCTATCCGAGATTCACAAGAAATAAGCTGCAAAAAAAAAAAGGATTAGAAAAATCAGTTATTTAATGAGTTATTACTTCTACTTTACTCCTGGTATCCGCCCCCCCCTTCTCTATGTGCTCTACCCACCCCCAACAATGATGCAGCCCCACCTCTTAATGGAATCATTTAATTGTTGAAAGATTCCCAAATGAATCCTTTAACAGCATATGGGACCTTTAGAAGCAAGCACACCTTTCATTGTTCTGGGCTTCTACCCTGAATGAAGGGGCATTTTGCCCTCACAGCAGGCAATTCACCCCAAATTTGTCTATTGCCCATGTGTGTTAGCTGAGGCAAAAGATGGTCATCTGTCAGATTTGCTTTCCCCCTTTCTGCTGAGAGAAAGAAAGAAAGGAAGGAAGGAAGGAAGGAAGGAAGAAAATCACAATATGAAACCAAATACAACAGAAGCCCCAAACGCTAGCAAAGGTAGTGACAGCCTAGGAACCAAACTATTAACATGCATCGCACAGATGGGGATAAAAAGACTCACAAAGCAAGCAGGGCTCAGCTGCTACACACTGCCACATTGAGATATTTGCAAGGGACCAGGAAGACAGGAGATAAAGGAAGACTGGTGCCTAGCAGGTTTGCCAGGCTCGCTCCCTCTATTCTCCCAATGTCACCATGACCTGTGCTGAGCTCAGCATTGTCTCTGTCAGACAGCCTGCAGTGTAAGAGACCCCACCTCCTCAAGACAAGTAGCAAGCATTTCCCCAGGCGTGCCAGCAACGCTTGGCTTTGCTTTAGAATCTGGGGTGCTATTATTCTAAAATCAACATCACAGTGAAAACAAAGGAACATCAAACTCACTTTTCTAAAGGAAAATCCTAGGTAGAGGCTTAGGAAAAAATCTGATAGAATAAGGCCAAAAAAAAAAAAAAAGAGGGGGGAGATAAGAGGGAAAGAGAGAGAGAGGACACACCGAGAGAGGGAGAGAGAGAGAGAGCTTTGCCTTGTGCTTTTCCCGTTTGACATCTGTTACATTCTCCCTGAAAATCACTGGAAAGCCCCACTCACCGGTTTTCTGCTGGTTGGGTGGAGATGCTGAGAGAAAGAAAACCAATCTCTCTATGCCTTTGTTGTCTGAGCTCCAAGCAAGAAATTCCTGCCAGGGTGGATAGATGCCTTCTAGGTCCTAGTGCCTTGTCCAGCTTCTCCCCTATAACTCAGGCTTAGTGAATCTCCCCCAACCTCCTTTGATTAATTACATGCTTTGTTTTTTTCAACTCACCGGCTGCATTAACAGCTAGAAAGGTTTCATTTATAACCAACAGGAAATTGCAGGGTAGCAAAAAGATTGCACAGGCAAGCTCAGAATGCTCTAATGAGCAATGTGCTAGTCTTTTCTTTTAGGGAACTGGCAATTTCACTTGGCCAAAACCTTGGCCTAATCTGCCTGGGGGCCAGACTCACAGTCAAACCAGGCTTCTTAGAAATTGTAGCTCTCTTCATTTAACCTTGAGAGAAAACAATCAAATATGCAAATTCTTTATGGCATGTTAGTTCATGCATCCAACAACTGGTTGTTTGGAAAGGAGGTTAGTGGAGTAGACTAAGAAGCAGTAGGAAAGGGACAAGACAAGGGCAAGTCATTCCAGAATTTCATGGAGGATGGAGTTGAAGACGGATCCCAAAGAACTTTTAGCTTGGTGTAATAATTTTGTTAATGGGATCTGCAGCGTTCACCTTTGAGAACTTGAGACTTCAAATCTAACCCAGAGACTTTTCTGTGTGAAGTGAGTCTGATGGCTACAAGATAAATATTAAATAGCTCTTTCCTCAAACTGCCTATTTGTTACTAACTGGCTTCTTTATATCAAATATGTTATAAAGGGCAAGGAAGCATGCATATTGAATTCAAGAAATCAGGCCAAATTATAAGACAAAAGAAGAGTAAGGTGAGGGTGGGCTACCATATTCACAACGGAGGCTCCATGCATTAATATGTAGCAGTATTGAACTATCATGGTTCCATTTTTGCTTGGCTTCCAGGAAGCTCAGAGCTAATAGCATGCTGAGGAATTATCTTATGTCTGATTCCTAATATAATTAACCCTACTTTTTAGAGATAATGCTAGATGATTTATAGTTAAGCTCTTGCTATGCACGTATTTTACTGTAAGCTGCCTTAAAATGGGATTAAATATATGATTTTTCTTCTCTGGAAGGTGATAGCTCAGCAAAGCCTGAGCTATCTATGTTAGTGGGGTGTTCAGCGTCAAGTGTGCAACCTGCCCAGTCAAGTCCTCCCAACACTTTTCTGCTGCTCTCCTCTTTTCTAAATAAGTACCTCAGGGGACAGCACGTGTCTGCCCTGTTTTCTTCCATTTGTTTCTGCCTTACACTGTGGCCACCTCTTGAAAACTCAGGGTTATTCAAGTCAAGGGCAGAAAAATATCAAGGAATAGAGGCAGAGAAATATGGAAATTCCAACCAATGTCTACAACTTCCTTGTCCAGCAAAGCCAATGTCTTAATTTTTTTTTCTTTCACATAGTAAGCATTCTGTAAATACACAGCAATTGATTTTGCATCAGAACTCAAAATCATTTTATTTCTGGTGAAGATATAAGAATGGATGGGACGATAAAACTTAAACATGAAGGATTTGGAATAGATCTTAGAGAAAATGTCCTCATGATCTAGGCTTTTTAACACTACTGTGGAAGCAAAATGTCTTTAGAAGACAGTCTAGGATAGATGGCTTTGTTTGCTTTCTATATACCAGAGTGCAGAGGGTGAACAAGATCAATGTTTCCCAGTGTGAGGTATGTGGATGTTAATAGGTATTCTTTAAAAAGAGAAAAAAAGTTCTATGGTCAAATATGTTTGAAAAGTGATGGGCTAAACAAAATTTGTTTTCTTTATCATAAACTTCTCAGGGCCTTTAATATACTTAAAACATGGTACAAGTCTCCGAGAAGGCAATTTAGTATAAAGGGCTTCCTGCTTTTTTTTTTTTTTTAACTCAGGATCTTTTTTTTCCCCAGAGCATCTCATAGACATGTTCTGTGGGAAAACCTTTTTCAAAAACTGGACTAGGTTAGCTCACCAACGTAATTCTTCTCAAAGAATTGTCAGCTACTAACCAAAACTTCTTCACTCACTTCCTCAGAGGAGAAAGATCCCTGGCAGAAGTGAAGGGCTCAGGCACAAGTCCAGGGGAAATTACATCTTTCTGTATGGAAGTCAACTTTGAAGATCAAGGGAGAGTCACGATTGAGGGTTCAATGGCGTGAAGAGATTGAAGGAAAAGGGCAGCGACCCCATTGTGGGAAATGTACCAGTAAGATCTTTTGAGTAATTACAATGTGCTCAGTACCACAGGAAAGATGCAGAGTAGATAACATCAGTCACTGCCCCTGAGGGACTTGAAGAGTCACTAAGGAGACAGGACAAGAATATGTATCTTGCAAAAATCATGAAGGAGAAGGGCTGTGGTCTGGGTTAATCAAACTCAGCTTTAGGATCAGGGTCAGGAAACAAGACCATCATCCATCATACACACACACACACACACACACACACACACACACACACACACAAACACACACAATCATTAGTTTACCTATCAGAAACACAGTAAGTAGAATCTAGAGTGGAGTGGGATAAGCAAACAGGAAGTGAGGTTGGAAATATATACAAACGGTTTATGGGGACCAGAAAACTATAAAGTACATAGTAATAAAGCCAACAAATATATGTAAGACCTTTATTGAGAAAAGCATAAAACTATTAAAGAACATAACAGAAGCGGTGAATAAATGTAGAGCTAGACCATGTTCATGAATGGCAAGATGCAACGTTGTAAGGGTATCAGTCCGCCCCAAAGTAATCTATATAGATATGAAAAAACTCCAGTTAAAAACTCCAACAGGAGTTTTTGTGAAATTCACAAATATCAGGTAAGTATTACCTTTTATTATGCCCCAAATAGTCACATGCCACCTCCCTCACTTCTTTCGTCTTTGCCCACGTATCAGCTTCTCAACAAGACCAAGCCAGACTATTCTATTTAAAGTCACAACCTTCCTCCCAACCCAGCCCTCCAATTTCCTTTACCCTGCTCTATTTTTTCTGTAACACTTATCATCTTCCAGCATATTATATAATATGCCTATTTATTATGTTTATTATAAACCTACCCAAAGTAGAATATAAACTCCACAAGGGCAGGAAAATTCTAACAGCTTTAATGAAATATAATTCATAATGCCAATGGTAATATTTCATTTGCTTTTAATACTATACGCAAAGTGTTTAGAACAATGTCTAGCACAAAGTAGGTTTGGGTATTTGTTTAATTGGATAAAGTAAAGAAAACATGGACTCTTCAGTAGATGATATTGGGACAATTAACTTTCGTATGGAAAAAATTAAATTAGATCCCCAGTTCACACCATACATAAAAATAAACTCCAGATGTTTTAAAGACCTGCATATAAAGAACAGGACTTGAAAATTATTAGAATAAATGGTAGGAGATTCTCTTTAATTCCTTGTGACAAAAAGACTTTCTTAACCAATATGCAAAAAGCAAAAATCTTATAGGAAAATATTGGTAAACTTGATTACATGAAAATTTAAAGCTTCTGAAGGCAAAAGATAGCATTAAAACATGAAAAGATAAGTAACAGACTGAGAAAAAGATATTTGAATCTTATATAACGGACATAGGATTAATTAATTAATATTAATTATATATACATAACCTATACATATAATATCAATAAGAAAAAGGCAAAACTCCAATAGAAAAAAAATGAACAAAGGATATGCCCAGGTTGTTCATAAAAGAGGAAACCCTAATGGCCAATAAACAGGTAAAAATATGCTCAACCTCACACATAACTAGGAAAATCCAAGTTAAAACAGAAATTGCATATTTTACAAGCGTTAGATTGGTGGAAATTTTTAAAGTATGGCATACCAAGTATAGGCAAAGACAAAAAGCACCTGGAACTTTCATACACTGTTGGAGGAAACATAAATTAGTACAATTTTGGAGAGCAGTTTTTGGTAGTAGCTAGTATAGTTGAAAATGTATATCAACCTATGATCCAGAAATTCCATTTCTAGATATACATCCCACGGAAATTCTCACACATGTGTTCAAGGAGACAGCTACAAGGATATTCATAAAAGCATTACTGAAATGCTGAAAAGTGAAAACAACCCAAATGCCTATCATCAGCATACTAATTTGATTAGTGGTTATTCATACAAGGGATGTTATATACAGTGAAATAGAATAGCTGAGTGCTAAGTGTAAGTGGTGGTGCACAGGTTCCTCTGCAGCCATAAGTTTTCATTTCTCTGAAAACTAAATGTCTGGAAGTGTAATTGCTGAGTCATGTGATAATTGTGTGTTTCATTTTAAAAGAAACTGCCAAACTGTTTTCTAGAGTGGCTTAATATTTTATATACCCACCAGCAATGTATGAGAGATCCAGTTTCACTGCATTCTCATCAGCATTTGGTATTTTTATTTTAACCATTCTAATAGATGTGTAATGATATCCCTTTGTGGTTTAAATTTGCATTTCCCTAATGTGTAATGGTGTTGAACATCTTTTCATGTTCTCATTTACTATAACTGTAGAGCTTCTTCAGTGATAAGACTCTTTGTGCCTTTTGCCCATTTTCTAATTGGATTGTTTGCTTTTTTAATGTTGAGTTTTGAGAGGTCATTATATATTCTAGATCTGAGTCTTTTGTCAGATATGTGGGCTTGCAAATACGTTCTCTCAGTCTATTCATTCCCTTAACATGGTCTTTTCATTCCCTTAACATGGTCTTTCATAGAGCAAAAGTTTTTAATATATTCATTTTTTTATGGTTTGTGCTTTTGGTGTCATGTCTCTTCATGAAGCCTAGATCCTGAAGTTCTCTCCTATGTTATATTCTAAAAGTTTTACAGATGTATATTTTATATTTAAATCTATGATGCACATTGAGTTAATTTTTGTATCAGGTGTGCGATATAGATTATAGTTCATATTTTTTGTCTATGGATATATAATTGCTCCAGCACCATTTGTTGAGAAGATCCTCCTTTGAATTGCCTTTTCACCTTTGTCAAAAGTCAATTGACTATATCTTTGTAAATCTATTTCTGTTCTATATTGAATAGCAGTGGTGAGAATGGACATTCTTGACTTGTTCCGGTTCTTAGCTGGAAAGCATTTAGCCTTTCATCGTTAAGTGTGACATTAACTATGAGGGTTTTTTGTTTGTTTTCTGGTATATGTACTGTATCAAGTTGAGCAAGTTCCTGTATTCCTAGAGTTTTCCGAGGTTTTTTTTTTTAAATCATGAATGGGTGTTGAATTTTATCAAATCATTTTTCTACGCCAGTGATTTGATTGTGTGATTTTCTTCTGTAGTCTGTTAATACAATTGATTACATAGATTGATTTTCAGAATGTGTACAATTTTGCATGTGTTGGCATATTTCTTAATGATTTTAAAAATTTGGAATCAAACATGAACTAAGGTAATTTTCCATATTTCTTCAAAATAATTTCTAAAATTACTCAGACAAGTAACTTAAGCAGAGTGTTAGCAATCAGTAATCAGGAAAATATTTGGCAGAGGAGCATATAGCATATATAGGCAAAAAGGGAACAAGTTAGAAAGTGCAGTAGTACTCAACTCTGGCTTTATAATTGAATCAAATGGGAAGCTTTTAAAAAATACTCTTGACTATGATTTAATTGATCTGGTATGGTTTCGAAGCATTAGTATTTTTTAAAGCTACCCTGGTGATTCTAATGTACAGCCAAGGTTGAGAACCACTGGCATAGTGGAAAGAACCTAATAAGGTAGACTTTGGAGTCAGATCTGATTTCAAATCCCAGTTCCACAGCTTATTAGTTACATGACACTGAGCAAGTTAGTGGAGTCTATTTATAAAATGGGGATAGAGAAATAAGCTCATATCCTCCTTGAGCCACTGCTATTTACAGTTTCTTCACTTGCTGTATTCTACCTGACACAACAGGAAAATGATTCAATACATAGTCATGCTTGAAATCACTCTTGGTGGGCCAAAAACTGAGAGGACTCCTTAGAAGATGAGAAGTAGATCTGTTTTGATTAAAGAAGGAAACCACAGCTCAGGACATGCATGGGAGAGCATTGGAGAGTATTCTTATAGGTAATAAAAGTACCCCAGGAGTTCTCCATGCCAAAAGGTAAAAACTATGACAAAGGAGTGGTCTTAAAGGCAACTACTCAGTCTAACAGGAAGAAAAGCCAGAAAAGTCAACTCCTCTCTATCCTTTTTCCCACTGCATGGACCAGCAAGCAGTAACAGAGGGATTTGTCTTCAAGTGAAAGCAATGAATAATGGAGCTTAAGACAGTGAGACAGTCTAGTAACATGGGTGATGGGCAATGGCAAAATAAATGGGAGTATTAATGAGAAATAGAGAGGTACACAGATTCATCAAGGTACCCTTATTATGGCATGTTCTCCACCTTACCCACTCTGATTGAAAACAGCAGATACATATTTTCCCTCTATTCTCTGAAACAAGTTGCATAAACAGAAGGAGCAGACAGTCTAAAAAAATCTCAACTACAGAGAGAAGCATATAATAAGAGAATCACCAAACACTTAAACAAAGCAATGCCATGAAATAGAGACAATACATTCAACAAATGAAAGGACTTTCATTAGATAAGTAGAGTCCTCAGAACATGAATATAAAATAATAACCTCAGAATGATAAGGAAGGATATTACACCTATGAAAGAACAAGTAATTATAGAACAATAATAGGTAAATATTTATTTTTAAAAATCTCTTATTTTTCATAACATAGGTGAAGTTAATAAATGGACTGAACTAAGATTTGTGATGGATAGAAACAGAGATGAAATCATAGAGCTGGAAAATTGGGCTGAGGCGTTCACCCAGAGTATAAAGGATAAGGGGATGGAAAGTAGTAAAGAAAATGTGAGAGGCATGAAATATAAACAAATCAAGAAATTTCCACATTTGTCTAAAGGGAGTTCCATTGAATAAAAATGGAGAGAATGGAAGGAATCAATATTTGAGGAATAAATGGCAAAACAAACAAACAAAGAAAAAAACTCCCTAGAATTGAAGTCATGAATCCCCAGATTGAAAGGGCCTTATAAATGCCAAGGAGGATAACCTATTTTAAAAAAAGAATAGTAATTAAAAAAAAAAACCTCTAAACCTGGACACACCACAGTGAAATTTTAGAGCATCAAGGATAACGTGAAAATACTAAAATCTTTCAAAGAGAAAATAAAGACCACCTACAATGAACAAGAATAAGTTTGACTTTTCATTAGCAAAATCAGACGCAGGACAGCAATGGAGCAATATCTTCAAACTGTTGAGTGAAAATAATGTTGAACCTTGGATTTAATACAAAGCCAAACTATTATATGAGAGAGAGGGAGAAATAAAGGTGTTTTGGACATATAAGAACCCAGAAAACTTACCACCCCCAAAAACTCTCAGAAAGAATTAGTAGAGAACATACGTCGGCACAAAGAAAAATAATTTGTATAAAGCAATGATGTTAAGGAAATAAAGCTTAATCATTTATGTATTATTTATATAATTAAAATTAATTTAAAACTATAAGATGTAACCTATCTCCATCTGGGAGAAAGTTTGGTAAGTGTAAGGTCAGTGAAAGGTGTTACCTATAAATTTTGCTTGAACTGAGCAAAACATTGTGTTCTCACTACATCAACAAAGGGAATGTGAATCCTTCATGTAGTTTTTCCACAAGTTTAGAAGAGCATGAGTGGTGCCTGTGGTCACTGGCCTAATTTAAGTCTCAGGAAACAACTTCTAGAAAGTACTTTCTCATCTATAGCCAGTCCCAGGGATCATTCCTGGATTAAAATATTCTTGTATGGAGCAAACTGAAAGAAGAAAAAAAAAACTGACCTACCGCAGTATACTCAAGAGATTTCATTCCACAGAATATTTCCTGAGTTTCTTCCATGCACCAGGCTCTGTGCTAGGCGCTGAGGGCTGCAAGGATAAAAAGACAAAGAGGGGGCTTCCCTGGTGGCGCAGTGGTTGGGAATCTGCCTGCTAATGCAGGGGACACGGGTTCGAGCCCTGGTCTGGGAGGATCCCACATGCCGCGGAGCAGCTGGGCCCGTGGGCCACAACTGCTGAGCCTGCGCGTCTGGAGCCTGTGCCCCGCAGCGGGAGGGGCCGCGATAGTGAAAGGCCCGCGCACCGCGATGAAGAGCGGTCCCCGCACCGCGATGAAGAGTGGCCCCCGCTTGCCGCAACTAGAGAAAGCCCTCGCACGAACTGAAGACCCAACACAGCCAAAAATAAATAAATAAATAAAGTAGCTATAAAATTAAAAAAAAAAAAAAAAAAGACAAAGAGGAAGTGGAAGGTCCTGCTCTTTTTATTCTCAATTAAAATCTTTCTTAGAAGCCCCTCAGCAGAATTTCCTTCAGGTCATATTGGCCAGGATTAGTCCCATTTCCATGCAGAAACTTATTACTGACAAGGGGAATGAGACTACTGATTGGCTTCAATTAATCATGATTCACTTCCTCTGCATAAGAAAGAGTTCAGACCCCCTCCCCATTATGGCTACACAGAGGAAGGTGAAAAAATTGGAGTTCTATTAGTGAGGAAGAAGTGGAAGGTACCAACAAGGTTTGCTACAGTATTTAACATTTCTGAACCTCATAGTGGGGTCCTCACCATGTATTTTTCCTCAAAGAACTATTGTGACTGTTAAATGAGATAACTCTTGTTGTGTTCAATAAATGTCAGCTATTAATATTGTGGTTGATGTTGTTATTTGGCTTTTAATTTATCTCATCAATAGCTGGTTCTTTCCATTTTTCCCTTATGTCCCCCACAGTTTGACATCAATGCCTCATTTCATGGCCAGAAGATGGCTACAGAAATTCTAGGCATCACATGCAGATAATGTTTCTGATCTTCAGTTTCTCTATCTGTAAAACAGATATATTCATATTTACCTCAATGATTCATTGTGAGGATTAAATGAGATCATTCATATAAGAACTCAACAAAGTTAGCTACTATTGTTGTTGTTACTGACATCAATACCCTCTTGACAGTGCATGGCATAATGTCAAGCTCAAGGCACGCGCTCAACAAATGGTAGCTCTTGTAAATAAACATGTGCATATCTGTGCAAGAAAAGGCTGGGAAATCTCCCTGACCTTGGGTTAAGTCAAACCTTCTTACATACAACATCAAAAGCAGAAATGACCAAAAAAAAAAATAGATACCTTGGATTTCATCAAAATTAAAAACATTTGTGCTTCAAATGATACCATCAAGAAAGTGAAAAGACAACCCACAGAATAGGAGAAAATATCTGGCAAATCATATAGCTGACAAGGAATTTGCATGTAGGATATATAAAGAACTCTTGCAACTCAAAAATAAATAATCCAATAAAAAATTAGCAAAGGATATGAGAGATATAGCTTCAAATAAGATACACAAAAGGCCAATAATCACATGAAAAGATGCTTAACATCATTAGTTATAGGGAAATGAAAATCAAAACCAAAGGAGCCACTAGGATGGAAGAATCATAAAGGCAGATAATGAAAAATATTGCACACCTGAAACTAACACATTGTAAATCAACTGTACTTCACTAAAAATTTAAAGAAAAGAATGTTGAGAAATTGGAACCATTATGCACTGCTGATAGGAATGTAAAATGGTGTAGCCAATGTGGAAAAGTCTGGCAGTTCCTCAAGTGACTAAACGTAGAGTTACCATATGATCCAGAAATTCAACTCTTAGGTATACACCCAAGAGAAATTAAAACATACGTACACAGAAAAACTTGTACACAAATGTTCACAGCAGCATTATTCATAATAGCTAAAATGTGGAAATAACATAAATGCCCATCAACAGATGAATGGCTAAACAAAATGTGTTACATCCATGTAATGTAATATTATGCAGCCATAAAAAGAAGACAAATACTGATACATGTAACAACTTGGATGAACTATGAAAATATTATAAGTGAAGAAAGGCAGACACAAAAGGCCATATATTGTATGTGTCCATTTATATGAAATATCCAGAATAGGTAAATCCATAGAGACAGAAAACAGATTAATGGTTGCCAGGGGTGGGAGTAGGGGGAAATAGGACTTACTGCTAATGGGTATGGGGTTTCTTTATGGGGTGATGAAAATGTTCCAAAATGGATTATGATGATGATTGCACAACTCTGTGAATATACTAAAAAACACTGAATTTTACAATTAAATGGGTGAATTTTATGGTATGTGAATATCTCAATAAAACTATTTTTTTAAAAAAGAAAATGGACCCAGCCGTGTTAGAAATACAAAGATGAATAAAACAGTTCTTGCCTTATGGCCCTCACATTGATAAGGAGAGCTAAAAAGTGCACAAAAATAGCATTCCTGACTCCATCTTATGTTCCCATCCTCATTTTCCTTTCATTCCACTTTTAATTTACAATATCTATTTGTATTCGATTTATTCTTACAAATCACTTCAAATCCTTTCCGGAACAAGGTGGGGTATTAAGTAAACAAATGACCTCAAACAGCAATGATACAGGGAAGAATGTGTTCAGTGTCATAAAAGAGTGCTATGGGGGGAAGTAAAGAGCATTTTCCTCTTTAAAGCAAAGGGGGGAAACAAGAGTGCCTTCCCTCCCAAAGCATCTTGGTGCCCCTGCTCTTCTTATCAGCCATGGGAGAAAGAAGTCAGACGTCATAAAAATGGATCCCAGAGGGACATGAGCAGAGCCTGTCAGTAGATGTATGTGCAAATGTGATAAACTTCGAGAACATGGATTGTGTTAAAGATTCCATTCTCTGGCGGTTTGGGCTCTGCTGGACTGTATCGTGAGCTGCAGCTAACCTACGGTAACGTGAGGAAAGTGATGCAAGCCTCTGGAGCTGGAATGTGCCTGCAACCTGCACCTGACCGGCAATGAGCATGTGGAAACGTGAAATTCTTGGACCATTAAGCAGTTCTACTGAAGAACAGCCAGATACTGAGAGGTGAGTTTTCAGCACAGCAGCTTCAGGCTGAGCTCAGCTGTTGGTGCAGCAGGCACTGGGCTCTGTGCTCAGACACTGTCAGAAGCATTATAATTAAACTTCCCTGCCTCCCCCTGACCAAGGCTGACAGCTGTGAGAGCAGAGCTGCTAGGAGAGGCACTTATATTCTTGAATCAATTCTGATCCAGGAAGGGGGTGGGAATCATTCCACCTCCACAATTTCCACAACAAAGGGCACTTCTATTCCTGGGAAACCCATGAGCCAGAGATGCCTAAGGCATCTTGGACGAAGGAAGTATTTCTTCACATTTGAAAAAAGATATGGCAGTTTCTTATAAATTTCTATATACATATCTTATGATCCAGCGGTTCAACTATTAGCTATTTATTCAAGATAAATAAAAACGTATATCCAGAGCAAAAAAATTTCATATGATTGTTCACAGAAGCTTTTATTCATAATAGCCCAAAGTGGAAACAAACCAGGTGTTCATCAAGATAAGAATGGATTAGCTAACTGTGATCTATTGGCAAAATGAAATACTACTTAGCAACAAAAAGGAAAGAACTACTGATACATGCAAGATGGATGAATTTCAAAAATACGTTAAATTAAAAAGCCTTACACAAAAGAGTAAGATTCCATTTATATCAGGCAAAAATCTGTGGTGGAAAAAAATCAGAACACTGATTACTTTGAGGGGAATTGGGGACAGGGAATAATTGGAAGGGACACGAGGGAACTTTTTAAGGTGATGACTATGATGTATCACTTCATAGGGATTTAGTTTCCAGAGGTGCGTGCATTTTTCAAAACCCAGTGAATGCACATCAGAAAGAAAAACTGAATGGAAAATAAAATGAGAGATAAGTGCCATGTTGAAGGGAAGGGGAGATGTGGGGTATTATCAGATTTAATTTTTTTAAATGTCAGTCTGAAACAACCGATTAAAAATGGCAAAAATCTTGAACAGACATTTACTAAAGGATATGCAAATAAGCACATGAAAAAATGTTCTGCATCATTTCCCATTAGAAAAATGCAAATTAAAGCCACAATGGGATATCACTGCACTCTTATTAGAAAGGCTAAAATTAAAAATGATGACAACCCCAAGTGCTGGTGAAGATTGCAAGCAACTGGAACTCTTGTATATTACTAGTGGGAATGCAAAACTGTACAGCCACTCTAGAAAATAGTTTGGTAGGACTTCCCTGGTGGCGCAGTGGTTAAGAATCCACCTGCCAATGCAGGGGACAAGGGTTCGAGCCCTGGTCCGGGAAGATCCCACATGCCATGGAGCAACTAAGCCCGTGCGTCACAACTACTGAGCCTGTGCTCTAGAGCCCGCAAGCCACAACTACTGAGCCCACGTGCCACAACTACTGAAGCCCGCACGCCTAGAGCCTGTGCTCCGCAACAAGAGAAGCCACTGCAATGAGAAGCCTGAGCACGGCAACAAAGAGTAGCCCCCGCTCGCCACAACTAGAGAAAGCCCGTGCGCAGCAACGAAGACCCAACGCAGCCAAAAATAAATAAATAAATTAATTAATTAAATAAAAAAAAAATAGTTTGGTAGTTTCTTATAAACTTAAACGTTCACTTACCATAGGACTGAGTAATCCCACTCTTAGGTATTTATCCTAGAGATATGAGAACTTCTGTTCACACAAAAATCTGTGTATGCACCAAGAGTGGTTTGTTTCTGCTTTATGATGTCTGGGACCTCAGTTGGAAAGTCTTGAATGGCTAGCGATGACTCAGAGGGCTGAGGACTGGGAGCATCTAGGGGCTTCTTCACCCACATGCCTAGCATGTGAACTGGGATAACTCAAAGACTGCTTAGTGGAGATTATAGTTAACTATAGCACCTACAAATGGCCTCTCCATGGGAGGGTCCAGAGAGTGAGTGTTCCAAGAGATCCAGGTGGAAGTTGTGTGGCCTTCTCTGACCTAGCCTCAGAAGTCATACAGTGTTACCTCATCCACATTCTATTGATTACTACAAGTCACTAAGGCTAATCCCAGATTCAAGGGGAGAAATATTTGACTCTACCTATTAATGGGGGAGTGGCAAGGCCACACTGCAAAAGAGCATGTAGGATAGGAGATACTGTTGTCTCTACCTTTGAAGAGTATAATCTGCCATAGTGAACAAAGAAATTAATCTACGTACAAGTCTAAATAGCCATTGATTATAAAATCCAACAACAATAATAACAAATAATTGGGGATGTTGGAAATAAAATGGAAATAAAATATTAAATAACAATACATGAAAAAACCTATGCATGAATGTTTATAGCAGCTCTATTCATAATCTCCAAAAACTGGAAACAACACAAATGTCCTTCAATAAGTGATGGGAAATGAACTGGGGTACATCTATACAGTGGAATATTGCTCAGCAATAGAAAGGAATGAACTATTGATACATGCAACAACTTTGATGAATCTCAAAGGTATGTTAAATGTTCTGGAATTACTGATGATTGCTACATTTTATAAATATACTAAAATATACCCAAAACCCACGTATTGTATACTTTAAAAGGATGAATTTTATGGTATATAAATTATATTTCAACTAAAAAATGGGAGAAACATAATTTTCAGAAAAAGGTAAAATCATGGCTCTCAAACAAATATAAAAATAAATATGTTTTACAGATTTATTTTACTTGTATGAGGAACATAGGCAGATGTTATAACCAGTTCAAAGGAAAAGTGAAAAAAGCACAAATTCATATGAAGGAATTGAATTGAAAATAAAGGCAAAACTGGTTTTTCCACAGGCAAGAGGGAAGCCAATCAAAACTCTCCTGGATAAGACAGAGTTTGAATATCTATCAGCTACCTACAATTTACAAAATAATTTCCCTCTTTGCAAAATTGCTCTAAGACAATGAACAGGCCTGAATCAGAGAGCCTGGAAGAGTGTGCTATAGATAATGCATAGTTTTCCATTAAAGGACAAACTTTTTTCTACAGTGTGTTATAGCTCATAGAACTGTATACTTCCCAAGTCAATTTTACTTCATGCTAATTGAAAAATTGTTTTAATTAGAATTATTACACAGTGACTTTGTGATAGTAGATGACCAGAACAGAAATGGAACACCCAATAGGAGCCTGTCACAGTTGTCTACATCAAACACAGTGGAAGCCAGTGTTAGGGTGGAGCCTGTGGACAATGAGAAAAACTGATTTGAGTTTGTGAGGGTTAAATCACACATTGAAAATAAGTTTCAATACAGTCAGGCCTGCTCAAACAGAGGAATTTATGAGTAGAAAGGAAGTGCATCCCAGGGACATGGATATCCTTTTTTCTGGGTTGAGGGGATGCTAGGGCCCAACGCCATCTCAGCAGACTGACCACTAAGCTAAGGTCCAGTTCACCAGGCCACCGTGTGAGAGACCATCACTTTCCCCACACCCATTCCTGCAACTGAAATATCCTAGGGTACTTCCTCAAATGAGAAACATTTATTAACACACAAAAAAGCAATGATAGCAGCTTTATACATAATAACAAAAAACTAGAAATAGGGCAGGTGTCCATCAATAGAAGAATGGATACACTGTGTTTTACTCAATGAAATACTACTCAGCAATAAAAAGGAATTAACTACTGATACATAACAAGAATGACTCTCAAATGCATTATACCGAGTGAAAGAAGCCTTCTATAAAGAGGACATACTTTGTGATTCCATTATATGACATTCTAGGAGAGGCAGATCTAAGTGATGGCACAAAAATATCAGAACAGAGAGCCTCCGATCAAGCCTCTTAGATAGCCTCAACCACCAGAGGGCAGACAGAAGAAAAACTATAATCCTGCAGCCTGTGGAACAAAAACCACATTCACAGAAAGACAGACAAGATGAAAAGGCAGAGGGCTACATACCAGATGAAGGAACAAGATAAAACCCCAGAAAAACAACTAAATGAAGTGGAGATAGGCAACCTTCCAGAAAAAGAATTCAGAATAATGATAGTGAAGATGATCCAGGACCTCGGAATAAGAATGGAGGCAAAGATCGAGAAGATGCCAGAAATGTTTAACAAAGACCTAGAAGAATTAAAGAACAAACAAACAGAGATGAACAATACAATAACTGAAATGAAAACTATACTAGAAGGAATCAATAGCAGAATAACTGAGGCAGAAGAACGGATAAGTGACCTGGAACACAGAATGGTGGAATTCACTGCTGCGGAACAGACTAAAGAAAAAAGAATGAAAAGAAATGAAGACAGCCTAAGAGACCTCTGGGACAACATTAAACGCAACAACATTTGCATTATAGGGGTCCCAGAAGGAGAAGAGAGAGAGAAAGGACCAGAGAAAATATTTGAAGAGATTATAATCGAAAACTTCCCTAACATGGGAAAGGAAATAGCCACCCAAGTCCAGGAAGCGCAGCGAGTCCCATACAGGATAAACCCAAGGAGAAACACACCAAGACACATAGTAATCAAATTGGCAAAAATTAAAGACAAAGAAAAATTATTGAAAGCAGCAAGGGAAAAACGAAAAATAACATACAAGGGAACTCCCATAAGGTCCCATAAGCTGATTTCTCAGCAGAAACTCTACAAGCCAGAAGGGAGTAGCATGATATACTTAAAGTGATGAAAGGAAAGAACCTACAACCAAGATTACTCTACCCGGCAAGGATCTCATTCAGATTCGATGGAGAAATCAAAAGCTTTACAGACAAGCAAAAGCTAAGAGAATTCAGCTCCACCAAACCAGCTCTACAACAAATGCTAAAGGAACTTCTCTAAGTGGGAAACACAGAGAAGAAAAGACCTACAAAAACAAACCCAAAACAATTAAGAAAATGGTCATAGGAACATACATATCGATAATTACCTTAAACGTGAATGGATTAAATGCTCCAACCAAAAGACACAGGCTTGCTGAATGGATACAAAAACAAGACCCATATATATGCTGTCTACAAGAGACCCACTTCAGACCTAGGGACACATACAGACTGAAAATGAGGGCATGGAAAAAGATATTCCATGCAAATGGAAATCAAAAGAAAGCTGGAGTAGCTATACTCATATCAGATAAAATTGACTTTAAAATAAAGAATGTTACAAGAGACAAGGAAGGACACTACATAATGATCAAGGGATCAATCCAAGAAGAAGATATAACACTTATAAATATATATGCACCCAACATAGGAGCACCTCAATACATAAGGCAACTGCTAATAGCTATAAAAGAGGAAATCAACAGTAACACAATAATAGTGGGGGACTTTAACACCTCACTTACACCAATGGACAGATCATCCAAAATGGAAAATAAATAAGGAAACAGAAGCTTTAAATGACACAATAGACCAGATAGATTTAATTGATATTTATAGGACATTCCATCCAAAAACAGCAGGTTACACTTTCTTCTCAAGTGTGCATGGAACATTCTCCAGGATAGATCACATCTTGGGTCATAAATCAAGCCTCAGTAAATTTAAGAAAATCGAAATCATATCAAGCATCTTTTCTGACCACAACGCTATGAGATTAGAAATCAATTACAGGGAAAAAAACGTAAAAAACACAAACACATGGAGGCTAAACAATACGTTACTAAATAACCAAGAGATCACTGAAGAAATCAAAGAGGAAATCAAAAAATACCTAGAGACAAATGACAATAAAAACACGACGATCCAAAACCTATGGGATGCAGCAAAAGCAGTTCTAAGAGGGAAGTTTATAGCTATACAAGCATACCTCAAGAAACAAGAAACATCTCAAGTAAACAATCTAACCTTACACCTAAAGGAACTAGAGAAAGAAGAACAAACAAAACCCAAAGTTAGCAGAAGGAAAGAAATCATAAAGATCAGAGTGGAAATAAATGAAATAGAAACAAAGAAAACAATAGCAAAGATCAATAAAACTAAAAGCTGGTTCTTTGAGAAGATAAACAAAATTGATAAGCCATTAGCCAGACTCATCAAGAAAAAGAGGGAGAGGACTCAAATCAATAAAATTAGAAATGAAAAAGGAGAAGTTACAACAGACACTGCAGAAATACAAAGCATCCTAAGAGACTACTACAAGCAACTCTATGCCAATAAAATGGACAACCTGGAAGAAATGGACAAATTCTGAGAAAGGTATAACCTTCCAAGACTGAACCAGGAAGAAACAGAAAATGTGAACAGAGCAATCACAAGTAATGAAATTGAAACTGTGATTAAAAATCTTCCAACAAACAAAACTCCAGGACCAGATGGCTTCACAGGTGAATTCTATCAAACATTTAGAGAAGAGCTAACACCCATCCTTCTCAAACTCTTCCAAAAAATTGCAGAGGAAGGAACACTCCCAAACTCATTCTATGAGGCCACCATTACCCTGATACCAAAACCAGACAAAGATACTACAAAAAAGAAAATTACAGACCAATATCACTGATGAATATAGATGCAAAAATCCTCAACAAAATACTGGCAAACAGAATCCAACAACACATTAAAAGCATCATACACCACGATCAAGTGGGATTTATCCCAGGAATGCAAGGATTCTGCAATATATGCAAATCAATCAATGTGATACACCATATTAACAAACTGAAGGAGAAAAACCATATGATCATCTCAGTAGATGCAGAAAAAGTTTTTGACAAAATTCAACACCCATTTATGATAAAAACTCTCCAGAAAGTGGGCATAGAAGGAACTTTCCTCAACATAATAAAGGCCATATTTGACAAACCCACAGCAAACATCATTCTCAATGGTGAAAAACTGGAAGCATTTCCTCTAAGATCAGGAACGAGACAAGGATGTCCACTCTCACCACTATTATTCAACATAGTTTTGGTAGTCCTAGCCATGGCAATCAGAGAAGAAAAAGAAATAAAAGGAATACAAATTGGAAAAGAAGAAGTAAAACTGTCACTGTTTGCGGATGACATGATACTATACATAGAGGATCCTAAAAATGCCACCAGAAAACTACTAGAGCTAATCAATGAATTTGGTAAAGTTGCAGGATACAAAATTAATGCACAGAAATCTCTTGCATTCCTATACACCAATGATGAAAAATCTGAAAGAGAAATTATGGAAACACTCCCATTTACCATTGCAACAAAAAGAATAAAATATCTAGGAATAAACCTACCTAGGGAGACAAAAGACCTGTATGCAGAAAACTATAAGACACTGATGAAAGAAATTAAAGATGATAGCAACAGGTGGAGAGATATACCATGTTCTTGGAATGGAAGAATCAATATTGTGAACATGACTATACTAGCCAAAGCAATCTACAGATTCAATGCAATCCCTATCAAATTACCAATGGCATTTTTTACGGAACTAGAACAAATCATCTTAAAATTTGTATGGAGACACAAAAGACCCCGAATAGCCAAAGCAGTCTTGAGGGAAAAAAACGGAGCTGGAGGAATCAGACTCCCTGACTTCAGACTATACTACAAAGCTACAGTCATCAAGACAATATGGTACTGGCGCAAAAACACAAACATAGATCAGTGGAACAGGATAGAAAGCCCAGAGATAAACCCACGCACCTATGGTCAACTAATCTATGACAAAGGAGGCAAAGATATACAATGGAGAAAAGACAGTCTCTTCAATAAGTGGTGCTGGGAAAACTGGACAGCTACATGTAAAAGAATGAAATTAGAATATTCCCTAACACCATACACAAAAATAAACTCAAAATGGATTCGAGACCTAAATGTAAGACCAGACACTATAAAACTCTTAGTGGAAAATATAGGAAGAACACTCTTTGACATTAATCACAGCAAGATCTTTTTTGATCCACCTCCTAGAGTAATGGAAATAAAAACAAAAATAAATAAATGGGACCTAATGAAACTTCAAAGCTTTTGCACAGCAAAGGAAACCATAAATAAGACGAAAAGTCAACCCTCAGAATGGGAGAAAATATTTGCAAACGAATCAACGGACAAAGGATTAATCTCCAAAATATATAAACAGCTCATTCAGCTCAATATTAAAGAAACAAACAACCCAATCCAAAAATGGGCAGAAGACCTAAATAGACATTTCTCCAAAGAAGACATACAGATGGTCAAGAAGCACATGAAAAGCTGCTCAACATCACTAATTATTAGAGAAATGCAAATCAAAACTACAATGAGGTATCACCTCACACTAGTTAGAATGGGCATCATCAGAAAATCTACAAACAAGAAATGCTGGAGAGGGTTTGGAGAAAAGGGAACCCTCTTGCACTGTTGGTGGGAATGTAAGTTGATACAGCCACTATGGAGAACAGTATGGAGGTTCCTTAAAAAACTAAAAATAGATTTACCATATGATCCAGCAATCCCACTACTGGGCATATACCCAGAGAAAACCATAATTCAAAAAGACACATGCACCCCAATGTTCATTGCAGCACTATTTACAATAGCCAGGTCATGGAAGCAACCTAAATGCCCATCAACAGACGAATGGATAAAGAAGTGGTGGTACATATATACAATGGAATATTACTCAGCCATAAAAAGGAACGAAATTGAGTCATTTGCTGAGACGTGGATAGATCTAGAGACTGTCATACAGAGTGAAGTAAGTCAGAAAGAGAAAAACAAATATCGTATATTAATGCATGTATGTGGAACCTAGAAAAATGGTACAGATGAGCCGGTTTGCAGGGCAGAAGTTGAGACACAGATGTAGAGAACAGACATATGGACACAAAGGGCGGAAAACTGCAGTGGGGTGGGGATGGTGGTGTGCTGAATTGGGCGATTGGGATTGACATGTATACACTGATGTGTATAAAATTGATGACTAACAAGAACCTGCAGTATAAGAAAAATCAAACAAACAAAACAACTAATACTAAACTTTCATTGGGTTATTTGTATGGAAATATGTTAATATAAATGTTTCAGACATTACATGAAATTTCTAAAAATCTTATATGTTCTGGTATAATGTTATAAGTCATAATTCTAGTTATTACTTTAAAATGTATATCTCAGAAATAAAAAAAAAGATTAACTATGAGTTGAACCTGGATGATGGATACAGAAGAGTTCATTATACTGCTATTTTTGTTTATATTTGTTTTTATTGTTTTCTATAATAAAATGTTTTAAAAAATTAAAAAAAATATATCAGAACACTGGTTACTTCTGAAGGGCATTGAGGGCAGGGAATGACTGGGAAGGGGCATAAGGGAGATTTCTGATGATCCTATTCTGTATCTGGACAGAAGTTTGGATTACACACTTGTATGTATATGTCAAAACTCAGCCAATGTACCACAAGATTCATACTTTCTGTTGTATGTAAATTTTACATTAAAAGAAAAAAAGAACCTTAGAAAATTATTGAACTCTAGCTAATGACATGCATACTGAAGTGTTTAGGGAAAGTGTACCAAAGTCTTCAACTTACTTTGGCTTCAAAACGATAAATGCAACAGATCAATGAATGTATAAATAGGGTGGCTAGATGGGAAAGTATGTTATAAAGCAAGTTCGACAAAATGTAAGTTGTAGAATCTATATGATGAGTATACAAGTGTTCACTGAAAAATTCTTTCAGCTTTTCTGCGTCTTGGAAAGTTTCATAATAAAATGCTGGAAAAAATTTAACTGGTATCTTCCCCTCCCCCCTCCAAAAAAACAAAAGCAACAAGAAAGAATCCAAGAATCCAACCCAGCAGCGCTCATTTAAAACTGAAACACACCACATGCTTTTCGCCTTAAGTAACAAAAAGGTGAAATAAGAAATTAACCAAGGGCAAAACTTGGTGTCTTTCAAATGAATTTCAGGGCTTTGATTTATTGTTTACAAAGGCGGTAGGCACTAGTTCCTCAGAAGACATGAATCAGCATTTGTAGAAGATAAAAGGGAGCCAGGTGCCTATTTCTGTATTCATTTGTAAAGCTGTGTGGGCGAGTGTTAAAAAGAAAAAAGAACAGAGAATAACAAGCGCAACCATACCCCGGGGGCCTTTCTCTCATTCCCTAGGTTATGTACTGTGTATTTTATCAGGGATGTAGCAAAGGGCCTCATGCTCCCTCTCTGAATCTTCCAAATTCTATCCCTGTCCTTTTCTCTAGATTGAAACCTGAAATCTATTCACAGATCCTAGCCTTAAGATAAGGCTTTGATCCCACCCAGGTGCTGGAAAGACTAGCGTAAACGCAAGATCTTAAAGGCAGATACAGGGATGTGCTGTGGTGGGGTGAACGAGAGTCTAGTAGCGAGGCTGCTTAACTAACCCGGGAGTCTTGCGGGAAGGGCTAGAAGAAGAGGGAGGAAGGAAAAACCACTTTGATGATCCCCACACATCTGCACAAATAACCCAAATAAATACACAAATAATGCAGGTCATATTAGACAAATTCAAAAGTTGTTTAAAGCCCAAAGGAAAAATAAATCCAGCAATAATACAATCACCCAGAGCTAGTATATTTCCATCCAGAATTTTTTTTATGCATTCTGAGTTTTTAAAATTTATTTTTTATTTTGAGATAATTGTAGATTCATATGCAGTAGTAAGAAAAAATACTAAGAGGTCGCATGTAACAATTACCCACTTTTTCCCCAAAGCTAACATCTTGCAAAACTATAGTACAATATCAGCACCAGGATATTAGCATTGATACAGTCAGGATACAGAACAGTTCCATCACTGCAAAAATCCCTCATGGTGCTCATTTATAACCTCATTCACTTCCCTCATATATCCACCTACTCAACCTCTGTCAATCATTAATCTGTTCTCTATTTCTACAATTTTGTTATTTCAGGAATGTTATATAAATAAAGCATATAGTATGTAACCTTTGGGATTGGCTTTTTTTTTTTTTGCTTAGCATAATTATCTGGAGATTCATCCAGGTTGTGTGTTTCAATAGTCTTTGTATCTAAAGTGAGTCTCTTGTAGAAGTATATAGTTGGATCATGGTTTTTTTTAATCCATTCTGACAATTTAATCTTTTAATTGTAGAGTTTAATCCCTTCACGTTTGAAGTATTTGCTGATAAGGAAAGGCTTCTGCCATTTTGCTTTGTCTTCTATATACCATACCTTTTGTTCCTCATTGCTTCCTTTACTGCCTTTTTGTGATTCATTTTTTTTTTCTAGTGTACTGTTTTGATTCCTTTCTTGTTTGTTTTAATGTATATTTTAAAGTTGTTTCTTTAGCGGTTACCTTGGGGATTATAATCACCATCTTAACTTTATAACAATCAGGTTTGAATTAATAACAACTTAGTTTCAATAGTATAAAAAACTACTCCTTTACAGTTCCATGCTTTCTTTATGTTGTTATTGTTACATCTTATATCTTTACTCTTTGTATGCCCAGTAATATAGATTTATAATTATTGTATTAGATACTTACCTTTTAAATCATACAGAGGAAAAAATAGGAGTTTCAAATGAAAAAATAGGACTTTCAAAGAAAAACAATGCAATACTATTGGCTTTTATATTTACCTATGTAGCTACCTTTATCCTTGAATAAATTCCATAGTTTATGGTGTATAATTTCTTTTATATTGATATATTGCTGAGTTCTATTTCTTAACATTTCAAGGATTTTTCCATCTATGTTCATGAGGAATATTGGTCTGTAGCTTTCTTTCTTCCTTTCCTTTCCTTCCTTCCTTCCTCCCTCCCTCCCTTCCTTCCCTCTTTATTTACTGCTATAACTTTCCCTCTCAGCACTGCTTTAGCTATTTTCTGCAAATTTTGATATGTTGTCTTTTCATTTTTACTCATTTCTATATTTTTTTTCTTTCTTTTTGTCCCATGGATTGTTTAGAATTATGTTGTTTACTTTCCAAGTATTTGTTGCTTTTCCTATTATCTTTATGTTATTAATTTCTAGTTTGATTCCTTTGTGGTCAGAGAACACACTTTGTATGATTTCTTCTCTTTTTCTCTGGCTGTTTTCAAGGATTTTTCTTTCTCTAGTTTTCATTAGTTTAATTATGATGTATCTTGGCATAGATTACTTTGGGTTTGTCCTGTTTGGAGTTCACTTCTTGAATCAGTAAGTTTATGTTCCTTGCTAAATTTAGGAAGGTTTGAGCCATTATTTTTTAAAGTAATTTTCCAGCCTTGATCTCCTTCTCCTCTGCTTCTGGGACTCTGAAGCAAATGTAAGACCTTTTGTTATAGTCCCACATGCCCCTGAGGCTCTTTTTTTCAGTCTTTTTTCTCTTTGTTGTTCAGATGGTAATTTTTATTGTGCTATTTCCTAGTTCACTGAATCATTCCTCTATCCACTACATTCTGCTGTTGAGCCAATCCAATGGAGCTTTTTATTTCAGTTACTGTATTTTTCGATTCCAAAATATCCATTTGGTTCTTCTTTATATCTTCTATTTATCTGCTGAGATTTTCTGTTTCTTGGCTGAGGCTTTCCTTTTTAAAATTATTTGATTCAACAAAACTACAATGAGGTATCACCTCACACTGGTCAGAATGGCCATCATCAAAAAATCTACAAACAATAAATGCTGGAGAGGGTGTGCGGAAAAGGGAACCCTCATACACTGTTGGTGGAAATGTAAATTGATACAGCCACTATGGAAAACAGTACGGAGTTTCCTTAAAAAACTAAAAATAGAGCTACCATATGACCCAACAATCCCACTACTGGGCATATACCCAGAGAAAACCATAATTCAAAAAGACACATGCACCCCAATGTTCATAGCAGCACTATTTACAATAGCCAGGTCATGGAAGCAACCTAAATGCCCATCAACAGAGGAATGGATGAAGAAGATGTGGTACGTATATATGATGAAATATTACTCAGCCATAAAAAGGAATGAAATTGGGTCATTTGTAGAGACGTGGATGGACCTAGAGAGTGTCATACAGAGTGAAGTAAGTCAGAAAGAGAAAAGCAAATATCGTATAATAACGCATATATGTGGAATCTAGATAAATGGTATAGACGATCTTATTTGCAAAGCAGAAATAGAGACGGAGACTGGGATTGACACATATACATTATTGATACCATGTATAAAATAGACAACTGATGGGAACATACTGTATAGCACAGGAAACTCTACCTAATGCACTGTGGCAACCTAAATGAGAGGGAAGTCCAAAAGGGAGGGGATATCTGTATGTGTATGGCTGATTCATTTTGTTGTGCAGTGGAGGCTAACACAACATTGTAAAGCAATTATACTCCAATAAAAATTAATAAAATAAAATTGTTTGATTTGAGAGTGTTCATAATTATGTTTTGGAGTGATTCTATAACAGCTGCTTTAAAATCTTTGTCAAAGAATCCTAACATCTCTATCTTCTCAGTGTTGGCATCTATTGATTGTCTTTTTTCACTCAGTTTGACATATTCCTGGTTCTTGTCATGATGAGCGATTTTCAACTGAAACCTGGACATTTTCCTATTATGTTCTGAGTCTCTGGATCTTATTTAAACCTTCTGTTTAAGTTGACTTTATTTGACACCATTCCAGTGGGGGAAGGAGAGAATGCCACCTCATCAGTGGATATAGAAATCCAAGTTTCCCACTTGGCCTCTGTTGACATAATGTTAGGCATGGTTTCATTACTCTCCACTAGGCCTCCTCTGACACCACCCCAGTAGAGAATGTGAGGGATACCTTGCTACTGCTTGTGGGCACGGAAGTCCAGGTCCTCCAGATGGTCTCTCTGATACCACAGTGGAAGGAGGGCTCATTACTGCCTGGTGGGAATGAAAGTCTGAGCTCTCTACTTTGACCTATTCTGTAGGGGATGTTCATTACAGCTTTGCAAGGTGAAAGTCTGTACTCCCTACTTGGCCTTTGCTAGTGGGAATGGGGACGAAGTCATGGTTTTTTCAGTGGTGTTTGACTGGAGTAGAACAATTATTTTATGAATGTTTTCTATCTTGTTAAGCTGTTCCTTTCCTATTCCTTTGTCTAGAGAGAGCAAGCTTTTGTTGGGCTTTTTTTTTTTTTTCTATATGCATTGGTGTTTCTGGGTTGCTGGCTTCTTCAGCTTCAAGTCTGAGAAATATGAGATAAAAAGAAAACTCAGGGAATTCACCAGTGTATCGCTCTTCAGGTCCTGAGGTGCCTAACCAGTCTGCATTCTTTTTTCAGACTTTTAGAATATTGCATGCTTGTTTTATATACAATGCCCAGGGTATTTAACAGTACTTAGTGGGATTAATGGGAAAAAGATATGTCTACTCCATCCTTCTGGACCTGATTTGTGTTTACATTGCCCTAGACTCTTTCAGTCCTCCAGTGTGACAGCCACTGTTATTTCACACAAGGACCACGGGACTGAAGAAGTACTAGATCATAATCAAGAATATCCTTGATTGTAAACCAAGGAAGGAACGAAACACAGCTTGATCTATCTGCATCTGTGTGTCTTTATACACAGAACCAATCCAAGAGTAGTCACTCTCATCATCACTGCCCTCAAATTGATCAAGCTCTGTGGGGATGGGACACAGAATGAATTTTTTTAGAAGGAACAGGGAAGAATCAAGATGGATACAAAGACAGGAAAAGAGCAGTGACATTTAGGTGGTAATGCCAAAGGTAGCCCCCTTCAATAAGGAGAATTTACTTTTTCTCAATCTTTTTACAGAGTACAGCACAGACAAGTCCCCTGATAGGCGCTGTCCCTTCCACTCAGATTGCTGCTCCTAAGACTAATTATAAGCTATTCTGGAACTTACACTGGTCCAGGGCGTAGTCCAGAGCAAGCAGATACAGAAAGATTGTGAGCATAGGCCTATGGTAAATCCAGCACTAATCCAAGGAGGTTTCATTGGTCCAGGAGCTGTCTGAGTTGTCAGGGATGGGCATACCATAGAAGATTACACTTAAGCTAAATCTTTAAAGATGAATGGGAGTTTTCTGGATAAAAGGGTGAAAGGAGGCAGGTCCTAACTGGCTGCATGAGAATCCTCTGAGAACCTTGCTTTCTTAGTCTGCTTGGGTTGCCATAACAAAATACCGCAGACTGGGTGGTTTAAATAACAGAACTTTGTTTTTTCACAATTCTGGAGGCTGGTAGCCCAAGATCAACATGATAGGTTTCTGATGAGAACTGTCTTCCTGGCTTGTAAATGGGTGCCTTCTTGCTGTGGGCTCACATGACCTTTCCTTAGTGCATGCATGCCGAAAGAGATATCTCTTTCTTCCTCTTCTTATAAAGCCACCAATCCTATTGGATTAGAATCACTCTCTTATGATTTTATGACTTCTATTAACCTCAATTTCCTTCTAAAAGCTCTATCTCCAAATACAGTCACATTAGGGGTTAGGGTATTATTGTATGAATGTTGAGGGGACACAACTTAGTCCATAGCACTTGCTAAAAATGAGAATTGTGAAGCCAGCTGGACCCCCCTCCCCCAGAGATTCTGCTTTGATAGTCTATGTTTAGACCCCATAAATCTGTGTTTTGAACAAAAACACCATGTTATTTTAATGGAAAGCTAGGATTAGGAAGAGAGTGGAAGATGTCAACAAAATAAAGGAATAGAGGATACTACAGAGGGATGGCATGAACTTTAGAGATATTGAAAATTAATAGGGTGTTTTGGTCACTGATTCCAAAGTGTGTGTGGGGGGAAGGGTTCTCCCACACCACCAAGCAATTCTTGGACACCAGCAGGATGCCCTACAATTCAACTCAATTCTGACCTATCTACCCAGAGACAGCATCAGATCCCATAGGTTAAGGGTTCAGTCTTGCAAGACTGTCCCCATCCCCCTCTTCAGATGCCAACAGCAAGTCCAGGTTGTCACCTGTGCTTTTTTTTTTTAAACTTTTAATTTTATATTGGAGTCTAGTTGATTAACAATGTTGTGATAATTTCAGGTGTACAGCAACATGATTCAGTTATACATATACATGTATCTATTCTTTTTCAAATTCTTCTCCCATTTAGGTTGTTACATAATATTGAGCAGAGTTCCCTGTGCTATACAGTAGGTCCTTGTTGGTTATCCATTGTAAATATAGCAGCGTGTACATGTCAGTCCCAAACTCCCTAACTATCCCTTCACCCCAGTCACCTGTACTTTTGACCAACCAGCTCTAGATCAGAGGTCTCAACGACCTCCTCCTTAGGTTCAATGAATTTGCTAAAGCAGCTCACAGAACTCAGAGAAACATTTTACTTACTGGATCACCAGTTTATTATAAAAGGATATAGCTCAGGAATATCCAGATAAAAGAGATGCATAGTGCAAGGTATGGGGAAAGAGCACAGAGTTTCTGTGCTCTTTCCAAGTGCACCACTTCCTCAAATCTCTACATGCTCACCAACCCAGAAGCTCTCCGAACTGCATCATTTTGGACTTTTATGGAGGCTTTATTATATAGTCATGATTGATTTAACCATTGGCCACTGATGACTGATTTAATCTCCAGCCCCTCTCCCCTCCCTAGAGGTCAGGGGAGTGGGGCTGAAAGTCCCAACCCTCTAATCCCTTTCTCCTGGCAACCAGCCCCATCCTTAGGTGGGGTCTAAAAGTCACCCCATTAACATAATAAAAGACACCTTTATCATTTTCCTCACTTAGGAGCTCTGTGCCAGAAGCAGGGATGAAGACCAAATATATATTTCTTATTATCAACCAAAAGTAGCACTATATAGTTGAGAAGTCAAAACTGATATGTGAGATAATGGGTGTCTGTTACAAGAATTCCATTAAGTGTTAGCTTGGCTGATACAAGCACTGGTGGTGGCAGGAGGAAGGGAGGATTCAGTGAATCAACACAAGGAGGTGATAATGAGTGTAATATTATTCCTGGGGACCGGGGCCTGTTTGCCTGAACAGAAGATCTTTACATAGGAGCAGGGAGAGACAGTCAGTGGATTCGGGTGGAGCCAGATATAGAGTAGACTAGGAAAATCAGAGAGAAGTATTTGTACTTGAGGTGGTAAGTTGATGGGTCACCACTTGTTGAAGGGACCACATGAAAGAAAAGCCAAGATGCAGCCATGTTGGGTTTTTGCCCTCACTCCTCTAATAAGCTGGTTGGCAGCTGCGACTCTCCAGGCATGGTGGGTGAACTATGGTGAAGTAGAGAGACATCTCTATGTGAGGGTCCATACCTAGAGAAGTAGTGGGGATAGGAGTCTGAAACAAGACTGATGACAACCTAAGAGCTCCAGGATTAAGGACTCAGATTTAGAAAAATAATCTTTCTAGAGGAAAAGGGTAGTGATGCAAAGATACAAGAAATAGTAAGATGAGGTCTATTTTATATATAATGATCCACCCAAAACCAGAAACTTTGGGGAAGCTATTGATGTCTGATTTCATATCTCATGTTCCCCAAAATGCTTAGCACACAGCCTCATGCACTGATGATGTTCGACAAATTTGAGCATAAATAAAAAGATTTGTTTTTATTTAGCTTGCTGGTTTGTACAGTCTTAAAGCTCCTAGAGTAGGATGACTGAATAAAATAAGTCCATCATGAAAATGGTTATTGAGCATCTACTATGTGCAAAACACTGCTATTGAGCTAGTCAGAAACAAATCTTTGTTCAGGGGTGATGCAAGACCTTAACCAAAATAGCTGTTAGATGTCTAATACTGTGTACCTCTAGGATAGGCTACATAACTTCATCTTCCTAGAAAGATTAATAACACCTATGATTTCAACTTTCTTGGACAAATACAATCAAGAGCGGCAGTATTGCATAATGGTTAAGAGCACAGACTCTTGGGTCAGGCTGCCTGTGTTTAAACCTTTGCTATGTCAATTACTTATAGTTTGACTTTGGTCAAGTTACTTACCTTCTCTATGCCTACTTTTACTCAATTATAAAATATGATAATACATAGTATCTACCACCCAGGATGTTGTAATTCACAAATTAAATGTTTCACTAGTTCCAGGCACACTGTATGCTTCTGTTAAAAAGTTACCATTATTATTGTTACTTAGCCCTTCTGAAACAATTGGTTATTTATTGATATTGCTTATTTATACGTTAGTTGCACTTAGTCCCTGAGCAACAGTCTTATTGACTATAAATATATTGTTCTTATAGCTTTATGATAACTGCTACTGTCCCTGTTGCTCAGTTAAGAGAAACACTGAGAGATTGCTATTGCAGGCTTTGGGGTCGGATTGCCTTGGTTCCAATCTAAGTTCTGCTTTATACTAGCAGTGCGAGCCGAAACGAGGTATTTCAGCTCAACTGAGCCTTCGGTTTTCTCACCTATGACTCAAGGATAATATTATACACCTCATAGGGCTGTTGTGAGGCCTAAACTGGATGAGTGCGAAGTGGCCAGTGGCTGGCACAGAGTAAGTGATCAACAACAGCTAAGTGGCATACACTGTAACTCTTGGGAGGGAGAGAAGTCAGGGACTGAAGCTCCCTCCTCCCACCCAGAGTAAGAGCTCTGGTGTGGATCAAGAGTAACATGGAGTTCTGGAGTCCACAGAGCCACACAATTAGACCACCCTGCTAGGGTGGAGTATAGAAAATATAAATAGAACTGGCTTAAGGCAAACAAACCCTTGCTTTCTTTTGGCTCTCTTGGAGCCCTTCTATTCTGCATAGCTTGCTCTTTTTATTCTTTCTGATCCCAGAGGGCTGGTGCAGTAAGGCACCATTCCCTAGCTCTTGGAACTTTGAGCAGGACCAGGGTGCGGAGACAGAGAGTAGGTGGCTTAGCCTATCTAGGTCTTATAAAAAAGAGAGGGGTGGGCTTCCCTGGTGGCACAGTGGTTGAGAATCTGCCTGCCAATGCAGGGGACACGGGTTCGAGCCCTGGTCCGGGAAGATCCCACAGGCCGTGGAGCAACTAGGCCCGTGAGCCACAACTACTGAGCCTGCGCGTCTGGAGCCTGTGCTCCGCAACAAGAGAGGCCGCGATAGTGAGAGGCCCGCGCACCGCGATGAAGAGTGGCCCCCACTTGCCGCAACTAGAGAAAGCCCTCGCACAGAAACGAAGACCCAACACAGCCATAGATAAAAAATAAATAAATTAATTTTAAAAAAAAAGAGAGGGGTGATGAGAGAGAGAGGGAATGGCAGAACCCTTTTCTCTATGGCCTCATTTACTTCCTCCTTTTAGGCCAGGTTCTAAGATCCAGTGATGGAAGATATGGTGTGGGCCATGGAGAGAAGGACCAAAGAACATCTTCAGCGTGCTGCTTAGCCTGCCCTCTTGTATGAGCCCCATGCAGGATGGGAAAAGGAAGTCCTTGGCAGCATACATGGTCCAATTCAGGACTGAATAAAGAGTGTTCCCTCGGTGATATCTATCTCCTGAGTACTGTAGAGGTTTTCTAAAATGGCCACAAATTCATTGAAACTCCTCCCATCCCTCTCCTTGAGTCAAGGTGGCCCTGTAACTGCTTCAACCAATACAATACAGCAGAAGTGACACTATATTACTTCTGACGTTAGGTCATTAAAAAGCCATGCAGCTTTTACCTGGTTCTTTTAGGATAATCTCTCTGAGGGAAGTCAATTGCCCCTTAAGAAGTTAAATAACCTTGAGATTGCCGTGCTGGAGAAGCCACATGTAGGCACCACAGGCAACAATCTCTGTTTATCCAGTCTTCCAGCCATTCCCACCAACGCACCAGACATGGAAGTAAAGCCATCCCATCCATCACCTAAGTACCTTGAGTGCCCTCAGCTGACACCACAAGGAGCAAGGCTCCCAGCGAAGCTCTGCCCCAATTCCCGAACCACAGAATCCGTGAGCATAATAAAATTGTTGCTGTGCCACTAAGCTTAGAATGGTTTATTATGCAGCAACTGTTACTGAAACAAGTACTTAGTTAGGGTCAGCAGATGGTTAGTTGAGGTTTGAGGGACCCAAGACACCCCACCCAAATCTCTCTCTTCCTATAGAATATGACCCTGGCTTTGTGGTGATGCTTCTCTTCTACCTCATTTTAGCTCATTTTAAAAAATAAGGCCGTGGCCAAACACTAAGTGGTGATAGAAGCAACTTGACCTGGTCCAAGAGATGGGCAAGCAGAAAAAGAAAAATAAATACTGGGGGTAAAATTAGTATTTCCTAGGTAATTTTGTGAGAAGGAAGTGCCAGGTCGACCGGGATCAACTTCTGAATCTGTCCCTAGCTCTCTTTATCCTGAGAATTTACCTCTGCCTGCTCTGGCTCTAGGGGGACAGCCACAAATGTTGGTTCCTCCCACCATCAGCACAGCTGCCCTCTCCTGCTGCTTCATGTGGACTCATTCTGAAAAACTAGGAATGGTGATAATCATGACCATCCCATTTCAGAATCCTTGGAAGGGCCAGTGAGGTTGGTGCAAACCAAAAGGAGGAGTTGGAAATGGCCAAGGTAGCCAATGTCTTACCACTTGGGTTTTTGATTGTAAACTTTGCTGATCTGAAGGAAGTCGAGGTGTTTTCAAAGAAGCATCCAACATCAGGTGTCCACTGTTAATTAGAATCCTAGAATTTAGAGGCATAAAGACCCTCAAAGGTCTTCTAGTTCAATTCCCTCATTGTACCCATGAGAAAACTGAAGCTCTGAAAGGGGAAGTGATTTGGATAAATGTTTTAAACCACTAAGTGGCAGAAGCAGAAAGAAAAATCTGGTTTTCCAAGTCCTAATCCAGAGTTATTCTCACCATACTCTACATCAGTGCCTCACAAACTTTCATGTGCACACAAATCACTTGGGGATCTTGTTTAACTTGAGATATGCCATGGGGGTATGAGATTCTTCATTTGTAACAAGCTCTCAGTTGATGCCAATGCTGCTGGTCCTTGGACCACACCTTGAATAGCAAGTCTATTGGGCATAATTAGTGGGAGAAGCCAAGAAATCCTTTTTCTTGAAGTGTAAGCATCACAATCAATGTTCTGTCATTTGTGTCTTTTACTCCATGACTATTTTTCATTTGCCATCTCCTTATATTTCCCACTCCTTTTGAACATTTTGCCACTTGCCTTGGTATTAGCACCAGGAGATGATGAAATAAACATGTACAAGAGAAAAGATAAGAAGAAATGTGATGGCATGGCTAAGTTCATTTTGCTTCTCCTTAGTGGCTTTCTGCAAAAGGTTTATTGAAGGTAGAGGTAGAAATTGGCTCCAAAACAAGTTTGGGGGTTATTTCTGGATTTCCTGTCCCCTGTATTCATGGAAAATCCAGAGCATGCAGTATGAATATATAATAGTGTGCCCAGTTTTCTTGTGTGGTTTGTGGAAACTGGTCACATTGCTTTACAGCTGTACCACATATATTTAAAGGCTATAGCTATGCAATGGGGTTTCTGTCCAAATGATTCAGAAAATTGCTTCAATCCTTTACTTTGTCAGTAGAGTTTTGGCTGGTACTTACAGAAGAAGTAGACAAAGAACAGAAACTTATGCCTTCTATTTATGCTAGCGACGACCTTCATCTTAAGCAAGATTATTTCCCTTCCCAAATTTAGAAAATACATGCTCCCATTGAAGGTGGTTCTAAGTCTTTTCAGCTCTGTGACCCCTGTGATCTTAAACAGTTCACCTACCTCTCTGGAACTCAGTTCCCTCATTTTACAAATGAGGGATGGGACTAATTCTAAAGTTCTAACATTCCAATTACTGTCTTCAGGTGTGGATAGTGGTCACTGACGAGCAAGACAATGATTAAGGCCATGAAAACATCGGCTTCAATCTTGTCCTCCAGGTTCTCTTACTTCCTAACTTCCTAGAAAAGAGACACACACATTAGAAAGATTTTCAGCCACAAGAATTGAAACAATGCCTTTTCTGTTTATACCTTAGTTACCCAGAAAAATAAATAAGCCAGAACACGTCTCTCAGACATCCAAAAAAACAAAAGAGGAGTTCTGGTAACCTGAGGCTTCCCGGCTTCTCTCTGATGAGCTTTTCTGCTTGTGTCCTTTAAGCTTGTTGGTGACAATAGGCAGGACTAAGGGTGGGAGTGGGAGCCGCTGGAGTCTGGACTCAGTGGGCCGCAGGGCGGGCTGACAATCATGTTTTCTTAAGAGGTGTCAGGAATGATCTTGGTCATACATGAAATGCCGGGAAATGTTTAGCAGTTCTTTCAAAGGAGATTCATATTCAAATGCCTTTGCCACCAGTTTAGAAAGAGAGCGGAGAAGGAAATGGCAAGCTACTCCCTTACCTTGTAACTTAGACCTTGCGGAGTCCCCTTGGTGAAGCAGTTCTGTGACTGCTTAGCGCACACAAGCGCTCAATGTTTCAAGAACTGACTTGAATGCTTCCGGCCTCAGAAGAAATTAAAAAGCAATATTATATTATAAAATACGGATTAGCCCAAATGGAACTGCATCATATCTCTATAGGTCCTCACTTCCCTATAGGTCCTCACCCTGGAGTTAGACACTACCTGATTTACTTGTGTTTCTCTGGTGGTTTTTTGTCTTTGTTTTTTGTATCTGGCTTCTGTAATAAATCAGAAAGACATTCTAAGGTGCCACCTTATTTCACTGGGATCTAATTTTACAGAGAGCAGGGTTTCTCAGCCTCGGCATCATTGACATTTGGCGCTTGGTCATTCTTTGCTGTGGGGACTGTCCTGTGCATTGCAGGATGTTTAGCGGCATCCCTGGCCTCCACCCACTAGATGCCAGTAGCACCTTCCTCCCAGTGTGACAACCAAAAATGTCTCCAGACACGGCCAAGTGTTCCCTGGGGGACAAATCCACCCCTCCTCGTTTCAGTCCATCTGGCCCCTGTACAAGAAGCCCACCTTTCAATGAGAGGTTATCAAAGAAGACTTCTGTGCATAACTTGGCATCTGCTAATGGTCTTCCTTCTCTGCTTGTTGATGTCTTCATCCATCAAGGAGCCTCTCCGAAGAACCAGGTTAGATGGACAGAAATCTTTCACCTTAGCTTGACACTTTCATCTGCCACATGGGCTCTCCCCTGCAAGTCCTTTGCAACAATGACAAATAAACCTCGACACAGAGCTGAGGTCTGGTCTGTTCAAGAAAACCATTGCATCTGATTTTGAGTTTTTGGTTCTGAGAGGCATTGGTGGCTCCTGTGTTTCAAACAGAGGTAAGAGACAGGAAGGAAGGAAGGAAGGGAGGGAGGGAAGAAGGGAGGGAGGGAAAATAAAGAACCAAAGAGAGAGAGAAAAAACAAAACCAAACAGAGAGGGTGTCTGGTCTATCCTTCACATCTAAGGAAGAAGAAACCTAAGCCAGCTCAGGCAGACTTGGCCATATGTTTTAAAATATTCACATAAGGAAATTTCACACTGCAGCCTGTCAATACTGCCGATTCTAGTCATGAATTTTCCATTCCATTTGAGACTTCTGTTTACTGGAGTTATAAAAGGAGAGGCACTTCTAGATAAACATCTTATTCCAGAGCATGGTAGGAAGGAACCAGAGCTGAAACTATGCATTTTCAGTGTGGCAAAGCAAGCTGATAGCTCAGAAACCTGGGTTTTCAGCCTAGGTCTTTTTCTAATCAGCAGGGTGATCTTGGACAAATCATCTTTCTATGGCCTTGTTTCTTTCATCTGGAAAATTACAGAAAGTTGGACTGTAAAATCTCTAAGTTCTCTTCTTCTAAGACAATACACCAAAAATTTGGTGCTTAAAATTTGCTGAAGAGCACCTTGGAATTTGATTTCCAAGCAACTAATGCCGCCATCTTGTGGCCAAAAGAAAGGTTTCTTTTTGTTATAAAGATAACTTTCTCTTTCAGATAGGGCACAAATGATGATTTGCCTTCACTCAGTACATTTTCTATCTATCATCTGTCTATCTATCTATCTATCTATCATCTATCTATCTGCCTACCTATCTACCCATCCATCCATTCTATTTTTTATTTTCTTTGAAAGTATAACATTCACAAGGCTGAATAAATAAATTTTGACAAACTGAGATCATGAAAGAGAACACTGCCAGATCCCAGAAGCTCCCTTGTGTCCCTTTTCATTCACTACCCCCCACCCTACACACACATACACATAGACATAATGAATTTCACAAATGTAATGTCGAGCAGAAGAAACCAGATGCATAAATTACTACCTGCTCTCCTTCCAAGGGTTACCACTATCCTGATTACTAATAGCATACATTAGTTTTGCTTGATTTTGTACTTTATATAAATTGAATTATGCTCTATGTACTCTTTTGCATCTGGCTCCCTTTGCTTAACATTATGCTCATGAAATTCATCCATATTGTTGCGTGTAGCTGTAGATCGTTCTCATTGCTGTATAGTAGTCCTCAAGAGCCTTTTTTTTTTTTTTTAATTTTTATTTATTTTGGCTGTGTTGGTACTTCGTTTCTATGCGAGGGCTTTCTCTAGTTGTGGCAAGCGGGGGCCACTCTTCATCGCCGTGCGCGGGCCTCTCACTATCGCGGCCTCTCTTGTTGCGGAGCACAGGCTCCAGACTCGCAGGCTCAGTAGTTGTGGCCCACGGGCCCAGTTGCTCTGCGGCATGTGGGATCTTCCCAGACCAGGGCTCGAACCCGTGTCCCCTGCATTGGCAGGCAGACTCTCAACCACTGCGCCACGAGGGAAGCCCAAGAGCCTTTTAAAAAATTATTCTGTAATCAAATTAAATTTTTTTTTTAGTAAAAAAGTAATTATGGGCATGGTAGAAAATTTTTTTTAAGTTACTCGTAACTCTCCACCTAAAGGCAACCATCATTAATATTTTGGTGTATTTCATTCCAGTATTGTTTCTATACATATTTTTCAACATATTTAATATAATTGTATATAGGATCATATTTTTTTTATTACATTAATACTATAATGTAAACACTTCACTATGCTGTTAAAAGTCTTCATGGATATCATTTTTAATAAATAACATTGTCTTACTGTTAGACATTTGGGATGTTTTACTTGTTTATTTTGTTTTACTTTGTTTTTTGTTTGTTTTGTTTTTTACTATTAACAAACACATTGAACATCCTTGACCACAAAATGTTTTCTGTTCTTCAGGGGAGTTGCCTTGTAATGAAATATCAGAAGTAGGATTATTTGGTCAAAGCTTTTAGCAACAGGAGACCGGTCCAGGTTGTGCCTAGAATGCAGTGATAAGAGACTGGGGAAGGAACTGGCTCATACTGAGCACCGAGTAGTACCTAACCCAGATAATGTGCTAGTGCTTTGCTGACGTTCTCTCATTTAGTTCTCCCAAGAACTCTAAGAGGTACCTATAGTCTGTATTTTGGAGAGAGAAAAATCAAGGCTCAAAGAGGTAAAGTAACTTGTTCAAAGGCACACAATGAGTAAAGCGGCAGAAGCAAGATTTGGACTCATGTCTGTCTCCTACAAAGCTTGTGATCTTCAAACTCTACCACACTGCCTCCCAGAGTGCAATTTCAATAATGCAATTGAAATGCATCCTCTTTTTCCAGTTATCTTCTCCACAGACCTGTCACAATTCCTAATAACCTGCACATGTTCTCTGACCAGGGGAAAATTACACACATCTCAGCCTTCACACTGAACCAAGGTATCAGAGTGGCTATGGTCTTCTAGCCGGCCTAAGAGGTAGAGGTTAGGCACCAAGAGAGCGTGAGCAATGTTTCTCACCTATGTTCATACTTCTTAAATTTCCTCTAGAAGGAAATGGGAGTTTCCTTGTTTGTTTCCTCTCTATTAAAGTATCTGAGTGTTCTCACTTCTTTGCCCCGCCCCTGTGACTTTTCTCCGACTTGAATATTGTCTTGTCATAGCCAGCTGTTGCACTACTGAAGTTCTTCTGTCCCTCCGCTCTGCAAATGCTAAGGCCTCACTGCTGGATTTCTGGATGCCCTTCTTGCTCATTCCTAGCTACTTTCTAGTTTCCCTATTCCTCCCTCCTCTTCACCTCCTGCCAAGTCCATCTTCTTTATTTCTCCCCATCTCTTCTTATTCTCTGCTGCTGCTGCTACTACTACTACCACCACCAATAGAATCTTAGTTGATCTCCCAGGTTACTTGCAGCCACTTTGGGAAACAGAGAGGAGAGTCCTGAGAGAATGAGGAGGGAAAGAACACAAAGATTTGTGCTTGGGGCCACGAGCAGCCAAAGCTTCAACCCAACCCATGGGTTGCATGTTAGATAAGTGTCAGGCAGCTGGAGAGCTTTATGAGCATTCGAAATGCCTGCCATGAAGACAAGTGTCGGCCTTCTTCACTCTCATTTAGGGCCGAGGTCTGAGGGAGATGTCAATATATCCTGCCTTGTTCTGAATTGCCCAAAAAGCAAGGCCTTCTCAGAATGCTGTACTTCCTGCTCCTTCAACCTGACACCAAAATAAAACTCCCTGCAATGCCCTCATCCTAATGCTAAAGTCTACACGAAGTTTGGGGGACTGACGGACACAAGGCTGATGGATGTCAAAATCTTATTGGTTTCAAATCTGGTGCAGGAGCAATTGGATATCCATATGCAGAAGTAAATGAACTTCAACCCTTATCTCACACCATAAACGAACATTAACTCAAAATGGATCATAGACCTAAATGTAGGAGCTAAAATTATAAAAGTCTTAGAAGAAAACATAGGAATAAATCTTCATTACCTTGAGTTAGGCAATGGTTTTGTAGATATGATAAAAGCATAAGTGACAAAAGAAAATGAAAAATTGGACTTAATCAAAATTTAAAACCTTTATATGCCAACAAATTAGATAACCTAGATAAAATGGACAAATTCTTAGAATCAAATTACCAAACTGACTCAAGAATAAATGGAAAATCTGTACAGACCTATAACAATTTGAAAGATTGAATCAGTAATTTTTAAAAAATGTCTCAACAAAGAAAAGGACTAGATGGCTTCATTGGTGAATTCTACCAAACAGTTAAAATAGAATGAACACCAATCCTTCTCAAACTCTTCCAAAAAATAGAAGAAGTGGGAACACTTCCGAATTCATTCTTTGAGGACAGTTTTCCCCTGATATCCAAGCCAGGCAAAGGCATCACAAGAGAACTACAGACAAATATGCCATATGAATATAGATTCAAGCATTCTCAACAAAATACTTGCAAACCAAATCTATCTGCATATTAAAAGGACCAGAATAAGTGAGATTTATCCCAGGAATGCAAGGGTGGTTTACGTAAGAAAACTAGTCAATGTAATACATCGCATTAACAGAAGAGAGAAATAAAATCACATGATTTTAATTAAGGCAGAAAAAGTAATTGATGGAATCCAACCACCTTCTCTTGATAAAAACTTTCAACAAAATAAGAATAGAAGGGAACTTCCTTAGCATGATAATGACCATTTATGAAAAACCCACAGTAAGGACCATACTCAATGATGAAAGACTGAAAATATTTCCCTATGTTCAGAAACAATACAAGGATAGCTGCTTTCACTACTGCTATGTAAAATGTTGAATATACTAAAAGTTTTAGTCGGATCAATTAGGCAATAAAAGGCATCCGAATTGGAAAGAAAAAAGTAAAAGTATCTCTATTGCAGATGACATTAATATATATTATGTTTTATATATCTATAACATTCAAAAGAATACACACACACACACACACACACACACACACATACACACACAACCTACTAGAGGCAATAAACATATTCACCAAAGATACAGGGTATAAAAACAGCAAACAAAAAATTAGTCGAGTTTCTACACACCAGCAATGAAAAATCTAAAAAGGAAGCTAGGAAAAACAATTCTATTTACAATAACATCCAAAAGAATAAAATACTTAGGAACAAATTTAACCAAGGAGGTAAAAGACTCGTACACCAAAAACTACAAAACATTGCTGGAAGATATTGAAGAAGACCTGACAAAATGGAAAGATATCTCATTTGTATGGATTAGGAGACAATATTGTTAAGATGGCAATACTACCCAAAATAATCTACAGGTTCAATGGAATCTGTGTCAAAATTTCAATGGCCTTTTTTTTTTTGTAGAAATGGAAAAGCAAATCTTCAAATTAATATGGAATTGCAAGGGGCTCCAAATAGCCAAAATAATCTTGAAAAAGAAGAACAAAGTTGGAGGACACACATTCCCCAATTTATTCAGCCATCTAAAGGAATGAAGGACTGATACATGCTACAACGTGGAAGAACCTCGAACACGTTATAGAAAGTGAAAAGAAGCCAGACACAAAAGGTCACATATTGCATGATTCCATTTATATGAAATAGAACAGGTAAATCCATAGAGACAGAACATAGATTGCTGGTTGCCAGTGGCGAGGGGGGATGAGGAATGGAGAACAACTGCTTAATAGGTACAGGGGTTATTTTGGGGGTGGTAATGAAAATGTTTTGGAACTAGATAAAGGTGGTGGTTGCACATTTTAAATGCACTAAATGTCATTGAACTATGTTCACTTTAAAATGGTTAATTTTATGTTATGTGACTTTCGCCTCAATAAAAAAATTTAAACTTTTGTGTTTCAAAAGATACCATTAAGTAAGTGAAAAGACAACCCACAATATGGGAAAAAATATTTTCAAACCAGGCAAACATCCAGAGTAATCAACTTTTACAACACAACAATTAAAAGACAGATAATACAATTAAAAACACAATGGCCAAAGGATTTGAAAAGATATTTCTCCAAAGAAGATATAAAAATGGCCAAGAAGCACATGAAAAGATGTTTCCCAGTAACATCACTAGCTAAGAGAGAAATACAAAACTACACTGAGATACCAATTTATACCACTAGGATGGCTAGAATTTTAAAAAACCATGGAAAATACCTAATGTTGGCAAGGATGAGGAGAAATTTGAACACTCATACGTTGCTGGTATAAATTAAAAATGGTGCAGCCTCTTTGAAAAACAGTTTGGTAGTTCCTCAAAAAGTTAAACAGAGTTATCACATGACCCAGCAATCCCACTCCTAGGTATATACCCAAGATAAATGAAAATACATGTTCACTAAAACAATGTGTACATGAATGTTTCTAGCGGCGTTATTCATAGTAGCCAAAAAGTGGAAACAACCCAAATGTCTATCAACTGATGAATAGATTTACAAATTGTGGTATATCCATAAATAGAATATAATTCACCTTTTAAGAGATAGTTAAAGTCTGTAAAACCTTTCCTGATTCTTCCCCACTCTGACTCCAGGGTTCATTGAGCACTCCCTTCTCCATGCTCCCTTAGTATCCCATACATGTATCTATAATGCTTTGTCATACTTCTTTAGAAGTGAAACCATCTACCACCACACAGTTTATGGTCTACATCACTTGCCTTTACTATTCTACTGTCTTCATCAGCATAACTTTACTATTCCAGGAAATTCTTGCCTGGAAAGGTGAAAGTTGCAAATAAACTTTATTGTACATCCCAGGAACTTACCGAGAAAATCATCAACTCCTCAACAGAAATCATCAACCAACAGTTTACACCCCAAAACTCTTTGAACCCGTCTCCTCAAAATCTTCACCTGCTAGGTCCACCAACCTTAAACTATTGCACTGTGATCCTTACCTAATCATAACCAAGTCCCCTCCCCATTGAAAGACCCACATTAAACAAGACTTCATAATCTCATAAATATCCTGACTTCACCCTCACCATTTATAGATGCTACTAAAGTCTCTGCTGAGCTAGTGCTCCCCCTTACATGGAGAGAATAAACTCAGCTTTGTCTCATCAATGGGTTGTTTTGTTGATATTTTGAAGGAACCAGAATTCCACATTTGTTTACATATTTATCTCTCTCTACTAGATTTTGAATTCCCTGAGACCACAGACTATGTTTGCTTCTCTTTTAATGCTCCACATCTAGTATACTTCCTGGAATATTGTAAGGATTTAAGCAAGAATTGTAACGAATGAATGAAAGGTAAGCAAAACTGTAGACTGCTAAAACACTTGGGAGGCTATTGAAATAACACAGGGTAAAAAGATGAAGGCTTAAACGAAGGCAGTCCAAACAGAGAAGAGGGTTGAAATACCTTTAGAAGGTAGAATTAATGAAACTACATAACATATTTTATGTGGTAGGTAAAGGAGAGGACAGAATTAAAAACTGACTGAGGTTTCTGTCTTGGGTGACTGGGTAGATGCCACCAATAATTCTTTCGATGTTGCTAATGAATTTGGGAGGAAGAAAAAGTGTTGGGGCAAAATAATAAAGTCTATTTGGGCATTCAATTCAAACTCTATAGTGTTTTTATACTTCTATATTGCCATTCTGACTAAAGAGCCCTGAACTTGGAGTCTAGAAGCCTGGGTTCTGGTTCTGGTTTGACTAATTGTAGCCACTTCACCATTATGTCATTGGTTTGCTCTCTTCTTTAAAATGAAACTAACTGATCTTCATGTATCATTCCCACTATAAGAGTCTTGGATAGAATGATGATTTACACCATGTCTCTTGTATGGTCTGAAGTAAAGATATACAAGAGAACAGCAGAGGGCATCATTATATAAAAGGTACACAGAACAAAAACAGCAGTCTGAAGAATGGATCAGCGTTTTCAGGCGGTAATGGATCTTTGTAAGCAACCTTATATTTGTATAATATTTTACAAAATTAACAAAATAAGTTCACATATGGGTTTTTAAATATGTGACTTGTCCTCCCCATAATCATGTGATCTGCACTGGAAATAGATTATCCTATTTTATGGATGAGGAAACAAGCTTTGAGAGGCTAGTAAGTTTTCCTGGCCCATAAATCTAGTAAAAAGCAAAGAGGGAACTAAAGTCAGATCTTTCAACTCCTCTGTTTCAATTCACTGGCTTGATAGTTGACCCAAAGACCAGAAAGAGGGTTGGAATGGTTTAGTTAAAACTAAAGATGTTAATCCGCTCCTCTGTGTGGTGAATGATTTATATACTACACATAGGTGTACTAAAAATATGGCTTCTTTATTACTGTAACTGGTCTAATCTTGTTCAGGAGCTCCCACCCCAGTGGAATATAGGTGGTATAGAAGAAAGTTTACATATCCTCTTAGAAACTGGAAGATGGATAGCCAATGCTCAGTGCCATCCCTCTCTGCTTGTCTCTGCTGGTGTTTGCTGCAGGATGGCTGGTCTGATCTGGTTTCTGGCCTGGTATGTATGGCATGCAAGTGGTTCCATTTACCTTTTTGACATGAAATAGCATCCACTGCTACTGCCTTATTACACCATTGCCTCTAGACATTAAGGTCCCTACCTTCAGTAGCCTTGTCCAACTTCCAGGCCTCTGTTGGTTCAGTGGTCCTATCAGTATCTCCATGATCCTTCACTGAGGCACATGATAGGTGGGTCAGTTTGGGTCTTTCAAAGAGCAGATGCCAAGGTGGGTTTAGATGTATAAGATATTTATTGGTGGAAATGCCTATGAGGGCTAAAAAGGAGGGAGCAGGAGTAATCAGGGAGAGTCTTGAGACCTTAATGCAGGTTTTACCTTTGTAGAAAGAGAGAGGGAAAGGAGGCTTGGGTAGAAAGACTCTCAGACTGTAGCGCCATTCTGAGAAAGTTTTAGCCCGGTCAATGGAGAATCTCGAAGCCAAAGTTACACAGTAGAGGAGTCCTGCATCCCTCAGGACCGGGCCAGCTCTAGGATACCTGTCATACTCAATCACTGGCTAGAAGCAGCCTGGGAGAAGCGTGGATTTGGTGCCAATGCAATGTTGTGTCCAGAGGGATGTAAGCTGGGGCTGCCAATTATACTTCCTACAAGAGGTTCTCTTGAAGACAATTTGAGAAGAGCATTTACATAGCTGCCACTGTAGGGGAAACGAACAACAAATGCATAGACAACTAAATGTAAAATATAATATCAAGTAGTAATAGGTGCCAGACAGAAAATAAAAATCAGAGTAAGGCCATAAAAAGTGACTTTTTCCGGGAAGGAGCAGAGGAGCTCCTATTTTAGATGACTGAGGGTCATATGAGTGGATGACCAGTTGGGAGGGGAGTTAGGGAGACCAGTTAGGAGGCTATTACAATAGGGCTGGCAAGAAGAGATGGCTTGACTAGGATGGAAGCGGTGGAAGTGAAAGGAGGCAGTTAGATTTGTGATATTATTAAAGATAAAGCTGTCAGAACTTGCTGATGGGTCTCATGAGGAGTAAGAGGTAAAGAGAGGAGCCCATGATGATTCCTAAGCTTGGGGATTAAAAACACTCATTGAGATCAATAAGAAAGAAGGTAGGGTGTTTGGGGTGTTAACATTGGAATCAAAGGTCTGTGCTACATCACCATGAATATTCTAAAAACTATTGAATTGTACACTTTAAATGAGTGGATTGTATGGTATATGAATTATATCTCATTAAAGCTATTACCAAAAAAAAAGAGAAAAGAAAAAGTCTGCGTTAGACCTGTAAGATGCTTCTTAGCCATCCAGAGAACACTTAGATACATGAATCTAAAGTTCAGGGGAAAGAGGTTAGAGCTGGAGATACAAATTTAGGAGTCATCAGCATGTTGATGGCATTTGTTCTGTTATCTATTGCCATGTTTAAAGACATCCCAAAATTTAGTAGCTTAAAGCGATGATGAATTATTATTTCTCATGATTCCGTGGGTTTCTCATGACTCACATGGGCTGCAATTATCTGGGAGCTCAGCTGCATCTGGTACATCTATGTCTGGGGCCTTGCTGCTGTCATCTGGGGCACCTTAGTTCTCTTCCATGTGGCCTTTCTCTCCCCACGTGGTACCTCATCGTTTACTCAAGTAGCATAAGCTTCATACATGGGAGCTGGCAGAAGCTACTAGGTCTCTTATAGGCCAAGAATTGTCACATTCTAATTTCACCCTTTGTGTGGGTCAGATCAAGTTACAAGGCCAGCCCAGATTCAAGGAGTAGGAGAGATCGATTTCACTTTCTCATAGGAGGAAAAATGTGCACATACAATAATGGAAGGAATTATTGGCTATCTTTGTAGATAATGCACCACAATATTTACAGTCATGAGACTGAAATAGATCACTAAGAGAGTGGGTACAGATAGATACCAAGGTATGAGGATTGGAGTCTAGGGCACTCCATTGATGAAGAGGAACCTGCAAAAGAGACTGAGAAACAGTATTATGTGAGGTATAGGAAAACCAGGAGATAGACCTAGGTTCAAATCCTGGTGTTACCTTGGATACCCACTAGACCCTAGGTAAGTTTCTTAACCTTCCTAAGCCTTAATATCCTCATCCATAAAATGAGGATAATAATAGCATCTACTTTTCTATTCGTTTTCTTTATCACAAGGCAGAGAAAGAATGAATAAATAAATAAATAAATGAAAAAATAAAATTGTCCTTTGGATCAAGCACAAGGAAGCCATTGGTGACTTTGGAAAGTGGAATACTGGGAGCACAGGAGAAAATGACTGAGGGATGTAGTATCTGTAAAGAAAAGAAAAGGCCAGGGCTAGAGCAGAGCAAAATGTCAATTGTGAAGTTTTTAAAAAATATAGTAGAAAAGAAGGAAATCTTGTCATTTGTGATGACTCAAGGTCCATTATGCTAAGTGAAATAAGTCAGAGAAAGACAAATACTATATGATCTCACTATGTGGAATCTAAAAAAAAAACCAAACAAACAAACAAAAACAAACAAAAAAACCACAAGTTGAGCTCATGGATACAGAGAACAGATTGGTGGCTGCCAGAGTCAGGGGTGGGTCAAATGGGTGAAAGGAATCAAAAGGTACAAACTTCCAGTTATAAGTCCTGGGGGTGTAATGTACAGCATGGTGACTATAGTTAAATAATAGTCATATTATTTGAAAGTTACTAAGAGAGTAGATCTTAAAAGTTCTCATTAGAAGAAAAAAAATTCTGCATGTATTGTGATGGGTGTCAACTAGAATTATTGTGGTGATCATTTCACAATATATACAAATATCAAATCATTATGTTGTACACTTGAAACTAATATAATGTTATTTGACAATTGTGTCTCAATTTTTAAAAGACAGTAGATATTTCAACATGTTTAAAATGCTGATGAGAAGGAACTAGTAGAGAGGGAGTGGCTGAAAATACAAGAAAGGGAAGGAATAACAGATAGGGCATGGTCTTCAGAGTGTAAAGAGGATGGAATCCATGCAGAGGTGGGATGATTAAATTTGGGCAGGAGGCAGGACTCCTCTTCTACAAAATCAGAATGGAAAGAGATAAAGGAGGAGTGCAGATACGGATGAACTTGTAGGCAGTATCTGCTTTCTTAGTGACTCAAAACAGATGGTCCGTGATGAAGAGAGGCTGGCAGTGAGGCAGAGACTAACAAAGGCTGAAAGTGTATGGAGAATGAAAGACTGCTGAGAAGGAGGGACAGATCCAAGAGTGGTTCCATGCTGAGGATTCAGGTGAACTTGAAGATCATGCGGCACCAATGGGCCTGCTGGTGTGGTTGTCTACAGAGGTCTGCAGTCCTCGGGAAGGAGCAGAGATGGTGGATCCAGGGTTGGGATTTATAGGGCAGACACTGCTAATTTTAATGCTGCCTTTTAGAAAGACTAGGAATGAAAAGTCAGTTAGGAGGTCTGTGCTGGGCTTAAATTCTTATTCTTAGTAATAACCAGTGACCTAGAAACACCCAGGAACTGAGGAAGAGGAGACTGAAAATTTCTGAGCACCTACCATTTACCAGGGCCACGGGATACATATGGGCATTTTCTCACTTAAACCTCACAACAACCATGAAAGGTAGAGAGAATTATCCTTGTTTTACAGATGAAAGTGAAGGCTCAGGGAGGCGAAGGAACTTGCCTGAGCCTGGTTTTCTTGTTGTTTCCTTGGGAATGTGAAGGCAGACGGAATATTGATGGGGCAAAGTGCGCACTGGGGCGTGATTAGCTTTATGACGTTATTTTGAGTCTCCACACATACTGCGTGTTTGGTGTTCCTCTGGGAAATAACCGAGAGGAGGCCAATCAGCAGCCTCTCCCTGCCTGGATGAGGGGAATATGCTCATTTATAATTCTGTCTTTTAAGATACCAGTATTGTTGCTTAGAGACTCCATCTAGCCTCACTCTCTTTTTCATTATATTTTCATGCAGGAGACTGTCTCTTCGTTTTGCCAGCACTAGCCCAGACCTTGTCTTTTTAAACCTCCGGTCCCCTTTTTGGAATGGTCTCCCTTAAATTTTCCTTTGACTAGGGTCAGAATGTCAGTTCTAATTGTTACATCTTTGTATCTGATTAATGACATCACTGTTTCCTTTCCTTGCCAACTTCCTGACTTAATTACAAAGGGAGCCTCTTACATTTTAGAAACAGAGAAACCAAGACACAGTGTGAGCCAAAACCAGGTTTGTGGGATGTTTGCTAGTACCAGGTCTCTGTTGTGCATGATCAAGCAACTGAAAAATCCTGAGTTAACTTCCTGCTGGAGCATCCCTTGGTCTTTAGTGCAGGGTTGAGAGTCAAAATAGGTTACCACTTGTATTAGTCTTGGGTAATCAATTAGCATGAATAATGGCTTAGCCCTGGAGCCCCTTGCTGAGCTAGGCTTTAACCCTTTAGTTGCTGGATCACGGGGAGTATAGTGCAGGGCAGGAGGGGATGGGCCAGCCAGGGAGGTGAGTGGAGGTTCTAGAGCAGTAGCCACTTACCAAACACTATGAAAGGATTTCAAGGCTTTCACAACTGGAAGAGTCTCATGAAGACCTGCCTCAGTGGTTACAGATGTTATCTAGGTGTGTTTATGGTCAGAAGGTAAGCAGGTTGATACTCTTCTCCTAAAAATGACATGAACAATTTTTTGACTGTTCATTGTTCCATTATGTCCATTCTCCCTTTCTTCCAAAGGTAAAGGATTATTAGTTGGGCATGTGGCCACTAAGCTTAAGAGTACATTCCCCAGGCTTACCTGCTGCTAGTTGTGGGCATGTGATTAAGCTACTGCCGATGGGATGCAGCTAGAAGAGAGACGAAGAGCCTTCTGTTCGAACTCCTAAAGGAAGAGGGCATCTCCTCCTTCTCCTACTTGCTTCATCCTGCTAGTTGGTTCTTGGACATCGTGGAGAGCCATTGTGAGCCAGGTGGACAAGGGAAATACCCTAGGATTGGTGAGCCACAGGATGGAAGGAGTCTGGATACCTGGAAACCTCATGCACTGCCTACCTCCAGACTGTAATGTGAGAAATACACCTTTATTTGTTTAAGCCATTGTCAACGTGGGTTTCTGTTACAAACAGCCAAAACAATATCCCAAATAGGAGGGTTTTGTGGGTTTCTCTCTTTGCTATTCTTTTTTTAAAATTTATTTTATTTATTTATTTGGCTGCTTTGGGTCTTCGTTGCTGTGCGCGGGCTTTCTCTAGTTGTGGCGAGCGGCGGCTACTCTTCGTTGCAGTGCATGGGCTTCTCGTTGCGGTGGCTTCTCTTGTTGTGGAGCACGGGCTCTAGGTGCGTGGGCTTCAGTAGTTGCGGCACGTGGGCTCAGTAGTTGTGGCTAGTGGGCTGTAGAGCGCAGGCTCAGTAGTTGTGGCACACGGGCTTAGTTGCTCTGCGGCATGTGGGATCTTCCCGGAGCAGGGCTCGAACCCGGGTCCCCTGCATTGTCAGGCGGATTCTTAACCACTGCGCCACCAGGGAAGTCCTCTTTGCTATTCTTTTGATTCACCTGAACCGCATATATGTATATGTATTCCTTTCTAACTACCGAGTTGAGAAGTGACGCTACAAAGGCACACGTGCTGAGATCTAATATTGATTTAAGGTCCATTGTACCCTCCTATTGAGTGATGATAAGGCCAATTCCTTTTCCACTCAATGCCATTTCTGAGGTGTACATTAGGTACCCTTAGAGGTTGTGTTGATCATTTAGATGACCCCACATACCTCTTTTAGATTAGGAAACTGATACTAATGTACCACCCTGGAAGTGGAATAGAACAGACATTGACCTTACTTTCTATAGTCTATAGTTCAAGCAGGGACAGATTCATATTCCCCTTGAGGCTTAATATTCCCATGAGAAGAAGGTGATATGACACAACGCATGGAGTGGTGGGAGAAGAAAGGGCCACCTGTTCAGCCAGCCAGGTCGAGTTAGCCCTTGGGGATCACTGGGTGAGAGGTGACACAATTGGAATGGAATGTCTGTTTGACTAAATTGGGCAGTGGGATTAGTGATTCCCTACATTAAATAGTAACCTGATACCTGTTAGATGTAATATTTACTTTGCTGCAGAGAAGCTGCTCGCTCCTTAAAATAATCTATCTTAAGTCACAATTAGCGGAACAACAACAACAAAAAATGAGATGGTGAAATACCATAGAGCAAGATTTGTGCTCTCTCTTTGTAGAATTTAAGCTGCAATTTCAGAGATGTTTATCAAGAGTTTATTGTAAGGTTCCAGTCAGGAATTATGATTTTATCAGCTAAGTCTAGAGAATCACAGGGCAGGAACTCGGCCCCCAAATAGCCTCAAGAAACATTTTCCAGTTCCCTTAACATTTACTAAGCATTTGTACACATGTGATCCCCTTTAACGCTCACAACAGCCCTGTGAGGTAAATACTATTATCCCCATCTCACAGATAATGCAACTGAGGTTTGGAGTGGTTAAACAAACCTCAAAATGATCCCCAGCTAGTACTGGGAGAGAGCCAAGACTTGGACCCAAGCCTATCTTCCTCTAAAGCACAAGCTGAAAGTTAAGTTCTGCACCTGAAGTTAATTTGTGAAGGACATGAGACGTGGCAGATCTACCTGCACAAGCTAGTTTACCTCTTGAGCCTTGAAGCTTGGAGTCAAGCAGTTCATTGGAGACCTATTTTCACAGAAATACCCAATTTCTTATGATTCTTGAAATTTGAATGACAGTTGTCAAAGATGATATTTTAGTTCTAGTGGGGCTGCTGACGTGCTATGAAAAGTCCCCAAATCCAGCAGCATGAGGAGACTGGGGAAAAGCCAGGTGTCTGAAGAATCCCCAACTTAGATCATTAGCTAGCCTAGAAAGAAAAATGATTATATCTTCAGTTGTTTGGAGCTCATCATAGGGAGACAGATACCTGATTAATGGAAAATTTTATTACAGGAAACAGCTTCACTTCTAGGCACAAGGATCGCTTATATGTTTTCCAGAAAGTGGTCTTCTCCCTTAAAAGTAATCTGCAGGGTCTTTAATGATCTATTCAGCACTGCTCTGTAATTCCCCATACTCTCATCTGAGAGTGAAGACAGGAAACCCAGTATTAACATGAACTCTAGACATCAGGAAAGGAAGGGAAACAAGCCTATTTGGTTTTTTGGTTTTGGTTTTGGTTTTGGTTTATTTGCTTTAAGGCAATAACTTCTGCCCATTCAAGTTGGAATCAGGACCTGGGCCTAGGGAACTTACACACTGTATGCTTCATTAGTGATTTGGGGACTTGGGGTCCAAGGCGAGTGGACTAGGTCTCTTTCCTCTGGGACCTGCTGAGAAAGATCTGTTGTCTGGGTACTTAGCTCAGCCTAGTGATTTAACAACAAATAACAGGGAAGGAAAAGGTCCCGGAGGGAGAGGCAAGATAGAGTTTGCAAAAGAGTCTGAGTTTATAAGACAAGCCTCTGGGGCAACAATCAACTCCTATGCATATTCACCATCAAACCCACATGCCAAGCCAGAGTCTGTGAGGAATACACAGCCCTACAGGTCAGTACCACGGAATCATTAAACCAGGGAGGAAATTATAAACACCAGTAATCAAATTAAACAAAAATAACCTTATTCATTCATTAATCAAACATTTGAGTGTGAGTTCAGTTTTCTCTAACCATAATGTACATCAGAATTTCTTTTCCTAATCAGTCCCCTGTCATGCAATGACTGCCCATTATCAAACTCCCTAAACATGGTTGCTAGGTAGTTAGAATTCAGTGAGTCTGGACTTGGCTATCTTACTGTATGTTTACTTGGTGTATCAACTAAGATGCTCTTGGTTGTAAATAACAGAACAACTTTGCCTCTTTTCTGATCAGGTGGTTTGTTTTCTTATTGTTGAGATATACTTAGTGACACTTTTTTTTTTTAATTTTTATTTATTTATTTTTGGCTGCGTTGGGTCTTCGTTGCTGCACATGGGCTTTCTCTAGTTGCGGCAAGCGAGGGCCACTCTTTGTTGCAGTGCGTGGGCTTCTCATTGCTGTGGCTTCTCCTGTTGCAGAGCATGGGCTCTAGGCGTGCGGACTTCAGTAGTTGTGGCACGTGGGCTCAGCAGTTGTGGCTCACGGGCTCTAGAGCGCAGGCTCAGTAGTTGTGGCGCAGGAGCCCAGTTGCTCCGCAGCATGTGGGATCCTCCCGGACCAGGGCTCGAACCCGTGTCCCCTGCATTGGCAGGCGGATTCTTAACCACTGCGCCACCAAGGAAGCCCCCTTAGTGACACTTTTAAACTGCCAAATCAACCAACCCTGAAGCCTGCTCTGACTTAAACATAAGGTAGTGTATCGGTTTCCCATTGCTGCTGTAACTAATTACCACAAACTTAGAGGCTTAAAACAACACAAATTTATTATCTTACAGTTCTGGAGATCAGAAGTCTGAAATGGGTCTTACAAAACTAAAATCAAGGTGTTGGCAGAGCTGCATTTCTTGTGGAGGATCTAGGGAAAAATCCATTCCTTCCTTTTTTCAGCTTCTAGAGGCAGCCCTCATTCCTTGGCTCATGGTCCCACATCACTCTGACCTTTGCTTCCATTGTTACATCTCCTTCTCTGGCTCTGACCTTGCTGCCTCCCTCTCATAAGGACCCTTGTGATTACATTGGGCTCACCCTGATAATCCGTGATAATCTTCCCATTTTAAGATCCTTAACTTAATCACATCTGCAAAGTACCTTTTGCCATGTAAGGGAACATATTCACAGATTTCAGGGATTGGAGCATGGATATCTTTGATGGGCCATTATTCTGTCTACCACAGGTAGTTTCCTAGATTACGTAACTGGGAGTACAAAGTCAGAGCAGGCTTCAGAGTTGGTTGATTCAGCAGTTTAAAAGTGTCATCAAGTACAACTCAATAATAAAAAACCAAACACCTGATTAAGGCAAAGGACTTGGATAGACATTTATCCAAAGAAGATATATAAATGGCCAATAAGCACATGAAAAAGTGCTCAACATCACTAGTCATTAGGGAAATGTAAATCAAAACCACAGTGAGATACCATTCCACATCCATTAGGATGACTATTATTAAAAAGAAAAAACAGCAACAGTAACAAAACACAAAATGACCAGCATTGGCAAGGATGTGGAGAAACTGGAAACATTGTGCATTGCTGGTGGGAACATAAAATGTTGCCGTTGCTGTGGAAAACAGTATAGCAGCACCTCAAAAAATTAAACGTAGAATGATCCAGTAATTCCACTTCTGGGTGTATACCCAAAAGAATTGAAAGCAAGGACTTAAACAGATATGTGTACACTTGTGTTCATAAGTACATTATTCACAATAGCCAGAAAGTGGAAACAACCCAACTGTCCATAGACAGATGAATGGATAAACAAAATGTGGTACCTACATACAATGGAATATTCTGCATTAAAAGAAAAAGGAAATTTTTACACATGCTACGACATGGATGAACCTTGAGGACATTATGCTAAGTGAATAAGCCAGTCACAAAAGGACAAATAGTTATGATTCCTCTTATATGATGTCTCTAGAGTAGTCATATTCACAGAGACAGAAAGTAGAACGGTGGCTGCCAGGGGCTGGAGGGAGGGAAAATTGGGGAGTCAGTTTTTAATGGGTACAGATTTTCAGTTGAGGAAGATGTGAGAGTTGTGGAGATGGATGGTGGTGATGATTGTACAATAATATGAATGTACTTAATGCCACTGAACTGTACACTTAAAAATGGTTAAGATGGTAAATTTTATGTTCTGAGTATTTTACCACAATTTTTAAAAAAAATGTCACCAAAGACCCAGATTCTTTCCATCGCTGTACTCTATTACCCAGAGATCAGCCGCTATCTAAGGCTAGATTCTCCTCACAGTCATGAGAAATTTGTCAACAGCAATCAGAGCCACATGTTTGTTTTTATTCACAACTAAGGGAAGACTCTATCTCTTAAAAGCAAGGATAAAGTTTTCCAAAAGACTCCAATAAACCTTTACCTGAATTTCAGGCAGCTTGTGTGTCTGAACCATAACTGGCAAAGGGGATGGGTTTATCCTCAGACCAATCAGACTTACCCCTTGAGCTGAGGTCAATTTCCCAACTTGCCTGGCTGCAATTCAATGGAAAAGGGATAGAATGAGTCACGAGGAGTCAACCAAAATGATTACTCTTGCCGCTTTACAACTTTTGTAACAACCTCAACGCAAGTGCACAGACTTGCGTGCAAAACCTCTTGGCAAACTTCAAGCCATCTTTCCAACTCCTTCCCAGTTGTCCCCTTCCAGTGCCAGCAACACTCCCCTGCATCTCAGTTCTAATGCCTTCCCATCCCTACAGCAACAGGAGAGGTCATGTCTATGGGGGACAGGGAAGTAGATGGGGAAGGCATCAGAAAAGAGGCCACATTTACATTTGTGTCATTATCACCTGGAAGTGCCTCAAAATTAGGGATTCCTGGATCCAACCCAAGAAGTGCTGAATCAGAACCTTAAATAAAAATTAAATTAAAATTGTTATTTCTCTTTCATGGTTTTGCATTTTAAGAGGTGCTCTAGGTAATTCTGATGCTGGTCCATGGAATATACTTTGAGAAGCACTCGTCCTATCTTGGGTAAGAACTGTCCTAGGTGCTATGGATACAGTAACAAAGATGATCCGGGTCATACTCTGGAGGTGTTCACAGTCTATTTGGGAGAACAGATACTCAAATAATTATGACAAGACCTGATAGGTGCTATAGTAGAGTCATGAATAGAATTTTCTGAGGCTGATACTGCCTAAGGGAGTCAGGAAAAGATTCACAGAATATTTGGCTATAGTGAGATAGCATTACAGGGTGTATGTACAGTGGGGAGAGAGGGAGAGGAAACAAAGTAACAATTTTAATAATTCAGGCTACCAGGAAGACTCAGTGAGTCCCAGATTTGGGTGATCGTGAGAAGACAGACATGCATTTGTGATTCCCTCATGGGATCTGAGTTCCCCACTTCTCACAGCTTTCACATTTTATTGTATTGCTCTGAATGTGATTCTAGTGTTTAATGATACATATTTTTCACATACATATTTATGTACAAGGTTGTATAAACAAAACCTTGTATAAGGGGCTTCCTTGGTGGCGCAGTGGTTGAGAATCTGCCTGCTAATGCGGGGGACACGGGTTCAAGCCCTGGTCTGGGAAGATCCCACGTGCCGCGGAGCAGCTGGGCCCGTGAGCCACAACTACTGAGCCTGCGCATCTGGAGCCTGTGCTCCGTAACGGGAGAGGCCGCGATAGTGAGAGGCCCGCGCACCGCGATGAAGAGTGGCCCCCACTCGCAGCAACTAGAGAAAGCCCTCGCACAGAAACAAAGACCCAACACAGCCATAAATAAATAAACAAATACTTTTAAAAAAAGAAACCTTGTATAATATACTTTGGGATGGTTTAGTACATTTTCAAGTGTAGTTTTCACTATATGTAGTTAAACCTTATATTGCTGCCCTTAAACTGAATCCCACATCCCTATGCCTACTCTATCCTGGCACCTTAAACAACTATTCTAGAAGAGGAGTGGCAGTTATCCAGATGGAAAAGTAGGAAGAGCGATTCCAGGCAGAGGGACCAAATTGTCAGATCATGGAGCTACTAAAGAACATGACACATTTGGAAAACAGCCAATCAGAAGGTCGGCAGGGCTCTTCAGCGGGAAGTAGCAGATGTGATCAGGCAGGTCAGGTGGGGACAGATTATTAAAGACAAAGCTAAGAATTTGGCCCTTAAATGGAACAAAACTGGAAACCACTGAAGGAGCTTAAATAAGTGAATGACAAGATCGGATACGTGCTCTAGAGAGATCATTTATTGGCCAGGTGGTGATTACTCTAAAGCAGCAGAGACAGGGTCTCTCAGAGGTCCAGGGATCTTCAGTCCAGTTCCATTTTACTGAGGCTCTTGGTATAATAAAGACAACAGATATGACAGAAGTCACCAAAAGTGTCTACTATTCTAAATGATTATGTTGAACAAATTAACACTTTTAACACACACACACACACACTGGATTGCAATTCTGTTATCTCATTTGGAGATGTTGTAAATCTAAGTTGGACACCTAGGCCACAACCTGGTTTTATTTCCAGACTCCACTACTTTTGAAAACTTTGAACAAGCAATTTCCTCTCTCTGACTTGGTTTTTTGACTATGGGAATACTAACTACTTTGTAAGGACTGGCTGAAAGAATATGTGTACAGGGTCTGGCATACTTGGGAGCTCAGCAAGTGTTTGTTAATATTTCTTCACAGTCTTTAAATATAACGAGCCTGTACCCATGTGCATTCATACAGGTGCCCCCATGTACATAAACATGTGCACTCAGATTCTGATATGCTGCCCTGGGGCCAAGGTTGGAAGGGGGATACGTCCATCAGACCCTCCAGTGCCTCTCCCTGCTTCTATGTTGAGCCCCCATCACTGAAGAGAGAGTATAGCCTCTATCTCAGGTACTTACTCAGTAGAGCCCCCTGCCTGCACATTCACCTCTGTGGCTGAGTTATGCCATCACCCTATTCCTTCTCCCAAGAGTGTTTATGTGGCAATCTTAGCTCTGATTGTAGAATTAAAGAATGCCCTTTTTCATGTTAAAGGGATTTCAGGTATCCATTAGTCTTTACCAGAAATCCCTCAGAAGTAAGGGGGACTTTCTCACTTCTCCTGACGTTACACCTAGGAGGGCTCTTATCCTCAAGTGCTTTTGGGGTACTTGCCCTTTTCCCCTGCTCAAAGATCAGCACTCCCTTTGGGCTCAGTGTTTTTGTCTGGGGCATAGAGACCCGTAACTCACAGTAACAATTCCCTAGCTGAACAACAGCAATAACTCACAGTGCTGCAACAGGCTTCCTGGGTTCCTGTTAACTTTTCAGAGTCAAGTCATTGAGTGCATAAGACTTTGCACTCAGAAGCTCCACATCACAATCAGGGTGATTTCACAACACAGCATCAGCTAAATGGGTCCCTGGGCCTGAGCCAACCTCCCAGGGCTCCAGCTCCAAGATTCACCGTTTGCAGGATCTGTCACTCAGAAGTCCTTGGGGATGGTATATTTTAAGAGCTAGTAAAGCACTACTCTGAAAAGAAACTTTGGAAAATTATTCACTGCACTATGGCAAAAAAAAATCTCCATTTATCATCATTACACACTGATAATAGATAATACTTGATTGTGCCCTGATTATATCCAAGCCTCCTACCAGTGGACATGGCAGAAGATAGGGATGAAAATATAAATGGCTCCCAGCTCCCATTCACTTCTAATTGTCCATTCTTCTCCCTTTAAAAAGATGCTGCCATCATTCTTTATATCCTGTTCAAACATGAAATGATAGGATTTTGTTGGCTGAAATAGATTGCATGAGGCCATTTCATCTATCCCCTTACCTTTAAATAAATCTAGACTTAAAATCACCCCGCATAGCTGAGTATCTAATCATTTCTTGCTTCAGGGTTTAACAATTTGTACTACCAATAGTGTTTGCAATTTCTCTATCCTAAATCCCTCCAGTTGCAACTTAATCTTCTGTTCTTTAGTCTTCAGTCTTCCCATTGAATATCTTCCAGTTGCTAACTGGTCATATTCCATCACTGTGGATTTTCTCCCCCACGGTGCTTGTTCATTTAAACATCCCTAACAAGCTCTATGCTCCAGCCCTTTAATTTACTCTGATAATCTTCATAAAAGCCTCTCCAAATCATCTTTGTCTCTCATGGATTGAGTGAATATGACCAACAACAAAAAAGAAAGAAAATTCAGAAAAGATGAGAAAAGGTGAGTCTAAAGGGCGCTTCTCCCCATTTCTGTTATTTATATCACTGATGTTCAAATGATATTTAGTGCTATTTTTATAGAATACATGTCCACAGTAGAAAACTTAAAAGCAACATAGAAGAATTAAAAATAAGGGGAAAAGATCTCCTGTAATCTGACCACCTAGCCCTAAGAGTTAAGATTTCCTTTGTGTGTGGGTTTGCGTGTGTGTTTCCTCAAATTGGGATCATGCTATATTTGTTGCTTTGTGTCTTGCTTTGTTAAGGTTGTATTTCATGGGAATTTTCCATGTCGTTATCCACTCTTCCAAAATATGACTTTTTAATAGCAGCATAATTCTCCACCTTATGGATGTACCTTGGCTCACTTAATGATTCCCCTACCACTGGGCATTTAAATGGTTTCTAATTTCTCACCATTTATACATAATGCTATATCAATGTCCTTATACATAAATCTCTGACCACATTCCTGATCTTTTTAAAAAGCAGTATTGTGTGTGAGTGTGTGTGTGTGTGTGTGTGTCTAAATATATTTGATTTCCTGATACCTATAATCTGTCTTTCAGATGAGATCTCTAGATAATTTTCTATCAAATTCATATGTAGACTCTGAATAACAAATGAGTAATCCATGACTTTCAATTCTTAAATAGCTTCCCCACAACTATAGGATAAAGCTCTAATTCTTTTTTTTTTTTTTTAAGTTTTTGGCCACACCCCACGGCATGTGGGATCTTAGTTCCCCGACCAGGGATCGAACCCACACCTCCTGCATTGGAAGGCAAAGTCTTAACCACTGGACCACTGGGAAGTCCCAAGCTCTCATTCTTTAGCAGACCTTCTAAGCCCCATCTTTCGACTCCATGCCTGGAACTGTATACTTTAGCAATTCAGACTGCTTCTAGTTACTTGCACACTTCATGGTGCTTAATACCGTTGACTACATTGTTCGCTCTGCCTAGAAGGCTTCTCTCATCTTTTTCCCCTCCCTAATCCTAAGCATGCCTTCAAGGTTAGTTCATGTGTCATCTCCTTCAGGCAATCTTTCTTGAATCCCCAGGTTGGGCTAAGTGCACCTCCAATGTGTACCTGTGTCACCTAATGTGTGTTTCTAACATATTATATTAAAATCTGTTTTTATTTCTACTTGTGCCACTACACATTAAGCATCCTGAGGACAGGGATAATGTTTAGTTCATCCCTCAATGTGTAGTAGAGTAGCTAACATACGGTAGGTGTACTGTTGAACAGAACTGAGTACCTTTTTGTGCTCATACCTGTAATTGATGCTGGTAATTCAGTAAGAATTATTGAATGAAGTATCAAGATCATAATCTAGTAGAAGAGATTGGTTACAGGATATGTAGTTACATAATAACTATAATTCAGTGCTGCAAATTACTTTGGATTGATGGAGGAAGGAGCAATTGATTCTGCTTGGAGCTGGGCTGTGGTCTGGTCCATACGTTTCTTGTTTACTGCCTCTAAAGCACAGGAATCTCAAAAAGTCCCAATGATTCTTATCAGTTGGTATCTGTCTTCTTCTTAAATACGATAGCATTGTAATTTTAGTGTGATTTCTACTGTTGCCCTTGAAATTTTCATACCTATAGCCAACCCAATCTGGCACTATTTTGCCTCCCCCGAAATGTCTTTTGGAATGTGGAACTAGCAGAAGAAAATGCAAACCAGATACAGGTATCTCTAGACAGAATGAGTCACTTTAATGTTTCTGAGAAATACTGTACATACTGTATTTCTCTTCTGACTCACCTCCATCAGAAGGAGAACGGCTACTGTACAAGAGTAAGGCCCTGGTTCAGCCACATGGGGACGGACTAATGTTGCTTCCTTCTCCAGCATTAGTGTGATTCCCATCGCCAGTTAATTGTCAATTAGCTCCTCAGGTGGCACAAAACCTAAGGTTCAGGAGGAAGGGCATGGAGAGACCAGAGGCACTTGCCAGGTGGCTAACTGACAAGGCAGGACTATAGAAAACTGTGGGTTGCCAGTAAGAGGACACTACAAAGGCATTTCCTTCATCAGGGTACAGAGGAGTCCTGAATGGGCACTAAATGCCCAGTATGTTCCCAGGCCTGCAGAACGGCAGCTAAACCAAAGCAGCCCTCTATCAACTGACTTCTCCTAGGAGAAGGCAGTAGCTAGAGGCCCAGGGTAAGAGAGGCGAACACTGACCCACAGGCCTCCTGTTTTAAGTGAATTGGCACGATCCCTTCAAGAGCTGTGGATGACCAGGGCCCTTAATCAAGAGCAGATAGACTAGCAGCCAACCATCTGATTAAACTGATACTGGAGCCTCCACATGGAGAACAGATTTTTTTTCCTCTATGCTTTAAATACCATCGAGCTTTCTAGAATGGCTGAATGCAGTGGAACAGGATTTTAAAACTATGACTTTAATACAGGCAGTCCCCAGCATACAAATGAAATGTATTCCACAGGTTTAATGGCTTGGAACTCAAAACAACATTTTTTCCTATAGAATTAATGTTATACATTAATTCTCAGGTTCTCCTCCATCCCATTAAGAAACCTATTAATCCCCCAGTGTGCCTGAATTATAATACTATAGTAGTAGTTGGAACGCTATATTCTTATTCTATATTAGTTGCTGGGGCCATGTAACATAGAAGTAAAGAAGACAAGAAAGAGGAAGAGAATTCTACACCCCTTGCTCCTCTCTTGGGAATAGTCCTGGCCTGCTTGAGGCAAATTTTGAAACATGCCAAATTGTTTCTGAAAAACACCCACCTTCTATTTGGCACCTTTCCCAGGCAGGGCTCCAGTGCCTTTTAGGCTTTGTTAAGCCCCCAACTCGACAGCTCCCTAAACTGCTTTAGCATCTCCAGGCCCCTCCATGACTTCCAAATCTCTTATTCTCCCTCACTCTCCATAAAATTACTATTTCCTCACATAAGTCCAAAATTTAGCTCATCCACCCCTGTGCCAAACCTGTTCTGCTACCTGACCTTCCGGGCTCTGTCAACAGCAATAAAATTCCTATTCAGCTAAGTTCAAAAGCACAGAGTCCTCTTTGACACCTTTTTTTCCTCATCAGTCAAACAAACATCTTGTTGATTCCACTTCTGGAAGGTCTTTGGTTATCACCATGTTTGTTTGAGATCTCATCAGTGTAGTTGACAGCTGTAGTTTTGGAATCAGTTTATGTGATCTCTCACTTGAACTGTACAGAGGCAGCCTCCTGACTGCTTTCATTACCTAGCTCCTCCCTCTTCCCTTTTCTGATGGATGAACCTTCCTAAAGCATAGCTTTAATCACCTCCTCTATCCTTCCGCCCAAATCTACCAATGGTTCTCCTAACACCTCATAGCTACTTACTACATTTAGTTTTCACAACCAAGATGAGGTAGATATCCTTATTCCAATTTTGAAAATAAGGAAAAATAATTTACTGAAAGTCACCAGCCTGATCAGTGATGCAGCCAAGATTTGAACTCAGGTTTGTGTCCAAAGACCATGGTCTTTTCACTCCACACCACATCCTAGCGTAGCCCAACTACCTTATGTTGGCAATCAAGATCTTCCATGATCTGGCTCCATTTTACTTCTCATCCTCTCTCACACCACTTCTCTTTCTATCCACTCTATTCCCAGCTAACCAGACTACTTGCTTTTTCCCAAACCTGCCCTGGATTCTACTACTTTTGTCTATGCTGGATGGTGAGTCTTTTCCTTGTAAAGGCCCAACTCAACTGCTACTTCCTCAACAGAAGCCTTCCCTTCTACTACCCGCTTCACCTACAAACACACTCGAACACTAGCCAAAAGTTCTCTCCGTTTTCTGAGTTACCACAACACTAATTGTAGCCTGTATTGTAGTTATTTGAATGGGGGTTATCATCCCAACTACTACTTTAAATCCTTGAGGACAGGTACCCAAACTTCCTATCCTCAGTCCTAGTAAGTGGAGGTGTCCATAGTAGGGATTCAGTTAATGTTTAAGGAATGAATTATTAGTAGAAATGAAGATTGCAAGGTAAAACAAAGCTGAATGTTATGATGAGGCGTTTCTATTTGATGAGAAAGCCCCCAGAGGATTTTGATCAGAGGAAGGCCATAACAAAAGTTGTCTTTTTTGAGTAACCAATGAAGATTCAAAGTATAGGTTAGAGGAGAACAGTGCTGAATTAAAGTCTCAGCTCTGTTATGCATTAGCTCTGTGACTTTGGACAAGTCACTTCCTTAATAACAGCTTTATTAAGGTATAATTTATGTACCACAAAAATCACCCTTTTAAAGTGTAAAATTCAGTGTTTTAAACTATATTCACAGTGTCATGCAACCATCACCACTATCTAATTTCAGAGTATTTTCATTACCCTGAAAAGAAACTCCATACTCGTTAGCAGTCACTCTGCCTTTTCCCACAAACCTGCCAGCCCTTGGCAACCACAAATCTACTCTTTGTGTCTGTGAATTTGCCTGTTCTGGACATTTCATATAAATGGAATCATATAATACACATTCCTTTGTGACTGGCTTCTTTCACTTAGCGTAGTGTTTTCAAGGTTTGTCCATGTTGTAGCATCTATCTGTATTTCATACTTTTTTATTGCTGAATAATATTCCATTGAATGAAGTGGATATACTCATCTTGCTTACCCATTCATCAGTGGATGGACATTTGGATTTTTCCCATTTTTTGACTAGTATGAATAAATGCTGCTATGAACATTCATGTACAATTATTTTTGTGATCATATGTTTTCAAATCTCCTGAAAAAAAAAAAGAGTGGAATTGTTGGGTCATATGTTTACCTTTTTGAGGAACTGATGGACTGCTTTACAGTTCCCACCAGCAATGTGTAAGGGTTCAAATTTCTCCAAGTCCTCACCAATACTTGTTATTTTGTATTTTTGTTTTTGTTTTTGAATTATAGTTGCTCTAGTCGGTGTGAAATGGTATCTTGTGGCTTTGGTTTGCATTTCCCTAATGACTAATATTGTTGAGCACCTTTTCATGTGCTTATTGACTATTTGTATAACTTCTTTGGTCAAATGTCTATTCAGATTCTTTGCCCATTTAAAAATTAGATGATTTGTCTTTTTATTGTTAAATTGTAATTATTCTTTATATATTCTGGATACAAGTCCCATATCAGATATATGATTTGCAAATATTCTCTCCCATCCTGTGGGTTGTCTTTTCACTTTCTTCATGGGGTCCTTTGAAGAACAAATGTTTTTTTTAATTTTAGTGACATCCAACTTAGCTATTTTTTCTTTGGTTTCTTGTGCTTTTGGTGTCATATCTAAAAATTTTCTAATCCAAGGTTACGAAGGTTAGCATCTCTGTTTTCTTCTAAGAGTTTTATAGTTTTAGCCCTTACATTTAGGTCTGTGAACAATTTTGAGTTAATTTTTATATGGTGAGAGGTGGGGGTCCAACTTTGTAGTTAGTTTTGAAATAAGAAGTATGAGTCCTCCAACTTTGTTCTTCTCTTTCAAGACTATTTTGGCTATTCTGGTTTCCTTGCATTTCCTTATGAATTTTATGATCAGCTTCTTAACTTCTACAAAAAAAGAAAAAAAGAAAGGCAGCTAGGATTTTGATAGGGTTTATGTTAAATCTGTAGATCAATTTGGGGAGTATTGCCATCTTAACCATATTAAGTTTTCTAATCCATGGATGTGGGATGCTGGGGCAGGTCATTTAACCTCCCTGAGCTTCATCTGCCTTATGTCTCAAATGGGAGTTATAATAGCCATTCTATCTATCTCACAGGGTTGTAGTGAAGATTGCATGAGAAAATTCTTCTTAAAGGGATTATTTATGACAGCATTATAGGAGCCACTATAGCCTCTTGAGGTGATACCGTGAGGAGCATGAAAAACATCAGTTTATGTTCATCTTAAAACCAGTTTAATTTCTTTACAGCCACATTTTCTTTTGCTAAAGTGCTTATTATGTGGCTGGTGTCATAGTAGTAGGCTCCATGGTGCAGTATTAAAAAGTGCAGGCTCTAGAGCCAGACTATCTGCTTTCAATTCCCAGCTCTATCACCCCATTTGACCTTAGGTAAATTACTTGCCTCTCAGTCATTCAGTTTTCTCATTTGTAAAATGAGGATAATAATAGTACCTAGTTCATAGCGTTCTTGTAAAGACTGAATAAATTAATTCATATAAAGTGCTTGGAAATGTGCCTGACACAGAGCATTCAATAAATGTCGACCGTCATTACAGCATCACATAGGAGTACTTTAGGGCCCTACATCCAGTGGCATTTATAATCAAATACATATGACATTGCCTTCAGACCCTTGGTTTGCATGATTTGAGTAAGTCAAGCATTTACTTGGAGCTGGAGTGAGTATCCCCTATGAACCAGACTGGAATGGAAATTCTCACATAATAATCTGGAGAGGATATATGAATAAATCATTGCTTTTAAAATTGACACTGTGAAAAGTAAGGCCCTTCTTAGTTAAACAGAAAACATGTAGATCGCTTGGGATAATGGTTTCGTGGGAAACCAGTGCAATGACATTGCGTCATTTTTTTCCCCTTAGGAGTCTATTTCTTTCTGCTCCTAGGTTTAGCTTATTATTGAGGGAAACAACTAGGGGAGAGAGGCAGAGCTGTATATGCACACCTGTGCTGTGCCTGTCTCCAGTCCTCTCAGACATAGTCTGATTCCTGATGGCATCTGGTTCTAGGGAGATTGCTTTGGGTTGATTGCTAGTAAAGCACTGCCTGCTGCCAGTTTTCTAGAAGCTAGAGCTCAGGGAAATCATTACTGAAACTGCTGCAGTTAGAAGCAGACTGGGAATCAGGGCATCCAACCTCATAATGACAGCCTGGAAAAGAAACAGCAATTTCTCTTGGAACCAAAGGATCAAGAGCCTTGTAGGGGCCCTCAACAGGCCATCCTAGTTCATTCCCTAGCCCCTAGGAAGACCTCTAGGGAAACCATTTAGGAAAAACTGCTGTGTAGCCCCCATCCCTGCACTCTCTGCTACGTAGTCCATTTCTTAACTCAGGGGATGTGGACTTTAGGACACTTGAGCATTTAAATGGAGTTTAAGGGATAAAGCCCTAAATGGGAAATCTTCCCTCCTCAAATCGCTCATTCCCCAGCATGGAAAACCTAAGAAACAAAAGGGCACGGGAGAGGGCTTCCCTGGTGGTGCAGTGGTTGAGAATCCACCTGCCAATGCAGGGGACACGGGTTCGAGCCCTAGTCCGGGAGATCCCACCTGCCGCAGAGCAACTAAGCCTGTACGCCACAACTACTGAGCGCACGTGCCACAACTACTGAAGCCCCCGTGCCTAGAGCCCATGCTCCGCAACAAGAGAAGCCACCACAATGAGAAGCCCGCGCACCGCAACAAAGAGTAGCCCCCGCTCGCCGCAACTAGAGAAAAGCCTGAGCGCAGCAACGAAGACCCAACACAGCCAAAAATAAATTAAAAAAAAAAAAAGGCCACGGGAGAAAAAGCCAAACAGCAACAGATCCCTTGTGCCAGCAAAGTGTTGCTAAGCAGAGTAACCTGGGTATTGGATGTAGGCCCAGCCATGGAAGCAGAAGAGTGGGTAAAAGTCCAAGGCAATGAAAACTAGCGGAAGCCTTGTAGTCCAAACTTAGAGGAAGGCTCTGATGCTTTTATGAATATTTGAGACATTCTGATGAAAATGATTTCCTCTGTTTGCTGCTGACAATAATTAAAAATAATTTATGGAGCCAAAGGCTAGTAAGTACTGGTGAAAGTTTAATGTGAACCTGAAAAGAAGTGTATTCGTTTCTTTTGAAACCTAGGATTGTACACTCAACCCCCTTGTTCTCCTCTCCCAAATTCTCTTCTCTGGTTGGCCACTGTTTCATCCCTCTCCACCAAAAAGTTCTTCCATCCCCCATGTTTACAAACTAGGCTCCCATTCTCCCTGCTTATCATTAAAATTCCTGGTCTTTATAGTGCAGATCCAACACTGGTGTAAAGCAACCTGATTGCACTAATTCAAGCTAAGGTAGGCATGACTGAAAGCTCTTGAATGATCTCAGGACTCTGCATTTTAAAAGAAGAACAGATTCATTTAAATTAATTTCTGATCCAGGAAAAACTTAAAACTAAGTGATGTGATGAATTTTTTTGGAAGGAAGGTTTGGGAAAAGAGGGGAGCTTCTTGGTGCCCTTCAGATCATACACTACTTTGCCCTTACTGCTTTGGCTACATACTAAGTGTAAAGTCATCCATGACAGGGAATATTGTCACAGCTTCAAAAGCCCACCTACTCAGAAGCATAAGGCCTTGGGACTTCCCTGGTGGCGCAGTGTTTAAGAATCCGCCTGCCAATGCAGGGGACACAGGTTCGAGCCGCGGTCTGCGAAGATCCCACATGCCGTGGAGCAACTAAGCCCGTGCGCCACAACTACTGAGCCTGCGCTCTAGAGCCCGCAAGCCACAACTACTGAGCCCACATGCCACAACTACTGAAGGCAGCGCACCTAGAACCCGTGCTCCACAACAAGAGAAGCCACTGCAATGAGAAGCCCGCGCACCGCAACAAAGAGTAGGCCCCACTCACCACAACTAGAGATAGCCCACACGCAGCAACGAAGACCCAACGCAGCCAAAAATAAATAAATAAATTAATTAATTAAAAAAAAGGAAGCATAAGGCCTTGAAGCATTAGATTTTAAATGAAAGTGAGAATCAGAGCTTTGGAAGTTGTCTATTGAGTCTCTGTAAAACTTCCCAGTTGATATCTCCTCTGAGGAAGCCTCTTCTCTCTGTGTTACACCTACAGAGCAGTCTGACCAAGACTAATGATTGCTCTGTCTTGGTGTTTCTTTGCCGAGAGGACAGTAGGTAAGAGATTAATGAGAAGATAAGCATTAAGATGGAGTTTAAAATTTGGGATGCTCTAAACAAATTAATGGAGAAAGAGAGAGAGCCCCTTGATATAGGTCAGCCTCAGCCAGCTGAGTAGACGGTGTCTTTCTTGCCCTGTCAATTTCACAGTTGGTGAAATTCAGCATTGGGTCAACACACACAGCTGTGAGATGGACATGCCTTGATCCACAAGCAAACCCACTGCAGACAACAGATTCTGCAGTGACAGATCCTGCAGTGAAGTTCCACCTGGCTGGCGTGTAACTGATTTGCAGATGCATGGCTCTGCTGGAGCTTTTGGAAACATACTCCTTATTCTAAGCTTTTTCCCTTAGGGTTTCCATCCCATCATCCTCGGCACCATTCTCCTCCCTCCCCTCCACAAAGACACACTATGCAGTTTGCAGGGGTGGTAACTATACCTACTGTTAAGTATCACCATCACTCTGAATGACAGAACAGCCAAACAAGACCCAAGAGAAAGGGAAAGTTAATGAGCTGAAAGATTGCAAAACTTCCAAAGCAGGCTTCCTGAAAACATTGAAAAGGTCTTTAATGCTGATGGATTTAGCTGTTTAATATCTTTAACAGAAGCAGTTATGTCTATTGTTTATTAATAATTGCTATTTTTGGGCTTCCCTGGTGGCGCAGTGGTTGAGAATCTGCCTGCTAATGCAGGGGACACGGGTTCGAGCCCTGGTCTGGGAAGATCCCACATGCCGCGGAGCAACTAGGCCCGTGAGCCACAACTGCTGAGCCTGCGCGTCTGGAGCCTGTGCTCCGCAACAAGAGAGGCCACGACAGTGAGAGGCCCGCGCACTGCGATGAGGAGTGGCCCCCACTTGCCACGGCTGGAGAAAGCCCTCGCACAGAAATGAAGACCCAACACAGCCATAAATAAATAAATTTAAAACAAATAAAAAATAAAAAAATAAAGGCAGAAAAGAAAATTAAAAAAAAAAAGATTCTCTTAAAAAAAAAATTGCTATTTTTATCTCTTCATTGACACCTATCCTGTTCTTTAACCTGCCCAGAATACCTACCCAAGTGGTTCTCAATCATGATTGTGAATCAGAATTACTAAAGGGATTTTTCTAAAAATCTAGATGGCCCAGTCCCACCCCAGAGCTACTGAATAAGAGTCTCTGGAAATGTGGCATAAGTATTCACATTTAAAAAAAAAAGGTTTCCAGGTGCTTTTTGAGGCATAGCCAAGGTTGCAGACCACTGTGTTAGCCTCATCTGGACTAATTCTATCTTTACAACAACTCTATTGAGATTTGTATTATACCCCCATTTTATAGATTAGGAAACTGAAGCTCATAAAAGTACAGTGATTGGCCAAGCTCACACAGCTAGAGATGTGCGGAGCTAAGATTCAAAGCCAGGCCCGTGGCTCCAAAGGACGTGCTCTTCACTTCATCACATTAATGAGCTATGCATAATTTTTCTCAGGACTCTGATATAGACCTCTTGTAAACTAGATGTCTTGACTGTATTTAGAGTAGCTAGTTGCTCCACAGAACTCTTTCTCCAAGCAAACTTTTGTTCAGAATTCCAATATATAAAACAAATATCAGTAGAACCAGGTAGAGCAAGAAAGAATAACCACCTCCTCCATTTCTTTGGACCCTGAAGCAGCTGCATAGCACAATTTGAAAAACACAGTTCTAGTCAACTCCCCAATCTACTGATGAGGAAATTAAGGTCCAGGGAAGTAAATCAACTTGCCCAAAGTCACACAGCATGTGGTAAATCAAGATCTAAAATTCAAGTTTCCTAATTTGAAGTTTAATGCTCTAACACACTTGACATGATAAAGATGGAAAAGAGCACCAAGTCCAGAAAGTTCTGGAGAAAACCCCAGGTATAGGAGAGAGTAAAAATATTTACAGTTAATATGTCTCGAGTACTTACTATATGCCAAGAACTCTTACTGCTTTACTTACGGGTATACTCTGACTGTTTTAGAGTACCTTCACCTGAATTAAATCTGCTTCATTTACATGTCTCTGAGTGTCTTTTGAACACATCCACCATCTTTTCCTCTCCACTCCCACTACTAGTGCCTTAATTCAGGACCACATTATCTCTCTTTTAAAAAAAATAACGGCTTTACTGAGATAAAATCCACCCATTTAAATGGTACACAGAGACTTCCCTGGCGATCCAGTGGTTAAGACTCTGCGTTTCCACTGTTGGGGGGCGTGGGTTCGATCTCTGGTCAGGGAACTAAGATCTCACAGGCCATGCAGTAAGGCCAAAAAAACAATTTTTTAAAAAATAAATAGTACACAATACAATGGTTTTTAGTATATTCATAGAGTTCTACAACCATCCTCACAATTTAATTTTAGAATGTTTTCATCACCCCCAAAAGAAACCCCATACCCATTAGCAGTCACTCCCCATTCTCCCCTCCCCAAAGACCTGGCTACCACTAATCTACTTTCTGCCTTTATGAATTTGCCCATTCTGGACATTTCATATAAATGGCATCATATAATATGTGGTCTTTTATGACGGACTTCTTAGCATACTTTTTTCAATGCTCATCCATGTTGTAGCATGAATTAGTGCTTCATTCTTTTTTATGATTGAATAGTATGCCATTGTATGGCTATACCACATTTTGTTTATCCATTCATCAGTTGATGGACTCCTTATTGTCTCTTGTTTGAATCACTGAAATAGCATTCTGACTGATGTTCTTACCTCCATCTTTCTCTTCACTCTTCCCAGTGTCATTAGAAATATTTTGTAAAAGTGCCTATTTGCCATCACTACTTCAGTGGTTCCCCATTCTAAGTAGGGAATCACAAATTTAACCTCCACTAGTGGCAAGGCAGGTCATGCAGAAGTGTGAAACTGTAAAATACCAAGACAATTTTGAGTGGGGGGTTCAGTAGTCAGTTGAAGGGTGCAAGCCCTGCTTAGAGACATTCAATGGCTTCTATGTGTCAGGCAGTTAAGTATCCTGATTGTGATTTGTTTCTATGATCTAGTAGTATAAAATTTCTCCAGAACTGGCCAACTCAAGGGACTTAAGATTTGATGCCAAAAGCTACGATTTGCTACAGAGGATAAGTTTTTATACAAGGTGAATTGCATTAGACACAGCCAAAAGGTTTGGTTATTTTGGTAGCAAGCTAGAAATACTGCTCCCAGTCCTTTCTGCAACAGCATTCATCCAATCAACCAGTTTGGATTGATCACCTACTATGTTCCAGGCACTGGATTAATAATTGCAGCTACCACAAAGAAAAAGGTATTCATGTCTCATGGAGGAGGCAAACATATATACTACTAAATACATTACAGTGTGTTGAGTGATGTAACCAAAGTATGAACAAAGTGATTTGGTGAAGAGGTTTGCAAACTGCTCGCCACCAGTTTTTGTGAATAAAGTTTTATTGGCACATTGTCACACTCTTTCATTTACTTATTGTTTATGAATAGTTTTGTGCTATAATGGCAGATTTGCTGCAATAGAGACCATGATCTGCAAAGCCAAAAATATTTCCTACCTGGCCCTTTACAGAAAAAGTTTGCCAGTTCCTGTCTTACAGAAGCAAAGTCTTTTTGGGTAACCTGAAAAAGCATCAAAGATGTCATTTAAGCTGGAATTTTTAGAATTAGTCTTACATATTCAGGTGGACAAGAGAGGAAAGGAGATTATAGTGAGAAAGATCATAGGCAGAAGTTGAGCAGAGATATGGAGGTATAAAAAAGCAAGGCCCTTACTAAAATCCACTGAATTATACACTTCAAATGGGTGAATTATATATATAGTGTATGAATTATATGTGAGTAAAGTTATTTTTTTAAAGTTACCTTCTTGCGAGCTGGTCCAGTGTGTCTCAATGGAGCACTCCATTGAGTGGGACAATTCTATGCTGTACAAGTTGTTTAACCTCTCCAGTTCCCACCCATAAATGCCAGTTGAGTCCTCCATGCTCTGACAACCAAAATCAATACAATACTTTTCCAAATACCCCCTAAGAAGGTGGTAACAGGCTCACTGAGAGCCACTAATAGTCCAATGTGGCTTGAGTACAGGGTATATGGAAGAAGCAGCAGGAAGCGGCAGGCTAGGAAGTTTAAATGTTATCCAGCAGTCAGGCCTCCTCCACATCTATAGTTCATGGACTAAGATCTTTGCGATTGGGAAGAGCTGCTCTCCCCTCTAAAGGAGGTCTTTCTGCAATATCCCAAGGTCAGTCTAAGGCAGAAAGGCCAGAAAAAGTAGATGGCTTTCGTAATTCCATCCCTCGCAATTCCCCATCCAGCTGAATGCTGACCATCCTACCAAGATGTGGTCAGTTGAAGTGAACAAGTCTGCTGCAATCATATAGACACAGCTGAAATACGCAGCTCCATATTGAACAAACTGGGCCATTAAGCACACATTACTAGCTGAGAACCTGCCCTTTTAAAATGCTGTTGGCATGCTGATAAGACATTTTAAATACTCAATAAATAAAAGGCACCTTAAGAATGGTATGAATGTATTTATATGTTCCAAAGCCCCACAAAGTGAGCAAGATTTATTTTCATCATTGCTCTTAATCCTTGCAACTCCTTCCTTTTCCACGTTTATTCAACAGGAATTTGAGAGAAGGCACGAAGAGGCATTCTCAGAAGGGAGTGGGTTAAGAGTATTCAAATAATAGCATTTCAACATGCTAAGGGTATTGGGAGGTAGAAATAAAGATCTCTCTTCTCCCCAGCTCTCAAGGTCAGTCAATTCTAAGCAGCAGTAACGTTTCCTGGGCCTTGATGAGAAAGGAATATGGGGATTTTGAACAAAATGACAGCCACACTGTTACATTGGTTGGGTCGTGTGTCTGAGAGCACTCAAGGACAAAGTTCCTTTCCCCAGCATATTGGAGAGGGAGGGTTAGCTGCTTCAGTTTTCAAGACCCTTTCCTGAATATGTTGCAGATTAGACTCCAATCAGCCTACCTTCTCTTTGTGCCTCCATCTCATTCACAAATTAAAACAACATTTTATGGGGTCCAGTTTACTTAAAATTGTTGTAATTATTGCTTCATTGATTGCAAACCAGGAACCACCCACTTCTCTTAAATACAGACAGCTGGGCCATCTGTTCCCTATGAATCATGTAAACAGAGAAGACTTGAGAGAAGGATTTAAACACTTTCCAACCTGGTTCTGCCTTATTTCAAAAATGCAATGAACTGTCCAGACTTAACAGATGCAATGCTTAATATCTGACCTGCCAACTTGATCATCTTGTATAACATAGGAAGTTCTGGTTAGAACATAAGTTCAAAGCCTCCAACCTAGTCACATTTGTCCTTTGCATTGAATTAAGGTATTTTTTTATTATATAAGAAATATATAAACATGAAATAAAAATTCAAGCAGTTCAGAATGGTACAAAATAAAAAGTAAAATGTCCCCTGCCTGCCCCTTGCTCCAAGACACATTCCTTCAGACCTTTGACTTTTCTGTGTTTGGGACTTTTGAGGTTAGTTCCATTAATCTAGTTCTTGGTTTCTTAACTGTAATCTGTATCTTTTGAGGCTACCCATGAGGAAAGATGATGAATTTGGCTCCTTTGTCTTCTCTCAAGACAAGATGCAGCCGAGACCCTAATTCATTAATTCTACCTCCCCTTCTCTCTCCCTTGAAATTGTTGTTATAGTCTTTAGTTTTAGCTTTTTCATAAGCCTTGATTTCTTAATCTGTCCACTTGGTTTTTATTTTATAATTATACTTTAATGCAATCAAACTTAATATTTTCCTTTTCATGGTGTAAACCTTTTGTCCTGTTGAAGAAATCCTTCCCTGCTACAAGGTCACAAAAACATTCTCCTGTATTTTATTCTAAAGTTTTGTCTTTTGTAAGCCCCTAAACCATCTGGAATTGATTGTTGTATATAGTGTGAAGTAGGGATCCAAGTTCATTTTTTCCATATGGGTAATTATTTATTTCAGCGTTATTTATTAAATAGTCCAAGCTTGCCCCACTGTTCTGTAATGCTATTGTACTTCTGTTATACATCAGGTGTTCTATAACACTTTCAATATAAGTGTTGGTCTGTGTCTGAGATCACTAGTCTATCCCACTGGTCCATTTGCTTAAAATGAATTGCATGCCTTGGAGTCCATGCCTTGGAGTTGCATGCCTTAGTTTCCTCAGCTTTAAACTGAGGATAGCAATATTTTGCCTTAACTACCTCAGAAAGCTGTTGGGAAATCAAATGGAATAATGCATGTAAACATGCTTTGACAAATGTAAATTATGGAATCAAAACATACTAGCATCACTTAGTTAAACCCTTCATATTTATTGAAGTGCAAACTGGGGTTTAGAACAGACAAACGATTCGCGCATATAGAAGGTATCATTATTATGCTCCTACAGTATGCTTCCTAATGCCTCAGCACACAGCAAAGGGCATTGTATCTAATCCCACTAAAATATCAAATCAAGTACTTAATCTACTAGGAGTGTCTGTTGTACACTCTTCATGTTTTCCCAAAAATGTGATGTAATATCTGAAGTTTGACATATTACTTCCATAGGAGCCTGCGCCTTACGGCCAATTTCAAGGTTGAATGGTGCAAATGCAATTTTGCATAGGCCACCTCTGATTCAGCAGCAGAGATTGGTGTATATCACAGCCACTTAACAAATGGCATCTATCCAGTTGGTACCTGTCACACAGCTATTATGTGTTAAAATATAAGGCACGGTTAGGCAATTTATATCTATGCTTTATGTAAAACAAGAACATCTATTTATAGAAACTGGCCCATCTGCAAATTGGGAAACACACCTGAACAAGAAAACAAAAGTTTGATTTCAACATTAAATGGCAATGAATATAATTAAAAACTTTCATTTTCATTGAGTTAGAAAAAATGTGTCATAAAGGCTGCACTTGGGCAGATAGTCTACAAACAGGGAATAATTTTAGGATATGATAAATTTGGGTTATAAAGGCACTGTTTTTCATTTTTATTGTGAAATGCATTATTCACACCAAAGAGATTAAACATGCCTACAGTTTAAGGATTAATAATAAAAAAACAAAGCAACCACTCCTGTATCTACCACGCAGGTTAAAATATAGTAAATTACCAATACCTTAGAAGCCCTTGGTGTACCTTCTATAGTACCTCTCCACCCTCAGGGGTGACCACAATCCTGGATCTTATGTTAATTATTTCCTTGCTATTGTTTATAATTTTGACAACTATGTATGCTTCTCTTAAAAAATGCATTGCTTAATTTTGCCTTGTTTTGAAATTTATGTCATTCTTGTCATTTTCTCCTTCATCAGCACTGGAACCTAATTGACTGAGTCTTAGATACATCTTTAACTTAAATAAATTCAACTGTATGATAGGAAAAGAAAAGAAGGAAAAAGAAAGAACTAGCGGAAATAAATAGGGAAAGAAGAATGATCATTTAAATAGCATTAGTAATTCTGTCCCCCATCTAGAGTTGTCAAAATATAGGACACCAAGTTAAATTTGAATTTCAGATAAAAAAACAAAATTTGTAGTATCATTATTACGTAGAACATACTTATACCAAAATGTATATTGGTTCTTTATCTAATATTCAAATTTAACTTGGCTTCTATTTGTTGTTATTTGCTAATTCTGGCAACATATCCCACCGCATTCAATGAGCCTGCATCCAGAGTGAATGGGATATGGAAAATGTGACTCTCTTGTTTCTTTTTAAATATCATGTGACTTCTATAGTGTGATAATTTCACAGCATTATGTGTAAATCCAGTGCTCAACCATAGGAATAGTAATGTGTTCCAGTGCTGGAGGCAAAATTGTCTTGTTGAAAGATATGTTGGTCTCTAACACGGTGCCTTCCCAGATTGTTTTTTTTTTTTTTTTTTAAATCCAAATTTTGCTGCAAGAGACCATAGTTCTTTTTTTTTTTTAATTTTATAGCTACTTTATTTATTTATTATTTATTTTTGGCTGTGTTGGGTCTTCGGTTCGTGCGAGGGCTTTCTCTAGTTGCGGCAAGCAGGGGCCACTCTTCATCGCGGTGCGGGGACCGCTCTTCATCGCGGTGCGCGGGCCTTTCACTATCGCGGCCCCTCCCGTTGTGGGGCACAGGCTCCAGACGCGCAGGCTCAGTAGTTGTGGCTCACGGGCCCAGCCACTCCGTGGCATGTGGGATCTTCCCAGACCAGGGCTCGAACCCGTGTCCCCTGCATTAACAGGCAGATTCTCAACCACTGCGCCACCAGGGAAGCCCCCAGGTTGTTTTTTTAAGGTGATTTGGACTATAGAAAATTGTATCAGTAAGTGCATTCAGCTACTAATAACAGAGACTTAACTATAGCATTTTAAAAAACAAGAAATTAGCCACTCATATGAAAGTAGTCTAGAGACAGGCAGTGCAGGGATGATATAATGGCCTTAAGTGTCAGCAGGGACTCAGGCTCCTATTTCTGCTGTACCATCCTTAGTGCTACTTCCATCCTTAAGGTTACTTCAAGGTTCAAAATGGCTACTAGAGCTCCAGCCATCAAGTTCACATCCCAGGCAGGAAATATGAGAGGTAGAGAGGGCAATATGGGACTCACCAGCAGTCTGTCCAATCTTAAATTGCTTTCCTGCAAGTCCCTCCTAATAAGGTCCACTTTAGGTCTCATTAACTGTCCCTAGCTGAAATGGAAGCTGAGAAATGTAATTTCTGATGAGCATATTACTATCCAGGAAAAATCTCTGTCACTAAGGAGGAAGAAGAAAGTAGATATTGGGTAGGAAATTAATAGTGTCACAGTGATTTTTGCCTTATCTACTGAATTAAGAATCCAACTCCTGAGTAAGATAGAACCCCACTGTGACGATTTTCATGTGAAATTGTCAAAACTCTCATTCATTACTTTTTTGATCATAAAGAATCAGTCAAATTATATTACCATGTTCAAAAAACAATGTATAAATCTGTCTATAAATTTAACATACATTTAATCCAGACTACTACTACACTGCTGTAAATAGGTAGCCCCTTCATTCAAATACTCACTTCACAAGTAATACTCTGTAATACTTAGGTATTAATGCTTGGCACTAATGAATGCAGTCAGTCTTCCTAAAGAACACTTTAGCTTTATTGACAAATCTAACATTGATTTTTACACCAGGAATCCATATTTAAAGGATCTTTCAAATAACCCAAGTTCAGGAAACATCATCGTTTCCTAAAGTCTTTGGAGGGCAATCAGAGATACACTATTGGGCCATGCTTCTGGTCTGACATGGGTATGTGTTGGATGCTACACTTATCCCCTTTGATGCACCAGCAAATCATCATACACATTTTGTGATTTTCCAGAATCCTTGTTTCTCCTCTGGGCCACCATTTGATCTTTTTACCTTCACATGAAAGGTGTAGGAGGATGCAGTATAAACAAAAGACAAATGCATTTTTCTTTTAAGAAGTTACAGCAAGAGTCAAGTAAGGAGTTTGAAATAATGAGACCAAATTTAATTTTATAGCTATTTAAATATTCAATTTACTAGCGATTCCCTAAATAATCAAGAGTTCATTCTATGGCAAAACTGTACTATGCTCCATAGGATGCCTGCTGGCTCCCTAATCCTCAACTTTTCCAAGTACAAGGGCCAGTCCTGGGAACAGAATATATCTTAGTCAGCTCAGGCTGCTATAACAAAATATGACTTTTCATTGTATCCTCACATGGTGGAGAGCAGAGACAGGAAGGAAACTCTCATGTTTCTTCTTATAAGGTCACTCACTAATCCCATTCATGAGGGCTGCACCCTCGTGACCTAATTATCTTCCCAAAGCCCCACCTCCAAAAACCATCACACTGGGGGATTAGGATTTCAACATATGAATTTTGAGGGGACACAAACATTCGGTCCATAACAGAAGGGCTGTCAACTACTCCATCACCTTCTCCCCGCTTAGCCTCCAAAACAAAGTCCAGGAATAGAGTGGTGAGTGTCACTGAGGTTCAGTGCTCAGCCCCTACTTCTGGACTCAGACTCACCAGCCTCCACAGGTGGCTGGACGCACCATGTGCTTGGACCACACAGCTATATAACTCACTAATGTCAAGGGGAAGAAAAATTAAAAATGGCATTTGCTTCCACATATTGTGTCTTTGATCACGGGATTCCTTCAGCCTGGAATATCCTTCCTTGCATCTTCTTTATCAAATCTCAACTCATTTTTCAACGCCCAGGTCAAGGGCTAACTCTTCTGTGAAGCTTTCCCTAGTGTCCTCAGGCAGAACTAACTTAACCTTCCTCCATCCTTTCAAGTCGCTTTACTTAGCACTGGTAAGTCTGCCTAGCACGCACTCCATTCCGCTTTGTATTAAATATACTGACATGTTTGTCTCTTCGACTAGATTGCAAACAACTTGAGGTCCGGGAGCAGATGTTAGTTAACCTTTGTTCATGACATGGGATCTCTCAGTCCCTATGGCTTTTGGTTCAGAGTGGTCCTCATCCCATGATATTATCTGGGGAAAAGGTAAATAGTCATTCTTTTTTATTCACCACTGATAAAGTATGCATTGCAATGAAGTCACAAAGTCCTCCCAAGACATAATCCCCTGTGAACCAGTGTTACATTTAACAAAAGACCATCGTAAACTCCATCCTGAGGAATGTTTATATTGCAAGAACAGCAAGCCCTCCTTAAGACATACCCCTAGAATCCAACCTGCAGAAAGTATTAGGGAAAGTCTCCACTGTACTCTTTGGAAAACAGGAGCCAACAACCAGTAAAAGCTATGTCTATGTCTATTACCTATGCCTCGACATCTGTTCTTACTGTCTCCATAGAAAGGAATTATTTTTAATGTACGAAGCATAACTTTACCCATCTTATCAGCCAGTTTCACAATAAACTGGTGTCTAGCCTCAATCCCAGAGGTGAAGTTAGATAAGTAGCCACATATTTCCAACACACAGCTGTTGGGAGGAGCGCGAGGCTGATCTGGCTCTTATTCTGGTCTCGTAGGACCCAAGGGAGGAACAATCTACTCAATCATCAGTTGGGTTTCCTTCTTTCATTATTGCAGACACATCTGCGCAAATACCAAACCTCTAAAATCAGCACCTTGGATCACAGTTTAGTCTACCGTCTGGGCCCCGTTGGGACTCCGGGAACATACGTTTCAAAATGAATAACAGGGTATTCACCACTGCAGTCCTTTTGGCTGGATAGGGCAAGAGATTGGCCAGGGAGATGCAGTCATAAGAAAAATGCTCAGCAGTCTCTCTGCTTCTTCTGCCAGGCTACCAGACAGACCTCTGAATCCCCAGAGTGATTTGTACTCCATGACACTGTGTTCTGAGAATAAAAATTGTTTAAATGTGGTAGGGTAGAAAGATCAGGGGATTTGAAATTTGCTAATTCCTGGCTCCATCATTTATGAGCTATGTGAACTTGGGATAAATCAATTAAACTTCTTGAAGTATATACCTATTTTTTTAAATGTAAAATGAAGTTAATGCCTACCACATAGGATTGGTGTAATGCATAACTGAGATAATGCAGAGCTCAGCACACAGGAAGCATTCATTTAATATTGTCTGTAATCTGTGAGTTGTCAAGAAAAGCTGCAGGGTAACAGGCAGTCCCTTCTGTTGGACATTTGGTATGTGCACAATATTTTTGGGTTTTTGCATGTACTAATAGCTCACGTTTTTCTCACAGTAACTATGGAATACTAAATAGGACCTGTCATGTTGACTTCCTCCCAAAAAGCCCCACAGTCTTCGTTCAACCTCAGTCTGAAATCTGAAATTCCCTTTAGTTCCAGCTTACAGTTCAGCTAAATTGCAAAGCCTCAAGGACAGCTAAACGTTTATGCAGCATTTAAAAAGGTCCTGAAAGCTGGTTTTGATAAAGAAAAAGAAATAGAAAAAAAACAGTGATGAAGATGGGCCATAGAAGATGGCAAACACCAAAGGGTAGGGATGGGTAAAGCCAGAAAAAGGAATGCTCTTAATATAATGTGTGGCCTACATCAAGACTCTTGGAGAAAAATAATAATTATTGAATACTAACTATGTACCAGGCATTGTTCTAAGCCCTTTACATGGAATGTTTTATGTAATACCTGCAATAACCCTCTGAGGTTGTTACATTACTCTTCCCATTTTGCAGATGAAAATACTGAGGGTCTAAGAGGTTAAGTAATTTTACAAGGTTATTTACTGGCAGAGCCAGGATTTGGGTGCAGTCTGGCTAGATCTTGAGTTGAGCCTATGATTTTAAGCATCATACATGATAGCAGCTGACATTTGGTAAATGTTGATGGTAAAATGTGTGAGATATAGTTCTAAGCACTTCACATGAATTATAATAATCCTCCAACAACCCTTGGGAGCCAACGTCATTGTTAACTCCATTTGACAGAATAAGAGACTGTGGTTTCAGAAAGTTAAGTTACTTGCCCAAGGTCACATAGCATATAAGTGACAAATAAGCCAAGATTCCAACCAAGCACTTTGGTTCTGTGGCCTGCATTCTTTTTTTTTAATTCAAGTATAGTTGATTTACAATATTATATTAGTTTCAGGTGTACAACATAGTGATTGAATATTTTTATAGATTATACTCTCTATTTAAAGTTATTATGAATTATTGGCTATATTCCCTGTGTTGTACATTACATCCTTGTATCTTATTTTATACCTAGTAGTTTGTACCTCTTAATCCCCTTCCCCTATCTTGCCCCTCCTCTCACCCCTCTCCCCACTGGTAACCACTTGTTTGTTCTCTGTATCTGTGAGTCCGTTTCTGTTTTGTTATATTCATTTGTTTCTTTTATTATTTAGATTTGTGTGTTGCACTCTTAATGGCTACCTTATACCGCCTCTCCAGGTAAAACAGGTATTACTAACCACATCTAACAGATGAGAAACTGGTGTTCTGTGGTTGAGGTCTCATAGCCACTCAGCAGAAACAGATCCTAAATCCAGGGTCTCTGAATCTTTGCTTTTACTAGGCCATCTGACCACTTCCCATAGAGACTATTCTATGGCTTGGGATTTAGTTTGCAAGGCCTTTTACAGTTCTGCCTCCTTAAATAGGTAGCTCAAATGCAGCTTCTCAGGCTTTGGTTATTCCACAACAGTTTGGTAGATTAGTTGCTGTTCTTTTCTGGTGTTCTAAAGCTGAGAATTCCTAAAGAGTTGATCTAAGAAGATTATAAAGAATAGCCCTAGAATGTTCTTTCCTAACCCTCTGCCTCTCCGTCTTCAGGCCTTACAGGAAATACATTGGCAATTATCACAGGAAAACCAATCATTCAGCCAGCACTACCTAACAAATTGCCTTGAAACTATTTTAGAATTGACAGATGAGTATCAGGTCCTGGAAGGCACATGTTCTTGCTTCCTTAATTGTTGCCTGACTTAAAGCATAAGGCAAATAATATTGAGAATCTTCTCTCTGAAATGCACTACCTCCGATGGCAAAAGAAGCTGTACATGTACCTATTAAACAGGCCTACTGAAACCTTGTTTGCTCAATATTAATTAAGAGATGCTAATATAACCCAGCATCTGTGAACAAGGCAAGAAGACATCTATGGATTACCAGGACAAGTATTTCATATTTTTATAACCTTTTTAATAGCTTAAGTAGCTCAAGGTACTTTTATAAACACTGGAATTTAGCCATCTAACACCTCTAGGATATGAGAAAAAGGTGAACGTCTAGTTCTTCCTATTTGAATAAAAAAATTGAGATGCAAAGCTATTAAATAAGACAGGTCTCCAGATTCTTAATTCACTGCTATGTCCTTAAACTAGTGGTTCTACATAGCAGTACTTATTCTAGGCAAAAATATGAGGGCAAAATTTGTTTTTTGGGTCCTTCTGCATTTTCCTTTATCCACTCAGCAATCTTCATGCCCTTTCTGTAATCCTCTCTCCCCCCACTCAAATGGCCTAATGCTAAAAGATTTTTATTATGGCTTCTAATATGGACCAGAGCCATACTCTATGACTTGTTCTCCACATTCCCCACTTGAAAAATTACCTGGGTCCCATTCCAATAGGACTTCCTACAAAGTGTAATGTATAAAAGCAATGAGATGACTTCAAAATCCCAGTTCTGGGAAAGTATGTGGCACAAACAAAATGCCAGTAGGTAAGAATAGATGTAGGAAGATGTAAGAATAGAGTGATCAACTGTCCCAGTTTGCCCATTGCTGAGGAGTTTCCTGGCACATGGGACTTCAGTGCTAAACCCAGGAAAATCCCAGGTAAACTGAAACAAGTTGTTGACCCAAGGAATATTGTTTATAGTAAGCAAACAACTAAAAAAAAAACAAAAACCCTAAATGTTCATCAGTAGGGTAATGGTTGAGTAAATTAAGGGATGCCATTTTGTAGAATATTATCCAGCTGTTGAAAAGAATGAGATAAATCTCTATGTATTGAATAGAAAAGATTACTACAAAGAATTATTAAATTAAAAATCAAAGTATACCATACAATAATATGTCCAGTATGATACCATTTTTGGGAAAGTTTTTTTTTAAAAGGCAACAAAAGTAGAAAAGTGACATGACCAGATTTGCATATTAGATCCAATCCTAAAAATGAAAAGAAAATAATTTGGCATTTAAAAATCCAATTTTGTATTGGATAACACAGGGATGATACATACATTTGGAAAGGTCATTAGGGCAATTATTAATAGTCATTATTACCTCAGGCCTAGGAATTTTGAAAAATGTATCCTAAATACCTGAAAGAATACAGTAAGAATTAATATTATTAAAATCACTATACGGGCTTACCTGGTGGCGCAGTGGTTGAGAATCTGCCTGCTAATGCAGGGGACACAGGTTCGAGCCCTGGTCTGGGAAGATCCCACGTGCCGCGGAGCAACTAGGCCCGTGAGCCACAACTACTGAGCCTGCGCGTCTGGAGCCTGTGCTCCGCAACAAGAGAGGCCGCGACAGTGAGAGGCCCGTGCACTGCGATGAAGAGTGGTCCCCGCTTGCCACAACTAGAGAAAGCCCTCGCACAGAAACGAAGACCCAACACAGCCAAAAATAAATAAATTAATTAATTAATTAAAAAAAATTTTTTTTAAAAATCACTATACTACCCAGGGCAATCTATAGGTCCAATGGAATCCCTATCAAAATACCAATAGCATCTTTCACAGAAATAGAACAAATAATTCTCAAATTTATATGGAGGGCTCCCCTGGTGGTGCAGTGGTTAAGAATCCGCCTGCCAGTGCAGGGGACATGGGTTTGAGCCCTGGTCCAGGGAGATCCCACATGCCGTGGAGCAACTAAGCCTGTGAGCTACAACTACTGAGCCTGTGCTCTAGAGCCTGCGAGCCACAATTACTGAAGCCCGCGTGCCTAGAGCCCATGCTCCGCAACATGAGAAGCCACCACAATGAGAAGCCTGCTTGCTGCAACTAGAGAAAGCCCGCTTGCAGCAACTAGAGAAAGCTCGCTCACAGCAACGAAGACCCAACACAGCCAAAAATAAAATAAATAAATTAAAAAAAAATATGGAACTACAAAAGACCCAGAATAGGTCCAAAGACCCAAAACAATCTTAAGAAAAAAGAATAAAATAGGAGGTATCATGCTCCCTGATTTCAAACTATACTACAAAGCTACAATAATCAAAACAGTGTGGTACTGGTACCAAAACTGACAATGGAACAGAATAGAGAGTACAGAAATGAACCCACACTTTTATGGGCAATTAATCTACAACAAAGGAGGCAAGAGTATACCATGGGGAAAAGACAATCTCTTCAAAAAATGGTGCTGGGAAAACTGGACAGCTACATGTAAAAGAATCAAAATGGACTACTTTCTTACACCACATACAAAAATAAACTCAAAATGGATTAAAGACATAAACATAAGACCTGAAACCATAAAACTTCCAGAGCCAAACATAGGCAATACGCTCTTTGACATCAGTCTTAGCAACATTTTTTTAGATATGTCTTCTCAAGCAAGGCAAACAAAAGCAAAAATAAACAAATGAGACTACATCAAACTAAAAAGCTTTTGCACAGTGAAGGAAACTAGCAACAAAATGAAAAGGCCACCTACTGAAGGGGAGAAAATATTTGCAAATGATATATCCAACAACGGGTTAATATCCAAAATATACAAAAAACTCATACAACTTGACATCAAAAACCAAACAACCCAATTAAAAAATGGCCAGTGGACCTGAATAGACATTTTTCCAAAGAAGACAGATGGCCTAGAAGCACATCAAAACATACTCAAACATCACTAATCAGGGAAACACAAATCAAAACCACAGTGAGATATCACCTCACACCTGCCAGAATGGCTATCATCAAGGGTCTTCCCTGATGGTCCAGTGGTTAAGAATCTGCCTTCCAATGCAGGGGATTGTGGGTTCGATCCCTGGCCGGGGAATTAAGATCCCACATGCCATGGGGCAACTAAGCCCACGTGCCGCAACTACAGAGCCCACACACTCTGGAGCCCACATGCCACAACTAGAGAGAAGCCTGCACACCACAACGAAGATGCCACATGCTGCAACTAAGACCCGACACACCCAAAAATAAATAAATAAATAAATACATACATATTTTTAAAAAAAAAGAATGGCTATCATCAAAAAGACAGCAAATAACAAGTGTCAGCAAGGATGTGGAGAAAAGGGACTCTTCATGCATTGTTGGTAGGAATGTAAATTAGCGAAGCCACTAAGGAAAACTGTATGGAGGTTCCTCAAAAATTAAAAACAGAAATGCCATAGGATCCAGCAATTCCACTCCTAGGTATTTACACAAAGAAATTGAAAACACATATTCAAAAAGATATATGCACCCCTATGTTCATTGCACCATTATTTACAATAGCCAATATATGGAAGCAACCTAAGTGCCCAACAATAGATGGAAGGATAAAGAAAATGTGGTATACACACACACACACACACACACACACAATGGAATATTACTCGGCCATAAAAAAGAATGAAATCTTGTCATTTATGACAACATGGATGGACCTAGAGGGTATTTTGCTAAGTGAAATGTCAGACAGAGAAAGACAAAATACTGTATGATTTCACTTATATGTGGATCTAAAAAAAAACAAATGAACGAACATAACCAAACAGAAATAGAGTCATAGATACAGAGACCAAACAGGTGGTTGCCAGAGGGGAGGGGGTTGGAAGGAGGAGAGAAATATGCGAGGGAGATTAAGAGGTACAAACTTCCAGGGACTTCTCTGGCAGTCCAGTGGTTACGACTCTGTGCTTCCACTGTAGGGGGTGCAGGTTTAATCCCTGGTCAGGGAACTAAGATCCCACATGCCGTGTGGCAAAAAAAAAAAAAAAAAAAGGCACAAACTTCCAGTTGCACAATAAATGAGTCACAGGTATGAAATATACTTTGTTGTTGTACAGTGACAGATGACAATTAGATTTATCACAGTGATCCTTTTGAAATGTATAGAAATATCAAATCACTGTTGTGTACCAGGAGCTAACACAGTGTTGTAGGTATATTATACTTCAAAAACAAACAAACTCATGGAAAAAGAGATCATATTTGTGACTACCAGAGGTGTGTAATGGAGGGAGGGGGAATTGGATGAAGGCAGTCAAAAGGTACAAACTCTCAGTTATAAGATAAATAAGTACTATGGATATAACGTACAACATGATAAAGATAATTAACACTGTATGTTATATGTTATATATGAAAGTTAGAGAGTAAATCCTAAGAGCTCTTATCACAAGGAAAAAAATTTTTTCTATTTCTTTAATATTGTACCTATATGAGATGACGGATGTTCCGTAAACCCATTGTGATAATCATTTCATGAGGTATGTAAGTCAAATCATTATGTTGTACAGCTTAAACTTATACAGTGCTGTGTATCAATTATTTCTCAATAAAATTGGGGGAAAAAAGACAACTAAAGTAGAAAAGTGACATAAGTAGATTTGCATATTAGATCCAATCCTAAAAATGGAAGAAAAAAAACTTGACATTTAAAAATCCAGTTTTGTACTGTATAACAGGGATGATCCATGCATTTGGAAAGGTCATTTGGGCAATCATTAATAGTCACTATTACCTCAGGCCTAGGAATTTTGAAAAAATGTATCCTAAATACATGAAAGAATAGAGCAATCTAGAATAATTTAGAATTACAGTGTCATACCAGAAAACATGAATGTTCAAAAAGAAATGAATAGGGCTTCCCTGGTGGCGCAGTGGTTGAGAATCTGCCTGCCAATGCAGGGGACACGGGTTCGAGCCCTGGTCTGGGAAGATCCCACATGCCGCGGAGCAACTAAGCCCGTGAGCCACAATTGCTGAGCCTGCGCGGAGCCTGTGCTCCGCAACAAGAGAGGCCGCGATAGTGAGAGGCCCGCGCACCGCGATGAAGAGTGGCCCCCACTTGCCGCAACTGGAGAAAGCCCTCGCACAGAAACGAAGACCCAACACAGCCATAAATAAAAATAAAATAAAATAAAAATTAAAAAAAAAATTAAAAAAAAAAAAAGAAATGAATAGAAAAAAAAAGAATAATAGAATGAAAGCAAACAGACATTATTTTCCATTTTTTTTGAGTGGCCTAAAAAGAAAAGCCAAATGCAATTGCTAGTGATGGAAGTAGATAGATTAAAAACACATAAGATAATGCTTAGCCAGTAAATATAAATTTTTAATAAATAAAGTTTAGAGCTGTTTGAATTTCATGTAGTGTAGATCTTTGATATGAACAAATTCACTATATGATATATATGAAAATAAATAAAAGCGATTAGAAAACTGTTTCATTGAGTGCAATACAGTCACTGCAAAAATTGTGTTTTGTGAGTGAAATATGTTATAGAGGTAGTCAAGACTTTGGGGACTTGTCAGTGTCTCAGGACATATTTCATTTGAATGTTAAAGGTCATCAATATACAAAAAGAAAGAAGAGTAGAAATTAACTACACCAAATGTGTAAGGATGATTCTTACTGATTAATATGAATACAGAATATTTTAACTTTAAATACTCTTCTATGTTTTCCAACTTTATCTACAAATGAAATGTAGTCCTTTTATAATGAGAAACAAAAAACATTAATTATTAGTTTCTATCCATCTCTGGAGGGAGCATGTGGAAAAGGATTGTGCCAATGCAACGTTGGTGGGAGTATAATATAGGGGAACAAAATTTGCCACCCCAAAATGTCTCTTTGGCATGCAGATTATTTCCAAGCTGAAAACAATCAAGGCCCAAAAGACTCAGGAAGAAGAACCTTTGACCTTCCCCTTAACTGCCTAAAGAATGTAGACAGAGAACCTATTTCAGGAAGGGAGATATTACCATAGATAACTATAGTAGAACTAGGTGTGGTAGATAGGGAGGAACCCAGCAAAGCCTGTTTGTTAAAATTCCTCTCTGGGTCCCATTGTTTCTGTAGGGCCCAGCAAACATTTGCTTACCAAACATTTGCTTTTCCATCTCCCTGTGAATTGCCTTCCTCCCCTCTGAAGTACTAAACCCCACCCCCCAACATCCTCTTTTGTCTTTAGCTGAAGACGGTATTTAAGGTGAGGGCTTCAGCCTTTTTGGCAAGTTACTCAGTTCTCCTAGGTCTCTCCCATGTATACACGTTATTAAACTTTTGTTTGATTTTCTCCTGTTGATCTGTCTCATGTCAATTTAATTCGCAGACCAGCCAGAAGAACCTAGAAGTGTAGAGGAAAATTTTTTCCTCCCCAACATAAATTGGTGACCCCATTTTGGAAGGCAATTAGCTGTATCAATGAAGTGTTTTAGCTTGAATATCTTCAATCCAGCAATTTCACTTTTCTGTGCAGAGATCTGTATATATAAGGACAATCATTGCTGTGTTATAATAGCAGAACTTTGAACAACCCAGTGTGGGTTCAATGGGGTATTGGTTAAATAATTTAAGATATATATATATATATATATATATATATATATATATATTAAGGAATAAAGGGAAGACATTTAAAAGAACAGGTAAATATGTAACTAATGACATGGAAGGCTGTGCATAGTATGTGGTTGAATGACAACAAATTGCAGAACAACATATTTATAACCCTATTCCTTATATGTGTACATGTACACACACACATACACACACACATGTATTTGCATATGCATAGAAAAAGTCTAGAAATATAGAAACGAAACTGTTCTGTTAAAACAGTGGTTACTTCTGTAAAGGTGAGGGGAAGAGTGGAGAGAGACTTCACTTTATATATTTACATATTGCTTAAGATTTTCTTTTTTTTTAATCATAAGCATGTATTATCTTGTTAAAAAAAGGGTTTTATCCTGAAAAAAAAAATCATTACACACACACACATAAGCAATCAGATAAATTCTTTCACATTAAAGTGTTAGAAGTCGATTGGAACCATAAAATCTGACCTGAGGGGGCAGACGCAATTTAGCTGAAGGTCTCTAGAGATATAAAATCCTACCACCAAGGAATGAATGAATGAGTGAATGGTATTTTAGATTTGGCACAGTAGAAAGAAGAGAGGAATAGTTTTGGGTGAATTGAGGGCAAGGGGTGTTCCTAGAGTTCTCACATTATATCACAACACATGGGGAGCAACTAGCATATTCTCTCAAATGGTTTAGGGAATCACAGACTATATTATAAAATTTATCTTCAAGGCTAGTTCCAGGAAACCACTCTAAAGGCTTATGTACTAATTCCAACCAGATCCATAAAGGATTTCCAGGATGACCAGTAAAGTCTAATAACTTGGCTAAAATTTCCATTGAATTGAACCCAGATATTTGAATTGATAGCCCTATAACCACATGGTTTTTGACATGTACATTCTTCGTGGAACATTATGCTGTGAGTTCCTATTAATTAAATTTAACCCAAACAACACTAATCACCCCACCACCTTCACTCTCCCCCACCAAGGAAGAGAAAATGGAAAAGAAAAAAGATGGTTTTAATTTGCTCAGACATCCTGGTTTTGTTGAAGTGATTTTAAATCCTTTGTTTCTTAATTGATACTTTCCCCCCAGTAATTAAAGTATGGCAATAAATAAGGATGAAACCTTTTATATTACTTGACAATGACAGGGTCAGGCTCTCAGTCTCATATTCATCAGCCTGAGATGGGAAGCAGCAGCACGATGGGGGAAACCCATCTGTCTTTATTAAGACTTGGCACCAAAGGAGCACAGAATAGAGAAAAGCTCATTTAGTAAATGGCAGTTCCCATTCTACAAAGTGACAGAAAATTTACTGCACTGTCAGCAAGAAAAAAAATAATCCACTCAGAGAAAGTTTTTAAATTAGGGAGATTTAAAGAGAAAGCATTTTAGTGATATTAGAGAGAATAAAAATTTCTTCCTAATAATACATAACAAATTAGAAAAAAAAATCTTCTCCAGGTCATTGTTCATGTTGCCTTTCCCTCCTCTAACACCCTTACCTTCTAGACCTATTCCTATCTTTTCCATCATTTAAGGCCAGAAACAAGCCCCAGGTCCCCCGGAAGCACTCCTTAATTTCAATCCAATCTGATTTCATCTTCCTGTTGCCAGATTTTCTAATGGGCATAATTTAGCATACTAACAGTTCAGCACTTTACTATGTATTTTCATTCTCTAATTGTTTCACGTACTGGTTTGCTTTGCCCAACTAGGTTTCAAGTTCCTTGGGGACAGAGACTGTTTTAAATACTCTTGGAGCTCCCTTTAGCACTTGGCAGGGTGCTAGGCAAATAAGTGTTCAACAAATGCTTGATAATGGAATTTTTTTCTGATCTAAATCCCATTATCCATGGTGGCCATCTTTATCGGACAAGAACCTGAAAAAACTCAATAGTTCAATTTCTTAAATAATTCAAAAGTATTTATCAAAGTAATACACACACAAGGTTAAAACAGAATACAGGAGGGCTTGTGATGCAAAGCAACAGACTTCTGCTCCACCGTGTCACATCCCGTATTTATGCCCTCCAGGACAACCCCTTCTACTTGTTTAGCTGTTTCTTCTTGTAGTTACCTCCTATAATTTGAAAAGATACATGCACCCCAATGTTCATTGCAGCACTATTCACAATAGCTAAGACACAGAAGCAACCTAAATGTCCATCGACAGAGGAATGGATAAAGAAGTTGTGGTATACATATACAATGGAATATTACTCAGCCGTAAAAAAGAATGAATTAATGCCTTTTGTGCAACATACATGGACCTAGAGATTGTCACACTAAGTAAGCCAGACAGAGAGAGACAAATATCATATGAAATTGCTTATATGTAGAATCTAAAAAAACCAAAGACTCATAGACATAGAAAACAACCTCATGGTTACCAAAGGGGAAAGGGGGGAGGGATAAATTAGGAGGTTGAGATTAACAAATACACACTACTATATATAAGGTAGATAACCAACAAGGACCTAGTGTATAGCACAGGGAACTATACTAAATATTTTGTAATAACCTATAAAAGAAAAGAATCTGAAAAAGTACATATATATATACATATATATCTAAAAAACTGAATCACTGTGCTGTACACCTGAAACTAGCATGACATTGTAAATCAACTCTACTTCAATTAAAAAAAAAAGAAGTCCAATGTCAATATCATTCTCATTGCTTTGTAGGTTATTGTTTTTCTCTCTGGAAGCTTTGAGGATATCTTTATACTTTGTATTCTGAAATTTCATAAGAATATACTCTGAAAAATTCTCTTGTATTATTTCTTTGATAATTCTCTCTACTTTGTTCTCTCTTGAATTCCTATTAGTCAAACGTTGGATCTTCTGTGTTTTCCTTCTATGTGTCATGTTTTATTTCTATCTCATTTTCCTTCTTTTAGTCTTGTGCTACTTTCTTTGATATTTCCTCAACTCTATATTCCAACTCTTCCCTTGAATTTTGTCTCAGCAATCATATTTTTTTATTTCAAGATATCTTTCCTGTCCTCTTTTTATTTATTTTCAAATATCCTATTCCTGTTATATAAATGCAATGTTTTCTTGAATCTCTCTTAGTATACTAATTAGGGTGTTTTGCCTCTCCTCTTTTTTTCTCTCTCAAGGGTCCTTGATTTTTTTTTCTATCTGTTTAGCATTCTTTCATGTGGAAAGTTTTCCTTAAATATTTGGCGATCATTGATTTTTTTTTTGTTCACATGGAAGAATGAGGCATTAAAAAAAGTGATTGGGAGCTTCATATACATGAATGGGGAGCTAGTCATTTTGTTGGGGGATTTCCTAAATGCAAAAATGTGGAGGCCTTTTCTCTTGGACCTCTCAATCTCTTTAAAGAATAACACTCCAATTTTTTTGAGCTCATGGAGGATATTTCTGACCACAAGGTATTCTGTCCACCAGATGACTTGACTTATTCCCTCCCCACTTATGCCTTACGACTCACTCATTCTCTTTTTCAAACATAGCATTTATGCAGGGAAGGGTGACTTTCTCTTTCACTGTATCGCCCCTCTGCAAGTATTGTAAACTGTGACTTCCATACTACTTTATCAGTTACTACACCTCCATCTGTTTTCCAGCTTTCATCCAACTTTCATCCACTAATGGCTCCCTTCCCATTCTCTTCATCATCATGAATTTATATCTTTTGTATTCTTTTGCTATCTTGGGGTGTAGAGGTAATATATGCATGTAATTTGTCTGCCATCTTTAACTTATTGAAATACATAAAACTTTTTTTTTTTTCCGACCATGCAGTGCGGCTTGTGGGATCTTAGTTCCCCAACCAGGGACTGAACCTGTACTTCAGCAGTGAAATCACCGAGTCCTAACTACTGGACCACCAGGGAACTCCCCATAAACCTGTTTTGACTACAGTTTGAGCTCTCACTTTGCTATTTGCTTCATTTCTTCTGGAAGTATAGCACTAAGGAGCATCATACTCATTACTGTGATGACATCCAACTGATTAGTAACAAAAGCCCATTTTACAGGTTACTGAAACATTAGAACAATGAACTTCAATATACCCCCTTCTTAAGCAGAATTTTCTTTTATTTTTCAGCTTTATTAAGATGTAACTGACATATAACATGTGTAAGTTTAAGGTGTACGATGTGAGATTTTATATATATATATAAATGAGTACCACTATAGGATTACTTAACACATCCATGACTTTATATAGCTGCTACCTCCCATAGTTACTTTTATTTTTTGTGGTGAGAATTTTAAGATCTACTCTGTTAGCAACTTTTAAGTATACAGACAGAGTATTGTTAACTACAGTCACCATGCTATACACTACATCTCCAGGACTTATTCGTCTTATAACTGGAAGTTTGTACCCTTTGACCACTTTCACTCACTTCCCTCACCCTCTCCCCACCCAACACGCACTGGCAACTACCATTCTACTCTCTGTTTCTATGACTTCGGGTGTTTACAGACTCTACTTATAAGTAATATCATCAGCATTTGTCTTTCTCTGTCTGACTTATTTCACTTAGCATAGTGCCCTCAAGGTTCATCTATGCTGTTGCAAATGACAGGGTTTCCTTCTTTATATGGCTGAATAATATTCATATATATATTATATATATATACACATTCATCCATCAGGGGATACTTAAGTGTTTCCATGTCTTTGTTATTGTAAATAATGCTTCAATGAACATGGGAGTACAAATCAAGATAGTAATTTCTTTTCCTTTGGATATATACCCAGAAGTGGAGATTTCTGGATCATATGGTAGTTCTATTTTTATTTTATTTTTTGAGGAACTGCCATACTGTTTTCCATAGTTGTTGCACCAACTTACATTCCCAACAATAGTGCACAATGGTTCCATCTTCTCCACATCATTGCTAGTGCTTAGCTCTTCTCTTTTTGATATTAAACATACTAATAGGTGTGAAGTGATATCTCACTTTGGTTTTGATTTGCATTTCCCTGATGATGAGTGATGTTGAGCACCTTTTCATGTACTTGTTGGCCACGTGTATGTCTTCTTTGGAAAAATGTCTATTCAGATCCTTTGCCCATTTTTCAATTGGATGATTATGATGATGATGATGATGATGATTTTGCTCTTGAGTTGTATAAGTTCCTTATATATCTTGTATATTAACCCCTTATCCTATTAGATGGCTTGAAAATGTTTTCTCCCATTCCATAGGTTGTCTTTTTATTTTGCTGATCATTTATCTTGCTGTGCAGAGCTTTTTAGTTTGATGTAGTCCCACTTTTTATTTTTTATTTGGTTGCTTGTGCTTTAGGTGTCATATCCAAAAAGTCATTGCCAAGACCAATGTCAAGGAAATTTTTCCCTATGTTTTCTTCTAGGAGTTTTATGGTTTCGGGTCTTACATTTAACTGTTTAATCTATAGCGAGTTAATTTTTGTGAGTGGTGCATGATAGGGGTCCAGTTTCATTCTTTTGCATGTGAATATCCATTTTTCCCCAATTTATTGAAGAAGAATCTGTCTTTTCTCCTTTGAGTATTAATGGCTCCTTCATCAAATATTATTTGACCATATATGTATGGGTTTATTTCTGGGCTCTTGATTCTGCTCCATTGGTCTATGTATCTGTTTTTATGCCAGTATCATACTGTTTTGATTACTATAGCTTTGTAATATAGTTTGAAATCAGGAAGTGTGGTGCCTCCAGCTTTGCTTTTCTTTCTCAAGATTGCTTTGGCTATTCAGGGTCTTTTGTGGTTCCAGATGCATTTTAGGATTTTTTTTTCTATTTCTGTAAAAAAACAGCAGAATTTCTATGCATAGACCAAGAGTGCCTGATATATCTTTTAAAACAATCAGTTCATTAGGGACCTATCTGTCTATTCCCCCAAGGCAGTGGTTCTTAACCTGGGGAGCTTGTTAAAAATACATATTCTCAGGTTTCAGCCCTGCAGAAGGTCTGGGATAGGGCCAAGATTCTGTATTTTGAAAGAGCTCCCTGGGTGACAAAGTACAGCCTGGTTAAGAGCCACTGACCAGTGGAAGGCCAGCAACAGCAAGTCTGGACCATTCCCATTCCCTTTTCCTCTTCATTGCAACCTTTAGTCTTGCTGACTCCAAGAGTGCATGGCAGACGTTAAGGTGAGTGTTTTCAGGGGGTAGTTGCTGCATGGCTAACCTAGCTTTCCAAACCATGGGGAAAATAAAAATCCACCAAGCAATCAATAAAAAAAAATTGACAGATTTAATCTGTGCTGAGTAAACTCATTTGACCAAGGTCATCAGTGTGAGTGATGAAGATCAGAACAGTACTTGGACCAATCACCATATGTAGTCCAAACCAAAGGGTACTATTATCTCATTATATATCTATAACAAGAAGGTAAGAAATTACATTATCATAGTGCTAGGGCTTAGCTACCAGGCGGGGAAAAACCCCTTCCTGTAAGGAAGAAATAAGCAAACTCTGAATTTGAGCAATGCATGCTAGGTTTTACTGGGTGGAAGGGTTATTTTCAAAAGGGAGAACTAGACTTGTAATCATGACAACCCAACATTATTGATTCACTGTCTTATTTTTAAGGTCTTGCAAGCCCTTCTAGAACTTTGACATTTTCACCCCCAAGGGAATCAGAAGTGAGCCAGAAAGAGCTGCTGACTTGCAAAAAGTAAGAAGTAGATCTTAGACATAGCTTTAGTACCAGGGCAGGAGTATGATACAGTGGTTAGGAGCATAGGTTTACACTCAGGCACACCTGGGTTAAGATTTTAGGCTCCATCACTTACTAGTTGTGTGATCTTGAGCAAACTATTTAACCTCTGTAAAGTTCAGTTTCCCCTTCTGTAGTTTCTAAAGTGAACCAAGCTCTGTCAAGCTTTGGTGCCTCTGTATAGGCAGCTCCCTCTGCCTTGAATAGCACTCACCTCCTTTAACCCTGACTAACTCTTACTCATCCTTCAGGTCTCAAATCAACATTGCCACTTCCAGGAAGTCGTGATTCCCTAGAGTTAGGTAATGCTCTTCTGTGTCTCCTCCTCAAGTATCCTAAGCACATCTTCAATCATAATAAATGTATGGTAATTGGTGGTTTTTAAAAATTTGTTTCTTCCACACATAAGGAGCCAGTAAACTAGGGCCCACGGGTTAAATCTGACCCATGACCTCTTTTTGTTTAGACCTCAAGAATGGTTTTGCATTTTTATAGAATTGGTTGAAGAAAGAGGAATTTGCAACAGAGATCTTAAGTGTCCCTCAAAGCCTAAAATATTTACTCTCTGGCCCTTTACAGAAGAAGGTCAGCATTTGCTGACCCCTGCCATAGATCATAAACAATTTGAAGGGAAGGACTATTTTTCATTTCACTGTATGTCCTATTCCTAGCACAATGCCTGGCACATAAAAGCACTTAGATAGTCATTGAATGAAGGAATGAATTAATGTTTATAACCAATATTTTTTAAAGTATAATTAATGATAGAATCAAAACACAACTTCATTTTGTCTCCTAATGTGCAAATAAAATATACTCCTTTGGGGTAAAATTTCTCTGACCTTGGATAGAAACTTGGACAAGTCACATGACTTTCCTGTTCATTCCTTCAAGAGTAAACAGTCCTAAAATCACTGAAAGTCACAAAACACAGTCTTGATTCAGTAATCAGAACATATTCAGTCCAAGATATTAATCAAATTCTTTAGGCTTTACTTGGAAATAAGGTCCCCCCTCCCAGTCCACACTGAGGCCTGTAGGTGGTGGTCATCTGCCTTTGGAGAAGTGGGGGATGATAGGTTTTCTTCTTTCTCTCTCCACTTGCCAGCTCCTATTTGGACCCTCACCAGGGTGGAAGCAGGAACAGGGAAGAGAGGTAAAGGGATCGGTCTTTTCTTCCTTGGTAGAAGAAATGGCTTCCCACTCTCTGGGTCTCTGGCTCTTCTTTGGGTTCTTTAAATGTTCCCATCATGGAGGACCCCTCTCCTGCAATTTGGGAGACCTGGGTTTATAATTTATATTCAGGTTGGTAGTTTACAACTCTTTCCTCCAACCCTAGGAATCCAACAGTTATCTCCAGCTTTTTTTTTTCTGGGGTCTCTACACCCCTCTAGGTGGCTCTATTGGACAGGGTCTAGTGTGACCCCACCTTGGCTCTCTCTCTTGCATGACACCCTTTTGATTGATTCCCAGGAAACCCTCAAACATCCCTTGCCTGATAAATTCTGGGAATGCTGGCCAATCCCAAAACAGTCAACCCTGTCCTCCTGCCAAGGGCCACGTTAAGCTTTCTCAGAATGAAATGCAGCTCCAGTTCTCTGCTCCTACTGCAGAGAACAAATGTCAAGCTCTCTGAGTGGTCTGGTGAAACCCCTCTCACTAGGGTTGAGGTGAAGGAGGTAATACCTCCACTATTCCAACACTCCTGTAGAAGGTGGAATGGAGTCTTAGCCTGGCAACAGATCTTTACAAAGAAATGTTTTCACAAGTTTTCCCCCCACTCTCCTCCACAACCTGACTTCTTTTTATTTCTTGGAACCTGTTCTGGAGCATTTCCTTTGCAAATTCTGTATGTCATGATCTGGCTTTGGAATTTCCCATCTACTGTAGGGCATCTATTATGTCTTCCTGGAAACTTGCATTTTAATATCATGTTACCTAAGGCTTTTTTTTTCCTAATTAGGTGGAAACACTAGACTACCCCTAATGAAATCTCCAGTTATATTCAAGTAGCCTCATCCTCTTTGGACATTAAAAAAATTAAGATGGCAGCATTAACATTTATTGAGCATCAACCATGTAGTGCAGGCTTTAGAGATGTTTTCCCATATAATCCTCATGAAGAGAGTTTTTCCCTCTTTTACAGATGATAAAACTGAGAAATTAGACTTTCTCAAGGTAACCTAGAAAATACAGATCAAAGCTGAGGCTGAAACCTAGGTCTATCTGACTTCAAAATCCATGGTCTTTTTGTTACAACGTGACCTTCCAACTTTTTCACCAAAATATCCCAAATGGCAGAATAGAGTGCACACGTATCCCTGGAGAAGTCTGGGTAGCCCAAAGAGGCACCACCACAAGTGCAACATTTCTCTGAAGTCTCATTCTTGATTGTAAAAGTGCATACAAAATTTGCATTTTATTCTACAATATGTTTATTGTCATATAAACTATCTTGAAAATTATCACTCAAATTACCTACGTTCTCCCTATCGGAGATCCTCTAGAAAAATGCATTATGTTTACCCTGTAGTTTCATGAATCTTGAGCATACTACTCCAGTTTGAGAGACCCCAGCATACTCCACAGGGTATTAGACTATGCTGGTGAGGTATTAACAATTTCAAGGAGAGTCTCAACCGACTGTAACCACTAGAATGAGGGAAATGAAAAGTTAAAAGATGCAAGATTTGTTAAAGAAAATTTGGGATAAAGTAAAAAGCACTGCAGTAATTTCTTAAAGATTGGCATAATACATTATTATGCTATTATTATTATATACTATTATTAATAATAATATGGAATTATTAATTCCATACTAAAAATTGTTGATGACCATGAGGTTTTGGATGAACAATGCACTAATAATGTTGTAATATTGGACAAGTGACATGAGGGCATTCAGCTGTTCTTAACCTGGAGGCCATGGAGCACGGAAATTATATGCCTATTTCTGAGGAAGAGGACAATCCATAGCTTTCATTAAGTTCTCAGAGGAATCCAAAACGCACCAAAGGTGCAGAAATACTGCTACAGAGAAAAGAGCAGAGACTTTGGGATCACACTGCCTTGTTTTCAAATACTGGCTCCAAGCTTACTAAACTACATGACATGCTTCATCTCTGAGCCTCTGTTTCCTTATTTATAAAATGAGAATAATAATATACAAGTCACAGCGTTGTTGTGAGGATTAAATGAGATTCTCTACATTAAATGCTTGACACAGAGTAGGCACTCAAGAAATGTTAATCTCCTTCCTCTTGCCACAATATATAAAACACAGTAATGGCATTTAAACTACAGTTGGACGAATCATTTTTAATGGCACATGTACCCTGGATAGATATGCCTTCTTCAAAGATATTCTACCTAAAGCTTAGACCCCCAACCAGAAACTCAGACCTAGATTCCAATACTGATGTTAAATCTCCACAAAAAATTCAAAATAAAAGTATTCAGTTGGCGCCTACAAAAAAGTTTCCCCAACATATGCACACATTCTGTTTATAAAGATGGAATTATTTAAATACCACTATATCCTGGCATGTTTGGTTTCAATTCTATGCATATATTACTATAAACCTAAGATGAAAAACCTCTTGAATTGAGCAGGAGATCTGATCCCCTTAAATGTCATATGAAGAGGCTTTTACAAAAACAGGGAGTCTTCACTAGTCCTACAGATTCATGAAGAAGACTTGAAGGGGTTAAAGTGGAAGGCTTATACAAACTTTGCTTCTCAGCTTCTCTCTTACCTCCTCCCTCTCGGCTCCACACCGCTAAGGCAAGGCAGAGCTGAATCACTACCTTTCCCGAACGCTCTAAACTGTTGCCTGCGAAAGAGGAACTGGGGACTTAACTATTCAGGCTGCTTCCATTCAAGTGTTCCGGATGGTATATACACATCCAAACAGACACTTCTCTTGGCTCTTTGGAGTTTATAAGAAGCAGGCATCTGAAACTGCACTCTGAAGCTGTAAGTGGCAACTGGAATTTTAAGTAACTGATAGAGGGTGCTTTTCTGTTTTACGCTGGAAAGGTCTGACTCTTTAGGAAGATGAAAGAGAAAGCATATTTGCATGAACATAGCCCTGCTTCTGTGGCAAAACAAGGCTTTCTTTCTATTTTCCAGATATTCCAGAGATGTTCCTGAACAACTTGCCTGTCGATGCAAGCAAGCTTCAAAAGGGATGCTTAAATGGCTAATCCCATTCATCCTGTGAGCCAGGAACGGTAAGAGAGATTTGGAAATATTATGTTATTTACGGTGAAATGAGCGGCATTTTATTTATCGGCAGGTGTGACAAATAGGCACCATCTGCCACAGAAGGTAGAGCAACTCCCACTTGAGAAGCTTGTTACTTAATGGCTCCAGCCGTTGAAAAAGCACTTGCGGCTGGAATTGTTTTTTCGCAGGCTGATGTGGAACTAGATACTTTAACAGCTCCCACCTCCCTTAGTTTTCTCTCCCTCCCGCGGGGCAGATATATACGAACAGAATATGTTAACTCCTCAAAGCTGTTGCAATTGATAGTTTTGACTGTCTCTTCTGAGTTGTTTCTCTGATCATTTTCCTTAGCTATGTGGTGGGATTTCAGCTCTGAAATTATATAGGCAGGTGTCACTCGGAAAAAAGTAAAATTACCAGTGAATTGTTTTCAGAACTTTGTCATGTTAAAGTAAAAGTAGCTATGGGGAGCTCCTTGGGGACCCAAACAGGGATCAGGTTACATTTATCTCTGTATTCCCAGCACTTTTTCTATTAGAAACAAGTCTCGCCCTAGGAATCCCTCTCAGCGTTGATGGATGGAGAAAGCGCCACATTCCCATCTCATTTTAAGGAGCAAAATTCATGGTCTGGGTGTGTATGTTGTTTTGCTTCTGCGAGGTTATATATACTATGCTGACGTTGAACATTATGGGAGACTTGGGATTTCAGTGTTCCTACCAAAAACTCAAGAAGTTTTTTTTGTTTTGTTTTTTTTACCAAGAGTTTTATTTACCAAGTTAATGACAAAACATGCAATCAGAAAATCAGAGGTGCATTCACATTGCTTGTGGGTGTTTTGATTTACATTACAAGTAAACCGGATGTTCAGGCTAATGTTGGACTTTGGCCAATTATTATTAAATTAATCTCTGTCCATTTTCCCTTCCCCCAAACTCCTCTCCCCCTTTCCTTTCTTCGTCTCTTTTCCAATGTTTTCCTGCTTCCCTATCTTCACCTCTATCTCTTTTTTTTTTTTTAAATTAATTTATTTGGCTGTGTTGGGTCTTCGCCTCTGTGCGAGGGCTTTCTCTAGTTGCGGCAAGTGGGGGCCACTCCTCATCGCGGTGCGCGGGCCTCTCACTGTCGCGGCCTCTCTTGTTGCGGAGCACAGGCTCCAGACGCGCAGGCTCAGCAGCTGTGGCTCACGGGCCCAGCCGCTCCGCGGCATGCGGGATCCTCCCAGACCAGGGCCCGAACCCGTGTCCCCTGCACTAGCAGGCAGACTCCCAACCACCGCGCCACCAGGGAAGGCCCCCCACCTCTATCTCTTAACCACTCATTTCCTCCCACCTCTTATCCACTTCCCACACTCCTCATCACCTTACTTCTCACATTTCCTTCCTTCCCTCGTCCCCTCTTCCCTCCATCTTCCTTTTTTCTGAATTCCTTACCCTTTTTCCTATCCCGCACTCTCCTCCTTGTCTCTCAACAGCTTTCCATCACTTTTACAAAGACTAGAGACTGATTTTCATTTTATTAGCTTTCCAGAAAGAACTGCAGGATACTAAAATCCTACAAGGGCCTTTCCACAAAAACCAGATTCTTTAGAATTAATAGAATTTTGATTTCTTTTGAAATTGCATGGTTGTTTTTCTTTCCAAATGGTCCAGAGCTTTTAATGGAGCAATCACATTATCTGTGCAGCTAAGTAGTTAGCAAAGAGAGCTATGGCAATCCTGTTCCGAAAGCTTTTATGAGAAGTTGTCACAGATGCAGGAGCAGATTAACAAAGAGGACTCCCCAGTATCTAACTTTTCATTTACTCATTTCAAAGTCCTTAAGATTTAAGGAATTAAATTGATAGACCTGTCTGCATTGAACAGGATGTTTGGTGTTCTGCAGACTGCAGAGGTTTTAAGAAATACATGGCTAGTTAGTTTTCCAAACCCTCAAATGAAATGTTTAAAGAAGTTGACAACTGTACGTGAGATCACTGTTCTCTACAGCTTCTCCAAGCTTCATAGAATTCTAATAAATATTTAATAAGTATTTAGACCTTAAGGAAGATTAAGGGTCGATTGTGTAGGAGGCAGTATTATTGTTACCGAAAAGCATTTATAGACACAATTGAACTTTCTAAAACTTAAGGCTGTAAACCCATTCCATGTAGTTTTCCTTTAAAATCATGCAACTGAAATAGTAATTCAAGAGCAAAGTTTCTAACAGAGTGATTATTCCTTTTTTTAAAAAATTTTTTTGGCTGTGCTGTGCAGCTTGCGGGATCTTAGTTCCCCCACCAGGGATTGAACCCGGGCCCACAGCAGTGAAAGCACTGAGTCCTAACCACTGGACCACCAGGGAATTCCCACAAAGTGATTATTCCTTAATTCCAGATGATAATCAGGAATTTAGTGTCATTTGCACAATAAGAGGGGAGTGGGGGAAGGGAATAAAAATAAGAGGGAGTTTCAGGTGCTTCCCCAAGCTATATTAGCTATCAGAACAGAGATAACACTGTGCTTCTCTCTAAATTGTCAGTGCTAAGTACATTTCTTCAGTCATACCCATGCATTTGTTCAACAATTATTGAGCAGCTATTGCGAGCACAGTTGTATAAGGGACAGAAGGTTGAAAAAGATCCTCAAGGGGTTTATAAATTACAATTTGGGGGAAAACACAGCAAATAGATACTTATAGTATTAGGTGAATGTAATTTCTCTAGGAGAGAGAGAAAGCCTGTGGGAGTTAGGATTTGGATGAGAAATCAAGGTCAGTTTCATGAGCTGAACAATGAAGAATTGTAGCATTTCCCCAAGCAGAGATATGCAAAGATGGAAGAAACTGATCAAACAAAAACATGGAGGCGGGGAAGTAGGTGGCAGTGAGCATTACAGCTTGATTGGAAAGGAGGGTAGTGGAAGGAATTAAAGTCAGCCAGGACCAGGGCATTGACAGCCTTGAACGCCAAGCTAAGGAGAATGGAGTAAAGTCTAAAGATGATAAGGCCTCTCAAAGGCAATGTGGGCTACCAAATCTTTATTCCTTTTTCATCCTGTAAGATTAATTATAAATAAATCATATAGTAATGGACTGTAGAGTAAAAAGAGCAAATTGAAGATGACATATAGCTTGACAATTTTTTTATAGAGTTCAAAACAAAAATAAACAACATAGAGTTTAGGCACAGGTGTGTGTGTGTGTAAATAAAAGCAAGGTAATGACTAACAAAATTCAGAATACTGATAATTTCTGGGGAGGAGTGGGATGAGATAGGGAGGAGCACAGGTAGATGTAAGTTATTAGTTATTCTCAATCTTACAGTTGGTAGGTGTTTGTTTACAGGTGTTTGTCCATGGGTGTTACTGAGTAAACAAATAAAAGGGACCCTGGATGCACCGATGATGATAGTGTGCCTAACCAAGAAGCCTGACTTACCCAAGTCTGTGTATTTGGGGGTCCACAGGAGACTAAAAAGATACTATACTACTGTTGAGGCTTTTCCCACTTGGATTGCACTAGCAGCGAGTGTTTTTTTTTCCTTCGACTTGTCTTCTGGAGGCCAGGTGAAAAAATAATGCCTCTACGTGGGCTGCCCGGGACTGTCAGAGTCCTGCCTCTGCAACGCTCTGTTCTGTTTGTGGAGTGGTGCTTCTCAGCCCACGCCACATATCGAAATCACCTGTGGAACTTTAAGCACTACAGCTGTTCATGCCCCACACAAACCTCCTGAATCAGAACCTCTGAAGGAAGGACCCAGGTATACATATTTTCAAAAGGTTTCGTAAGTGATCCTGAGGGCAACAGGGACTGGAAACCATTCCTTGCAGAGTGTACGTAGAAACTCTAAATGGGTAGCTTGTCACAAATGTAGACTTCAGGGTCCTATCCCGAGAGATGCTGATCTAGGAAGCAAGGAGAAAGGCCCAGAAACCTGCATTTGTAACACAAATCTTCCAGTGACTTCCTTCAGAAACATTACCCCAAGGGTTCCAAAACCCTAGGGCCTCAGGGTGATTACTCTGTGTATTCGTTTCCTAGGACTGCCATAAACAGAGTACCACAAACTGGGTGGCTTAAAACAGAAATTTATTCTCTTAGGTCTGGAGGCTAGAGGTCTGAAATCAAGGCATCAGCTTGGTCATGCTCCCTTTGAAATCTGTAGGGGAAAATCCTTCCTTGGCTCTTCTAGCTTCTGGTGTTTACTGGCAATCCTTGGCATTCCCTGGTTTGTAGATCCATCACTCCAATCTCTGTCTCTGTCTTCCCCCTGAATGTCTCTGTCTTCTCTTCTTATAAGGACACCAGTCATATTGGATTAGGGCCAACCTAATGACCTCATTTTAACTTGATTACATCTGCAAAGACCCTTTTTTCAAATAAGGTCACATCACATTCACAGGTACTGGGTGTTAGGACTTCAACATATCTTTTCGGGGGACATAATTCAACCTGTGGCACTCTTTTAATAGTTTTTTAAAGTAGGGTCCCCAAACAACCAATGAGATTAGCTATGTTCTTTAGCTGGGATATCTAGATAGAAAAACTGATAGTTAACTCTCAAAGCTCTATATGCAAAGAATCACCTGAAAATCTTGTGCTTAGAATGCATATTCCTGGGCCTTGATGCAAGGTATTAGAACTCAGTAGGCCTGGGGAAGGGCCTAGGAGTCTACATTTTAAATCAGGTAGGGGGTTCATGCATCACACTCTTGAGAAAAACTGGATTTGGGAGAACAAGCAAGGTTAAGAATCGAGTGGTCTGGGGAGAAGGAGCTCCCAAGAGCAGACCCTGAAACCTGCATTTGTAACAAGCTACTCAGGAGAACCATTGCCTTTGGGGCTGGTGTTTCTAGGGGACAAAAGGGTACCTACGTGATTATCTTTTCCACTTGTTAGTGAATCAGAAATCAAAATAGATGTACATTTAAGTATTGCAAAAATGTTTCCTAGACCATAGCTCCAAAGACAGTAGAAAGATACCCTGTCTCTTTGCTCTTGTTTCTTGAGAACCACATGGGTGGTAGGGGAATTAGGTAGGTAGGCTAAGGATCATGCAGATTACAGAAAGTATAGTACCACGGGCTAGTGAATATAAACTTTAAGCTGCAATGCTCCCAGGCTGGGTGCAAAATTCAAGATTATAGGAAGAGTAATGTGATTGTTGGAGCTGTTTCTATTAACTCTCCTTGGGCATGTTTACAAGCGACAGAACCGGGCTACACTGTCAGCTCTCTGCCACTACTGCACATAGAAGTTTGACAGGTGATGGTGGTTTATGTTGTTTTTCTAGTCACCCATGTTCAAAATTCATGTTCTGAAAAACAAGCTAAATCATTTTGGAAGCCTTCAACCGTAAATAGTTGACCCTATTTACACACTTGAATGTTTTTGCGAATAAAGACAAGGTTCTGTCTTTACCAATAATGAATGATGCAGTTATTTGCTCAGAACAAACACACCCTTTCAATTACTTCTGATCTACAAATACTGAGGGAAAAAACTGTATTCTCACCCCACAGACTTAAATGAGAGAGACAGAACACAAAAACAAAATTGGGGGAAGCCTACATCCCTGAAAATTCCGTGATTTGTTAAAGCGACCCATGGCACTGGGACCTGGGCTTTGAAGAAATGAATCCTTAGATTTAGGCCTTTATTTCAGTGCTAGGCTTTCCTGCTTAAACTAGGGCAGTGGTTCTCAGTCCTGACTTTACAGTCACTTGGGGAGCTTTTTAAAAATACCAGTGCTTGGACCCCACCCCAGACCAATAAAATATGACTCTCTAGAGTGGTGACCAGGCCCCCTACTGTGGAGATTATGATTCAGAAAGTCTAGATGGGGGCCCAGGGTCTGTATTTTAATAAGTACTTCAGGTAAATTTTATGACCAGTTAGTCTGGGAAACACTGTCTTAACCTAGCCTAGTTATTAGCTGCTGTTCTCTGATCTGAATTTTTCTTTAACCTTGTAATAGGTATTTACCACTTAGAAAAAAAAGCATTCAAAATGATAAAAACTCAGGATATCATTTTAAAACTAATTTTCCCATAGCAAAACATTTTGCAACATATCAGTTAATTTTTATTTCAAAAGAAATTGCCATCTGTTTTTCTTAGATACCCGAATCTTTTATTGTTGTTTTTGATTTTCAGGAAAATAAATCTGTTGAAGAATTTTAAGAGTCAAATCTTCTGAGCCTAGATCTACTGCTGTCTGCATCTCTGAGACCTCCTCCATCTGAGAATTACCAGGTCTGACAACACTTTCCCTCCAGCCTACAGTGAGGGAAGTCAACAGAGCTGTAGAAAAGTCACATCCTCTAGACTTCCAACCCTCAAGCTGTGGCAGCTGGAAAGAAACCTTACAAGTGCCATGCCTACAGGGAATTCAGAAAGACAAGAAGGGTAAAAACTCAGATATGCTGAGCCTGAAATATACAAAAGCTTTTAGAAAGTCTCCCCACAGAAGAACCCAATTAAATTCACATAATTAATGCACACATTTAGATGAGCTGTAGATAAAACAGAGCTCTTTCTCCCTCTACCAAAAGACAGGAAAAGTCCAATTTAATACTCAGACATTCTTGTCTCCATACCAGTATTATAAAGCAGTTTCACCATATTTATTTTAATCAGTATATGAGTAGGACTGTGGAAAATAAAAGATTTTATTTATATATTTTTAAAAATGATTAAGAAGTTCTGATAAAAACTGTTTGGGAGGGGGATGCTTGTGGATTACTGACTTGGCTCTGGTTGTGACTGCTTTGTGAATGAGATTGTTAGAACACCTCCAGCATATTCAGAGACAGCCTAAGTGACTGTGGAATGCCTCAAGGGCAATAGAAATCAAATAGAAATAGGTACCAACTCAAGTCTTAAGTGATGACGGAGGTGCATTTCAAGTACCATGGGAATCTCACCGGGCGGGCCCATTTCCCCACCCTGGCAACAGAGGTTGACACTACTTCGGATAAGTATTCCAACCTGTATATGTATGTGGGCTTATTCCTGAGCCTCCTGGCCATTCTCCTCATCCTGCTCTTCACAATGCTCCTTCGGCTCAAACATGTCATCTCACCCATCACCTCCGAGAGCACAGAAAGTGTTCCTCAATTTACAGACGTAGAGATGCAGAGTCGAATCCCCACTCCTTAAAGTCAGGGAGAGAGTGAGCTTTAATGGATCTCAGTGAACCCTTGTATGTTGATGTCCAGGAAAGCTGACTTTGTTGCATGTAGCTTCCCATGTAGGGAATCAACAAGTTGTTCACTTAACAAGTTGTTCACGTTTTCTCTGTGTTATTCTTTATCTGGACTCTGCTTGTGGGATATCTAAGAGGTTTGACTCATTCCTTGCCAGGAATATAGGAAATGGCAGCTGGTTGGGAGGGCAGGTTTCCATGGTAACCAAAGAGAGCCTGGGCCTTGAGCAAACCTCAGACTGCAGAAATTCACATGCAGCTGTTGTAAAAAACACATGACCCTGGAAGCTCCAAGAACAAGGAAAATTTGCCTTTGAAAGGGCTAATTGTTCAAAGAGGGTATCCCAAGAAAGGAACAAGTTTGTTTTCTTTTTTTTTTTTTTAAACATCTTTATTGGAGTATGGTTGCTTTACAATGGTGTGTTAGTTTCTGCTTTATAACAAAGTGAATCAGAAGGAACAAGTTTTAATTTAGCAGTTGGACCCTAAAGAATCACCTCTGCTTACATGAAGTTAAATCATGTCAGAGGTTAATGGAAGAGACCAGGAACCCTTTCCCAAAGGAGCAGTGATTTTATCATCTGTGGCCATCTGGTTTGTCCCAAATGAAAGAAGAGTTCTTAAAAGAAACTGTTTCAATTTAAAGAGCAAGTTTACAAAAAGAAGTTTCTAGTCAACAAACTCATCTAGAGAGGGAAAATGTGCATTTTATATCTGTGTTATTACTATTACTGGACTTTTAAAAACTCAGATAATGGCCGATGTATTACAAAAATCTGGAACAATGAGCTCCCCCTAAACCAAGGGAAAATTAAGCCAAAATGTGCTTATGATAATGAACCTTATATTATACGTGTAGCTTCTTTGCCTTTTTCTCCTTCCCCGTCATGCTCCAGGATTGAGTTGCACTCAAATATAAGCTTTGTTTAAAAATGGCCTCGGCAAAGAAGACTCAACTGTACTTTAAAGCAGAAATGAAATAATCTTGGTATTCTGTCGTTGAATGATTGTGGCTTTGGGCAAAACACTCAAGCCTCTAGGTACCAGGTTTTTCACTCTGTAAAATGATCTGAGGGCTATTTAGTCATCACTAGACTCCTTTTAGATCTGAGTGTAAGAAAAACAAAGAGAGACAAAGGAAAGGACTAAACAACAGCCTCCAACAAATCCTTATTGAGATCAATGTCCTCAAATGTCACATATGTCTTTCCCAGAAAATGTTCCTCCCTTCCTGATCCCTGCCAAAAGATGAAGTGTTTCACTTATTACCTATAAGAGAAATATATTTTGAAAAATTCCATTCTCATAAGTAGCCCTAGTATGCCAGTAGTGGAAAAAGAATTTGATTTTTTAATAATTAATGTTCCAAAAGGGAACCAAAGGAAATGAGTACTGTTTACAGATTAGAATTTAGAAGGCTGGTCATACTCTTGCCACCAAAGAACTAAAACACCCATGTTAAATTCTACCTGCTTAGAAAAAATCAGTTCTCTCTTGCACTAAAAGGTGGTCATCAAATTTCAACCACGTGCTCCCTCGGGAATTGCAGCCGCAGTGAGAGAGAAGTGGAATGGATGTTAGGTTGATGGCACCTCTACCAGACATGCAGCTGTCTCTAGTTTGTTACCAATTTAAATTGGCCCCTTTACTCTGATCTAAATCTAGCATGGTGGTGAAATTCCCAAGTGCTTTCTACTTTTATACACAGTCATTTGCCAATACTCCCTCTCCAAGGGGCTGCAAAGTGTGAAATCCCCACATCCAGAGCTTAGCTTAGCAGCAAGGCTGACTCTGGCACACCTGTTACAATAGCGCACTGTAAGAGATGGCAGCTGCATTCTGCACCATTCAGAAGAGATGAGCAGGTAGGCTAAGACTCGATAGGGCATGCGCTTCCCCTTTTGGTATTCTAATTTCCAAAATGCAAAGTGATTCATATTATTGCATTTGGTGGTTTAAGTTGTCTTTATTCAACACCCAGACTCCACGTACCTTTTAAAATGTTAGTTCTTGGCAGCCATACACGGACTTCATCAAAGGCTGCCAACATACCCCAGAACTTCTTAAGGACACACATCTCTCCTCACTCCACGCTCTGCCTTTTGTGCTCACAGTATTTGAATGCACTTTACAGTTAAGAAGTCAGTGACTGGATAAATGAAGGAACTGGTTGCATTTTCAACAGCAGTGAATAGCAAGATACCCAATGCCTTGTTGCTGAATCTGATGAAGAGACAGACTGCAAATCTATTCCCTGCCCACCTGACCTCTCCAACACAGATTTCAGGAGTTTAAAACTGCTCCTTAATCTCTGACTTGGATGAAGATTCCCAATTTATGATTAGGTTCCTCACCTGGAAAACAACCACCCTCTTTCATCACAACTACCCCATGGGATCCAAATCTTCACCGAGCATTAACCAAAGTACACAGCACGGATTGCACTAAAATAGCAGCATAACCCCTGACGATTTCCAATGATAACATAAATGGAGATGTATGTAAGCAGATGTGTCATTATGGTGACTCACATGGTATTTAATCTTTGGGAAAATAAACTGAATGTTTTCATCATAGCAAACCAACTGTAAAGAAAACTTTTCCATTTATATTAAATTTTATTATGTCCTCCAATGTATTAACATATATTACTGCTCAAAGAGGCAGCTAGAGCAATCAATGGGCATAATTTGAATTTATCCATCTATCCAAAATGCTGGCTTGGCAATTCCTTCCCTCACCCCCACTCTTCAAAAAATTGCATGTTGGGCTTCCCTGGTGGCGCAGTGGTTGAGAATCTGCCTGCCAATGCAGGGGATACGGGTTCGAGCCCTGGTCTGGGAAGATCCCACATGCCGCGGAGCAACTGGGCCCATGAGCCACAATTACTGAGCCTGCGCGTCTGGAGCCTGTGCTCCGCAACAAGAGAGGCCGTGATAGTGAGAGGCCCGCGCACCGCGATGAAGAGTGGCCCCCGCTTGCCGCAACTAGAGAAAGCCCTCGCACAGAAATGAAGACCCAACACAACCAAAAATAAATAAATAAATAAAAATTAAAAAAAAAATTTGCATGTTAGCCTAAATGTATATAAACAGGTAGGTTATTTATATATAGATGTACTCTGTTTTAAGGTGAAAGAATGAGTCTTCACTTTTTATTACACTGAATCACATGAAATTTCCCTTTCTATAAATAAAAATGCTGAAATATCAGCAATTTCATATAATTCAACCAAATAAAAGGACTCACCACATGAATTCTTTAAACAGTAAACTCTCCTAATGTGTTTAAAATAACTCAATATCCAAAAGTGTACTTTGCATACATTTCAGAATCATGGGTTGTATAAAACAAGGTTTATTGTAAAAGGCTTTTTGTATTATGTATTATGTACTAGGCAGGAAATCTTGAGGTAAATCAAGTAAAGACAGGTTCATTCAGCCTAACATTTCCATCTATGCCAAATCTGAAGCTTTGGACTCCTAACTGAGTCTGATGGCTGCAGACCCCACCATGCTTACTAAGTAGGTAAAAGGGGTCCATTTAATGCAATTAAGTGGTTATATTTAGTAATATGTCTTATTCACCTGCATTTGTACAAAAGAAGCACTTTTTTTTTTTAACAAAATTGCGTGGAAGAGAAAATTGGGTTTCTTTTGTTTAAAATCATTAATACTTGAAATAGATTCATATTGTGTATATGAAATATAACATTTGAATTAATATTTAGCATGTCATTTTTGTTCCCTGTAAAATAAATTCTGTTTGGTTTGCTGATAACAGCTATATATTGTCTGAAGAATATAAAGAGTATTAGTCTCTTCATCCCAATATAAATTGTAACAATTACAAATTTGTGGGATTTATAATTCTGAGGTGTCATTATTTTTTCTTAGTCGCCAACCTCCCAACTTTTATTTTCTCCCCACTTGCCACCTTATTGGTGTGTTTCTTTGTTTCTTTAGTAGTAAGATGTGAAAAATGGGTAATAACTACCAGCTGTCAATGAAAGTGACCTGAGGTGACAGTGAGATAAGGTATCTAAAGTACCAATATCTTGCAACATTCCCCAACATGTGGGATATTTTTATTTATGTATCTTCCATTTCGTACTTTCTTCATTTGTTCCTCACAGCAACCCTGTGAGTAATGAGTGGAAGTATTATGAAGTCTGTTTTACAAAAGAGGACACTAGCACAGAGAGATTGGTGAGACATTCATGGTTACACAGAGGCCAAGTCAAGAGTACACTGCCAGTCTTTGGACTCCTAGTTTAGTACTCATCTCAAAAAGTGCTTTGCTTTCTGAGCACTGAATAGATACTCCAGAGTTATTCATTCCATTACACTCCAAGTTCTGCAAAAAACTATTGAGCTCTATAGGTGATTAATTACTCCCTGTGCCGAAATTCAGAACAAATAAGCAGAATTCTGCCATCTATTAAAATCATTTTATAGTTGCAGCAACACATATTTAACAGACTGTAGGGAAGTTTACACAAAGGCAGATCCTGCAGCTTTAATTTACATGGAAGAAGGGAGGAGGCAGAAATATAGATAAATTATCAACCCACAATGCAAATTCTAATCCTTTGATCATTCGACTTAATGTTCACAGTCAATGCCAGTTCTTCATATACATGATTGTGATCTTTCCCCTCCTAGAAATGAGAACACCTCCTCTTAGGTAAAAATAGTGTTCTTATTTAAAATTGTATAGTGTTCTAACTGTACACAGCTACTTCATTTGTGCTCTTTAATAAATGCAATGGCATTAAAAGGGAGAGAATTACTGGCTAGAGAAGCTTCCTCTAGCCACAAAGAATGAATTATTGTCCTCGTAGAAAAAGGAGACAAAAATGTGGGACATACGTAGAGTAGGAAAAGGAAATGCACATAATAAATATAGGTGAGGAGGTTTTGAAGAATAACTTGAGTCATTCCAGGAATTCCAATTCATTTTTCACATCAACTATTTGTTGATTAAATTATACATACACACGTTGGAGAGTAAGAGAGACAGATTACACAGCATACTGAGCTAGGCTCTGGTGGGGATCTAAAGTTTGCAATCATAAAATCTACAATCTGGTCAAGATGATAAGTACCTAAATGCATTCATTCTTTCAACATTTATTCAGCACCTACTGTGTGTGCTACCAGTGAAAACAGAACACACTCTATGCCCTGGTGAAAGTTATAGCCTAGGGTTGGACAGCTCCAATCAGATAATTACAAGAATACTGTGTTAAAAAGGAGAAGTATAGGGTGCATACAAAGTGGAGGGCATGCTGCCTAGACTGGCCTAGAGTGTCAAGGAAGACTTTACTGAGATGATATCTAAGCTGAAATCTAATGGAGGAGTAAAAGGAGAGAATAGAGCAAACATTCCATAGAAAGAACAGCATGTAGAAAGATACTGAGATGATATCTAAGCTGAAATCTAATGGAGGAGTAAAAGGAGAGAATAGAGCAAACATTCTATAGAAAGAACAGCATGTAGAAAGATACTGAGATGATATCTAAGCTGAAATCTAATGGAGGAGTAAAAGGAGAGAATAGAGCAAACATTCCATAGAAAGAACAGCATGTAGAAAGATTCTGAGGTCAAATAAACTTGGCACACTTGAAGAAGCCCAGTGAGTGAAGAGAAGTCTCCAGAAGGCTGGAAAGGTTGACAACAACATGCAGGGCCTTGTGGGCAATGTTATAGATTTTTAACTTTATTTTAAGCATAGAGAAGATGAGAACTCTGGTAGCAGTGTGGAGGAGGGATTGAAGAGAGGCAAGAGTGGATGCAGGGAGACCAGTTAAGAGACTATGGAAGTGGTTCAGGAGAAAAATGATAATACCTTAGACTTAACACCATCCCATCGAGTGGTAGTGGGTAGGGATAAAGAGAAGTAAATAATTCGAGATAGGTTTAGGAGATAAAGTTAGCATTACTTGATGACTTGGATAAGTGGGGTAAGAAGGAAGAATCTAGAATGATTTACTGGATTCTGGTTTGAACAAGGGTCTAGTGGTTCTATTCACTGAGACAAAGAACACTAGAGGAAAATCAGATCAAGGGGGAGATGAATTTCGTTTTGGACATGTTTAGCTTGATGTGCCTTTGAGACATCCAAGTGCAGACGTTGAATAGGCAGTTGAATATACGGGTCTGGAGCTCACAAGAGAGGTTAGGGCTGGAGACATAAATTTAAGAGGTGTTAATGGATGAGATTGCCCAGGGAGGGGTTGTAGAGTAGACTGAAGAAAGAATGCCAATAATGTAACACAGGATATGCCCAAATATTTCTCCCTGTTTTTGGAGAATTAGTCACTTGTCAAGCAGGTTGGGAAAGAAGATTAGGTTTAAGAGTCCTCAAACTGAGGCAAATTGCCTGGAAATACTTGGTAGCAGGAGAAGAAGAGTGAGTTAGAGATAAAGTCCTCTGGGGAGAGGGAAGACTCCAACCCGAGGAGACCAAATACAAATATGAAGTACAAAGGTTAGGAGTAGTACCATCAATAAGAGGAAAATAGAGCCAATAATTTGAAGCCAGAAACCAATGAAGCAGTGTTGGTACAGGTTAGTAATAGTACAAATAGGGTCCTGAGAGTTTGCAGTGAACAGGGGTGGGCTGTCAAACACAGGTATGTGATTGTATTGATCACGTTCCTGGCAGGAAACTGATGGCATTCTCATAATGGGTGAGTAAAGAAAGTCTAATGAAAGGACTATTTACTAAGGGGTGGGTAGGATTAAGGGGTCAAAAGAGATGGCAAAGCACCCAGGGACTAACAGCTGTAGGAAGTTCCAGCTGCTCTTAGGCTGGAGGGGGGAAGGGGAGGGAAACGTTTTTGGAATATGGCATGCCCTGTAGCTGTGAGAAAGAAACTAACAATCTATGACCTTAGGTAAATAAGCAAAGCCTTAAAAGGGCTGGAGGATTAAATACTCCAAACACTTTCTCCTCTACCTTCATCTGCTGAGGCAGACTGAATCCACCTGGAAGCCAGAGGGCAAGCAAGCCAGGGGATGCAGTTTGTAAAGGCCAGCTTCCTAGAACAAAGAGCAGGGTGGAGAAGGCTTGTGAGAATGGATCTGGAGAAGACAGAGAATATACAGCACAGAAGGAGGCATGTTGGGATGGCTTAAAGATCCAACTTGAGGTTTACTGAATATGATTCTACCATAGAAAAGATAAAACATACTAGAAATTTTCAAAGGAGGCATATCATTCAGAGTCCAATCAGAAAAAACAAAACCACTCTAGCTATTTCAAATAGAGGGAATTTAATATAAGGAATTGGCAATGCATGTGATAGAAGACAAATGGGGATAGTGAAACAGGCTCAAGATTAACAGACGCAGAAGGCTATCACCAATCCTAGGGCTTGGGAAACAATGGGAAGAGGTACTATTACCAGAACCCAGAAGCAGTGACCCTCTTTGGTCCTAGAATCATGGAGGGGCCTGCCAGCAGGAGATGAGACCACAATCAGGGCTACCTGGTGGAATCTGGGACCTTAACAGAAAGAGCTCTTTGGCAGGAGCTACAACCATGGAGAAGAAAGACTTTGAGCCATTTTTGGTAGAGCATGCTGTGATTGATTAACAACGTCTTTTATGGTGAAGAGGGTAACGGAGGCATACATGCCACATACCTTTCATTATGGACCTAGATATATTTCTTTATATCATGACTGTGTAGCATGAAGATATAAAATGTTAGTGTAAGATTTAGCTGGGAGCAGAATTTCTCTTAGGAAGAAAACTGTCTTTATCTGGCAAAATACTCTAATAGTTCATCTTAATTGTGGAAATATAATCCTCAGTGTATGGCTGATTTGGGCTGGAAGCAAGAAAAAGATGGATAAACTGTAACATAAGAAATGAACATATATTTGAAGGGTTGTGTATGAACTACAGATGACAGGTAAAGAGTACAAAGTAGACAGAGGACCTAGCAACATGGCAGGAGGCTAGAGGCCAAGAAGAAGAGATAACCAGTCAAGATTCTTCCCTCAGAAGAACTTTGAAGAACAGCAATAGTTAATGTTCTAGACAATCCAGGTAGTCTGGACATATCAGTGCTTTGGTAAGGGAAGGGGCTGTGATGGTATCTTGCATGGTGGCATTTGCAGAAAAAGGACTATACACACAGAAGGCAAAACAGAGCAAAAATGGTCAAGTTGGTAAAAACAGGAACTTGGATCCAAAGGTAAGTCGAAATATAAGGCTTTCCTTTATCCCAAACCTTAGATACTGTAACTCATTAGATGCCTGGAGACCTGCTAATTACATGTCTAAATCAAACCCTTCAAAATTTAACATGTCAAGCTAACAGAATATCCAATACTTATTCACCAATCTATTTATAGGTGATGCTGAAATCTGCTATCTTATTCTAACATTACTTATAGTCTAGAGTTCTAACTCGTGGATAAAGACTGTTCTGGAGAATAAGAGACACTGATTTCTAACTTTTGAAGAATTTCCACATTGACATGGTAGAGACAATCTGTGTAGTTTGAAAGGACAGAACTCAGACCAACAATTAGAATTTAAAGGGAGCAAGGTTTATAGGAAAATAACTTTGGCTCATTGTGTTTCTAGTAATAGAGATTCTCCCAAATAGAGCAGGTTTTCTTGTAGGGTAGAATATTGTTGAAACAGTTCAAGCAGAGGCCGATGGTCATATCTATCAGAGATAATGATGATAATAATAATAATCACTAGCATATTTTGAAGACTTATGTGTTAAACTCTATGCTTAATATTCTACATGCATTCTTATTTAAACTTAACAAAATCCTACAAAATAGGTATTATTACTATCCTCATTTTACCTACAAGAATACTGAGGCATAGAAAGGTTAAATAACTTGCCCCAGGTCACACAGCTAATAAATGACACAGAACTGGGATTCTAAACCATAGCCAACTGACTCCAGAACTCATATGCTACCATTATGCTATACTGCCTATGTAATGGTATAGAAGTGTCCATAAGTTGGCTAGGAAGATGACCTGAGGAACTTCTAATTCCAATATTCTTTATGTATATGTGTATAAATATGTATATAAAATATATGATCTGTGTGTACCTGTGTGTATATATACATCTTCATATATAGAGCACTAGGGAAAGAGACTCTTTAATCCATGGAAAAGATGAGTAAAAGATGGCCCTCTCAATAGAAAAAAAAATCAACATAAATTGAAATCCATACAAACTGAGAGGTGGTTTGTAAAATTTTGGTTGACAAGACATGGGAAGTGACCGAGTCCTATGAATTTGACAAGGTAGATAACCTGGAAACTATGACAGGAATGTAATGAAACATCAACCACCTCAATTGTAATGCAAATGGACCATCTGTGATGTTGAATTAGAGAGACCTACCTGGCATCTGAAAAAATGGAGACAAAGAATCGGTCATTGTTTATGAAGCAACAGTGCTATTTTAAAATATTTTAAGCCTACAATAAATGCAAAGAAATGTTAGGAAAGATAAACTATTTTACCTATAAACCTGTTACCAAGCTTTGGCAAGTTTTAACTTTTGCTTCAGATTTTTTAAGAGAAATAAAATATTATAGGCAGAGTTGAAGCCCCTGTGTACTTCTCCCTGATCCTATTCCTCTACCCTAGGGTTAACTCCTGAGAACCAAAATCATCACCCTCTACTCTCAGTTTGGACACTAAAGACTGAAATTACCTACTCTCCTCCATATATACTTTACTCTCTACATTAATAAGCCTACTCTTCCAGGAGATTCTTATCCAAGCAAATGGCTTGATTGTTCATTATACAATAGTAACTTCCTGAAAGATTCATCAACTTTTCAATGGAAAATGTCAACAGTTTGTGCCCTAAAACTCTGAATACCTTTCCTCAAAATCCTCCCATTGCTGTTTCAACCATTCCTGGACTGTTACATCATGATCCTCATCCAATTGTAAACAAGTTCTCATATTAGAGGACCCACTTTTAACCAAATTTCCAATTCTCAATAAACTCTGCCCTTGCCTTCTCCCTATGAGATACTACCAAAGTTTTGGGGAGGTGGTTTTCTCCCTTTCCATGGTAAACAAATAAACTCAAGTTGTGTTGGTGATATATGAGGAGCCAGCATTCGACACTACTATTCTCAGCTTGGTATTTATCATTACAATGTATGATTTAATTTGTTTCACTACATATGTACGTATCCATAATGATATGTAACATTGTTTTGCAGTGCATGCTTTTAAATTTAATATAAATATATCATAATGTACCTATCCACCTACAACTTTTTATGATGATTATGCTTATTAGGTTCGTGATATTTATCATTAATTTTCACTGTTGTATTCCATTGTATAAATACACCACAATTGTTTTATCCACTTTTCTGGATGAATGCTTTGTCTGATATTATTGATAATAGAGCTGCACCAGCTTTCTTTTGGTTAGTATTTACCAGATATGTATTTTTCCATCCTTTTACTTAAAGTACACATTTTCTTATATTTTAGATATGTATCTTATAAGTACAATATTAGTTGGGTTTAGCACTTTTATTGAATTTAAAATCTGTATGTTTTAAATGGTATGTTCAGCCCATTTATATTTATTGGGGTTACCAACATATTTGGACTTATTACTATCATTTTGTTATTTCTCTTGGTTTTTGTTTGCTTTTTTTCTCCTTTCCTACATTTCACTCAGTTGCTTAATTTTTTAATTCCCTTTTATTCCCTCTATTGATTTTGAAATTAGGTATTCTACTTCTATTCTTTTAGTGGTTAAGCGTAAAATACTAAGATATTTTATGATTACTTAATGTAAAGGATAAAGTTTATCAGCATGTCTAGTCTCCTATTTCGTAATACAAGGACTGAATGGCAGAATTCTTTACATGCAATTTCTTTCCTCTCATCCTCTATATTACTCTCACTGAGCATTTTATTTCCCTTTTGTTTTATTTTTAATTTAATTTTTTAATTAAAATGATGCATGAACTAATTTTAAAATTCTGAAAACATCATGCTGAGTAAAAAAGCCTTAGACAAAGGGAACCTATTTTATGATCACATTTATATTAAATTCTAGAACTGCACTATCCAATATGGTAGTTACTAGCTACAAATTGCTACTGAGCACTTGATATAGGATTAGTCCAAACTGAGATGTACTATAAGTGTAAATTGCACACTAGATTTCAAAGACATAATATGAGAAAAATATAATATATCTCATCCATAATTTTTATACTGATTACATGTTGAAAATGATAATATTTTGGACATATTGGATTAAATAAAATACATTATTTAAATTAGTCACTTCTTTCTTTTTATTTTTTGTAACCTGGCTAATGGAAAATTTTAAATTACACGTGGCTCCATTTTTGACTCATATTACATTTCTATTTAACAGTGCTATTCTAGAAAAAGCAAAACTTATCTGTAGTGAAAAAAAATCTAAACAGTAGTTTCCTTTGGAAAGATGAGGGTAGAGATTGACTGGAAAAGTCAGGAAGAAACTTTCTGTGGTGACAGGTATATTTTATAACTTGGAAGTTAGCATTACACAGGTGATTAATTTGTCAAAATTCAAAATATTAAGCTCTCATTAATCATATGCTGAAGTATTACGGGTGAATTATATTGATATTTTCAATTTATTTTGAAATGCATGAAAAATTAAGATGGTTTGATGGGTGAATAAAGGGATGAATAAATACATAGTTGTATGATAAAACAAATATTATAAACTGTTCATTGTAGAATCTAGGGAGTGGGTATACATACAATTGTACACTATACAATGCTTTCAACTTTTTGTATGTTTGAAAATGTCCATTATGAAATGATGAATGAAATTATACATGTAGACAATTTTAAAAGCTAAATACATGAGACAATGCTTTTAAAGGCACTGGCCATCAGGCAATGAAGGACACTAGTTTGTAGATATGAGAAACAAATGAGGTGACACCTATGATTGCCCTAGCTATAAGTGACTTTCCAGGCCATGGCATAGGGTGGCGGTATTGAGGCAAAGGTCAGTGGATTCTCTCTGTTGATGTTATGGAGCTGAGAGTCTGGGGAGTCAAATGCAACTAGAGTTAATGAGACAGAGACAGAGTCCCAGAGACCTGCAGAGGTCTCCCATCAAGTATTCAGCAGAGTAACTATCAGTGCACATGTGTGAAAAATCTACTTGAGGCCAGGGAGAGAACAAGAAAGGATTAGATTACAAAGAACAGTACCTGACACAGAGGGCCAGAAATAGTGCCTATTCCCACCAGTCAGATTGAGAAAAGTCATAATTCACAGGACGTTGGGTAGGGTACCCAGAAGGTCTGGTCTCAGTGGTGGGAAAAATTAGCCCTAGACTGAGCTCTTCTTTGGACTCACCTAAACCAGAAGAATAAGACCTGAAAGGATCAAATTGTTTCCAGGTAACTTAACTGCATCTAAGAACAAAGCTAACAAAGATTTATAGGAATATAAGTATATCCAGCACCTGACAAGGTAAAATTCATAATGCCTGGCATCCAATCAAAGATTACCAGGTATGTAAAGAAACAGAGATACATAACTTATAATGAAGAGAAAAAAATCAATCAAAATTGACCCCAAATTGACAGAGATATTAGAATTAGCAGACAAGGACATTAAAACAATTATTATAACTTGTATTCCATATGTTCAATAAGTTAAGCAGACATATGAAGAAGACCCAAATTGAACTTCTAGAGATGAAAACTACAGTTCCTGAGAGGAAAAATTCACTGGGTGGGATTAAAGGCAGACTAGTCACTACAGAAGAAAAGATAAGTGAACTCAAATGCATAGCAATAGAAACTATACAAAATGAAACATACAGAGGAAAAAGAATGCTAAAAAAATGAAAGAGCACTAGTGAACTATGTGTGGCTTCATATGTGAGCAATTGGAATGTTTGAGGGGGTTGGGGGACAGAAAAAACATTTGAAGAAGTTGGAAGAAACTTTCCAACTCTGACATTAATGAAAAATATAAATTCACAGATCCAAAAAGCTCAATGAACCCCAAACAGAAGAAGTATGAAGAAAATTACAGTAAGGCACATCGTAATCAAATTGCTCAAAACCAATGATAAAGAGAAAAATCTTAAAAGGAAATAGAGCTGTTACACATAGCTGAATGAAAATAATGACATCAGATCTCTTGTCAGAAACAATGTTATAGAAAAGAGAGTTGACACCTTTAAAGTACTGAAAGGAAAACAAAACAAAACAAAACCCTGTCAAACCAGAAATCTATACCTGGCAATATATATTTCAAAAACAAAATCAAGTCATTTTCAGGCATACAAAAACTGAAAGAAATCATCACTAGCAGACCTGCACTACAAGAAATACTAAAGGACATTCTTTAGGCAGATACCAGATGGAAATATTGATTTAAACAAAAAGCAAGAAGGAGAGCACTAGAATTGGTAACTATATGGGTAAATATACAAGACTTTTCTCTTATTTCAATTTCTTTTAAAAACTGTTTAAACAAAAATAATAACAATGCATTGTGGGATTTAGAGCATATACAAAACTAAAAAATATGACAACAATAGCATAAAAGTTGGGAGGAGAGAAATGGAAATATATAATTGTAAGGTTGTCATACTATATGTGAAATGGTGTAGTATCACTTGAAGGTATATTGAAACAAGTTAAATGTGCAAAAAAAACCACCTTAAAGCAATCACTAAAATAACAAAACAGTGTTATAGCTAATAAGCCAACAAATGAGATAAAATGGGATCATAAAAAATAACTGATTAATCCAAAAGAAGGCAGAAAAAGAGGAAAAAGTTAACAAAAAAAGATGTGACAAATAGAAACAAATAACATGATCATAGACTCAAACCTAACCATATCAATAATCACATAAATGCAAATGGTTGAAACATCCAAATTAAAAGGCAGAGATTGTCATATGGAATAAAAAATTAAGACCCATAGGAGACCATATGCTGCCTGCAGGAAACACTTTAAATATAAAGGCACAAATAGGTTAAAAGTAAAAGGATAGAAAAAGATATAGCATGCTAACACTAATCAAAAGAAAGCTGGAGTGGTTATATTAATATCAAAGTTGATTTCAGAGCAAAATATTGCCAGGGATAAAGTAATTTATTTCATAATGATAATGAGGTCAATTAATCAAGAAGACATAACAATCCTAAATGTTTATGCACCAAATAACAGGGCTTCAAAATTCATGAAGCAAAAGTTGATAGAACTGCAAGGAAAAACAGACAAACCCACAATTATAACCTAGGAATCTCTATACCCCTCTCTAAAAAATGAATAAAATGTGGGTAGAAAATTAGCAAAGATATAGTATACTCAAACACCACTTGACCTCACTGACATTTATAGAACACATCACCCAACAACATCAGAATGTAGTTTCTTCTCAAGTGCTCAGGGAATATTTACCAAGATAGACCATAGTCTGGGCCATAAAACAAGTCTCAATAAATTTAGGATTCAAGTCATGCAAAGTTTGTCCTTTGACCACAATGGAATTAAATTAGGAATCAATAACAAAATGATCTTTGGAAATTTCCACAATATTTGCAAATGAAATAGCACTTCTAGATAATGAATGTATCAAACAAGAAATCAAAAGGAAAATTAGAAAATAATTTTAACTAAATGAAAATTTAAGCACAACATATTAAAAATTGTAGGATGCTACTAAAGCTGTACTTAGGGGCAAATTTATAGCATAAGATGGCTATATAAAAAAGAAAAATGATCTCAAAGTAATAACACAGTCTTCTACCTTGAGAAACTAAAAAAAACCAACAACAACAAAAACAACAAATTAAACCTAAAGTAAGCAGAAGAAAGGAAACAGTAAAGATCAAAGCAGAAATTCATGACATAAAAAAAACAATAACAGCCGCAGAGCTCGGCCCCGCGCGCGCGCGCGACCCCACACCCGCCCACTCATCCACCTACCCACTCCCTGCGCCGCCTCTTCCCACCCTGAGCAGAGCCGCCGAGGATGATAAACACCCAGGACAGTAGTATTTTGCCTTTGAGTAACTGTCCCCAGCTCCAGTGCTGCAGGCACATTGTTCCGGGGCCTCTGTGGTGCTCCTGATGCCCCTCACCCACTGTCGAAGATCCCCGGTGGGCGAGGGGGCGGCAGGGATCCTTCTCTCTCAGCTCTAATATATAAGATTGTTAGCACTGCTAGAGTTTGCTGAAGAGAAGATGAAAGTGAACTACGTCTTCATCTGCTTCAGGAAGGGCCGGGAAGACAGAGCTCCACTCCTGAAGACCTTCAGCTTCTTGGGCTTTGAGATTGTGCGTCCAGGCCATCCCTGTGTCCCCTCTCGACCAGATGTGATGTTCATGGTTTACCCCCTGGACCAGAACTTGTCCGATGAGGACTAATGGTCATAGAGGATGCTTTGCCCAAGAGCCACAGTGGGGGAAGAGGGGAAGTTAGGCAGCCCTGGGACAGAGGAGGGGGCTTCGTGCTGTCTAGGGCAGGACGCTGAGGGGCTCAGGGTGAGGGTTGCCTATTGTGTTCTCGGCGTTGACTCACTGAAATTGTTTTCCATAAAGAACAGTATAAACATATTATTCACATGTAATCACCAATAGTAAATGAAGATGTTTATGAAAAAAAAAAAAAAAAAAAAAAAAAACAATAACAGAGAAAAATCAATGAAACAAACAAAAAAAGCTGGTTCTTAAAAAAGATCAATAAAATTGGTAAATCACTAGCCAGACTAATGAGGAAAAGAGAGAAGATGCAAATTAAAAATATCTAGAACAAGAGAAGTGACATCATGAAAGATTCTACAGACAGCAAATGAATAATAAGGGAATAACTTGAGCAACTATCCCCATAAATTTGATGAATTAGGTGAAATGGACAAATTCCCTGAAAGACACAAATTACCAAAGCTCAGTCAAGGAGAAATAGATAACCTGAAGAGTGAAATATATATGAAATTGAAATTATAGTTTAAAACCCTCCTACAGAGAAATTCCCAGGCCCATATGGCTTCATTGGTGAATTCTACCACACCTTTAAAAAATAAATAATAATAACTTTATATAAAATCTTCCAAAAAATTTAAGAGAAGAGAATACTTCCCAACTCATGCTACAAGGCTGTCATTACTCTAATACCAAAACCACACAAAGATATTACAAGAGAAGAAAACTATAGGCTAACACTCTCATGAAAATACATGCAAAAATTCATAACAAATATTTAGTAAATTGAATCTAGCAATATATAGAAATATAACACATCATGACCAAGTGGGTTTTATCCCAGGAATGAAAGGTTAGATTAGCATTCAAAAACCAATCAATGTAATGTATCATATTAACAAACTAAAAAGATGAAAAAACATGATCATTTCAATAGACACAAAAAAAGGATTTGATAAAACCCAATAGCTTTTCATGATAAAACCATTCAACAAACTAAGAATAGAAGGTAACTTCCTTAAATTGGTAAAGGTTATCTACAAAAAATCTGCTGCTAACCCCATATTTAATGGTGAAAGACTGAATGATTCACTCCTATGATCAGGAACAAGGCAGGAATATCTGTTCTGCCACTTCTATTCAACATTCTAATCAGTGCAGTCAGGCAAAAAAAACCACAAAAACATAAAAGGCATCCAAACTGGAAAGGAAGAAGTAAAACTATCTTTATTTTCAGACAACATGATTGTCTATGTAGAAAATGCAATAGAGTCTACAAAAAAAAAAAAAGCTACTAGGACTAATAAGCGAGTTTAGCAAAATGGCAGGATACAAGATTAATATAGATCAATTGTATTTCTATATACTAGCAATGAACTATTGGAAACTGATTTTTAAAAACAATACCATTTGCAATAGCATCAAAAATATGAAATTCTTAGGGCTAAATATAACCAATGATGTGAAGGACCTGTACACTGGTAACTGCGAAACATTGCTAAAAGAAATTATAGAAGGCCTAAATAAATAGCTATTCCTTGTTCGTGGTATAGAAAATTTAATATTGTTAAGATGTGAAGTCTTTCCAAAATTGATCTATAAATTCAACACAATTCCCATCAAAATCCCAGCAGGCTTTTTTAAGGAAATTAACAAAAAGATTCTAAAATTCATATGAAAATGCAAAAGACCTAGGATAGCCAAAAGAATTCTGCAAAAGAACAAAGTTAGGGGCTAACATCTGATTCCAAGACTTATTATAAAGCTACAGTAATCAAGACAATGTATTATTGGCATAAAGGTAGACAAACAGATCCATGGAACAGAATAGAGAGTCCAGACATAAACCAACACATATGGATAATTGATTTTTCACAAACATACAAAGTCAAAGTCAAAGCAGAAGAGAAAGAAAAGTCTTTTTGACAAGTGATGCTTAAACAATTGAATGTAGATTCATAGGCAAAAAAAATGACCTTTAATCCATAACTTGCCCTATTTACAAAAATTAACTCAAAATGGATCTTGTACCTAAATGTAAAAACTAAAACGTCTAAAAGAAAACATAGGAGAAAATCTTTGTGACCTTCAGTTAGGCAAAGATTTCTTAGACTTGACAACAAAAGCACAATCCATAAGAGAAGAAAATGATAAATTGGATTCCATCGAGATTAAAAATTTTGGCTCTTCAAAAAGCAATGATAAGAGAAAGAAAAACAAGACTCAGACTGGGAGAAAATCTTTGTAAATTATATAACTGACACCCAGTATATATAAAGAACTCTCAAAACCTAACAATAAGAAAGTAAACAAACCAATTTGATTAAAAAAATGGGGGAAATATTTGAACAGACATTTCATCAAAGATATATGGATGGCAAATAAGCACATGAAAAGTTACTCAACATAATTAAGGAAATGCAAATTAAAACCACAATGAGACCACTACATGCTTATTAGAATGTCTAAAATTAAAAAGCCTGACCACATGTTAGCAAGGATTGGAGTGACCAGAACTCTCATACTGCTAGTAGGAATGTAAAATAGGAGAGCTGCTTTGCAAAACAGTTTGGTAGTGCATTATAAAGTTGAACATACACCTACCATACAATCTAGTCATTCCACCCTGAGGTATTTACCCAAAACTGAAGAAAAATATGTCTGTACAATGACTTGTACGGAGTATTCAAAAGAACTTGTTAAATAACAAAAAATCAACTAAGCACATTTAAAGATCAAGTTGCCTTTATTTAATGATTTATGAATCAGAAAGCATCTCATCTAGCAATAGAAAGGAGGTCCACAGAGCTGTAGAAAAGGAAAGATTTTTAAAGGCAGAAAGGGGGCAGGAAAAGGAAATTATTAGCATAAATAAAGAATGCACTGTTTCAGGGAAGGCCACCATCCTAAGGGGAATGGAAGGGCCTATTGGGTGGATTACCTCACTAGTGCTGACCTGGTAATTCCAGGTTTACTGGTTAAAGGTTACATTCCTGGGGGATGTTGAGACTGCAATTAGGTTAGGTACTAAGTCTCGGTTTGCTGATGTGGGATTTAGCACAAGTGACTCCATTTTGGGACTGATGTCTCCTTTTCAAGAAGCTTAACTGGTAATATGCAAAAACTGGAAATAACCTAGAAGTCCATCAACAGGGGGATGAATAAATAAATGGCAGTATATCTATACAATGAAATATTACTGAGTCAAAAAAAGGACTGGATTCTTGATACATGCAACAACATGGGTGAATCTCAAATTAATTATGCTGAGGGAAAGAAACCAGATCAAAAAGAGAAAATACTCATGATTCCAATTTATATAAAACTCTAGAAAAATGCAAATCGACAGTGACAGAAAACAGATCCGTGTTCTTGGCAAGGAACAAGAGGGAAGGCCCAAGGAAACTTTCTGGTAGATATGTTCACTATCTTGATTATGGAGATGGTTTCAGGAGTGTGTGTATATATATGAGTATGTGTATTTTGAACATGTATATATATTTGAATATATATGTCAAAACTTACTAAATTATGCACTTTAAATATGTACAGCTCTAATGTTGAAAGTTTTTCTCAAATGTCTGGTGATCCTTGGCTGAATGTTCATATTTAAGAATGAGACACTGAAAAGCTAAGGGAAAGCTCTCTGTGTATAGAGATTGCTTGTTTACTTGTAGGTATCACTATAGGATGATCAGACATTGGTCCAAAATCCCTAGCATGATGTATAAAACTTTCTATCACCTTGTCTTGTTTGCTCTGCTCAGTCTTCTTCCCCCACTACTTTCTCTTTCACAATACACTCCAGATCACATTCAGCATCCTTTGCCTGGAAAGCCCCTCCTACCTCTGTATCCTTAGTGTACTGCCACTCACCTCAAAACAGCTTGATTTATCCCCATTATCCAGGTCTATCACGTTCCTTGATTCTCCCCCACCCCCCAGAACAGTTAATTACTATTTCCTCTGTGTGACCTCAGTGTTATAATTGCTTATAGTCTTGCATTTAATCATTGCATTGCAACTCATTTATTTGCATATATGTGAGCCCTCTGAGGGAAGACATTCATCATTACAACCTCAATGACTAGAACCTGGCACATAGTAGATGTTCAGCAACACTGGATGACTGACTGCATGGCTAAATATCATAATTCTGATTCATATTGCATTTCCTCTGGTGCCTATAGCTGAATTTGCTCAGTGGGAAAATCTGATTCCATGACCTGGCCCACCTACTCTGTTCCAACCAGATGTAGTTAATCCTGGTTACCCCCAACTGGGTCCTGAAATAGATGAAAGACTACAGATACTGTGAACATTTTAGTTGCCATTACTGGAAGAGAGTGTAGGCTAGTTTAACAGTGGGAGGTTGCTTTTAGTAAACAGATTGTTCACTTAGCCTAAATATGATACTAACAATGATACTACCATTGTTCTTTATGTATCCATTTACGTATCAAACCTTTCCCTCAGTGTAATTCACATGGTAAATTCTGAAAATTTTTGATTTAATAGAGCCTAAGTTAGTGGGATTTTACTTTACATGAGAAAAATAGGGATAATCATAATAATTTTGGAATAAAACTAATGCTTCCTTCTAGCATATGCTCTTCGTAGCACTTTATAATCTTTTTCATTTGCTAGAAGGAATTTAGGTTTGAATGTCTCCATTTATTTTTAATCAGAGCTTTTCATTTTGCTTGATCATTTATTAAACTGTATATGTGCTATTGCTATCAGAGTGGGTTGTTATGGAAATAGCAGTGACATCACAAACTCTGTATTGTAGCACAATTTTGAGGTAGAAAAAATGAACATGTAGATAATAAAGAAAAATTCTTGACTCCATTCAAATATATATGATAATTAAAGAAAATCATATGAACAAATTTAAAAGCAATATTTAAATACACTGATGACTATTCTTTAAAACTTAACGGAAGGAAACTGTTTTTCATGACAGCCACGCTCATTTATATTGGATTCATGTATATAATCAATCAAAACAAGGTAGTGGGGCTTCCCTGGTGGCGCAGTGGTTGAGAATCTGCCTGCCAATGCAGGGGACACGGGTTCGAGCCCTGGTCTGGGAAGATCCCACATGCCGTGGAGCAACCAAGCCCCTGAGCCACAACTACTGAGCCTGCGCGTCTGGAGCCTGTGCTCCGCAACCCGAGAGGCCGTGACAGTGAGAGGCCCGCGCATCGCGATGAAGAGTGGCCCCCGCTCGCCGCAACTGGAGAAAGCCCTCGCACATAAACGAAGACCCAACACAGCCAAAAATAAATAAATAAATTTATAAAAAAAAAAACCAAAAAAAACAAGGTAGTTACACAGTAATGACTGTGATAATGATGAGATTCTGAAACAGGGGCAATTGAATATGCATCACTTGCTTTTCACATGTAAATTCCATTACTAACACAGCACTACTGTTCCCTTGTATTTCTATATAACACTGTAGCTAATAGGAGTATCATGGTAGAATAAGGGGAGAAAAGGTCTTTGTGCTGCATTTGCAAATTTACAAGAAGCAAAAAAAAGTCTAGATTTAAATCACAGCAGAGGATCTTCCTTACCTGGACACTCAACAATCAGTTTAGGATGAGAATGCAACTAACAGACTTGTATCTAATCTACAATTCAGCTGTATTTCTCAGGTGGATATTGATCTGTCTCCTTTTCTCCAAGAGTGAAATGCACAAAGTGTTTTTTTCAAACTCTGGATTCAAATGAATATAACTATCCAAACTCTTTCAGCCTTTGTTAAGCATCTAGCCACTTCGCCTAGAATGACTACATTAATAAACAGGTCAATTTATCGCCTCAAGAAAAATGTCAATTTTCCAAGTGTTCTGCATTTCTTTTACTTGAGTATCAAGAGGGTGGGGAAAGGAACAGAACAGAGGCACCTCAATTAGAAACTGCCTGCTAGCCTAGCATCAAAACCATTTTTTCCCCTACTTATTTAGCAGAATAAATAAGAAATATTCACTTAAGTCCGTCCTGGGTATACAATTCTCTAATAAGCTTAGTGTAAGGAAAACTTGACAAGCCTCCATCCTTATCCTCAAGTAGCATACATATATCATCTGGATAAGTAGACATGATTTAATGAAGGAGCAAAGGGCATTCATAAAAGCTTTCTTCATCTTATTAATGGCATCACCATTTGCTCAGGTCAAAGACATTGGAGATACTGTGTTCTTGATTATTCTCTCACCCACACATCCAACTCATCAATGAATCCTGTTCGCTCTACCTTCCAAACATGTCCAGAATCCACCACTTCTTACCACCTCCACAGCTACTATCCTGGTTCAGACCACTGTCATCTATAGGGGAGGAAAAACTTGTCTTCTACCTCTCAGAGTCTCCAGCTGGGCCTAAGAATTAAACTGACATAAAACAGATTAACAGAAGAAAAGTATACAAGTTTTAACTGTTTTTTCTTTACATGTACATGGGAGTCTTCATGAGAAAAATGAAGGCCCAGAAAAGCAGTTAGAGTGGAACACTTATGTACTGAATTGGACAAAGAGTAGTAAATTGTGAAAATGTGGCAAGGCAAAGGGGCTTGGCCTAGGGTATTTAATTGGGTGGGGAAGTGAATAGGAAGGTAAACGTTAGTTTAACAAGGTTTGTTTGTACAGATTTCTCTCAGCCTCAACTTCCTGTCCTTGGAGATAGAATGTCTCTTCCCTTCTGGTATAGGGAGCACATTGTCAGGGAGGAAGAAAATTTCCTCTCCCCTTCCAGGGTTCTTCTGGCTGGTCTAAGAATTAAATTAACATGAAAAAGATTAACAGGAGAATATCAACAAAATTTTATAACATGTATACATGAGAGAGACCCAGAAAGACCGAGTAACTTGCCGAAATGGCTGAAACCCTCACCTTAAATACCACCTTCAGCTAAAGACAAGAGAGGATGTTGGGGGCTAGTGGTTTGGAACCTGAAAGGGGAGGAAGACAAGTCACATAGAGATGGAAAAGCAAATGTTTGGTAAATAAATGTTTACTGGGCCATGCAGAGACTATGCACAGAGTGAATGCTGGTCTCTAGACCCTAACAAATTTCTCCCACCACACCTAACGCATACTCTTTGCAGACATCTCTGGTGATAGCACTATTCCAGGCCCTTTAAATTCTTTTAGGTAGTTAAGGGGGTGGTAATAAGAAAAACTTCCTGAGTCTTCTGTTTCTTAAAAATAATCACCTAAATTAATCCTCATGCCGAAGAGACACATTTTGGGCTGGCAAAATTTGGTCCCCTACAACATCTCTTACATGGAAATTTCATCTCTTGTGTTTAAAAGAAAGAAAAAAAGTCAGAGTATCCTTCTTGCATCTGCTGTTTTTTCAAGCGCCTTTAACTCAAAATATTGCCTTAACTATGGCAATAGCCTCCTTGGTGGCTTCTCTGCTTCTACTCTTGTCTCTCTAGTGTCTCCGGAATCCATATAACAGCCAAAGCAACCTTTTAAAACTATAAATCAGCTCCCTTCACTCCCCTGTTGAGAATACTCCAAAGGGTTCCTATCACCATGGATTTCAAGGCCCTACCAGACCTATCCCCCGCCAATCTGTCTAACCTCATCTCCCAACACTTTCTGCTCCTTCCCTCCACTCCAGCCACACTACTCTTCCTGGTGTTTTTCAAACATGTCATGCTTGAGAGACTGAATATGCAAACAGACAATGGCCAGACCATATATAAAACTAGAACTCTGACCCACAATCTGCAGAAACCAACTCAAGAAACCAACTTACTTTCTACAAGTCAGACTACTATCTCTATAACCAATCCAGGAAGCCAAACAATACTCCCTGTAACAATCAGCCCAAAACATCCAGGAATTGATTAATAACTGACAGCTTCCCTAATTTTTGTCCCAGCTTCCAACTTAGTACCAACCAGAGAAAGCCAAATATGTATCAGCCACATAGGATGCCCTGCTTCTCATTAGCCTGCCTACAGTTTCCGCATGCCAACAGCCTCCAATCAAGGCATACCTGAAGCTATCCGTCTTTTCCACGATGAAGCTTCCCTACTCGCCTGACTGTGAGTCTTTGCCAAATGCAAAAGTAATGGTGGCTGACTCCCTTGCTGTAACAAGCTATGAATAAATAGCCCTTTGCTTGTTCTCATTTGGGTGGTCTCATTTATCTCTACATGCTCATTTGTGCCTCAAGGTCTTGGCACTTTCAGTTCCTTCTGCCTGGAACACCCTTCTGCTTTGCATGGTTTGCTCACTTAATGAATTCAGGTCTCTGTTCCAAAATTACTTCCTCAGAGAGGACTTCCCTGGTCATCCTATCTAAAATATTCTTCTCAAAACAACTGGTTCTAATCGATGATGTTCAAAAAATATGTATTAACTAGAAATACTCTATAGGCAGCTCCACCCTTGCACAAAAAGGGGTATAAGAACCAGATGAGCCCAGCAGCCTAATACCTTCTAAGGAGTACCTATGACAATGCTGAATTTTATCTGAGCCCTGTGCTCCTGGAAGGCAGTAAAAGGGAGGAAAAATATCTTTTTCCCTCAACCCTTCTAGGTTCTTGGCTGAGTCTCTGTAACAAGAGACAGATTAACAAGAGAAAAGCATACACATTTATTTAATATAGGTTTTATGTGACACAGGAGCCTTCATAAGGAAATGAAGACCCAAAAGAAACAGTTAAACCTGAGTATTTTTATGCTAGGTTTGATGAAGAGTGGAAAGTCACAGAAAATGTGATAGAACAAAAGGGTATGAGCTAAAGATAGTAAACAGGGACACTTAGCAAGGCTTGTTCAATCAAATTCCCTCCGTCTTCAGAGATAAGGATACTCTTTTCCTTTGGGTACTGGGTGGGCACCTCTTACATGAGGACCTTATGATCTGCTTCAGGGAAAGGTCAGAGAGTCCTTCCTGCACCAACTGTTTCTTAAATTCCTTCAGCTCAAAATTTTCAATATGCCAGGGCACCATATTTTGGGGGTAATGTGTTCTGAAACCCATCATTAGCAACAGTTGAGTTCCTCCCACTCCTTTATATTCTGGCTAACTTCAAAGGAGCTCTCTGTTCTCATATCTTCCCAGATAAGACCCATCTTCATCCTTCTTTATGACTCCCATATGCCTCGTGGAGAACTCCCTTGTTTACCTGCCTCTATAAAACCTCAAGCTCCCTTCCTTTTCTTTGAGATGTTCCTCGTTAATGAACAGTCTCCCTATTGCAATAGCCCGAATAAAATAATCTCTTTAATTGTCTGGTGCATTTTGCCTTTCATTGCTTACATCTGGAACTGCTTTCCTTTCTGTACCCTACCTACCCACCTACCACACACATACATACTCTAATAAGAAAGAATTTTGTTCCATGACCCAAATAGATCAGCTAAGCAGTCTGTCAGAACATTTGCTTTAGAGTGAAACTTCCATGCAAGATGCTTGTTAAAGTCCTCAAAAAGATAGAGCAGTGATCTTTCTAAGATTATTGTAACAGGGTGTAAGACTTTCTTGCCCCTGTTTACTAATAAATGTGTGTGTAGGTTAATTCAGTTTAAGACCTCCATTCATTGTAACATTCCATGCAGTAGCAAAGTTGTGCATTTGAAGACCTATAGTCTTCAACTTAAGAGTCATTCAAACCTAACACTTCTGAAAGCCAAATTGGTTTAAGTCAGATTACAACAAAGATATGAAAATAAATGGAAATTAATTGTTCAATAGTCACTATTATTAATTTAATGTACAAATATCTTTTAATCCCTTTCCTATTTTCTTTTCATTGTCTTCTTTATATGAAAACTGAGACCATCTACACCTACACAGCTTTCTGCCTATATTAACGTGACTTTACTTTTCCATTGTCTTTATCAGCATAATTTTACTATTCTTTCCCAGAAAGATAAAAGTTGCAAATAAACTTATTGTACATTCCAGGAACTTCTCGAAAGAATCATCAGGAGAGTCCTGAAAGTCCATTGGTGGACTGCTGGGTCCACAAATCTTAAAAACTATTGTATTATGATCTTTACCCAACCATAATCAAGCCCCTTCCCCAATCGAAAGGCCCACCTTAAAACAGACTTTAAAATCTCATAAATATCCCAAGTTCACCCTCTCTACTTATAGATAATACTAAGTCTCTGTTGAGGTGGCACTCCCCCTTATTGTGCTGAGAATAAGCACAGCTTTGTCTCAAGATATTTTGGTGATATTTGGGGAGCCAGCATTTAAAATAAGAACTTGCATAGAATCATTTACAAGCTCATTTCCCTTAGCTTGACATTTCTCACAGGGTCTTTGGTTCTGCAACCAAGAATTGTCCTTCTAAAGTTTTTTTTTTTTTTTGTAACTTAAGCTGTACAGTTGGGGATTGTAGTTAGCTTTTCACACAACTCTCTCACTCACATACACATCTCTAGTCATTCACTTGTAGACACAAATCTGTGAGGACCAGTTTGAAGCCTATGTCAAGAGTCCAGGTGAGAGATGATGAGGCCTCTGACTTAAAGTAGTTGCTATAAGAATAGGGAGAGCCTGAATTTAAAAGACATTAAGGTAAAATCAAAAGCATTTTGTGATTAACTACATTTAAGAGTAATGGGGAAAAGCCAAGAATTGCACTGAGGTTTCTAATTTTCAAGAATGTTAGAATTATGTATCATTCAAAATATCAAGAATATTTCCATTTTAATTCAGATATTTATTGAGCAACTACTATGTGCAGAGCACACGTATGGAGGAAGAATGGGGGGCAGTTAAGTTACATGGTAGGTTCCTGGAGGACAGTCAAGTGGAACAATTAATGAGTAGTTGATAATATGGGTCTGAAATTCAAGGAAGAAGTTGGCATTGGAAAAAGAGACGTGAGAACCACTGGCGTGGAGTTTATTACTGAAGCTGTGGGAGAACATAGAAAATAAGAGAAAAAGCTAAATAAAAATGGCTAGAGAGACAGGAGGAGAACTAGGGAAAAAAAGTCATGTCACAAAAGTTAAAGAAGTAGAGCACTTTCAAAAAGAAGAATTTTTTTTAATATTCCACATATGAGTGAAATCACATGGTATTTGTCTTTCTCCATCTGACTTATTTAACTTAGCATAATACCCTCAAGGATAAACCAATGTTACCTAAATTTTAAAAAAGGAAAAAGGAAAAACTGGTTAACAAGGACAAATGTTGCAGAGAGGTCAACTAGGCCTTGCATTTGGCATATTAGTACATCTTTGGTGGTTTTAGCAAAAATACTTTAGAAGAGTAGTAGAAGGAAGAATAAATTATGTAGTGCTTGTAATTAATCAATTTCAAAGGAAGCAAACAGATTTTAATTACTTTATGTTACTGGCTGATAAGTCTCACTTTGAAAGATTAAGGGCATTTTGATTGGAATTTCTCAAGAAGACTCTCTTTAATGGAATGGATGGCCTTTGAAAATGTATTTATTCAACTTTGCACTAACTAGAATGTTGGCCATGGAAGGACTGCAATAAATAATTGTTAAATTGAAAAGAATTCACTTGTCTCTCTCTCATATATACATATAATTTTGAATAAAATATATTTTATATTTTAATATACATACTTTTTATTTTGAAACAATTACAGATTCACAGGAGGTTACAAAAGAAATGTACAGGAAAGTCCCATACGCACTTTTCTCAGCCTACTCCAATGTTAACATCTTATACCACTATAATACATGATCAAAACCAAGAAACTAACTTTGGCACAATCCACAGAGTTTATTCAAATTTCAGTGGTTATACATGAAGTAGTTTCTGTATGGGGGGTGTCTCTGTGGAATATTAGCACATGTGTGGCCTTGTGTAACCACCATAATAATCAAGATATTAAACTGTATCATCACCACAAGACTCTCTTATGTTACCCCTGTATAGGCACACTTGTCCCCCTCCTCCCTATCCCTAACACCTGGCAACCAACCATGAGCTCTCTACCTCTATAATTATGCTGTTTTATGAATGTTACATAAATGGAATCAGGCACTATCTTTTTGTGACTGAATTTTTCCACTAAGCATAATTTCCTTGAGGTTCATCCAAATTATTGTGTGCTTTGATTGTCCATTCTTTTTTTATTGCTGAGTAGTATTCCATGGTATGTATATACCATAGTTTGTTTATTCACCCTTTGAAGGACATCTAGGCTGTTCTGGGTTCTTGGCTATTATGAATAAAACTGTTATCAGCATTAATGTAAAGGTTTTTGTATGAACATAAGTCTTTATTTCTCTGGGATAAATGACCCGGTTGTACATTATATGCTTGGCTTTGTAAGCAACTGCCAAACTATTTTCCATAATGGCTGTACCATTTTACCTTCCCACTGACATAAGGTCCAATTTCTCTGCATCCTCACCAGCATTCGGTATTATCAATATATTTTTCATTTAGCCATTCTGATAGGGATGTAGTGATATCTCATTGCAGTTCTAATTTGCATTTCTCTGATGGCGAATGTTAAACGTGTTTTCATGTGCTTACTTGCCATATGTATATCTTCTTCTGTGAAATGTCTCTTCATGAATTTTGCCCATTTTTTAACGGTTGAGTTTTGAAAGTTCTTTATATATTCTAGACACTAGTGCTTTGTCAGATATGTGGTTTGCAAGTATTTTCTTCCACTCTGTAGTTTTTCTTTTCATTGCTTTTAACAGTCTTTCACGGAGCAAAAGATTTTAATTTTGATGAGCCAATATGTCAGTTTTTTTCCTTTTATGGATCATGCTTTTGATGTCAAGTCTAAGGACTGTCTAGTGCTAGTTCCCAAAGATTTTCTACCATGTAATTTTTTAAAAATTTTATAGGGACTTCCCTGGTGGTGCAGTGGTTAAGAATCCGCCTGCTGATGCAGGGGACACAGGTTCAATCCCTGGTCTGGGAAGATACCACATGCCGTGAAACAACTAAGCCTGCGAGCCACAACTACTGAGCCCGAGTGCTGCAACTACTGAAGCCCACGTGACTAGAGCCCATGCTCCGCAACAAGAGAAGCCACCTCAATGAGAAGCCCGCGCACCACAAGGAAGAGTAGCCCTGCTCACTGCAACTAGAGAAAGCCCGCGCACAGCAATGAAGACCCAAGGCAGCCCCCCCAAAAAAAAAGTTTTATAGTTTTATATTTAAATCTGTAATCCATTTTGACTTAATTTTTGTATATGATATGAAATTTAGGTGAAGGATAAGTTTTTTTGCCTTTAGATGTCCAATTGCTTCAGCACCATTTGCTAAAAAGGCTATCATTTCTCCATTGAATTGATTTTGCTCTTTTGTCAAAAATTTATTGGGTATACTTGTGTGGATCTATTTCTGGGTTTCTATTCTGTTCTATTGATCTATGTGTCTATCCCTCGCCAGTACCATACTATCTTGATTATTGCCAATATATTGTAAGACTTAACATCAGGATAAGGGATTCCTCCCAACTATATATATTTTTACTTTAGTGTTTTATAGTAATTGCTCTGTGATATGAGTAACTATTTGTCTATAACATAGACATATCAATTTGCAAAGAATTAGAATATAATAAGGTGTATTTTAAACTATACCTATATGAGAAATTTAATATTCATCCTTGAGGAACTGATATAATGGAAAGAGCGTTGGACTAGAGTCGGCATACCTGGGTTTCATAGCTAGCTTTGACACAAGCAAGCTAAATTACTTTAAGCATATCTCTCTTTCTCAACTTCTCAGAGTCTAAGTTTCCTCATCTGTAAAATGAGTAGGAAGTAGATAGTCTCTCAGGTTTTTTCTAGAAAGAGGAAAAGTTCCTGAGTTTATTTAGTCTATATGAATTGCCTACATGGCTACCACATAGCACAACTCCAAGAGGTACCTTTCACACTGTATTCTGTGTCAGGATTTGGAAAACGATAGCCTAAGGCCCAAATCTAGACTGCAGCCTGTTTTTGTAAATCAAGTTTTACTGGAACACTGCCATGCTTATTCGTTTACATACTACGTGCGGCTGCTCTCCCCACTACAATGGCAGAGTTGATTAGTTGCAATACAGACCCTATCAGAAAAGCCAAAAAAATAATTGCCAAATCTTGGTCCATTTGAAGGCTGCTTCCTGGAGTTATGCAACTATGGCTGACCTAATTATTTAAATATCTGTACATGAAGGAGAAAGCACTGATTTGACAAGAATTAAACTCTTTTGTTTTATTAATCTATCACTATAGTTAGAAAATAATCAGGGTTGTAAAGATAATATTCCTAATTTTAGTGCCATCATTATCATATGAGTATATGGTAAATAAGCCCTTTCAAACAGTAGCAGAAGTTTAGCCTAGGAGAAATAGGCCTTGATGTATTAGTTTAGATAATTTCTTTTCATTCAAGTGCTTTTCAGTTCAAAAAGCATCTGAGCAGCCCTGAGCATCATGAGATGTATGTGTGTTGCGAGGTAAGAAATGAGTAAGACAAGATCCTTGCCCTCAAAAAACTCACAATCTAGTTGAGGGGAAAGAGGATAAATCAGAGAAAAAGCCAACACAATTAAGATACATTGTGATAAAATATATAAAAGGGGGCCAATGAGGCTACAGGAAGATCAGGGCTATGTTTTCCTTCATTTCTTAGCTGAGTGGCTTTCTCATGTGATGACACTGCAGGGGAAGAAAAAGTTTTCCTCAACTCTCTTAGGGTCTCTGGTTGGGTCTGAAAATTAAACTGACAAAGACAAATTAACAGAAGAAAAGTATACAAGTTTTATTAAATTTTTACATTTAATGAAGAGAATGAAGACCTGAAGAAGTGACCAGAGCAGAAAGGCTTTATACCTTTTAGACAAACAATAAATTTGTGAAGAATTGACAAGACAAAGGGGTTTGGGAGAGAGTAGTTAATGGTGAAGCAGTTAACTAGGAAGATAAGGGTTAGTTTAACAAGGTTTGTTTATACAGATTTCCCTGGTGCCATCTCTGGGCAGATTAGAGTCTGTCTTCAGTAAAAGGAGAATTTATTTCCTGCCTTTAGGCAGAAAAGGGGGAGCTTTTTTAGAGTTTGCTGCTTCTTAATTGCCTTAAGCTCAAAATAATTTTTATGTCAAAGAGACATATTTTGGAGTGGTAGATTGTGGTTTCCTTCAACATTCTATCATTCCCTGAGTGTTGTCACAGCTTGCCCTAGAATGGTTCATTTAAGGTATGCTTTGTATGAATTCATAGAAACTTAAAAGTATTGCCCACTCTTAGCACTTTTGAATTCCAGAGTTTTTAGTTATACTATACCAGAATGTCTGACCTGAAATGATAAAGAAAGTGTGGTGTGTATATATATATATATACATACAATGGAAAACAAACCAGTCATTAAAAAGAAGGAAATTTTGCCATTCATGACAACATGGATGGACCTTAAGAGCATTAATTATGCTAAGTGAAATAAGTCAGATAAAGAAAAATACTGCATGATCTCACTTATATGTGGAATCTAAAACAACAACAACAACAAAAAACCAAACTCATATAAGACATCAGATTTGGGCTTCCCTGGTGGCGCCGTGGTTGGGAGTCTGCCTGCCAGTGCAGGGGACACGGGTTCGAGCCCTGGTCTGGGAAGATCCCGCATGCCGTGGAGCGACTGGGCCCGTGAGCCACAACTACTGAGCCTGCGCGTCTGGAGCCTGTGCTCCGCAACAAGAGAGGCCGCGATAGTGAGAGGCCCGTGCACCGCGACGAAGAGTGGCCCCCGCTCGCCACAACTGGAGAAAGCCCTCGCACAGAAACGAAGACCCAACACAGCCATAAATAAATAAAGTGTAAAATTTAAAAAACAAAAAACATTTATATAAAAAAAAAAAAGACATCAGATTTGTGGTTACCAGAGGTAGGGGTGGGGTATTTGGATGAAGGTGGTCAAAAGGTACAAACTTCCCATTATAAGATAAACAAGTAATGGGAATGTAATGTACAACATGATGACTATAGTTAACACTGCTGTGTGGTGCATTTGAAAGTTGTTAAGAGAGTAAGCCTTAACTGTTCTCATCAAAAGGGAAAAAATTTCTGTAACTGTATGAGGTGATGGATGTTAACTAAACTTATCGTGTTGATCATTTAACAATACATGTATGTCAAGTCATTGTGATGTATACCTTAAACTTACACAGTGCTGTATAGGTCAATTATATCTCAATAAAACTGAAAGTAAATAGAGAAACAAAGTAGAATGTCTGACCAATACACATGTACATATATGTTTTCTCTTAATCATACGGGCTCACAACTTTGGGCTTATATTTAATTCTTTGAAGCAACAGGGTTGAACAGTTAGGATTTTGTGGCCAGATTGCCTGGGTTTAAATCTCAACTCTCTGACCTTCGGCAGGGTGCTTATACTCTCGGTACTTCACTTTCTTCACCTGTAGAATATCTAACTCGTAAGGTTTCTGTGAGGAATAAATGATTTAATATATACAAACTACTCAGAATATGCCTGGCACATAACAAGCTCTAAATACATGATTGTTATAAATACCATTCCTCCTCCCTTTGCTCCCTACATTTATTTAGTTGTTGAGCCACGCATATTCTTCCTCTACCATGCCTCTCCAATCCAACCTCTCTACTCCATTCTCACAAATACCACACTTTTACTACTTTTCCTCTGGAGTATTCTTTCCCTTATTCAATTCATCCCACATTCCAAAGTCAGATTAATCTTCCTAAAATGAAGCTCCAGTGATGTAAAACCTGCCTTCTCCCCATATATACAACAGTGATTTTCAACCTGCAGACTATGGAACCCTGGGGCCCTATGAGGTTACTGTAAGTGATTTTGGAATCCATATAAACATAAATGTTTTCTCAACCAATAAAATCTACTAAAAATACAAGATGTGATTACATTCCAGAGGCAGAATTCTGTTAGCCTATAGTCTGCATTAGGTAACTAGAAATTCTCCAAACCAAAGGCTGGACACTGGATCCCATTTAGTTTTGAGTCCTGGTATTCCTGGTAAAGACAGGTTTCTCTAGATTTTTTTTGCCCTACTCATATAAGAATAAGGTGTGTATTCAAAATATTTTAGCCAATCACATATTTTGAATACCTTCAATTTCAACAATGAGAACTCATTTCTAATGTTCATCATGCTAATTAACAAGCCAGAAATTTCACCAATAAAAACTGGCTTCCAATGTTCCCAATGTGAACTAATAAAGCACATGATATTGCTATAGATAGTGTAGCTATAAATAAAGCACTTGTAGTAGCCACTTTATGGGTAGATGCCTTCTAATTTAAATAATAGTTGGCTCTCTGGAATGTGAACTCCTAAGTATGAAACCAAGCAGGACCCTGTGGAGCCCTCCAGGGTACAAGTCTTTCCACATCCTCCATTTCTCGTTTGTAGGAAAAATGCTTTCAGCCTTCTAGACCTTCCCTGAGTTCCAAAGGGCAGATTCAAACGGTTAGTAAATAGAGGAGCAAGGGAATGCAGAAACAAAGGAAAGACAGTCAAGAAACAATACTGCAGCAACGGAGCAGGATCCTGGTTCCTCCTCAAGGAATATACATAACAATCTGGTACACATCTCTGAGTTCTTCTACAGGAACTAACCACCCCACCCCCAGGTGGAAGATGGTAACTTCAGGCTGAGCACAAGCACGAGGACCCCAGACTGGTTGGAACTAGAAGGCTGATGATTGAGATTCTTGGAACACCACCCTGTTACCCCACCACCAACCAATTAGAGGAAGGTCACATCCTCCCCCCAAATTTTGCCAATAAAAACTCTTCCCTGAAAACCATCAGGGAGTTGGAGTCTTTTGAGCACGAGCTGCCCGTTCCCCTTGCATGGCCCTTGCAATTAACCTTTGTCTGCTCCAAACTCCGACATTTTGGTTTGGCTTCACTGTGCATCAGCCACACAAACTTGGGTTTGACAAGTAGAATACTAGTCAAAACTGGGTTGTAACTTCAACTAACACAGATGCACAGTGTCACATTTTCTACGCTAAAGTGTTTTAAATGATAAATAACCTAACACTTCTGCTCTGATTCCTGCTTGTAATTATCCTTTTATTCTTCCTAGGTTATCTCAGATGATACTTCCATAAAGTCTTCCTATAAAGCCCCAATGAGCTTCTGTAGCACTTAGAACTTCTCTTATGATACCCACCTTATACTCTTATAGTCCCTTTCCTCACGCTGATCCTCAGAGGCAGTAGAGCATAGCAGTTAAAAGCATGAGCTCTGGAGTCAAGCTGCCAGAATTTGAATCCTGACTCCACCTGTGACCTTGGCAAGTCCTACAAGTTGCTTAGCTCCTCTCTGCAATTTCCTCATTTGTAAAATGGGGATGTTGCAAATTAATTGTAATACGTATTTGCTGTATTGACTGAGAATATTGAACTTTGCCATAGGAAACAAGAAAATAAGTGGGAGAGATGAAATTCATACATATGTTAAGCAGAGACAAGTAGATTAGTAACCCATGAGACATTTTTGACATAAACTAGATATATGTGTGCAGAACATAAATCAGAAGGGATAGAAGAACCAAGTAGGCACTAAATATTCATGAGGCACAGGAGGCACCTAATATTCACGATACACCAAATATACATCAGACCCCTGAGGCACCAAATATTCACGGTACAGTAAATATATGAGGCACTCAGTATTCATGAGGACCTAAATCAGCCACCCATGAGTGTCACGTATTCTGGGCCCATGTATCCTCTGGCCAGGAAATGCAAAATAAAAATCCCTAGCTGCTCACTGGGCTATTGCAAGCTTCGGCTGTGGACAGGCACACTGGCCCCTACAACACTCCAATAAAGTATGTGCATATAACTGGCTTCAGGCTTCTTTCATCCACAAAGCCCCTTTGCTCAAACCTCATCTCTGGTCCTCCTAACCACACCATCAGTGGGGAAGGTTAATGTGGACAAGAGAAACAGGACACATGAAGGCTGCATAACCCAGGTGTGGTTTAGCCTGCTGGCATCCTATCCTAAGTGTATTAACATACTGCATCTCTCTCCTCTAGTTTCTTACTGTAAATATTGAATTGACTTAATATTGTAAATCACGTGATTTGAGTACTCTGAGACTTACCTGAGTTTCTAAGAGCTCAAACGCTCATTATTTCCCCCTGCTTTAGTTTTTTTTCTTAACAGCCTTATTGAGATATAATTCACATATCATACAATTCACTCATTTAAAACATACAATTCAATGTTTATTGGTATATTACACTAAGTTTTTTTAAATCGTGGTAAAATATATATATATAATAAAATTTGCCATTTTAACTATTTTAATTGTACAATTTAATGTCATTAATTACATTCACATGTTATCCAACCACCACTATTTCCCAAACTTTTTAATCACCCCCAAAAGAAACTCTATAACCATTAAGCAATAACCCCCCATTCTTCCTTCCTCCAGTCACTATTACCTTTAATCTACTTTGTTTCTATGAATTTGCCTAATCTAGATATTTCATGTAAGTGGAAGCATACAACATTTGTCCTTTTTTTTTTAAGATTCTTTTGATGTGGACCATTTTTTAAAAGTCTTTATTGAATTTGTTACAATATTGCTTCTGTTTTATGTTTTGGTTTTTTTGGCCATGAGGCATGTGGGATCTTAGCTCCCTGACCAGGGATCAAACCCACAACCCCTGCATTGGAAGGCGAAGTCTTATCCACTGAACCACCAGGGAAGTCCAACATTTGTCCTTTCATGTCTGACTTCTTTCACTTAGCATAATGCTTCCAAGGTTCATCCATGTTGTAGAGTATATCAGAACTTTGTTTCTTTTTATGACCGAATAATGCTCCACTGTATGGATATACCATATTTTGTTTATTCATTCATCTGTTGATGGACACTTGGGTTGTTTAAACCTTTTGGCTATTGTAAATAATGCTGCAATGAACATTGGCATACAAATACCTGTTTGAGTCCCTGCTTTCAATTCCTTTGGGTATATATCTAGGAGTGAAATTGCTGGGTTACATGGTAATTTTATGTGTAGCTTTTAGAGGCACCACGACCAAACTGTTTTCCATAGCACTTGTGCCACTTTACATTCCTACCAGCAATGTACTAGGGTTCCAATTGCTCCACATTCTTGCCAAAACTTGTTATTTTCGTTAAAAAATAAATTATAGGCATACTGGAAGATGTGAAGTGGTAACTCACTGTAGTTTTGATTTGCATTTCCCTAATGCCTCCCTTTAGTTTTGCCTAAACATACACCCTAGAGTAGATTTGGAAAACACTTTCTGTAAAGGGACAGACAGTAAGTATCTTAGGATTCACAGGCCATATATTCTCTTTCACAACAAACTCTGCTGTTGTAGTATGAAAGCAGCCATAGGTCACATGTAGAAAAGTGAGCATGCCTGAGTCAACTACAAATTGGCACTTGCCATCTACCTCTACAAGGATTAAATCAGGTGCCGCTGCAGCTGCTGACCTTCAACATCCCCTGAAAGCAATTCAGGGTGGAGATCAGGTATGAGGCACTCGGTGCTCTGAGAAAATATGGCGGAACAGGTCTTCAGATAGGTATTTTCAGGAGCTGATTTTATGAGCCCAATTCTTGCATCTCCTCATATCTAGAAAAGTACTAAATTCCTTCATGGTGATGTCTGCTCCTCGTGACTAGCAGTAACCCTCACAAGACCTTCTGCAAAATATGTGCTTGATTGCATGTATTCCTCCTTCACCAAAATCACATATATATTGACCTTCCCCCCTACCTCTTTGGAGCAGTTTCTCGGAGCTATCTGAAATGCTGTCTTCAGGGCTGCAGTCCTCATTTTGCCCCAAATAAAACTTAACTCACAACTCTCACATTGTGCATTTTTTTAAAGTTGACACCTGTGTTACAATAAAACTTTATTTATAGAAACAAGTGCTGGGCCAGATTTAACCCACGGGCCATAGTTTCCAGACTCCTTATCTAGAGCTACAGAGTCATTGTGGCTGAATTTGCACCACATGCAAAAACATGAATATGAAGGAATCAAATTTTTCTGTTTATTTAAAAATATTCAAGCAATATTTACTAAGTACCCACTATATCCTGTATATATATATCCTGTATATTGTATACCTGGCTAGGTGCCGGGTATACAATAGTGAACAAGATGCAGTTCTTGCTCTCAAGAAGTTCTGAGACACTTGGGAAGTTCTGAGACACTTTTACTGAGATGGCTTTTTATTATTTTTCTGATGCAATTGAACACTTAGCTCTACTATAGAGATATTATGGTTTCATTACAACAGGGAACAAAACAAAATACTCCACAATTAAAGGTTTAAATTCTCCTGGGAAAAGTCTTTGACTCAATCCATTTGCTCATTTATTTTGCTTTTTTTAAGCCATGCTAATTATTTAAGGGAGCAAGAGAGGCTCTAAGCCCATACAATTTCCTTGACTACTTTTACACATAAATTTTAAATTTCATGTGTTAAAAATAATAAGTATGTTTTAGGATGTGAAGTTGATAATCTTTTTTTTTTTTTTTTTGATAATCTTTTAAAAAGTTTTCCATGTTTAATCCTTTCTGTTATGCCTCACACTCAATGATATCACTGAGGTGAATAAGAACTGACTGTACAAAAGAAAATTGAAAGGGTGAAAAGGACAAAGATCAGGTCAAATATGAATAGAGATAATCATGTTTTAAATTTTATAATTAATTTACCATGTACAGTCCACAAAAAGATGCTGGCAGCAATAGAATCTCCCTGGTTTAAATCAAGAGAATTCAGGGATTAGAAATGACATTTAATAGAATTATTAGTATAAGCATATCTTATTAAGATGAATGAAATTCATGTTTTATCTGAGTTTCTGAACACATACTAGCAATTACAAGAATGTTTACATAAATAAATCATCAGAAGTCTTCTACCCAAGTTAATCCCCTTTAATTAGGCAAGAGCTTAATCGAAAAGATTAGTCTTTACAAAGCTATCAGTATTTGAAAACTAAATTCAATTTGACAAATGAAAGAGATTAAATTCAAGGCAAAGCATAGGGCAAGGGTCTAGCAATCAGGAGGTCTATTTGTGCACCTGATTCCTTGAGTAAACCTGGGCAAAGTACTTTAAATCCTCAGTTCTGGATTGATGGATGGATAGAGGGATGGATAGATAGAGGAATGTGTGATAAAGCAAGTTAAATAAAATGTTAATTATAGAATATAGATGGTGAGAATATGGGTGTTCACTGTAAAATTCTTTCACCTTTTCTGTATGTTTGAACATTTTAGTAATAAAATATTGGAAATAAGAAAAATCCTCAGTTCTTTATAATTAGTGACAACAGGGTCATAGTCTCACTTTGACCATAAAAGATAGTTGTGTGTGTGTGTGTGTGTGTGTGTGTGTGTTTTACCTGACATACTAACCAACTTGCAGTACCTGTACTACATTTTCCACATATTCCAATATTTTAGCTCTAATTTAGTATGTTGGACTGGTAGGGATAGTGAAGATGTATTCCTTACTCATCTTCATTTATACTCATTCCCCTGAAGTTAGGAGAGCAGCCACAAGAACAATCAGAAGCTCCATGTCACCAATCTTCATGAAATGATTCCAAGGTTACAGTTGTCAGTCTATCACACCAGAGCAATGACAGAGTTCACCATCTGTGTGGATTACAGATGGGCCTTATTTCTTAGGAGAGAAGGGATAGCGGAGAAAGAAAAGGTTCCTAAAACAAATACTCAGTATTTATTTGACAACTTATCCAATTTTATGTTCTTATCATCAAGGGAAAAGGGGGTCTTGTCTCAAAAGGGAAACTCTATTACTAATTCTTAATCACCAAAGGAATTAATATTCAGGGCCCTACTTGTAAGTAGGCTGGCTAGAAAGGTGGAAAAAAAATTTAATGTGAGTTAAGTGAAGGAGGCAAGGCATGGGATGTAGCCAGGTATGAGAGCTCTGTGAGGCAGAGACTTTTTGGCTATTTCTGTTCACTACTATATCCCTAGGCCCTAGAACAGAGCCTAGCACACAGCAGGTACTCACGAAATACTGAATAAAGGAATTCTCCCCAATTGACTAGATTGTAAACACATTTAGGGCATGGACCACAGCTTGTCACTGATCATATTAAAAAGAACCAGGCAGTCTAGCCCCAAACGAAATCACCACAGGCT